>NC_142709.1:22502500-23127500 GCF_055471065.1 Atractosteus spatula | reverse complement strand
ATTTAGCCAATTAAAAATACCTTGGTAAATATGTTCCTGAAGCAAGCACAGTGTAAATTTCTTCCTGAATTTTTAATGGCAAAACTCATTGTTGACTTGGTTGTTGAAATAGTATAGCAAAACAATAGCCTTTCAGTGGTAGATTTTGTTCAGGTCAACATTTTTAAATGCATATCCAAACTATTATAATTTATTTTGTATAAGCAAGTAATCATTGTGTATGCCAGTACAGTAATGCAGTTTTAGTTAATTTTGGTAAGGATGTTTTTTAGATTAAAACTTTTTCAGATTTTTCCAAGTCTGTGTCCAGTACTAGATTGATGATTATCAGTTGTCAGTGTTTGTTACTGGAAATTCTCAAGTCTGCATTATTCTTTACCATTAGGATTTTTAATATAGAAACTTTTACCACTGATTTGTAAGGTTTTTCATTTGTTTTGGGGTTTTGTGGTTTTCATATAAAAGAAGACTTTCTTGTGCATTACCTCTTTGCTTCTAATGCATATTCATAATATTGCTACAGTTCTACTTATAACTCTTTCAAATGTAGGTTTTCTTTCCTTTTCAATGTTTTAATTTATTTTTAATTTTAAGGTAGTGTCCAAATTCAGTTGATATTTTCACAGTTTGTTTTCTTGAGTTTGTTTTCTTGAAACATGAAAATACTTAAATGTACAGTGCCTTCAGAAAGTATTCAGACCCTTCCACTTTTTCCACACTTTGTGTTGTAGACTTATTTAATAACTGATTTTAATTGATTCTTTTATGCCATCAGTCGACACACAATACTCCATAATGACAAAGTGAAAACACGTTTTTAGGAATTTTTACAAATGTATTAAAAATACAAAAATGCACATAGTTTTTAATATTAAAGGCACTGTATATAGCCAGGCCAAAATAAATTCAGATTTTACCATGAATTATATAACGTTTGTCATGAATAGATGTACATATTACCAGCTGACTTGAATACGAAAAGTTTCTTTAGAAATACACAGTTATAGATATAAGTGTTGATTGGGATACTTTAACTTCTGAAGAAATCCCTTAAAGGCAATTCTATTCTGTAATATTGAGATCAGATAAAAAAAAGGTTGATATTTAAATGAAAAGAATGTTAGTATTGAGGCATATTTCCAGACGGTTTGCTTCAGGGCTTACGTAATTCACAAGTCAGCATTTCACATTGTCTTGTCAAACAAAAGATCTTGCTAATAAAACACTTTTAATAATTAATCTTACAGGAAGCTTTAAGGCTCCAGCAAGATGTTAGAAAGAAGAAGCAGGAAATACTGGAAAAAAACATTGAAACACAAAAGGTAAAAACGATGTGTTTTTCTGTAGTATTTACGGAATGTTTTTCATTGTTTTAAGTGCTTCAGTAGACTTGTTTAATCTTAACCAAAAGTAAACTAAAACGCTCTTTAGACTTTAAAAACGATTGTAGAATTAAGAAACATTGAATACTGTCCTTCCATTTGTGGTTTTCGTTGTTGTGACCATGACTTGCTATTTGCATGCTTCCAGAGATGTTAGAGTGAGATGCACCACTCATCTAGTTGGATGTGGTGACAGATGACAAATAAATATTAAGCTAAGGATGTCATAGGAAGTATCCCACATAATTCATTCTCTTCTAAATAGTACAGCATTTTGTTTCTGGACATCTAAGTCTCAAAACAATTGGCAATTCCAGATCGGGAATAACCAATTTACTTTGTTCTCCCAAACCTACCCTCCTAAGCAAAACTGAAGTGTAAAGTTTTGTGATAGAGACAGATGTAATTCTGAAAGTCTAATTTTTTGTGTTTTGAATGTACTTCATGAGTTTAATGCTTCATTTATTTGTAGATGTTAATATCAAAAATAGAGAAGAACAAATCCATGAAACCTGAAGACAAGGCTCAAATTATGGAGACATTGGCAACAATGACTAAAAATATAACTAAATTAAATGATGAAATAAAAGCAATTTCAAGTGGCGTTCCTCAGAAAACTTTAAAAACCAAGGCTCAGGTAGGTTGACATTTTTAACATAAATGTGCATCAGTGTACTAATGAAGGCCTCCAAGATGTTTGTTAATGTAAGATTTTTGCTGTAAATATCCATCTTGCTTTTACAGACATACTGACTTCATCTTGCATCTCCCATAAGTCTTCTGATTTTTAATTTTTATAATGCAGTTATAAAAATTACATTGTGACCCACTGCCACTCAATTTTTATAATACCTGTGAGGACATTTGGAGTGTTGTAAAACATATTGTATGTCTATATATATATAAAGACATGTCAAATGTTTGTGTTATGTATATTTAAAACAATCTCTTCAGACACAGAAGGAGCTCCTGGATACTGAACTGGATTTATATAAGAAAATGCAGGCTGGGGAAGATATTGCACCACTAAGAAAGAAATACACACAACTTCAGCTGGAGGTGATTTTTTTATTTTGTTTTTTGTTAATTGGAATGAAATATTGCAGTTTGACCTTTTAGGTATGAAAGGCCTGAAGGCAATATTTTTGTAATCCTTGGTGAAACCACAAGGTGGCACTGTTAATTTAAGGATACAGGATTTGTATTTTAGTATTGTACGTAAAATTAACAAAACCATTTATGGCATATTTGCTTTGTAAGATACGTTTATACATTAGCTCACTGTTGATGTGAATGCTCAGTACTTCATGAAATGTAAGTCAGTACTTTTAGATAAATTCATCCATAAGTATCCTGTTATGCATATAACCTGTAAATTTCGATGGAATTAAAAGTTGTGTGCATATTTATTAACTCTAAGCTCCCTTTAATGCTTATCTTATAGGCATTTTATACTTTTGAAAATGTGTTTTGAATGAATGAATATTCATTAATATTTTGTACATTCAATGAACTTTATAAGTCATGAAGAATTGATGGCCATTAAGTACATCGAAATGCATGTAACCTTTTTAACTGAAGCCAAACTTCACATTTTAATCTAAGTTACTGACTATGTAAAATACCTTTGCCATGGTCTGATCTGTGCTTAGTTGCAGTGTGTCCTGGTAAGATCTCTGCACAGTTTTAAGTTCAAGTCTGTTTTTGTTCCATTTGTCTTGGACATTTTTTGTACGTTAGGCTGCCAAAAGGGGGATTTTGTCTTCGGGGCGTGGAAGGGGGGTCCACTCCAGAGGACGTGGTGCCCTAAGGAGCCGTGGCAGAGGAATTCGTGGCAGGGGCAGAGGGGCACCAATTCATGCTGTAGTGGACCACCGACCAAGAGCTTTAGAGATTTCTGGTTTTACAGAATCTGACAGGGTAGACTTACTCCCACATTTTGCAGTAAGTAATTTGAAGCTTAAAATAAAAGCTTAAAACTATTACAGACATTTTGCAGTGTGTTGTATTTAAAAGTAATTCTGTAGCTTTTTGTGCTACAATGTTGTAGGTTCTTTTAAGGTTGAAGAAGCAATGTGGTGCATTTCATTTTTAATGATTAAAAATGCTAGTGTAAGAGTATTTGCTTTCATAGAGGCAGGATAACCAGATTGATTTGTTTTCTGTGGTTGATATGTTCTACTTGTATTTGTGTTTTTGAACAGTTACAAATCTTGAAATTTCAGTGTTTTTGCTTGTGTAAAACTATTCCTTTACTAAGAATACTGCAGATTTATGTTGCCTTGTTTTTCTTTAGGCAACATAAAATAAAAAAGTTAAAATGCCATATCAATAGTTTATAGCCTTAATGTAAAAAGTAGAATATACTTGCAAAAAAAATTGGGGTGAACAAAAATGTTTAATTCATTGTGAATTCTGAAGTACTGGAATTAGCCTTCTTAATCTGTTGGTTTAACACCTACAAATATATCTTGATCAGACTTTTGAGGTATTTGTTTTAAAGCCAAAAAAAAGTAATTCAGAAGAAACTTCTAATTCTCATGTCACAACTTGTCAAACATGAGCATTTTCTGATAGTTGGTCTGGAAAGCTAACTAGTGTTTATATGCTATTAACTATTTTCTTATAATGCTAGAATTTAGGGCATGTTTCTTAAATAGGTGACTGTTGACACACCACCATATGCATAATTTCTGTTTTGTTCCTTTATTTTTTAAAAGCACATTAAGATGTGCTTTCAAGTAAATATATGTAGCATTTTTAATAATTTTTGCAGTCTCTTCTGTCATAACTCGAAATTAGCTCTTGCATTCTGGTGCAGGATGCCAGCCTTGATGAGGATATTCCTGGTAGAATAGGGAAGTTAAAGGTAGGGCTGAATTGGTTTTATTTATTACAGGAAGTAGGAATGTACTTTTTAACATTAGCCTTTAGCTTATATATGGGTATTTTACAGGACTTTGTAACTCTTAAAAAAGGTAAGGTTTACATTTGTAACTTTCACCTCATTTGCATTAGCAATGAATGTTTTATGTAAAGTCCTCTTAATAAAACTAACATTTTATAGTGTTCAACGTTAAAACCTTATTTTACTTTTTTCAAAGCAATTTGGTGAGATTGAAGACTGTCAGATTGATGACTCATCTGTTAATGCTGTCATTACCTACAAGACAAGAGCAGAAGCAGAAATTGTAAGTACAATTTGAAATATAACTTTATTATTGTGGTTACTTAAGAATGTACCAGTGGACAAATTGAAAACACTGGGATAAATGAGTGGCACCAAGTATATTGAAATCACCGAATTACTCCCATTTATGGCTCATGCATTAAGGAAATAATGCTGGACAGGTCTAGTTGTATATAATTTCGGCTGCATCGCCAGATCTCTATTACTTTAAAAGAGGGATGATTAGAGTCTGTATAAAGAGAGGTTCAGTGGTCAAGATTACTCAATTTGCCAATGTTTCACAGGCAATAGTCTTTAAGGTAATGTCAGCATGGAACTTTGAGGGAAAGACATCAGGATTAAAGGACAACACCAGGCAAAGTCAAAGATATTGTTATATCTGTGTTATTTGGAAGTAGAAGGCATAAAAAATAAGTGTAGATCAGTTGACTGCAAATTTGGGTTGTGAGCAGCCAGTTTAAAGACAAATGGTGTGCCAAGAACTCACACAGAGTGGTATTCAACATTTGGGATGTAGTGCACAAACTCTTCAACACATTTGGCAATGTGTGTTTGTGAGTCCAGTGATGCAAAGTGCACAGGCCAAAACAGTCTTTACTAGCAATTTTACTAGCAAACATAAGAGCTTGTACTTTGCTAAACGACATTGAGACTTGGTTTGGAACCAGTTGTTTTGATCAAATTAGACAAAAATAACTCTTTGGCTGCACACGCTAACAGGGGTTTAGCATCAAAGGTAGTATGCTTAAGCAGAAAAGAACGTCATACCTTCTCTAAAATATGGTGATGGATTTTGATATGGGGCTGTTTAGCTTCCTCTGGTCCTAGGGCCCTTGTTAAGGTCATCAGCATAGTGAACTCAACCAAGTACCAAGACATTTCAGCCAAAAAGGTGGTTGTCTCTGCCAGTAGGCTTAAACTTCCAGCAAGGCTTTGACCCCAATTATACATCAGAATCAACAAAGAAATGGTTAATTGACTACCAAATCAAAATGTTGCAATGGCCATCTCTCCAAACTTGAGCCCTATTGAATACCTGTGGTTTGAGTTAAAGAGGGTAGTCCTTAAGTGCAAAGAAAAAGGATATCAAGGATCTGTTAAGGTTCTGCAGGGAGGAATGGTATAAGATCATTCCTAATGTGTTCTCCAATCTCTAAAAACAGTATCGAAAACAGCTGTTATCCCTGCAAGAGAAGGGTGCACAAAACACTGAAAACAAGGGTACCAGTAATTGTGATAATGTTTTTAAAATCTGTAATTTTGAGGAACGTGTAATTGATTCCATTGAATCAATACCTGTGTTTATTTCATACAGCCTGTTTTACTCATCTTTATCAAAGGCACCAATAACATTGTAGGTGACTGAAGGTGTAGTATCATAAAAGAGATAAAGTGGGAAGTAGTGTTTGCATGTCAAAGGAACAAAGAAGTTAATCTTCACAGTAAACCCTCTTACCCTCTGTATAGTTTAAGTGTATTCTTAAGGGAATCTTGAAGTTCTACTCTCTATTACAGGCTGCCATTCATGGAGCCAAGTTTAATAATCAGGATCTTAAACTGGCATGGCACAAACCTGCTGCTGTTCTTACAACTGCTGAACCTGAGGAAGTGGAACCTGATGAAGAGGAAGTGAGTAGATATTGATTTTTCATGATATTCACAATGTATTTCATGTAAAGGAAAAAAGGATTAGCCCAAAATTAGTGTTAAAGTTGTAAAGTTTTTACAACTCGTATTCAAACATTGATCTATTTGAGTGATTAAAATATTTTTTATGCTTTTGTTGCTGGTTTGCAACTGCTGTTGTCATTACTCAACAAAAAAGGAATGTCCACAACCTCCCTTTACATTTTTTCTTATCAAAAATTATCAAAATGTAAGACGTGTGCTTAATGTGCCAGATTTCACCACCAACTACCTCTAAATTTGAAATTATCCACCTTCTTGTCCTTATTTTGTCATAAATTTAACGTGTTTCCAATTTTAAAAATGCAAACCATTTTATCTTAACTCCTAGATAGAGAACTCCTATGAAATAAATTAACACTTTAAAATCTTAAAAATAGACTTGATACAAAATGGAATAAAATCGAATAACTGGATAAAGAAAAGCAGCTGGACTTGAGCTTCACGCTTTGCTGTGCTGTACATGCTTCCATTGTAGATGAAGAATTGAATGGGATTCACATCGGATAGATTTTGCTTTCAAATTGTATATGTTCAAAAATGAAAATTGTGGTGAAATTTTCAAAGGATATTAAAATGTGCTCCTATAATGTTGCTAGTTTAAAAAATACCAGATGGAGTTACTAGTTTCGACAAAACATCGGTTTCTTTTAACAAGAAATGTTTTCAACATGGTTCTATGAAAATTAAATGCGTTTTTGTCACTATGATTATCCCTGGGCTGCTGTATATATATATAGAATAGGCTAATAAAGTATACAAATTTTGAAACCCTAGGGACCCAACAACAGAGTGGAACTGTTTCAGAAATAGAGCAGATAGCATATGATTCTGGTATTTGAAATGACCATTTTAAAAGTTTTTAAATTACCTTGTTACTATGTTATTGACAGTGGTGACTTGAAAATGTTGAATGCACTTCACATAAGTGTTACACGTGTTGCAGTTCAGCATTGTCCCATTCAAAAGTGTTTTGTTATTCACAAATCCTTTGCATTGTTTTTGAGAACTTTTAGAATAAGTTAAGACTGAAAAATTCAACTTCACGAAATATGCTTGCTTTTTATGTTTAGCAGTATGCCTTATGTTTTTCAGTTTCAGGAGGAGTCCTTAGTAGATGATACATTGCTGCAAGATGATGATGAAGAGGATGATGACAATGAACCACGGTCTTGGCGAAGATGAATTAGTCATAGACACTCATCTACATCAGATGGCATTCTTGTTTTCTTTGAAATAGTTTTTAAAAGCTAGTAAAAGTTTGATTAGAAATTAACATTTAATACAATTTTGCAAAGAAAGTACTGCTAAGAGGTACATGTTTATTAGTTTTGTTTGAAACAGTTGTAAATAATGAGATGTAACTATGTATACTATGTATATTAGCCTTTTGGTTGTTGGTTTTGTGTACATATTTTATGTAAGGTTTTAATGAATATTATGACTGCTTTGCTTAAATCCTTTTTTGGCTTTATTATGTAAAAATAAAGAAATGGTCTGTAATACAATGCAAAAAAAATGAAAAAAGCAATAACAAAAAAAGAAAAAAGAATAAAAGACCATTTCAAAATCCCCACCCCCCATTCTCCTAAAAAGAGCAAAACTCCATTCTCCAACGTATTTGAATTTGACATCGTATTTATTAAGGTAAGGATTGTAAAGCATATCTTCGAGAATAAAACATGCATCATATAAGGACATGTTAAACATTGTCCATATCTGGATCAACTTTATTAGAACAAAAAACAGCATTCACAGACTTGTTGTTTTATGTAATGTTTATTCAAACTGAATTAACTTTTTATAGTAATAGGCATTTATGGTTATGTCTAAAGTATTTATTGGAAAGTAACTCATAAATAGTTTCCATAATGAAATCAATTGGAAGGTTAATAGTGTATGTGAATAAATATTTAGAACTAGTGCTAAACGCCTTTGGAACATTTTTTTTAATTTGTTACACTTTTTAGTAACAGTTTTAAATAGGGGTAGCAGTTTACCAGCATTAACTTCTGGAGTATAAAAGGTACACTTATTATTGATTGAAGTTCATATTTCCTTCTTTTATCTGTAGTAAAATTAAATCTTATTAATGTTTTGGTTTATAGGTCAGCAGTCTAGTTCTTTGGAAATGTTGGACGCTGAAAAAATTACCTTGATGCGAGATTATTAAAGGTGAGAGATTTCCATGATGAACAACAGGTGAGATTTCCAGTTTGATTGTTTTACAAAGAAAATGGAAGTTATGTTACAACCTATAACATTTATTAGTCATAAAATTAGATAAATATTGGCATTCATTTTCAGTTGAATTTAGACCTTATTGTAATGGCATCCAATTTGAATATAACTTGAAGGTTTTATGAAAGTGTTTGGATTCATCATCGTATTGATTAATTATTATAATAATATACAATTTTATTTTTCAAGTTAAAATACCATGATTAAAAAGCTCTATGTGGAGTGTATCTGGTGATGTCTAACTTCAGGCTTTGACTTCAACTCAACAGAATCCTTCCTTTTCTTTTTAATATTTGCACCAAATTAGGTTGCCTACTAGGGTGGCATGGTAGTGCAGTGATTAGCATTGCTGCCTCACAGTGCTGAGGCCCTGGTTTCAACTCTGGACCTGGGGGGCTGTCTGCATGGAGTTTGTATGTCCTCCCTTTGTCTGTGTGGGTTTCCTCTGGGTACTCCTGTTGCCTCACACAGTCCAAAGACATTAATTGGATTCTGCGTATCTGTGTCTGGGGTGTGCCTTTCGATTAACTGGCATCCCATTCAGGATGTATTCTGCCTTGAGTCCATTGCTTTTTCTGGGCTTAGGTCCTGGCTCCTCCGTGCCCTGAATTGGATAGCTTGCCGATTAATCTTTTTCATATGCAAAATAAATCAACAATAAAGAACAGGTTAAAATGAAAATTACTTGTTTTGAAATTGTATTATTATAAGGGGCCTGTTGTTTTTGTTGAGTAATCTTTTAATTTGTATTTGTCTTTCAGACCTGAGAGGTCAGTATAGTTTCTTCTAAAACCACTTACTAAACAATCCTATTACTATGCCCTGATTGTCTCATTATCATTTAATTAACTTACATATGTAATCATGTAAGGTGGCAGTGATGTTGTTAATGTTGACTTAAACATGCAACTATTCATTGTAGACAATTCAACAATGAATTAAAAGGATTATCAGAAACCTGTAGAGTACAATGTCAACAGTTGTTTTGAGGAGATGAAAATTGGAAAATGAGGGCAATAGCTATTAAAAACTATGAAGTAAAAAGCACTTCACAAGGTGCAAGTGTTCAGCATGTTATTTTGCTGTTAACTTTAGTCGTTGGCAGCTGCATTACCCTTTCATTAATGGATTAATGTTGCTGTGTGAAAACCTGTGCATACAAATAAATGTTACTTTCATTGTGATAAGTATATTATCTTAATGGATGGTTATCAGACTCCAAGCTGATTGCCTCTTTGACTGCCCAGAGAAAAATGTGATCTATTCATTCATCCCTATTCTAACCACTTATTCCAATTCAGAGTTGCAGGATAGCCAGACCATTTCCCAGCAAGCAATGGGTGCAAAGCAGGATACACCCTGGATGTGATGCCAGTCCATCCCAAGGCACATACACATAAACATGCACACATTCACACCAAGGCCAATTTTTCCAGAAGCCAGTTATCCTACCACTACGTTTTTGGACATTGTAAGGAAACGGGAACACCCAGAGGAAAGCCGCGTGAGCACAGGGAGAGTATACAAACTCCATGCAGATAGCACCCTAAGTCTGGAACTGAACATCAGCATTGCGAGGAGAGCAATCCTAACCACTGTGCCACCATACTACCCATATGCATACTAGTTGATTGAATTGTTTTCCTTTTTTCAATTGATCCGGGTTGAAGTATGGAGTTTCCAGCAGCTTCACTGAAGGGTTCACAGTAAACAGTCTGTTTATTGTGCTGTCTGTGCTGTGCATCTGTTATACGATCAATCTGTGTGCCTTTCTGGCCTCTATTGGCTACATGGTCCTGTTTCCCAATAATTTCCCAATTATTTGGTATAATTTGTATAGCTTCCATACAACATGCATAACCAAACTACTGTTTAGGAGTACTCATGGTCATTTAGTCAAGAAAAAACTGCACTAATTATAGCATGATAGCCAGATAACTCAAGACTAACTTTGGCTTTGATTAAAAAATAACATTTTCATGAAAAGTATAAGATCTTAAGTATGGTAACATTTTAAAATATAATCAGTTATATCCGATATAATGGTGCACAATTATGAGAATGAACGTTTTGAGAGGTGTAATACTGACGTTTATGAGCAAGTTTCAAAAGGATATAAAAACATTTCTAAGTAACTGCATTATTTTTATCATTCCAGGACATCAGGACTTGGATCCAAATATGCCCGGCAATACAAAGCCAACTCTTGATGAAGAAAAAATGCATGGATTATAAATATTTTATAAAATTATATGAGACAGCTTTTTGAAGACTTTTTTTTTTTAAAGACAAACGGTTACTCAGATTTTTTTTGCAATAGAGGAATATTCATGCTCCTAGTACCATTAGTGAAATGGTCAAGTAGTCTCACCTTTTTATATAGAACTGTACTGGTTGGTAAATTTTATATATTTTACAGTTTATATTTTGAGCTCTAATGAAGGCTGTTTTAGAAATATCCATGACTATTGCTTTGACTAGTGCTGTGCTTTTAAACTGAACTTTTTTAGTTCAGTTTGGGTAATTTGTTTTATTTTCTTTTAATACCACATTATTCAGATGTAATAGTATCAGTCTTTGACAATCATATCTTCATACTGAGACTCCATTAATGAAATTATTTTTGACATGAATTTCCCTTTTCAAAATTGTCATTTGCCCTTAAAAAGACATCGCAATCAGTTTTGACAACTAGCTCAGGTAATTTTCCTGTTACAGTAAGTGCTTTAGAGAACATTAGGAATTTAAATATTAACCTTCCTGGGCCCGATTTCACAATTTTTAAGAGAAAAGTCAAAATGAGCTCATTGGCTCATAAAACTGCAGCTCACAACTGTGGGTTGTGGCTGTTATATGTTTACTTTTGACAGGTAGTTGTAGGGGGAAGGTAAGGTTGAGCTCACAGATCTGTTTATGAGCTTTACAGCAGTGTTCATATTTATCCATCAGTGTTCACTCCATTTAATCTGGGCTCCTCAGCTGTGCTGACTACAGCCCCTGTTGTGACTGATCGGCCTGCATGAGTGCTCCCAGCATCTCCCATCACATCACATTTGCATAAAACAGGACAGATAACCAAATCAGAGCTCAGAAATGAAAATGCTCAGCACCAAGCCTGTCACAGTTGTTGTTCAACTAATTGTGAAAAATTTGATTTGCTTGCTTTTTATTGTTTATCATTAAGGTTCCCTCCCAAATTTGCCTTAACTGATACTTCTCTGCATGTGGCTTTTAAACACAAAGTACCCTTGGTCCTCCCTTGGGATTACTTACCCAGCCCACCAGCTTTTAATGTTGGTTCATCTACTTGGTTAAATTAGGCTTACACTGCAAGCAAATACACAATTAGGAAAATCAAAGGGACAATGCAGTTTGCAGGTAAAATCATAAGCCCAAGCAAAAGTTTAAACAAATTTTCTTTCAAGAAACCCATTGATGTAATCCTTTTAATGTAATATGTATTAGTTGTATTTTTTTCCCTAGCTGAAGAGGTCTGAATCACTTCTGAATTGTTTATGAATTTTACTGAATGTTTACCAAAGGTATTAAATTAGAATAATGTAAGTGAGTGCCTTCTGGACTCTTGTACAATTAGTGTTTATCAGCCATGTGCATGTTTAGAAAATAAAAATTGGACTAAAGTGTTTCATTCACTGATTGTCATTCATTTTGAAAAAGCACTATTTTAGAGAATGTCAGAGCAGTGCAAATGAAAGTTGTCAAAATTAATTTCCAACGTTCTGTCTTGTAAATGATAATCTAAATACTTGGAGAAGGACAGTTTTACTTAATTATGAGTAACTGAGAATTATCATTTTAAGTACAGGTATTTAGGCTATAACATGACAGTCTGGAAAATCGTGTTATAGAAACCATTGGTTCAGTGGGAATTAAAGGGTTTAAGAGTAGAGAGCTTGGATCCACAATAGCAAAGGTGTTTTTTTCTTTAGTATTCTGTTATGTTATAAGTTTGAATGTTTTACTTGTGTTAAATGTTTTTGTGATAATATAAAACAGAAAACTAAAAAAATAGATAAGACAGTATGCATCAGTATATTACTGTACAATGAAAAATTCTGCAGTGGAGAACTGAATTCTTAAACTGTTTTTAGGGCACTACTAAGCCCAGAGATGTAAATATCATTTTTTTTCTCTCATATTGCTTTATAGCATCAAGGTTTTGTACCAGAGTAACAGCTTTCCTCCACCATATGCACTAGCAGAACACTTCATATTCTTGCCACTTTGTAACAGCAATATTTATATCACTGTTTCCAAAAAATAAAAACATAGTAGCTGTGCACGCTTACACAGCTATGCAGGTTGGATAAAGACCAATGCCAATGCATGAGAGAATACATCAGCATCTCAAATGTGTGGTGCTGCACTGAGACTGCCGTGTAACCATTTTTTATTTACGCATGTGACTGGTTCCGTTATACCCGGGTCACATTATAACCAACAAGCACCTGCATTATAGAAAAAATGTTCCTTAATATTATCGCCATTCTGTTAACACGTTAACAGAAATGACTTTTACAAGGTACACGGCCTAATAAAAGCAGAAATAAAAGTATTTTTCATACCTTAAGCCAGCATTTAGTTATTTGCGAGTCCAAGGTAATGAAAAAAAATTGACTTTGTTATTGAAGGCTCTTAAGGCTTGTAGTTTATCAATGGCCCATAAAGGCCTTACTGCCCGTTAATTGATTTGAAATTGGTATTTCCATTTTTTGTTAATTTGTAGATTGACCTAATACTGATCACTGATTTGCTCAATTAATTACACCACCAGTTGGAGGATTCATCCCTTATCTGGAGTTGTCTATCAACCATATCTCATTTCGAAGCATGTGCAATAATGTTAAATGCCTGGTGCTTACAGTTTGATAATTTTTTTAAGGAACTTTATCAGACTTCTGAAAATTTAATACACCATTTTGTACTCTAGGTGTCGATTACTGTTGTTGCTTTTTCCCAAAACTAGTTAAGCAAGACCTACCTTTTCTAGAAACCGATTGAGTGCACTGGGATACTGTTACAATATAGATCATCCTTAGTACTAAATTAGTAAGCTGTCATCATGTCTCACTCTTTAGCTCATTCTAATTGTTTCAAAACGGATCTTGGTTTCATCACGAATTTCTTGCAGGTGTGTGTTATCTTCTTGGCTTCTTACCTCTTGGTATAAACACCTCTTTTTTGAGAGGCTAATGACCCATTTCACCAATGTTTTCCTCTCATTGTCACTTTAATATATTTTCTCTATAAATGATATTATCAACTCTAGTTTGTGGTAACTCACATTCTTTTGTATGTCTATTACAAAGAATGTGTATTTCATAAGCAAAAGATAGTACAGGCAGAAAACATATGACAAAAACTTTTCTTTGAGATGCAATGACGGTTTCTTTTTAGAATCAAGCTGCAACTTTATTCGAGATTGATGTCAATAACCTTGAGAGATGTCTGGTTAAGCATCATCCAGTTCATTTTATATTTTGATTGATTCATGTTATTTTTTAAATAGATTGTACACTATGTATGTATGTCTTACAAATAATATCTGTCAGAGTATTGGTATGTTTTAAAAACAAGCATTCCCTATGAATTATGATAACTGTGAAATGGTGAGAACAAATATTAATTTGCATACCATATAAAGGTATGTGAAGGTTTTGTGTGTCTTTTATGAAGAAATTGAGTTTTATAGTTCTGTTTTTTTTCTTTCCTAAAAACCCTATTCTAACACTTTTCTGATTTTGGCATTATTTTAATTAATACATTGTTTACTGGTTTTCTTGCCTTCAATGAGAGTGTGACAAATAAATCAATCTTGCATTCTTTCTTTATAGTAAAAGAGGTGTAATCTCAGACATTTAATGGGGTGGATTTATTTTGTTGTACTTTATTTCTTATGCTCACTCAAGAAGTGTTCCCCAAAGACAACATTAAAAATGTGATTAGTTAGCTTCCATCAATAACACAAAATAAGGAAATACACTGAAGGGACAGGTTTGGAGAGGCCCCAGCTCAGTGTGTAGTAAAAATATATGGGCTAATAAGTTTACATTTGCAGGCTCATTTGTTAAAACTCTTGAATTTCTAATTTGTGTCGACAAGATAAATGAACACAGCTTTTGTAATATGTGAGATTAATACTGATGGATGGGAAAGCATTTTTATTTTTTTACTAGCATCTTAGTTCCAAGTTATTCGCTGTGTATTACTTGGGAAAACATCTATAAACTTGCATGTTATGTTTGAATATTTTTTATAGTTGACCTAACATACTTTATTATTTTAGAAGATTTACTGGCATGTAGCTTTTTCTTAGTAATTTCAATTGTTTTTCCTTTTTTAATTGTATACTTTCTTTGTTTTCCTTTGTAATTTTTAATTTGGCCATATTCCATTTTAACTATACCAACAAAAGCTACTGAAATGATTACGAGTAAGAGGGGTAGTGAAGAAATTTGCATTCCAAAATATCCAGTGAAGTATCGAACCCCCCCTGCCAAAAAGATATACTTCTCTACCTCCTTCATATTTTACATCTTGAAGAATCTTGTAGGGATAAAAATGAGTTGTAAACCAATGTTCCTCTTAAAAGTTTGTCATTCTTTATTTCAGCACTGTTGTTGCAGTATAATGCAATTTATTAAACTAAAATTGTGTGCTTCCTGTTTATGGTTTTTTTTTAATTTTACAGAATTCTTTTTTGTCCAACCATATGGTAGACAGTTGGGGATCAGTAATGACAAACAATAAGTCAGTATATAATGACTAAATCTTGGGAGTATATAATTCTAGGTATGCTAATGTTATCCACTTTAAATAACTATAGTGAGGTGGAATTTCCCAAAAAATTATGACCCTGACCCTGTCAGTTGACTTAATACGCTTTCTAAAATTACTTCAAGAAGTGATCAGACCCTAAAGATCTTATCAAGAAAAATATATGCACTAGTTTCAAAACCAGTCTGTCAATTTCTGTTGCCATCAGGGTGTTCTTTCAGCACCAGTGAGGAGAACCAAATACTCCATTCTTTTTTTCAGAGTTTTTCAGATACAAGTTGGCTATTAATGAACTTTACCTTTAAAATAATAATGTTGGTTTATTTACAGATTTTTTTTTCTTTTGTGTGTCTATTACAGAATATATACAGTTAATAAGCACTATATTACATTCTTACATTAATTCTTTATCTTAAAATGGTTTAGAGGGCTATATGATTAAATACTGTAAAAGCTATGCATATTAAATTAATTTTACTGCAGAATGTTACAGCAGGTATGGCCATTAAGTGTTTTGCAGATTGTTTTTTTTTTTTCTGCCCGGAAAGGTTATGAAATTTATATGAACTCTGATCTAAAGGCAAAGGAACTTATTTTCCTACATAATACTGTACTTAATTTATTAATCTTACAGTGTTTAAAAGTCAATATTTAAAACTAATTTAAGACTAAATTTACAGGTCTTGAAATGTTAAGAAAAGTGTTGCATTCAATGGCTGAAATTTTTCTTTCCTGAAAGTTTTCTTTATCCTCAATCCTTCTGTTTTACATACGTTTGTGTTTTTCAGAAGTGTCTTGAAATTTGAGATTTTCTAACTAACAATACTATTTGTAAAACACCAGAAAGTATGCAATTTATTCTTTTACAGAAAAGAAATATCTTGGGCTAAAATAGAAGTGTGCTCCTTTCATGCCTATTGTATTAATAATAGAATGTTGATTTTCTTCCAAAAGTTTCCATTTACTCTTTCTCCCACTGAGTCTAGTACAAAGCTACTGTTATAAAAGGATACACTGTCTGGAAACAGTGTACTATTCTTTTAACAAAATGGAAAATGCGTCAGCATAGTTATTTAGTAAAATAAGAGACATAACATTTAAAATGTTCTCAGCCATTGCATGTAACAGAATGCTCTTTGTTTATGCATTTTCCATGTACCATGAAACACACTACTCTCCTTTGCTTTCTGTGCCATAACCTCCTGCCAGTTCCAAGGAATCTCTTTAATATTTGATATGATCATGGGCATCCATAAGCAAATTTCAGTCCAGAGCAACTTCAGCAAAACCATTATTAATTTAACATCTCTCTCCTTGGCATCTTTTAACTAAATTCCTTTTTCACTTCCACACGCACTTGAGCTTAAACTGCAATCCAAAGTCATGAATTGCATACGGGCATTTTCAGGTTTTACCCATTGCTCAAGATAGTATTTTTAAAATGTAAGGATATACAAAATATCATAAATGGAAATTCCAGTTATTTTAATGTATGATATGAAAGCTGTTACAAAAATAGGTACGCTTTGAATTGTACTTTACCTTTGTTACCCTGATTTTCACTTTTTCAAGCAATCTGAGAAAAATAAAGACTTAGAAAAAATAAAGGTTATTTCCATTTGCTACTTAATTTGCAATAAGTAATTTCAATTTTTCCAAGGATCTCTACTTTAGAATTATGCCTGTTTTACAAATATATATTAAAATCACAATTAAATTCTTTTCATTAATTAATGCTAATAATAACGTTATAAAATGCGACATAAAGCAGGTGATAATTGTACCGTATCATCTGTTATCTAATTCTAAACTCTTTTTTTTCTTAATACGTAATTGACAGCGATTCTGGCTGTTTTAACTTTATTATGCTTTGTGTTGCATACAACTGCCCTCTACTGTATCACAAATCCTGTGTAACTCAGCGACTAAACAAAATTAGAACCATAAATCAGGTTAGGCCTTTGCACTTTTCATCCCTGCTGGATTTTTCTCCATAAATCATAGTTTATAGCTACTGTATTACTCATGATACCACTTAACACATGCCTTCTGAATTGAACTTTACAAAACATTTTTATATCATATTTTAACCCGTACTCAATTACATTTATGTGAAATGTTGATCACAGCTGTGTAATCAAACTATTAACATTTTAATTTTAAGTAGATTTTTGTGAATATACTTTAACTCGTAATGGCCACAAAATCATTTTATAATGTAAGAGACTTTCAATTTTGCTTTGTAATCCTTATGTCATAAGCAGGGTTATCATGTTAGTTTAGTCATTATGTAATTCCTATTTTAAGGCACTGGAAATCTATTTAATTTATGGACTTTATTGGACTTTTATTATAATGTTATGATGGCATAAACCTGACTTTTAAATTCAAAACTATATAAAAATATTAAATATTATTTAATATATCATTTATAGTTTAAAATATCTTGTCTCTGTCATGGATTATGAACAGATTTATACAGGTATAATAAAACTGATATCTAATAGGATATCAGTTTATATCTAATAACATTTAAAAATGATTCTTTTCTAGCAATGAATAACTTCACAAAGAAAAGTCAACCTATATACTAAATAAAACAATTCATTGAATGTACAATAATTTGTGACTATAATAAAGTGCTCTATCATTAGAATCATTAAACTACACAGTTGTAGGAAATGCGGCATGGTTCTGTATTTTGCTTATGTGCCTTTTTCATGAGAATTCAGATTTTGTAAATATCCAACTTGCTTTTGACAATTGACAACTCTTGCTCCTAAGCCTGTGTCATGATGAATTAAAAGAAATGGTAGATTGTTGTTTTCTAAATCAGTTGTTGATAATGGACCCTATTTCGAAGGTTTTTTATCCTGTAAGTTCAGCAGGCCAGAGGAGAGATCTTTGTACCATAGTGCTGTCACCAGCTGGGAATATAAACCACAAACATTCAGCATCAAAACCTTCAGAACATCAGTTCCTTGGTTGAATGAAAATATCTACATTGTTACATAGCACTATTCATTAATTTATTCTTTGCTTTTATTCTGTCTTGTGGAGGTCAAGTATATATTGTAGTGTTCACTTTGTGGTGTTTGCTTTATATTTCACTAGAGGGTGCCAGGTAGCAACATCAGACTGATAAAAATTAAAACCTAGAGTCCTAAGGGGGGTGTTCTCTGTAAATGCTGGACAAATTTGGTTTAGATGTTACCTACTTGAATTTATTAACTGTGTGCTTGGCTAATGGTAATACATATTTCCCTGCCATGAAGATATAAAGTCAATTTCCTTTCTGTGACACCACTCTAGGTGACCTGGGTAATCTATGTTTTGTCTTTGATTTTGTTTTGCAACTTCCTGATGATCTTTCTAAATAAAATCTCTCTTAAAATCACTTTTAAATCACGTCAGTCAGTATTTGTAAAAAATAGATTTCATAAATGGAAGTCTTCGTTTTCACTTCAGATATTTTAATTTATCATGCACTTTCTTCCGTCTTCATCTTTACCTGCTCTGTGATGACTATAATGAAAATGTGCCTTCCTTGCAACCTTGAATTTGTACTTTGCATTTTCACACCGTCTGTGTGAAATGTATTAAATTGTGCAAATGTAAGTTTAAAAAAATACTATAGACTCAAAAATGGAGCAAATGGCTATTATAGTTACTTTCATTTGGTATTTCTGAAATTAAAGATCTTTGTTCATCAGATATACAGTAACAGCATTTAAGATAAAAGGCACAATTTTCTTTGCTTTTTATAACAATATTTACTTATTTTACTAGTGTTACAAACTCCTTAGGTGGTAGAAATTTAGCATTGTATGTCAATAATTTATATAAACACATTGAGGTAATCTTTAAATATGATTTTAATTTTGTCATCAATTCAATATTTCTAACAGTTAACAGAATTACACACAACACAGCATAACTGTTTACACATTCTAAATATTTTTCCATTGATTTCCCTTAAATCTCCAAGGGAAATATTCTAAAATCTCTCAAGGGGACTATCTTTTTAATATTAGATTTGCCCTAACATCAGTAGAACAGTTTGTTTGTTTTAGCATTGTAATCCTATGATACACTAGATAACATCTGAACACGCAATTGAAATAGTTGTAGCTATATACGCACACTTTGAGGTTTTGAGTTTATATAATTGAAATACTGTATTTGTTTTTTGTGATTCATTGTTTTTTCATGAGAGAGAGTTGTCTTTTGTTTCAAGGCTAGGAATTCATAAGCATTTCAATAAACATCTTATAAATGAAGGTGTAATTATGTTGTAAACTATAATGGTGCCTGTCTTTTTATACGCAACTTTTAACCATTTCATCATAATCCTATCAAGCAAAAGATTTTTACTCTGAAACATAAAAAACTGACCTATAGTACACCATCTTGGAAATGTCATCGTGTTTGGCATGTATTGTGAATTTATCAATACAGGAAATGCCATGTTTATTCTAATTTTAATCAAGATATTTTCCCACCTGTCAAACTAAAACTGTCCATGTGCCCATTCAGGTTTCCATTTCCAATTTGGGTTTAGGTGGCCTGATATTATATGATATTAGATATCATGCAAACTAGGGAAAAGAGAGGTTGATGTTAAGAGAAGTGGATGTTAATTTCCAGTGTCTAAGCAGCACTCTAATATATGAATAATTATATATTACTTACCTCTCTCTGTTGCATATTTTTGCCGCAAACATAATGTACGAGCTAATGTTGTCCAATCCTGTTCCTGGAGGACAACAGTATCTTTAGGTTTAGAATCCAACTTTGATCTATGCTGTATATATGAGCAGGTGATTATTGGTTTGACTGAACCAATTTAACAACTTCCGACTCTTAATATGTTGGTGCTAGAAACCTAAAAAGCTTGAAAATGCAGCAGTCCAGGAATAGGAATAATAGGAAATGCTCTAGAACTTTTCTTCCATGTGCATATAGGCAGATTCAAACATAATTGTATATTCATCAGATAGTTTTATAGGCTTTGGATAAGCTGGTTTCTTTCATGTTCCTTTATTATCAATAATTGATTATCCTGTATTTTAAAGAATATTAAATGATTCTGCCACTTTTATATAACTGTTTTGCTTTGTTGTCTAGTGTGAAAGTAATACGGTTGGCTTACACTCATCTGTCAATTGATTACAAATGGAGATATTTGTCACCTTTTAATTAAATGACAATTACTTGGCTAATTTGTGGTTAATTGTCACACTGCTAATGAACCTTGAAGACAAACTTTAGAAAAATAAAAAACAACTATAGGCAATTTATGAAACCGACTGGTATACTGATAGACTAAGCATTAATATAGTTGTTTTTACAGTTAGTTTACAATACTATTTTTGTATTTCATCTTTGATTTATTATTAGTATTTATAATATATTGTTTATCTCAGCATTCAAAAAGGAAGTGCAAGCTTTTGAATGAAATTATAAGCAGTACATTTTAGGTACACATGATCAGTGTATAGTATACTGTATGTTATTTTTTAATTGAATACAGTACTTGTTTTTTTTTCTGTGCAAATTATTTAATACTCAAAATAAATCCAAATGTTTCTGTTTGAAAAAAACTATTTCAGTGTATTTTAATTCTTTGCACAGGATATTTTTAAGTAAAGTAATACTAGAATTATGTATTGTTCTTATTGGATTATTCTATCCATCTCTGATATTTAATAATGTCTGTACTTGATAACTGTAAGACTTCTAATACTGCCTTAAAATCTAAAAAGTTAACTTGATGTTGCTCTGTCAACATCTGCACATTTCTATAATGACTTGTTGATGCAAAGAGTATTTTCTGTGTTAATTCCCACAATCCATTTGCTTTATGGGAGCATACTGTTCAATTAGTTTGCACTGGTCCTTCCTCATGCTTACTAAGCACTTTTGGCCAAAAGGAATGGCAAAGCCCCACAATTAGATCAAAAGATCAATCCTAATGTACAATTTTCTCCTGACCCTCCTGCTGTAATAAAGTGACTGAAGTCCTCCTGAGGCCTACTCAAGAGCTCCGTACTGATATTTCTAAATTAGCTGACTCTCTGACCCTGCTGGTAATTGCATTAGTTTATCAATGTTCAACACAATTTATTACTCTTCAATATGTACCAGGGTGTTTATTTACCAACACTAACAACATGAAAAGGAGGAAAAAAGTATACTCAGTGTAAGTGAATTGCAAAACAAAAGCTACTGTATATATAGAGTACAGTTCTGCACCCAATAAGATCCCAGAGACTAATCACCTTAAACTATATATATAATTGCCTATTCACAACATTATGACATTTACTGTGATATTATTTGCAGTGACAATAAAAAACAGAGGGTGATTATTGAATTTAATATAAAATTCACTTTTAGTATCATCAGATATTTTTCTTGAATCTAATGCTTAGTTTCAACTTACTTTGTAACAGATTGCTATTAATAATAATGGTATTAATACTTTGGGGTTCCCTTAAATTCCTGCAGAGGAAAGAGCTTTATACTTTGCATGACAGCAGCAAGAGTTTTGTGGTCAGATGTCAGTGAGGTACATAATAATGGTGCAGAATCCTAAGGGATTATGATGTCTACAACAAGGAAATAATGATTAAACCAAAAGGTCACTTGAAAACAAGAAGATATGGCTATAGAAATCATCAAGGGGATATCCTTCAGGGACTTTGACAGAAAAAATCTGCATGCAGTTCTTCACTGACTGAATGAAAAACAATACCAAAACACTACCAAAAACGTGACAGTCTGGAAAATAACTGTGAAAGTGTTACATTAGATATCTAAAATGAATTAATATTGACAATTGCTCTAGAAAAACAACAGCAATTAATGTGAGTGCCATGTAATGTATCCATCTGCCAGATCTAGAACAAAGTGCAAGAAACTATGTTTTTTAACCAAATACTGAGTGTGATTTCAATAATATGTCTTATTAATATGCTCTATTTTCAATATTGTAATTAAAAAAAATAAAAGTCTTATAGCAAATATTATGGCATTAATTTTTACTTAACCAATAAAAATGTAATTAACTTAATTTCATTTTTTTTTCTTAAAGATTCAGTCCTTTTGTTTTATTTAAAAAAGGACAGATGCAATTATTAGACAATGAAACTAACCATTATACAGTATATATCCATCTGGTAGTTCTGATTTAAACATTACAAGTATACTGCTTACTGCAATTTTAAAAACTAAAATAAAAATACTATGATGTGTAGGACTGTGCACAGTATGTACTACATGTACATGTATGTTAATACAAATGAAGTACCCTGTACTCCAAATAAACAAAAAGAAACTAAGAGGAGTTATATGGCTGTACAGACTGTAGGAGGACCTTAACTTGAAACCCACTCACATACTGTAGCTGTTTGTATTAAATGTTCTTTAAGGTTAATTGATGGAGCATTTTGGAAAATTTTTTGCCTACTGAATTAATGCATTTAAGTACTAAAAATAAATGTGATTTTAAATTTCTGTGCAAAAAATAGAATTTTGAAAAACACATAATTTTTTTTTCTAATGGTGGCAATCGATGCAGAGTTTAAAGGATTATTTCCATTGTAACCCAGCGCTACACTGAATAACCTTTGTGCAAGTAGGTAGACTTCTTGAAAACAATTTCTTTCATTGTCTTCCTGTCCTTCCATTTTTTTATTATTATTTCTGGTCCTTGAATGAATTTTATTCCCTAGATAACAACATGCATATCAGCTTTGTTCTCTGATTGCCTTATGGGCATGAAGCTTTGCATATTTACTGCCCATGAATCATAGCACTATGTGAAATCTTGTGGAGATTCAATCTTTTCTGCTAGATGCACCTCCAGCCGTTTAATTAAAATATGTATTATTAATACAACTATATTTAAGTCATATTTTCACTGATATGACTGGTACATTAAGTGTAAATTGTTTCATAGTTTCACAGTAATTTCCTTTTAATGTTTTCACCATAATCAATGTACTGGAAGATAGACTAAAACTACACTGTTATAGTACCTTCCTATTTGAGATGTTGATTGCATATTTTGGTGCCTTAATTAGGTCTGTTTTACAAGTCAAATGTACTCATTCTGACAGCTCCAAAATATGGGTTTAATAAAACCTGCCCACATGGATAAGATTTGCTTATTATATTCTATATAGTCCTATACCCAGTTAAATTCTATTGACATGATTTTCCCTGTAAAATATAGAAGCATTACAAAATATATTTGTGTGAAGTGTAAAAAAGTGGCTAAAAACAGTACAAAATTTAATTCAAATTGTTCTGTGACCTTAATTAAAATCTATACACAAAGATAAGATACATGAAAAACTTTTAATCCAATAAGCTAGTTTTACCATTAATATCTCCTGATAATAACGTAAACAGAACTTTTACAAAAGTGTTTCAGCAGATGTTTATGACAAGAAAGTCAAAATAAAACATATATTTCTTTTTTGGCAATATCATATGACAAATTGGAATACATATTCCTTATCAGTACCAAAATAGAATTAATTGTACATAGAATTAAAAACATTTTATTGGGATATTAGCTTGAATGCTAATAATGCTTATCTCTGATGATTAGCTTGAAAATACAGTATTTCCCCACATAGGAAGTCTAAGACTCAAAAAGATTAATGATACAGAGTTTGTCACAGAGTACATAGGTAATATTTTATTAACTTTTTTTCCCCTTAGACCAAAAAATAAGCATCACTTATATTTATATAGTGTTAATGACATATATATTATTATTATTATTATAATATTATAATAATATTATAATTATATAGATTATTATGGTATGCGATAACGTCATCATGGCACGCTACGTATATTAGAGCATGCCATCACTTCAAATATCCAAAAGTTTTTGGTACTTTTCGTCCCATTTTGAAAAATCCAATTCTATACCTTGACATCTAACACCAGAAGCCTCCCAGGCTATCAATAGAATGTAATTTATCTGTTTCTATTGGTTGGGCTGACCCTATTGATTTTATCAAAGCAATTTGCTGTGAAATGATTTTTAAACAGGAGATTTATTACAGAACCACTTCATTGTTAGATAATAGATGTAAAATGTGATTTTAACAAGCTGAATTAAATCATTGTAAGACAGACAGGAAGAGCCACTAACTGATTTCAGTGAAAGACAATAAGTAATTTCTGTTTTATTATTTTTGCCAACATCCTTGAGGTGCTACAATCATATTGATGACTTTATGCACTTCATAATTCTTTTAACAATTTAACGTCTATTATTTTAATAGATTTCTTTTTTTAACTTCTAAAACTGAACAATGTATTTATGTCAAGGTAGATGTGTATGTGAAGTAAGTGGAATTGCAGTGTTCAAATAATTGAAAAATGAAAATATGTTTATATATATAAAGGCTTAAATGATTAAAATATTTTTAATAGTTTTAAAATTATTTAATCTTGCATACAACATTAAACATGCTTTTCTTTTTAAGGACATACTTGAGGTAAGACATGTACAGATAATGCACTATACATATATTTTATATGTATATATTTGATTATTTTAATTTGAAGATAGACTCTTAAACGATATTTTGTATAAATCAGCTCATGATTTTTCCAAGTTAAATGAACATTCTCATTATTAATGTTCCTGCTAACAATTATCTGTATATATACTGTAGATATGTTTAATATATTCAATGGTGAGATTCAGAAGTATCAACAGCACTGCACTGCTTCAAATGTAGTGAAGTATCTGTATTATTAATGATCATAATAGAAAAGGTAAGACTGCTTCTGTTTGCATTAGTTAACAATGTAAAAGCTAAAACATAGCACTCAATAAAACAGCAATTATCAATATAAATTAAAGTTTATATAGACTATATGTAGTACATGTGTGTGTGTAAATACTTAATATATAGATAAAAGCTAAAAATAATGTAATTGAGATATTCAAATTTCCAACTTCTTAATTTTTGTAATTTTCTGTATCAGTTCAGTTTATTTGTAATATGCACAATTGCAATGAAATGCATTTGATAAAACTGTTTATATTTCTGTACTATATTGATATATTTTACACTCCAAAACTACCATAAATACAAATAAATATTTGTATATTTGTATAAAATGTCCTTTAAACAAAGAAAGAAAATAAAACATTGTTGTCAGAGGTTTGCCATTCAATAGACCAGTTCTTTTTGAAACGATTGTGTCATATAAAAGTTCTTGTCTTTATATTGCCATACTTTTCTTTTGTGTGATGGATTTCCACATTGACTAATTGCTGTCACATTAACCCACATTATTTCATGTTCTAGAGCTGTCATGATAATGGTGATAACCAGAGTGGCTCATTTTAGGTAAAGGAAATTATATGAGCATGGTAATATCATAAAACAGTGTTTAAATATTTTAATTTCATTTGTCAGGGCAGCCCTAACACTTCATTACATGAATAACCATCTCTCATCAGCAGAATTAGTGCATTATTCATTACTGTTAATTATTTTCACATAATGGCTGCCCTGATATATTTAACCTCCACATTATATCTTAGATAATGGGCTTGTAAAATTGAATTGTGGGAAGAGTGGAGTTCGAAAGCTCATTTAAAGAACATCAAAGAACAAAGAGGAAAAAAGAATGCTAAGTAGCATGACTGGCCCAGCTGGGACAGAACATTTGTTTCTGTCTGATTTGCATACAGAAAACAGTACAAAGTAGGCATGGAGAGTCAGTGTCTGTTTCAGTTTGATTGTGGTTTAGGAATACAGAGAAACACATCAACTGAAAGATGGAAAATGCCTACATTCTATCTGAAGAGTTTGTATCATCCCCTATTATCTGTACAGTACAGTATATAAAGTTATTATTTAAATTATTTGTCTACAATTTTGTACATAACTTACCAATAACTATTTTATTATATATGCGATTTTCTGCAAGTTGAAGCTAGTCTGAATTATCTATTTACACACTGTTTTAGCTGTTTTTTCATACATTTAATATATTTATCCATAATTTCTTCATAGTACTATCAGTTAGGTTTATGATCCGCCATGAATAAGCTGATTTATAGTATTATACTTTTGCTAATATATAGTTTTAACCCAATAACATAAATAGTATATACTGTTGTATATACTTTGCTTCCAAATATTCGATTTAGGTATATTTGTGTAAAACTTTAGTTATTTTTAAAGTGCTAAATAAAGAGAAGGGCTCTGTAGATACTACAAAACAAAATAAAATAAAGAACATAAGCATATTTACAGAACAATAAGACTTCATTATAAAATAACTATTTGACCTATATATAGATCATCATGATTTCCACGCTCTTGTGTTCAGTGATTCCAGATAAGTTACAATAATTTTGTTTCTCTGCAGTTTCTCTAATGGTGCTACAGTACATTACACATATAACAGCCTGGATTACTCAAGCATTATTTTTCAGGCTATCTTCATACAGGTATGATTAGTTTTCCTGTATCTAGATTGACCACTGATTTTATTTCCTTTTGGGACTTTGTGAAAAAAATGCTTAAGGGGATCTTTTCTGTGCACTTGCATTAAAGAAGATCATCAAACATATCATCTGCTTTGGTTAGCAAGGTTGTGTATATTGTCCAAAGGATAGACATATATCTGCAGCAAAATAGGATGATGTGACACATTACAAAAGCTTTGACTCTTTATCCCATATTCTGTTTCAGTTTTCTCTAGTTTTCACCTCTCATGTACATTAATTCATTCATCCATTACCTCTTGTCTTTCTAATATGCAATTTTTAAAATGTGTTTTATTTATTATTTTTGTTATTGGTATTTGTTCAGGCTTTCCTCTCCTTACCTTTTTCAGTGTGAGTTACTGGATTTTTTTCAGTTGAAATAGCTTAGCAATGTCATAACATTTCTTTTGAAATTTAAAAAAGCATAAGTTTGCAGCGTAAGGAAGAGCTGTCTGACTCAATCAGATTTTATGACTGCCATTAATTATTCCTTCTATTGTTTAAATAAAATATAATTATTATTTCTGTTAGAATAGTTAATGTATCCTGGGAAATAATGCATGGATTTGGATTTGTAATGAATTAATTAATTTATTGTTCACCCATCTTCTCTCTTCTTTAGGTATCCATTTGTTTGTAGTGCTTAAAAATGTTATGATTCAAATGTAATGTCATAATTTGACATTTGATGACATTTCATACCATACACATTACAAAAGGAAATACTGTTTAACATACTTTAACCCCTATATTACTCTTTCATGTAATAAAGATAATATTTTCAGCACTATATTTCAGTGGTATTTTGGTATTTTATTCCAGTTTCTACTCAATATCCATACAGTGTTGGGTAAATTTAATCAACAGCAATACAAAAGATTGGGTTTGTAAGAACACACAATTGTGAACTTCATTCTATATAAACGGTATTCTCTGTTAGATGGTTAATTAATTTTTGAATGTTCAAATTTTATTTTTATGCAACCAATACTTTAAGTAAATGCACACTATAATGAATTTGTCTGAAGTGCTGCATTTTGTCCATGTATGCAGTCCATTGTGGTATCAGAGTCTATTTTGTAAGAAACATCACTGGGTATATAACCCCACTGTATAAAGACCATTGTCTTTGAACTTCATATTGAACTCAGACTGATTAAAGTTTTAAATCTGAACAGTTAAATGCATCAAATGTCAATACATGATAACAGAGATATCGTGTTTTCTTTACTGTTTGAAGACTTGATAACAAAACACTTCTTAGTCTTCCTTAAAAATTCAACTTAAGATAAATGTACTGTCCTCCACAGCATATACTGTAACTGTGTTGCCACAAATGGAACAGCAGAGACCATTTAAAAGTGGCCATCTAACTTTTAGTACCTTTAATACTGGTCTAAACACCATTTTTGTGTTTCTTTGTCTTTACCTGACAACCCCCAGAACAGCAGGAATGTATTATTGTGAGCTTCAAGCCACAAATCACTAAGGACCACTACCATACCTTTCCCATCTACTCTGTACAGTGTTGCTTACCTTCAACAACCTACCTACCTTTTCTTAGTGTTCTAAAACCACTCAGGTCTTCAGCTCCCGTGCACACCATGCTGTTTTTTTTATAGTAGGTACAAATACTCAGGAAAAGAACCATGGGAGGCTTTATTCTGATGTTATTTATTTATAAACTTGACATTCCACATCATGTAAAATTTAAATCTCTACCTCGTTCCTGCTCCAGTTGTTTCATCTTTGGTCTCCTCAGAGTATTGGCAACAACTCTCACTCCCTCCCCTCAACCCACTTGCACAGACACAAACACAAGGAGACTAAAGAATGAACATAAATGAATGTTTTTTGTTAACATGCGTAGATGATTTTAAAAATAGTGTTAATTCAATTTAAACTGAAGAAATGCTCTCAGAATTCTAATTAATTTGTACAAACCAATGGTAAATAAATAAAAAAGCATGCCTTTCTCACTTTCAATATACTTTAAATTGGTTCTTAACAGGTTTAGAAGAAAAAACAAAACAATTAATCATTTATTACTCATATCTTTAAAAGTAATTTTGGTGACATTTCAAAATGTTTGTTGTTAGTCTAGGATTACCGAATCTGTAGTGAATTTTTGAGTTTGAATTTTATTAGAATTATAGAGTGCTTCTTCATTGAACAGTCAAGTTACCAGACTTACACAGGTAACAACGATGGCATCAAAATATTCTGGCTTGTCCTCCTTCACTGCTGAATAGAAAAACAATTTTAAAGATACTGTAAATAAGAGAACAAAAACAACAATCAAATCTGAATTCCCAAGCAAACTTGTGTTGGGTGGATTAGATCTGTGCACCTTAAAAAGGTTTGTGTACCACCAAAATACTATGCAGTGCCTTGTGTATTTTACACATAAAATTAATACTTGAACAAAATCCATTAAAAAATCCATAAAATTAAAAGATAATCTGATTAAAGTTACAAAACAAAAATATAAGATATATTTGGTTTACTTAATTGACAAAATCATCTAACAGTAATATTCTTATGTGAATATGTAACCTTAGATTCTGTATCTGGTGGCACCTTCTTTGGCAGCAATGACTTTGACTAGACATTTCATATAGTTATCCTTCTCTCCCATTGGCCATTCTGAATTCTGAGACATTTGGGAGTTTCCTTACATGAACAGCTTGCTTCAGCCACAACATTACAATGAAGTTTAGGTCCAGATTTTGACATGGCCAATCCAAATTGCAAATGTTATTCTTATTCAATCATTCCATTGTATATATGCTGGTATGTTTTGGGTCATTGTCTTGCTGCATCACCCAATTTATCTCATCTTCATCTGACAAATGAATGGTCTTCCAGAATTTGTTGATACAATGCTGAATTAATGGTTTCCTCAATGATGGCAAGCTGACCAGGTCCTGTAGCAGCAAAGCAGTCCCAGAACCCGATACTCCCACCATTATGGTTCTTGATTGAGTTGGGATGGGTTCTTCTGCTGTAAGTTAGTGTTTGATTTTCATCACACAAAATATTTCTCAGTAGTTTTGACTCATATGTCCAGAGAACATTCTTCCACTAATCCTGAAGATTATTGAGGGGCCCTTTGGCAAATAAGGCACTGTAAAGTATCTACACATTTGGTGAAAACAAAATAATACCTTCCAGCAGAAGAAACCTCATTATCAGCCATCAAGCTATCAAGCATGGTTTTGGAAGTATCATGCTTGGGTTTTTTTTGCTGTCTGGAATTTTTGGAATTTGGAATTTGGAATGGAATCTTTGCTGGGCTTTGCTGTTTTAAGACCCAGACTGCTTGCCACCATTGACTAAATGATGAAATTGGTATAATGTCAGCAAATTATGGATGATTTTATGTATATATATTCATGTTTTTCTCTATCTTATGCATCCACCGTGGAATGCTGAATTAACTGAATTATTGCTTAATGTATTATAGATTAGATGAAAAGATTTCTGCACCACTTGTGTAAGCCTTTGGAGCTGATATCATGTTAGAATCTTTAATAAAACACACGTAACCATACATGCACATGAAAAAAAAATCATCCACAGCTTTATCACTAAAAAGTCTTTCAATCATTCTTTATTTCATACATTAAAAGTGTTACTTTTTCTTAATGCATATACTGCACATCTACATTGTATACACAAAACTCATGTATAGTATATATAAAACTTATATACAAAACTCTACGCAATAAAAGAACAGCACCACATATTATTTAATTTTACCAGATTTATTCAACATATGTTCCATCAAAATCAGGTTTGAAAAGCATTTACATGTGTTAGGAATTTCACACATGTATTGAATATATGAATTTAATTTAATGCGTTTTTCCATAAGAAACAAAGACGTACTATCTGAATGAAACAAAAATATAGTATTTCAGAATTCTGTATGAACTCTCTGGAAACGAAGAGTGTCAGTGGCATGCTCTTGTATCAAATAAGATATGCCAGTACCAATTATTACATGTCCTCTACCTCAATGACTAGTGTGAGCAGTGAAACAGTTAGTAAACAATTGCTACAGTGACTCCAAACACATTGTTTTCCAAAAGTGCTATCATTGGCATGACAATATCCATTAAATGTGAATGAAACTTCGTAAAGCTTTTTGGCACTTTGGATGCTGTATGGTTCACAAATTATGACAATTGTGACATTTATCCACCAAAATATTTCACTTTAATGCATAATCCCTGTATGCATGTTGTTATTCTGTTGAAACACAAATTATTTTTTCATGGAATTTCCTGTACTTTTTCTACTGTCATAAAGGTTACAGAAATAAAGAAACCTTGTCTACCTTGTCATATGTGGCCTGTCTCCAACAGAGCCTTTTCTCTGGAAATATTGACTGTTTTAAGCAGATCATCTTGTGTTATGAGAAACTTTTTTGACAGAAAGGCCAGCTTTAATAATCTGTAATCAATCTTCATTTGATTTCAGTTATATCAAATGAGATATTATGATGCCCTCACTTCTTCTCTTCTAAACAAAATCTATAGATTTTTATATGGGATTTATAAATACATTACACTTAAACCTAATTGGCTTTTTCTGCTTAGATCAACATACTGTAGATAATGCACACAAGATGCATGTTTTGCTGCTTATGTGACTTGCAGTGATAAAGGTCTACCCTAAGGAAGGAAAAACATAGCAAAACAACTATCCACTGTACATTATATTTATGTGCAGCAAGTTCTGAATACCTGCATTGTCGCTGTTATTAAAATGGAAGTGATTCTGGATAATTTCCATACTATTTGATTCTTTCTCTAATGGGGTTTTCACATTCCAACATTCCAACAAACCCTGAAGTGCCAAACAAAAGTTGCATATATGAAGAAACTCAGGATTGGCTTCTAATCTCATTGATATGTTATGGAGTAACCTAAAATAAACAGAATTGAAGCATCAACCCTTTTAGTTTGATGGTCTTAAGGAACTGTACACAATGTGCAGAACAGTTGCATAAAAATACCTAAAGGTGGTTGGAAAGTACTACAATCTTTCTGCAAGCAGTAGAAAATGCAACAGAAGCACACAAAAAATATTGAACAGAAATCGATTTATCTTTTAGTCTTATAGTATCTGCATAATTGTAATAGCATTCTTAAATTAAACATATTGAGATTTTTTAGATGTCTATATTGTAGGGGACATGAATGATTTTAACTACGACTGTACTGTATATATACAAACATTGAGTAGTTGTGTAATTTGTTTTGGTCCCATTTGACTTTTCCTTTGTTTATTAGGGAAAACTACCACCAGGATCTGCAACAGTAGTCTCTTTATTTTCTGCACTTTTTCTTGTCTTCACTTTCAATGACATCATTTTTCTTCTTTGTTTTCAAATGTTTATCATGTTAGCATTCTACCTCAGTTTATTCTGAGAATATAAAATGTGACCACTCCTTTGGATTTCTAATGTTCTACAATTTAGGTTTACATCAATTTTAAAAATACTGTTCTTTTATTTGCTGTCTCACCCATGAAGAAACCCACAAGGCAAAATTGATCTGCGGAAATGTTTGGTACTATAGTTTAGAAACAACATTTATCAACATTGCAAAGTCTTACATTTTTTCTTCTGTGTAATATTGTCTCAGCTTTGTCAGATAAAATAATTTGTTTAAACTATTTACCTGGAAAGCTAAATAGGAAAAATTCTCATATGCACAAAAAATACAACTTGACAATACAACTATGTCTACTAAATATAAAAACTGCTACAAATCTACTATATTTTAAGGAAAATAACCAAGTAATTTTGTAGAAGGTAGGCTGACATTTTATTGAACAGACATGACATACTTAAATCCATTATGCTGATCTGTCATCAACAGGCTGGTTCAACTTGAATTCTACTGTCAAAGTCGCAGGAAAGTAGTGTGGCCACTGCCGGAAGCTATACAAGCTCTATAATTGCAACACATACTTTGCACCAGGTTATAGATACTATGTAATGCTGTGTGATTTTGACTAATTACTTACAGTATACTCACAGATGTTCAATAGGGCATAAGTGGTGAGTAGGGCTGGTGAGAAGTAGTTGTCACATTCTTACTTTTCAAGAAAGCTGTCGTTAGATGAGCAGCATGAGGCTGCATCTTTTCCTGCTGTCATGTCAGAAAGGACAACAATGGAGGTCTAAATTGCGCTATGCAGTAGGTTGCCATCTACCACTACAAGTGGAGTTCTGCAGCACCCAGACCGTCACACTTGCACCTCACCACACCTTGATGCGTTGTGACTCGTGGCCACCTGGACTATAGTTTAACATTGCCAAACTGTCTTTAGCTGTAATGTTTTGCCATGTAGGAAACTGCTGGCTGTGATCACCATAGATGATGAGTGAAAGTGCTGTTACCAAGTGGCATACCGATGGAACAAAGATGTTTTGCTTTTGATAAGCAGGTTTTTATTCCTGTCTGTGTTTTTTCTTGTTTTTCATTTGACTTGATACTAAACAGTTTAAGAATCTTGTCATTTGTGCCCAATCACCTTTCTCACTAATGAGGTAATTTAGTGTTTATAACAACTGTCAAAATCACTTAGTAATAAATGATCAATTAATCAAAATGACCCACAAAGCATTTAACCAATAACTAAAATTAATATACTTTATTTACATTCATACTAAAATTGTTTATTGTTATGATTTTTGTGTTCTACATAAAAAAGAAATATAAATGTGACAAAAATACATACATAGAGTAAGTTTTTATGTTTAGTGTATGTCATTTACACTCAGTGGCCACTTTATTAGGTACACTTATCTAGTACCAGTATCAATACCTGGATGGGAGACCTCCTGGGAAAAACTAAGGTTGCTGCTGGAACCTGTTGCTGCTAGTGGGGCCAGCAGGGGGTGCTCACCCTGCAGTCCATGTGGGTCCTAATGCCCCAGTATGGTGACAGGACACTATACTGTAAACAGGTGCTGTCCTTCAGATGAGACGTAAAACCGAGGTCCTGACTCTCTGTGCTCATTAAAAATCCCAGGACGTTTCTCGAAAAGAAAAGGGGTGTAACCCCGGCGTCCTGGCCAAATTTCCCATTGGCCCTTATCAATCATGGCCTCCTAATAATCCCCATCTATGAATTGGCTTCATTACTCTGCTCTGATAGCTGGTGTGTGGTGAGCGTTCTGGCGCACTATGGCTGGCCTCATCTAGGTGGATGCTGCACATTGGTGGTGGTGGAGGGGAGTCCCTATTACCTGTAAAGCACTTTGAGTGGAGTGTCCAGAAAAGCACTATATAAGTGTAAGCAATTATTATTAGTAGTAGTAGTACTGGGTAGGACCCCCTTTTGCCTCAAGAACAGCCTGAAGTCTTTACGGCATGGATTTAACAAGGTGCTGGAAACATTCCTTAGGGATTTTGGTCCATGCTGACTCAATAGCATCACACAGTTCCTTTTTTGGCGACACATTTATGCTGCTAATCTACCGTTCCACCTCATCCCAAAGGTGCTCTATTGGATTGAGATCTAGAGATGGTGCTGGCCATTGAGGAAACTAAAGTCACTGTCATGTTTGTGGAACCAGCTTGAGATGATGCATGCTTTGTGACATGGTGCATTATCCTGCTGGAAGTATCCATTTGAAAACAGGTATACTGTGGCCATAAAGGAATGCACATGGTCAGCAACAATACTAAGGTATGCTGGGGCATTCAAATGATGCTCAATTGGTATTAAGGGGCCTAATGTTTGCCTAGAAAACATTAACCACTCCATTACACCACCACCACCAGCCTGTACCATTGACAAAAGGCAGGATGAATCCATGGATTCATGCTGTTTACACCAAATTCTGACCCCACCACCTGCATGTCTCAGCAGAAATCGAGATTAGTCAGAACAGGTGACGTTTTTCCAATCTTCAATCATCCAGTTTTGGTGATCACGTGCCCAATGTAGCCACATCTTCCTAGTCTTAGCGGACAGGAGTGGTACCCGGCATGGTCTTCTGCTGCTTTAGCCCATCCGCTTCAAGGTTCGACACGTTGTGCGTTCAGAGATGCACTGTTGTTAAAGAGTGATTATCTGAGTACTTGTTGCCTTTCTGTCAGCTTGAACAAGTCTGGACATTCTCCTCTGACCTCTCTCATTAACAAGGTGTTTTCGCCTACCGAACTACCACTCACTTGATGTTTTTTTTGTTTATCGCACCATTCTCTGTAAGCTCTAGAGACTGTAGTGCATGAAAATCCCAGGAGGTCAGCTGTTTCTGAGATGCTGGAACCACCACGTCTGGCACCATCAATCATACTGCGTCAAAGTCGCTTAGATCACATGTCGCTATTCTAATGTTTGGTCGAACAACAACTAAACCTCTTGACCATGTCTGCATGCTTTATACTATATATTGAGTTGCAGCCACATGATTTGGTGTTTTGCTAATTGCGTTAACGAGTAACTGTACCTAATAAAGTGGCCACTGAATGTACATACACCTACTGTATAAAGTACATAATACATAATATGTCGATTATATATTCACTGCATTAAGGACAAAAATCAGTATTAAAATTAACTTTACAGGAATTCATGCCTTTTCTTTATGTTGATATTACATGGCTGATTTAATCTTCTCTTCTGTATTATCATAGATTTATTCATAAACTTTCAATGTTTTGTAGTCCTATTCTTAGGCCTTTTTATAGAATATCATTATGCAATCTTATTGCAAATTTATCTCACACAAAGTGTAACAAGCTATGTTGTTGACGGTGATACCTTGGCTTCCCTAATGACTCGATGAGAGCCTCAGATCAATTACTTAGGTTACTAGAAACCAAATAGGCTACAGTATATGGGATTAATAGTCTTTAGTTTTTAAAAAGTATATGTTTATTTTTTGTCCTGTGTCAATGAATTCAAAACGGCAAGCATCAGAAATAAGTGATGTTTAACAAATCTGTTTGGCTTTTGGCTTTGTATGTGTTTAAATGAGCATTATCAAATATTGCAATTCTAATAGATTGTTTTGATGGTGTGTAGCCCCATCCTTGTTGGGGTGAAATCCACCTGTCTTTTCAGATTTGTAGGGTTTCTTTATCTGTCATTGTTCAGAATCCATTTACTGTTTTTGAATATGATCTGTCTTGGGGCAAATCGACCTCATGTCAGCTATTTGAAAACTACCTTGGGGACAAATCTAATTTACAAAATCGGATATAGTAATTTTAATGAACTGTAGACCAAACCTGAAATAAAAAAGATAATGTTATTCGCCAGTTGTGCAGACAAAAACATTCAAGTTCTACAGAATGTAAGAAATTCACACATAAACATGAATATTTGCTTCAAAAGCATTTTGATTGCTAACAATTTTCTGCCTTTATGAAAGAAGTGTTCTGTGTTACACACAGGTAAAAGGTAGTTTCGATAAATTTCTTTGAGTTGCCAAGACAAATTTCTAATTTGATTTTAAATTATATGGCTACTATTATTTATGTTAGCTTTATACAGTAATTTTTGCTTGAACATGCTTGTGTAAGTCTGAGAATAAACCAAATTAATTTTATGATTAAAATCTAGAAAAGTATAACATTAGAGAAAGTGATACGACAGACTTTTTTTATCAGCCCGTTTTAACTTCTGATGCACATCTTTTGAATATTAAAGTGTTCAGGTTAATTACTTTAGAGATACAAATAACCTAAAGACATTATATAGTCATTTTGGCAATACAAGATATAGATTAAGCTATTTTTAAACATTACTTGGCAAAGGCAAAGCATTAGTCTTTTTCTATTGCTTTCTCAATTTAATTTACTTTAAACTGAGCATCTATTATTTGTACAATTGCTTTTTTAAATTTTATTTTTGTGGAGTAGATTTATCATCATTATCATTATATGTGTTGGCATTTGTATTTAATTATGCATAAAAACAATTTAGAATGATAACTACAAATGTCCCACATTCCAATTAGTTTGTAACTTCTATTCTGACCTCTGTCCACTCCAAAAATTAGCATAAAATTTTAAAGATGTCTCCAGTATGGGATATATGTATAAAATATTAAATATTCAATTTTCTTCTTTCAGGGTTTGAAAGATTCATAATTACATGATGATCCACACCGTAATTCATTCTGAAAAGTCAGATATGGCACTCCCCCTGTGACTGAGTTAATAATTTACTGCCGATCAGGATTTTCAGTCTTGCACTGTTGGTCTTGAGAACATTTATTAAGCAAATGTTCACCGTGAATTGAAAGGGGTAAAATTTAATGAGGAGTGACAGACAGGTGAGTTAATTGATTGAATTGGAGGTTTCCCTGAAAAAGCAATTCTAACATTTGCAAGCCTATACACAAATTCATATTCATTGAAATCTGAATTTATTCAAATACATTTCTTTCTGGACCTAAAATTGTAAAATGAAGGTAGAAAATACTGTAATAAATATAGGAAAGACAGTATATACGTAATAGCTTCAGTATTAAAGGCTGCACACGAACTCATAGTTCATGCCTAATTTCATGTTCACATCAACAACTATGGATGAATAATGCTGTAGTGTGCTTTCCATAGTTATCAAATAATGGACTTCCCAAAATCTGAGCAATATGCAATCATCAGATTTTTGTGCAAGAAAGTATAAACCTAGTCTTCTGCTACAAATCTCTTGATACAATTTGTCTTGACGTCAGCTTGCTATGTAAGCAAATTCTAAAAATTAATAATTTAATCAATAATGTTACCCCCTACAGCCAGGAAATTGTATCACAGTATGTGATTTCTTCATTCACCACACAGCTCCATAGCAGAGTAATAAATAGGTGGCATAATTAAATGGGACAATTAAGTTATATAGTGCATCATTGACATATAAATAAATATAGATATTTACAATTCTATGTAAATACAAGTACCAGGGTCCCGTCTTCAACAGACGTAGAAAATACATTTTTTCCCTATAACTTTTAAACAGAAACACAAAAAGGGAAAAGTGGGAACCTGTGACCTAACAAATAAATATCCTTCACAGGACTACATTCTCTCTATAAAGTGGATAGTAAACAAATGAGAACTTATTTGCCACTTTAAAACAATGCTTCACTAAACAATGAGAAATGCCTTTCATTCTTCGGATTCTACATTATAAGATATATTTTTAAGGCAAAAAATAAAATAGGAAGTCCCTTAACAATAAAGTATTCTTCCTGTTATTAGATCACCTGGACAGATTCTAGTTTCTCAGGCTGTATGAAGCATGTGTTCATTTCATTGTCCAATCATGGTGTAGTATAGCAAGATTTTACAAAAATAACAAGATTTTACAAAATTGTGAAATTTGTGAAAGCACTGTATGGTCACCATGTTGTCGCAGAAGCAAGCACGTTAGGAGAAACAGTCCCCCATTATTTCACAGTGATGCAATGCAAGAGATTGACATTTCAAATCACCCACACATAGAATCTGAGCTCCATATAAATAATTTCAAGATAGGCCATGATCCAAAGATGCCAGGGAAGGGAATATGCAAGCTCTAAAGGCAGAAATATCTTCTGTCAAACCAGCCAACCAAAATCCATTTTGATGTGTGTCTATTCATCATAACCTGATGACCAATAAAGAGCTATTTAGTTAGAAAAAGTGAGAAAATGAAATAGCACATTGTGGAGTGACTGCATTAAATTCTGCATGCTGATGTTGTAGTAATTGTACCTAGGATAGTTTTGAAAGCAAGGAGAGAATGCAGAAGAAATCTAAACAAGCAGATCAATTCAGTGTATCAAGCAGCATCAGTTAGAATGATTTAGTTAGCTTGAATGAGAACCAGCAGAACAATAATATACCTCAGGATCAGGTTTGAGAACCACTGTTCTATAGCACTATGTTATCAAATTAATATTGCTTACACTTGCATCAGTCACTTGTTTGCCTTTGACTTCTATTGCAGTTGCTTCTTCTTTCTTCCTCAACTCTTCTTTTTTCATTTTTCCAATGAAATACAAGCCTCCAAGCAAGAACCCTCTCATTTGCCATCTGCAATAACTCCTCCCCTACCAGAAACATCATTTGCTCCAAGCATAGATTTTTCTCTTAACTGGTCCAATTTACATTCTCCTATAGGTCCCTTGGTCACTGTCGACTTAGATGACAAATTATATCAAAAAGTCAATGCCACCTCAGGTCCTAATGCTCTGTATCTGCCTACTGTACATCTCCTTCATGTTTTTTGCCTAAGATATGACTAAGATAAACTGGGATTCCTTTAACTTCTTAGCTAGAGTAAAACATGGAAAATGAAAAGATTCCCATACCCGACTCATTCATAGTCTTCTTTGCTAGAGCATCTGAATAGTGTTTACTTTCACATCCTAATATAAAGTATAAGACAATAGATTACTTATTCTTGATCTGCCTGCAAAAATTTATTTTAAAGTAAAATATATAAAAAAACCTTTTCCATTTCCTTGTCAAAAAACAATGCGATAATAAAACCAGAAATTATCAAAGTCAAATCAAGGTTCATAACCAAGCATTCTGTCAATCTTCAAGAACCTCCAAAAAGCCATCTTCTCTTTCACTTCTGAGTCCAGCCAGACTACAACGTCTTACATGTCTCCCCTTTCTTCATCTTTGTTTTCTAACAGAATTATTTTCATCCCATCTGCTATACCTACAGCCCCAGCTATATCCTGTTTACCAGTCTTGTTCCCTTTCTGTCCTCACTATTGTTCAAGTTCAAGTTCAAGTTTATTGTCATTATATTCATGTACAGGCATATGGTATAACGAAATGCTATTTAGCTAGCTCTCAGACGATACGTAGTACAAAACAACAACAACAACAACAACAATACAATTGTATAATAAAAGAAAGACAGAGACAACAGGCAAAAAAGTGTGCAAAAACAACAACAGGCAATGTGCAAAACAACAACAGGCAATGTGCAAAACAACAAAAAGGTAACAGGTAATGTGCAAAAACATGCATCAACAGAATGAAATAAAAGGATAGAAATTATGGGGAGAGAGCTTTTTGACATGTAAGGTAGAGGTAGATTTCAATGTGTGAGTTTTTGGTAAGAAAGAAGGCACTGTGAGATTCAGATCATAGGTGAGAGGTGAGGTGAGAGTGAGAGAGGCTGGGAGTTTAATAGTTTGATAGTGCAGGGGTAAAAACTGTCTCTGAGTCTGGTAGTCCAGGCCCGAATGCTCTGGTACCGTTTTCCAGATGTTAGAGGGTCATACAGTCTGTAGCTGGGATGTGTGGGGTCAGTGTGCTTTCTGTAGTGCATCTGTAAAAGTTAGTGAGGATCTGGGGACATATCTTAGCCTTCTTCAACCATCTTAGGTTGTCCAAAATGCTCAAGCACAGTTTATTCTAGTTCAAATACAGCAAACCCACAGCTACAGTAAAATCTCCAGCACTAGTTTTATCTTTTAGTCAGGACCTTTCTAGTTCTGAAATCCAACTGCAGATGCTCCGTCTTAGCTTTCACTTCTTCTGATTGATTTTCATACTGTAGTAACATAGAGACAATTCCTTACCCCCTCTAATTTGTGCCCCTCAAATTCTGCCCCATTACTGGCTCCTGCCCAGGAAGACTTAGGTGACTGCTTAGGGCCCTGAGGCCTCCAGGGGTTCCCTTCACTGTGCAACACGACATATTTTTAATTGGCATGTTCAAATGTGAGCGAGATATTTCCTATAGTGGCTCTTCCTGTTGCTGCTGTGGATTATCCTAATGGAAGCACAATACAAAAAATGACCAATCATAATCGAGCATGTAATGTTTCTGAAGTGCAGATTAGAAGAGCAGGATAAGAGATCTCAACACAGAGATATGCCAAATCAAGTCATTGCATAATATGCATAATAATGTAATTTTTTGGTTCTGAGTCTGTCAGATCTATGCAGATCTATCAGCAGCCATATCACCCTGCAACTTACAATTGGCAACCCACTGAAGCTAAGCAGGTGTGAGCCTGGTCAGTACCTGGATGGAAGATCTCCTGGGAAAAATTAAGGTTGCTGCTGGAAGAGGTGTTAGTGGGGCCAGCAGGGGGCACTCACCCTGCAGTCCATGTGGGTCCTAATGCCCCAGTATTGTGACGGTGACACTATATTGTAAACAAGCACCGTCCTTCAGATGAGATGTAAAACCGAGGTCCTGACTCTCTGTGGTCATTAAAAATCCCAGGACGTTTGTTGAAAAGAGTAGGGGTGTAACCCCGTTGTCCTGGCCAAATTTCCCATTGGCCCTTACCAATCATGGCCTCCTAATAATCCCCATCTATGAATTGGCTTCATTACTTTGCCCCCTCCTCCCCCTGATAGCTGATGTGTGATGAGCGTTCTGGCGCACTATGGCTGCTGTCGCATCATCCAGGTGGATGCTGCACGTTGGTGGTGGTGGAGGGAAGTCCCCATTACCTGTAAAGCGCTTTGAGTGGAATGTCCAGAAAAGCACTATATAAGTGAAAGCAATTATTATTAATTATTAATTATTATGTAACTAGCCAAGACAAGACACATTCTCAAGCTAGAAACATAGACTACTAGAGGTGTTTTACCAGAAGCTAACCGATTCATGTTTCTCATGTTTCTGTACACATGCTGTGGTGCTGCCCCAAAAAACAAAAGCATGAAAGCAAAAATATAGTACAAAAGACTGCTAAGTGATTATAATTAATGTATAATGTATAATATAAAGTCAGGGTTTTTTAAACCAAACTTTTGGGTTGCCTCTCCCAGTGACAGCTGCAGGAGCACAGAGGAGTCTTTCGAAGCTCAAGGTGATTAAAACATATCTGAGGTCGAAGAACGTTTTTTATACAACTTTCCCATCTTCTCATCCTTACTGATCTCACCTCCCTTGTTATTGAGTGCACTTGTTTTTTTCTTACTTTATTTCTTATTTATTTCTGCAATTCCTTTCTACAAAGGTTTCAGTGCAGTACACTTAGTTATGATTGGCTATAATTATGAAGTAATAGAGATCCTGTTTAACGTTACTGATTGTTATTAATGCTCCTTTTTATGACTTTCAATGTTAAAATACTTTATCTTTGCAAAATGCGTGCCTCATGTTCTTGTTTATACAAGGAAGCTGATATTACTTGTGTATGTGCAAATCGTGATCTGGAGGGGCCCCTTTCCAAGGTCTTGCCAAAGGCTCCCAAAAAGCTCAGCTCTCAGGGCACAGAGATGACAAGTGTTAAAAAAATGACTCGACCAGTGATAGAGTACCCATGTCCTTTTAGCTTAGCATTCCTTCAAACCCTGAGCTCCTACCCTACCACCGTTTCACCCTCTGCTATTGCTTCTGCATTTCCATTCTTTTACTTGATTATTCTCTGTCTAAAGCACCCCAATTCCAGTTTCAATTAATGCTTATTTTTCTCATGCCTCACCCACTGTACTATGACAAGGTACATTACAAAGTAAAACAGTAATTTGATCTCTTTTCTAAATCATTAAAAAATATTGTAAATTGTGGACAATGGATTATAATTTCTTCTTGTCTTGTTGGTCTTGTGTTTTAAATAACTCTGTATGAATTCTGTCTGGTCTTCAGCATTAGAAAGATATAATGTACTCTATTTACCCTAACACAAGGAACATTTTATAGATGATATGTCTATTATTGGACCTTTCCAAGGTCTTGCCAAGGTTGCCAAGGTTTTCTGCGAACATTATTACGACCGTTTACATTCGACCTCAAGCCTGCGTGGAAGCAGCACACAGCCAACTCCACAACATTATCAGCAAGCACGAAAACTCCCACCCGGAAGCCATCTCAATTGTAGTCGGGTACTTCAACCACTGCAATCTGAGGAAAGTACTGCAAAAATACATTCAGCATGTCACTGTACCAACAAGAGGAGGCGATATTTTGGACCACTGCTACACAACAATAAAATGAGCATACAAAGCGCTTCCCAAACCAAGTTTTGGCAAGTCGGACCACATCGTTCTTCTGTTGCTTCTAGACTACAAACAGAAGATGAAGACCTTCCCCATTGCGAACAGGTCAGTGTGCTATTGGTCTGAGGAGGCGGAAAGCAGGTTATTAGACTGCTTTGATTGTACAGACGCATTCAGAGCTCCCGACACAGATTTAAATGAGAGTTCGGATGTGGTCACCAGCTATATTAAATATAGCACTGACATTTGTGTAAAAGAAAAGAAAATCAGGACATTTCCCAATCAGAAACCATGGTTCAACAATGACATTCGCAATAAAATAAAAGATAGATTCACTGCATTTAAATCGGGGGACAAAGAGTTATACAGGGAATCAAGGTATGCATTAGAGAAAGCCATAAAACACACTAAACGGAGCTACAGAGTACACAATGCACTGACACCCGGAGGCTGTGGCAGTGATTACAGTCAATCACAGGCTACAAGGGCTGCAGCCAGGAGATTGTCACGAACAACACATCCCTGCCTGATGAGCTGAACCATTTCTATGCCCAGTTTGATGCTCTGAACATGGACACTGCTGAGAAGACCCAAGTGTACAGGGCAAGTTTGTTCTGAAACTCTCAGAGCAGGACGTGCAGAAGACTATGAGTAGGGTGAAAATCGTGGATACCACCCCACATCCCTAGGACATGTGCAGCCCAGTTGACCACAGTGTTTACAGACATCTTTAACTCCTCCCTGTCACAGTACATTATCTCCACCTGCTTAAAAAAAAACACCTTTGTTCCACTCCCCAAAAAGGCATAAGTGAGGTGACTGAATGATTACTGTCCAGTAGCATTAACATCTGTGGTGATGAAACGCCTGGAGAAGCTGGTGTTGTCACACATCAACTCCTCCATCACAGTCCCTGGACCCCTTGCAAAGCCTACCAAAACAATAGATAAGTGGATGATGCTGTCTCCCTAGCTCTACATACAGCCTTGGAACACCTGGACACTAAGAACTCATATGTGAGAATGCTGTTTGTGGACTACAGTTCAGCATTCAATTTCATCATACCCAGCCAACTGGTGACAAAGCTCAGGAGACTAGGACTGGGCAACTCTGTCTGCAACTGGCTGCTGGACTTCCTAATCAAAAGACCACAGGTGCGCGGATAGGTAATAAAACATCAACACCAGTCACCCTGAGCACTGGCACCTCACAAGGCTGCTGTCTGAGTCCAAGGTTGTACTCCCTGTTCACTCACGACTGCACAGCAGCAACCGCATCATTAAATTTGCGGATGACACTACTATAATAGGGCTGATCAGCAATGATGATGAGTCCACTTACAGAAATGAAGTCATACAGCTGCTGAGGTGGTGTCATAGCAATAACCTGGACTTGAACGTGAATAAAACAAAAGAGCTAATAGTGGACTTTCGGAGACACAGGCCGCACACTCACAGCCCACTCAGTATTGATGGAACGGAAGTGGAAACAGTCACCAGCTTTAGGTTTTTGGGTATTCACATTTCTAATGATCTAAACTGGACTATGAACATGGACTCTATCTTGAAGAAGTCTTAGCAGCGCCTCTATTTCCTGAGGTACCTCAAGCGATGGGGGATGCCAGTACCTGTGTTGGTGAACTTCTACCGCTACACCATTGACAGCGTCCTCACCAACAGGATCACTGTGTGGTACGGCAACACCTCACCTTGAAAGAGAAAGGCACTGCAGAGGATGGTGAATGTGGCCCAGAAGATCATTGGCCGTGGTCTCAGAGATTAAACAGCTCTATGAGGACCGCTGCTGTGGTAGAATTCTGGCCATCACAGAGGACAGTCACCACCCCGGGCTTGAGCTCTTCATCCCACTGCCCTCAGGCAAGAGATACAAGAGCATACGGACACTTACCACTAGATTCTTCAATAGCTTCCCCTGGTCTTGTCATGGGTGAGAGCAAGAGTTCCCACAAATTGTGACGTGATACGGCCCTTCTTGCTTGCTAGTCACTGTAATGACGAATGTATTAAAATGTACAAGCAAATAAGCACAGGTTACGCAGCAGACATTTCACTGCAGAAATGTTCCAATGTAATCTGTATGCACAGTTAACAAGTACGCAGTGTTTGTCGGCAATATCATCTTGAAATCGAGATAAATATTTCTATTGGATTAAAAGAGACATACTTACAAGCCTGTTTGTATACAATGTACAGTAATAGGGGCACATCACCTCACCATAAGTATTGTTGCCCCGTTCTGAATCACAGAATATGGCATTGTGCCTACCTGGAAATTTCATCTATTTTGTTATGGAAATTGGAGTTTTTAAAAGTTACTGTACACATTTTACTTTTATTGTGGTTTGAAATGCACTCATTAATGCTGAATCTTTCTAACCCTGAATTATAAAACTATTACAATAGTCAGAGCAAACAGCTGGGCAAAAATTGCACCTAATAAAATTAATAAAATAATAAATTTGATATTTTGCTTTCAAAATCCTAGAAAAGAATGCACAAAATATTATAAGAATAAGCCGTGTATATATTTAAACAGGATCAGAATAATAAAAGAGGGTAGAATGAAATAATCAACATAAAAAAAGTAAATAACTGAGGTCACATAAGGTCCAGATAAGAATGTCTTCCTGTGCAATGATAAGTCTTAAGAAAGGAAAGCAAGAACACAGCAAAGAATATCCCAATCCTTGGAAAAAAAAAGAATATTCATACAAATGGGGAGGTTACGAAAATGTTGAATTTCCTTAATTGACCAAGTGGTTTAGTCAATATGTAAAATAATTATTCATAACCACCAACTTGTAAGTGGTTTCTCCAGAATATACCCAAGTGGTTAGTATAATTAGAGGCACGTGAATTATTTGTTCTCTGGCACAACTTTGGTGAACAGAGAGTAATAATCTGGGCACACATGGTTAAGCAAATATTTATTATCAATGACAATACAAATACTATGCTACACACAACAAAACACAACATACAAGTTACTGTATTTACAGTATGTACAGAGAAGGAATTTCGAGGCCTAACATCCTAAACTCCCAGAAAACACCAGACTGCTTTAAAGTATTGAACTCTTAAATAATATCTACAGAGGCCAAAATAAGAGATAGGATGCCTTCTAAATAAATGTAATACAGCCTGTAGCTAAATCTCTCTCTCTGAAAACCCAGATGCTCTCCTGTTACTCGGTCTCTAACCAAGGTATCTTTTATTAAGGAAACCCAGATTCCCTAAAAACTCAGAATAGCAAACTCTCTCTAGCAAAGTTCAGATATTTAGCTCCAATCAGGGGCTCTTGCGTGGCGCAAGCTTCAAGTTCCAACTCCTCTGACTCCTCTCCTGTGGTCTGACCTTCTTTCTTCTCTTTTCCTCTCTTCTTCTCCTTCTGCTGCTCTCTCTCATTCCCTCTTCCTCTCTGCCTTTCCTCTTTGTGGTCTTAATGTGATCTTGTACGGTGTGTTTCTGGACTTCTCCTTCACAATCATTTGCCCACAACTTAATTAACTAGGCAAACTATGTAATTGTTTTTGATCAGTAGAGACCCTACACCTCAGCAAGCAACTGCTCTGCTTTGAAGCTGGTAATGTTTACACTGCTAGGTGCTATACACGTTATCTAAAACATGGATGGATGGAACTCACTCATTCTCCCAAGTGGTGCATATGTTACGGCTAGGATCTATGTTTATTTGTTTCACTTTTTCAGGTAGGCTTTACACATTTCAACCTGTTTATAATAATTAAATATTCATTTTTAATTATTATTTTTTTATATAAAGTGAGAATTTGATCCATACATTTTTAACAATTTTGACATTCAACAGACTTTGTGCTCTTTTGTAAACCATGAAAGACAAACTATGTGTTGTGCATTTCGAACTTCACATCTTCTTTCTTCAACAATTTGTATAAGGTTTGTTGCTGTTAATTTCTCGTTACCTGTGAAGAATCCGTAAATACTAATCTCTTTTATTATTCTCTAGTCATCAAATGTTTATACCAAGGATACAAGTTTGGTTTTAATCTAGGCAAACCATATGCACACTCGATAAAACAGAACAGCCGTGTAGGGAAAAAAAATACCCACACATTTTAGTTTGACAATTTCACAGTTCACTTTATTATTGAAACAGCCAACATTGCCTTTTTTAATGCTAACATGAAGTTTGGTAATTGCATTTGAGAAGTACAGAATTGTCTTATTTTTTACATAAATGTTAATTAATTCACTTTGAATAGAGAGGATTACCTGAATCAATTAGTTGAGCATATGGTTGTTAACAGGATGTAAAGTTTGTATTGGAATGTTGAGGTCATAATATATAACTCGAAGCAATATTCCCAGTTGCAGGGAAACATGTATATAAGTGCTTTGTAAAGGAACTTCCAGACCATGCAAAGTGTAACACAAACTTACTAAGTTTTAAACTTATCTGTTATTTACAATGTAGTACAATTCAAGGTAACTAGGTACTGTATATATATATTCCACCCATGTAATTAATAAAAATATATACATCATTTGAACAAGGGAACAGCAAGGATTTGTTGTATCCAAAAAAGAGTGCTTTAACATTTATGATAATTTCCAAACACTATACATATTTTATTGTATGATCATGGCTCATTTAGCAGTTTACCACTGAGCGCATATGTAACAATAGTAAAGCAACATATAGTCACAAAGATATGAAAGAAAGCTATTGCCCTTGGCATTATTAATGGGAAAATATTCTTTACATTCAGGGCTTGTTATGAGGTTGAAAGTTATGACCCTATTTGTCTCTGAAATTAGACTGTTTTATGTAGGCTTTTTGTTAAAGACAATTAAGGGACTGTGTATGGGACTTTCATTACAATTCTTACCTCATTACAAAGAGTCTAATGATTGTTTGTCAGTAACACACTGAAGTAAAGGTGGATAATATTTTTAAATCTGCCAATTAAACTCACTGCAAATCTGAATATTTTATCAAACCTACCTATAGAGAAGTTACAATGATCTTTTTAAACAGTTTCCAGGGACATGTGATTTCTCATTTCAGATTCTGTGAGTAATTTTAATAATGTCTACTATCTTTTTGTATATAACATAACTCATTTTGCAGAACATAGACTTTTTTGCTCCTAATAAAATCCACCTATCTTTCATTCTCTCGATATAATTTTGTTATAAATCATATTCAGTGAGATATTTCTGAATATTTAGCCCAAGGAGAAGTAATTTAAATAATACCTCTTAGCAAGCTGTTTCTGAATAAAAATTATGTTGAAGGCAATATTTCATCTTATGTGTTGCGGTGAAATATTTCCGTCCTAAATAACAAAACCATATTAATTTAAACATCCAACCTTTGAGCACAAGTGTAATTATTATAGTCTAGCAAAAGACACATCAATGAGTTACATGTTTCCTCATTTTAAGGGTATATTGTCTTTGAAGAAAAGTATGACAAATTAAATAAATTTCTTTTTTTAATTCAACATTAGTTTATTGTATTTGGATTACTGATACCAAAACACGATGTCAGACATCATCATCATAATCTGAAATAAAAAGAAAACCATTGCAGTACAAACAAAACACTGAAGAATAATTATTTTTATCGGCTGAATCAATTTAACTAAATCAAAATAGACATCAAAACTGATTGCATTGTTTAAGTGTATGTGGGTAGTCAAAATGAGACACAGAATGCTTATATTCAGTAATTATAATATAATAACAATAAAAAATGATAAAATAAAGTTGGTTTCCCTTATATAGATTTCAAGTATTGGAAAGTCTCACATCAGGAAGCTTCAATTAAAGCAGTCCTTTGAACTAATCACAATGGTGTGACTGTATTAGCCACATGGGAGAATATATCGCAGACCACAAAAAAAGTTTAATTACTACTCGTAAAAAGAGTCAAACTGCTATTCAGTGAAAGCCCCTTAAATTTAAACATTAAATTATGCTATGCTGTGTAGTATTGAATATGGAAAATAAAAATTACAAGACAATTAACAAAAATATATTCAAAACATGGGGAGATGACATGAGGAGCTACTCAAGAAAATACTTTGTAAGAAATGTTTTGGCTTTTTGAATTCAGTTGGCAATGTGGTAGAAACCAAATCAAATAATACATGTTCCACAAACAAGATTCTTGCACTCCCAATGGAGTTGCAGCTTTTTTCTCTAGGACATATATCCTTTTGCCATTCTTTTCTGTAATGCCTTTCTGGCTCTCATTAGCATGCTGATTACCATTAACAGAGCTATAATGCAGCAATTTGCTTCGTGTAGTTTGAGCAGTAGTGCTCATCTGAAGGTAGCCAGGGGACAAAATTAACAACATAAATCTACTGCAGGGACTGGATCCTATCCAGATTTTCAAGAGGCTGGCTGTATGTCTGCCTGTCTGGCATGGTGACATCATTGTTATAGCTTCTTACTGATGGCTTAATAATTCTGCCTGAAAGATTTTCTTTTTCACATCGACTTCAAATAGTAACTTTCAAATCATCATCGAGTACTGAAGAAGTGGACGCACATCATCTGTCTTTTATGTATGGGTGCAGGATGTTTTATATACTTTTATATAACAACTTCATTGCATAGCAGAAAAAAAATATTAATATTAAAACATCTTAATCCCAATAAACAGATTTGTATTGGTTTTGAAATGTTGTCCCTTTCATTTGCCACATAATCATGTGGAAAGCAGAGTGGAGTATGACGTTACCTCTTAATCTAGTTTTAGAACATAAATATTCTGTATACATATGTGAAAACAGTCTAGGAAAAGTTATTTGTAACCTGTAGTATTATTTTAAAAGTTCAAGTTTATTGTCATTATACTCATACACAGGTATATGGTATAACAAAATGCTATTTAGCTAGCTCTCATATGATAAGTAGGGCAATTAACAATACAATTATGCAAGAAAACAAGACAACAGGCAATGTGCAATGTGCAAAACAACAACAGATAATGTGCAAAACAACAACAGGTAACAGGTTATGTTAGGGTTAGGGTTATAAATAGTGTATATTAACTTAATTGTGTATATTATTCTTTAAGTTTATAGTTGCAGAAAGTATAAAACTACATTAAGTTAAATTCTTTCCAGAATTGTTGGAATGCAATTGAAAGATTTGGACCCACCTTCAGGTAGCAGAGGTGAAAGACTAATTAGGCGCTCATGCTTATTTAATTTCGACTTTCTTTGTTCAAATGCAAAATAAGATTTCAGCACACACACCAATATGCCCCACATGGGGAAGCTGTCATTTCTGATGTCACTTTGGTTTGGGTTAACATTGGACCTGGGATTGAAAGGTCATCACTTTGATCATGTTTACCCCTAAGCCCTCTGAAAAACTGTGCAGAATCTTTAACAGAAGAATAAGTATTTCAACCTTTTTGTGTATTTAACTTCTTAAGTGATCTTTATACCATCACTTCCAGAAAGCCTTTAGTCTGTGCAATTAAAAGTATAAATCAATACATTTTTTGCTAATAATAATAACTTGTGGCTGTCATTTCTTTCAAATTTAAACCAGCAAAATTTAAAATGAACTTTTTGTGAAGTATGTTAACTTATGTCAGAAAATGTATTAAACATAAACGGATTTTGTTTCACATAGTTCTCAGATTTTTTTTAAACTGTATATAAACATTAATGTACTTCTTTTTGTATTTTAATTTTAAAGCACTGTTGTAACATTACATCAATTTCAATTTTGCTAGAAAGAAAAAACTCAGAATGCTTAAAGTTAGAAATGTAGTAAAAAATGTGTCCTGCTAGTTTTATCAGTAACTTAAACTGAGCATTAAATACATTATGCTGACATGAGCCTTCATGCAAAAAAATTATTAAACATAACCTCTCAAGATATTCAATGGTTTTGAACAACCTCAATAATCCAATAAATTAAACAGTGTGTACATCCATAAATCACAATTATTCTCTAGCATTTGATCAAATCAGCCATAGTGGACTATCATTTAAATGCCATAGATAGTATCAAGAGAACCTGGTAAGGCCATATAATTGACATTTAACAACAGAAAGATTTCAGTTAAAAAGTTACCCACACATTACAGAACCTACTGTATATTTATTCATTGCCATTGTTTTGTGTATATGTGTTCTCTGATAGTTATATTTCAATTCGATTGTCTCACTGTTTTTTTAAATGGTACAGATTAATAGAAAGCCCTATATAAAGTCTGTTAGACTGCTATTTAAAGCTTATTAGCAGGTTGTGTACAGTCCACATAAACTACATTGTTTATGCCCTAATATGACCACACAATAATGACAAATTATCAATATAAGCCTCAGATGTGACCCTCTATTGGAGGAGCTGTACTTTAATGAAGATAAAAACTAGGTGAGAGCTGCTAATATTGTGCTTTGATAAACGCAGTTTGTAGAAAAGCCCTGGGCTCAATCCCGAGAGGGCCCATAAAGCTGCATAATTTCATTTAAAATATTGGGCAATCCACTAAATTAGTCTTGGAGCATCCTAACCATCCAATTACATGGCTCCAACACAGAAGGAAGTAATGACATTTTTCAAACCCTGGAAACCATTAGTTCTTAACAAACTTATGACACACATTAAAATTAGCTTTCTATTTCTAGACTTGGAGTGGCTTGGAGTGATCTAGTTTGTAATAGTAAGCAGGTAATAAATGAAATATATTCTTTTTGTAGAATTCTTCATAAATCTCATTTTTAGAATACAATACATAAAATGCATACATAAAATGATACGATACGATAAACCTCAGATAATATTTAGATTTGGTCTTTACATATGGTTACAAATGATTTTGTTTGGTTTACAAACTAAATATTCACTTTTAAAATGACTTTTAAAGGGGTACTGAAGAGAACACGGGCACAGTTCAACTACAATGTACATTACACAATGGTGAACAGCTTCAAAAAGGTCATTGGTGTGTTTCATTTTACAAATGGTAATATTCAAAGGACATTTGAGTTTTTTCTAGCACAAACCACCATGTTATGTGCTGATATGGTTAGTTATTTGGCATTAAATCACAATACATACTGGGAAACATGCAATACTGGAAAGGCATTGTGGAATAATTGAGAGATGTTATCTTAGGCGGCTTCATGTTCAAAACACTCGAATGTCTATGCAAATATCTGCATTACTTAATTTGCACCTATTATGTTTGTGTCACAATTAAGGTTAGAGCATATTTAAATGACTAAATCTCAAATATACCAGATTTTGTGCATATTCCAATCTGCTTCCAATGCAATGTTTTTTCTGTTCTCCTCCAAATCTCCTGCATTAATCACAAACTTAATTGAACCGATACTAGTTATTATTGTTTCTATAAAGGAATATTTTATATACATTATATACACATTAACAAACAATTTGTATACATTTGTGTATTGTATATTTCCAAGATAGAATAGCTTACACAAAGAGAGTACAAAAGACTGCCTGGACAGTTTTATCTTCCAGGCATGGAGAACAGAGGTTTTTGTAAGGAAAATTTGTCTCTGTTAAAGGGTTACAAGCACCATTATTAAAGTCATTTATCATGGTTTGAATATTTCTGCCTGATTCCCCATTAAATTTGCCCCTTTTCTAATTACACAACTTTGTCATGAAAAGCAGAGGGGCTGACTTGATTCTTTTCACTAGCAAACTTTAAATTTACAATACTAGCAGATTTCTTTGGGCTAGAGTTCAAATAGATTATAAAATGTTTTTCAGTCATGTTTTATTCAAATGCTTTTCACAGGATTTTGGTCTCTTGTTGTATAGCAATTGATAGCACATATAGGGGGTTCATTTATTTTAAAAACACACAAACGTTTGGAGGTATTTTTAATGTATAGAGTATATTTGTGTACAAAAAGATAACATTTGGTGATCAGGAAATTGTTGAGTTATCTCCTGCATTATAGAACTTCTTAAGTCAATGCCCTCACTTTTCCTTCAAACCCATGGAGCTGAAAATGTAAGACAGTTATATGATGCTTTCTCCATTAGAGTGAAAACCTCATTTTCTGAATAGTAAGTTTCAATGTTAAATTTTGATATGACATATTGGCTATTAGCAGCTCTGCAATTTGTTTGAATATGTAAATACTTAATTTATAGTAATTTTCATTGTATGGGCAAAAATATGAAAAAGAATATATCTTTATCACATCCTGAAAATAAAAAGATAAATATAAAACCTAGGATGTAGAATTCCAGAATAGATCATTCTGACTGTTATTTCTCCCAAAAAACACTATATCCACCTCTGAATTCCAAAAGCGATATCTAAATGTAATTGAAAGCTGAGTATTTGATGGTTTTGTTATAGGATGCACATAAAACCAGTCTATCTTGTCCATCTATTGAAATTACAGGAAGTACTGTATCTTTCATTATGAGGTGAATTTTAACACCTTATTACCACTGCTTCTTAATTTGTGTGCAGTGACACTTGTACAAGCCTCATGGGACAGCGAGTAGCAGAACAGTCATCTTCTCCCTTGTGTGAAATGTTTTGTGAGCCTTTGTAATTAGCCACTTAACAAGTTGGGGAAAATGGAACCTTTCTTGTAAACCATTTGTAAGAAACTGAATGGTCACATAATAGCTTTTATAAGTAGTAAATTGAAGAGAACCATGCCTCAAAGTCCGTATCTAAAATTTTGTTTCAAATTAGTCAGCCTATTCACTGCAAATTAAATTTATTAATTGTTCAGATTGAATAAAACCATATATGGATTTTGTCTTAGTGTAACAGGCAAATTTATAATTTTGTAGACACCTTCATTTTTTATACCACAATCCTCTTCCTACCCATCTCCTATCAATCCCCCATATATGACTTTCATATTTTATAACAAAATGACGCTCATAAACAAAGCTTTAATGCAAAGAAACTTCAATTAAATTATCAATCAAACATTCATTGAAAACAGAGATAAAAGTATGACAGAGTAAATCCTAAAAAAAACATTAGATTAACCACAAACCCTACTCCATTTAAAAACTTCCAGCCAAAGGAGTTGTTACAGACTCATAATTAATTCACCAACAACGTCAAGCCATATGTTCACACACACACACCCTCTCTAGATCTGTACCTAACTTTTCCAGTTTTTCAATATGTCTAGTTTTCCCTGATTTGAGAAGATATTTAAGAACAACATTTTATATTTCCTTCTAAAAATATGTTTCTCTACATATAAAAAGACAGATTAATAGACAGATAGATGGCAGAAAGATACTCATATTGCGCCTGAACTATTATGCCATTATTTTAAAGTGCATACAATACTGTACAATATATAGCAAATATACATGTATAGTTTACTATGTGTATAGTATATTGACCATTGCATAATAGTAGAAAGTATCACTTATTCTTCAATAATATACACATTTAGTGCATATTACAACTCTTACAAAGCGTACTTATCACTTCTATACACCATCTGCATGTTATGTATGGGGCTAATATATTTTTCCAATTTAGGAAAGATTCTTTCCCTGTGTTACTGCCTGTACACAATATTCCATTAGATCTCATTCCTTTTTACACTAAAAATACTAAATGTGGAAAATGAGGACAGGAAGAACCTCAGTTATTTTACCCTGTGGTGCTGAAATAAGTGTAAGACTACCTACTGTCTGTACTACCACTGACTAATTTAAAAAATAGTTTCTTTCTTAATAACTGTACCTTTTTAATAGATATTTTAGATTATGTTTCCTGGTTTATAACTGCTTTTAAATGAGTGTTTTAATTGTTTAGATTTAATTCAATATAATTGCAGTGCCTTTTGCTTTAATGTATAGTACTGGTCATAATGACTGAATATATTGCATCTACTTACTGTAGCTTAAGGCTTAATTAAATAAACAGTTCAGCCCTCCCACAACTTGCAAACAACACCTCTAGCTTTTTGTTTGCCATTTGCTTCTTCTAATAGAATTTGCCAGTGGTGAGCTTTTTAAAATCTTAATAGAGCTTTAGGCCTCAATCAGAAAAGGTCTAAAAAATAGAAGTTAAAATAAAGCAAAAAGAGGCATTGATGTTGAACAGTATGTTAAAAATTTCTATTTCCATTTTTTTAAAACTAACACTCCTAGGATGCAAGCTGTTGGACTAAAGGATGCCTATTAAAATTAAAATATTCAGCAAAATAAAAAAATGATATCAATTGATTTAACAGTATATTAAATTCATTGATATTTTTGAAAACATTGAAGAATATACATTTATTTTAAAAAATTAAATATAAAAATTAAATAACCATATGATAACAATTTAAAAAAAGGTGAAAAAAACTATATTACACCACAGGGAAAAACATTTATTTAGTTCATTCAGCAGAAAAAAATGGTATATCCGGGAGAAGGTAATCATATGTGAAATACATGTATTCACAGTTGTGGTTCATGTATTTCCAAATAAATTAAAATGTCTTAAAAAATTCCTGAATTTACATTTTCTCCCTTCATTTCTGTAATGAATAGGACTTGAAGGTTATTTAAGTGCTTTCTATTTTTTTCAGCTACTCTGAAATCAATTTATTAATCATAGACAATTACTGTATTTCAAAGCCTTCAGTGCACAAAATAATGCATAACATCTGAACAACAGAAGTTCACCATGAGTTGGAATTATTATCTTAGGGAAAATAGGAATTTTCAAGTTTCAAGTGTCAGCAAAAGGGGTAATTTATTCTGTCTAAATACAGTTTCAATGAATAACAGTTAAAAGGTTAAAGTATTAAAATATCAGTCTTATGAATGCCATTTTAGATATACTATCTACTATAAACTACAAAACCCAATCTAAACAAACTTCTTTTAGATTCTTTAACTATTCCAAAGTTTGGCTGCCTGTACCAGTCAAATAAAAAAATATTTTAAATTAAGGCTCAGTGTAACCTAAATGTACAATATATGAAAAAAGGTAACAGATTCACTTGCTTAACTACTATAAGTCAGATGTGAGACCGGCATAAGTAAAGACTGAAACCTTTCATGTTGAGAATGCCACCTTACAGAGAAATTTAATGGAAAATAATGACTTATAGCAGAATGTGGTATTTCAACATAACATAGTGGCAGTTTGCATCTGAGAGGGTACAGACATTTGTAGGTATAAGAATAGAGTCAGAACCAAACCATAAAAAGAATGTCTTAAAATCCAGATTGAAAAGCCGTCTTGTTTGATGGCTTTTATTGATCATCATTAAAGCTTGAAATCAAGGAGATTGATTGGAAACATGCATGCTGCTTCCATTGGCAATATTTAGATCTTCTTTTGATGTCCTTGCTCTGTTTAGCATTTTAAAAACTTGCTCTTGCTTGTCCCATTAGATGAATGCAACAGAGACCACTGCAGATAAGTGCATGGAAAGTGTGAACGCTCAAAATACAAGATTTAAGACCATGAAAATATTTGTAAAATGTTTTATGTAAAATTTACATTTTTAGGAGGAATGAAAAGTAATAAGTTATGTGTAAGAAGAACAAATCAAAAGCAACTACTCTGCTAACATTAAAGAGAAACATCAGTAATATTTGTAAAGAGTATCCTCCAGAGATGGGATCCATGGCTGTATATTAATTTAAACATTTTCCTATTGCTGTTTATTTTTTTCCACAACAGATTACGCCAAGTGACATGGTTTACTTTCAGTATATCACACATTTTGTCACATTTTTAACCAGTATATGGAATTCTAAAAACTCACGTTAAGCAATTTAAACTGCTATAGTGTAATGTGCAATTATAGTGAAATGTGTAATTACAATGCATTTGTTTTCACTAAAAAGCATAAATACTGGATCTTGGCTGTAACACCTTTATACCATTTGTTATTTTAAATTATGCTTCTTATGGAAGACGTTTGAGAAAAAAAAAACAATAACAATAACATCAAAGCCCTTTAAACCCTGTTAAAATAATTTCAGTGACACCAGTTTTATATTATTTTCTACCTTTAAAGTAATAACCTAATAGCATCCACAGTAATTATATCATACATAAATAATAAATATAATAAAATAAATATTTAGTTAGCTCAGTTTCAGTTTAGGTTATTTTGGCTATTTTTATATTTTGGTTATTTAATTTGGGTATTATCATTGTGACTCTTGCTTTACCAATTTTGCTGTCATTATTACATGCAGTGCATCTTTTCTCCAACAGAGGCCTCTGCATGTACTGCTTATTCCTGTGAAAAACAAGAAATTTGAATGAATTCTGTCATCACATGTCCACTGTTAGCATGGACCAAAGACAGAATTGTGTGTGTTTCTGTAGTGTGTAAAGTACAAAATGAAATACAGTGGGTATATTCAATTTTTTTTTTCTGGCTATTGCACAAGTAGTTTTAATCGTTACTACAATGTTGTATGTTTAATTCAGTGACATATTTTTTTTGCCAAAGTACTCATGAAAACGTTTGTGATCATTATAAAGGGTAAATTTTAAAGATGTAACTGATGATTTACTGTATATAAAAATGCCTTAGCTACAACCCATTGAAATGAAAATAAATTTAATTTGCAAATATTGTCTATCTTCACACTGCAACAGGGGAGCTTAATTTTTAAAGGAACACAAAAATAAATATTAATAGCATGTAAACAATACTTACACAAGACATCAATTTATTCCTTAACTCAATTACTTATAATATTTGCAATATTCATAGCATATTTCTGTTACATTATGTGCTATTTAATTAGCAAATGGAATAGCAATAGGACTTGTGAAAGCTACCATTAAAGATATGGAAATATGGAAAGGCATTGCTTTCTATTTTATTTCAAAGAAAAAAGTTTTGAACCTTTTTAAGTACTGTATTTGTTCTTTCTATAAGTTTTTTCAGATCTGAGTGAACACAATATTCTAGAGAAGATCCTTTCTGAGTTACAATACTTATGCAGTATATTTCTATTACTTCCCAGCTGCAAGGAACCCAAATGGCCCTTTGTAGCATCTTATTTAACAAGCATAATAAATGAATATTTAAACTAGCTGCAAATATATTAGGTGGAAACAAATAGTTTTCATCTGTAGCCTGTGACCATGGGTTAATGAACAAGTGGGAGCAATTGTGTTGAAACAAGGCTCCCTGATGCTGTGCATGCAGGTGCTGTTAAGGGCCAATTGTGCACCACTGGATAATTATCAAATACCTTTGCGCTCTTCAGTTTGCTAACAAAAGACCGCCTGCAATTTCCCTAAACCTATAAACCATCACCTGAGATCTGCCATGGCAATTAAATGACAAACATCTCCTCATCTGTGAGATTTCAGAGTCATGAAAGTAACAAGATAATATTGAAGAAGCCTGATGGATCCTTGGAATACTAATTGTGACATCTGTACTATGGAACATATGAAATAAAAAAATATCTAGAAACAAAAACAATTAATTGTGCCTGTGAAACTGTAACCTAATGTAATGCTAACTGTGCTATTTGGACAAAAAAAACAAATACTGTATATACAGCTGAACATGTGAGACTAGCCAAAGTAGTCTAATTACTTAGTTTTATAGGAAAAAATACAAAAATAGCTTATTATGAATTTAGTATATTATAAATAAAATTAAAACCTACCCATAATTATATGGACTCTGGTGACTATCTTCAGAACAATTGTTTCTTTGCTTTATACATTTCCATGTGTTACATGTGTTTTTGACAACTTTAGCAGATGTGTACAAAAATATTGTCATTAATAATATGTCCATGTGTCTGTGTGTCTCTTAACTCTTAATGTTTTTAGCACTGAAAGAAACATATCACTCTTTTTAAGTGTTTATGTTTTAGAAAAAATAAATGTGTTTTGCACATTAATTAAATGCTTTTGACATAATTTGATTAATTGATCATTTGTGACTTACTGTGATATACTCAAAAATTACTTTGACATTTGGATAAACACTAAATCACTTACTTCATTAGTGAGAGATTTGATTAGGCACAGGTGATGAGGTGGTTTTAAAACACAGAAAGACCACTTTATCAAGAGAATAACGGTTTCACAACACATCAGGTGGACTCATTAGGAGTAGAGCCAGTTTCTGTTTACTGGTGAATCAAGGGTTTGTGTAGACCACCCTGATGAATGTCAGTGAATGTGGTGTAGATGTGCAGAATGATATTGTAATTATTGTGTACAACAGACTAATTTATGGACAGGTCCAATTGTAATGGCCTGAGCAGGAGTGCCTAGTCACTATAGAACTCCACTTATGGTGATTGATGGCAACCTGACACAGTACTACATTGATCAAGTCCTGAGGCCTCACTTGCTGCCCCTCTGGCAGGCTCCAGTAGGATGACACATGTCCTTATGCAGCTTTTTTAACAAAGCCTTTTTTACGAGATGAGAATGTGGTAGTTAACAGGTACCCATCTCACCAGACTTGAGTTGCAATGAACATTTGTGGAATAAGGAAACAACACGTGGCATGTAGAGCTCAGAGACCACTAAACACGCTTGTCAAGACTCTGTGAGAGAAATGGGACAGAATCCCACAAGACATCATCTGCAAACTAGTATATCTGTCACAGATGCTCAGCTTGTTTTTCTTCAACCAATGGCCACATACAACATCTGTGACTTTCAGGAGTTAAAAGAGACTCCTGTTGCTCCAAAGGAAACTCCTGTTATTCCACCCTATTGATGACAATATTAACCAGTGTAATCAATACACCCACGGTATGTGCCAACGTCACCAAAATGTGAGTTCCTGTGTTACAAAAAGATTTGGTAATTTTCCTGATTACTTTGTGAATCTATTGCATTGTTATGAATTATGAGTAAAATATTTTTGATGCCACGTTAAGTGTTAAGTGTAATATCATCATCACCATTATTATTATTATTATTGCCATACTTTGTGGCTGTGATTTTCAGTGTGGACAGTAGGTGGCAGGACCCTTACATTGATTGAGATTTGTCATGTTCCACATTCATTTCTATTTCATGAACTGAAAAGTCATTGGATTAGACTAATTTTTAATATATATTTTAAGAAATGTGTTGTATAATCTAACTTTGTCTACAAGAATAAAGCTAATGAAATTACATATCAATAATTTATTCTTTAATTTAATTTTGAAGTAGAGTTTCAAACTTTGTTATCGCCTCTTGGTATTGGCAGGAGACATATTGTTCATAAGTTCACTGATAATTGTGATAATTGTGTTTTATAGATACTCATGTTTAGCATGCTTTAATATTAATTCCATTCATTTGTGTATCTCATATTTATTCATATTTATATAGCACAACTGATCCCAATATGGAGGCTTGATACATAGGAGGGAACACTTCATTCATCATAGTACCCAAATGGAGAACAGACATCAACCAAAGGATGGCATCTCCTGTAACACCATGTCCCCAGTCACTATACTGCGGAATTAGTTTGGAAATTCTTGCCCAGAGGCAAGAGTGCTTCTTTCTGTTTAAATACTGTGATTTAGAAGAAGCAGCCTAGTTTTCCTTAAATATCTCCCATGTCACTTCTGACCAGGCTCAGCTTTGTTTAAAAGTTGTAATACAATGGCTTTACAAAAGTGGGTTCTAGAACAAACCAGTAGAATGTCTTGAAAAAATAATGTATTTTGTCATTTTCATTAATGAGTTTTGAATCTGTGATGTAAGTTTGCACAGATTTGATGGGCATTTGATTTACTATTGCAAATTCAATACAATAAAAAATATTTTTTGAAACTGTGCAATGCAAAAGAGTGTTGTTCAACTGTAAATCAAGTAAATTATAATTAAACTAGTTCAATTCTGATGTTGTAATAGCAAGAGATTATGAAAATGACATAAAAGCAGATTGCTATTTCTATTAGATTACCTTTGTTGTATTAATCAAATATACAAAAAATACCAGCAATACCTGGATAACAGTCTGATGACAGATGAGAGTATGTCTCTAGACTCATTGAAATATTTTTGTAGTGGGTCAAATGTCAGCATTGATGTTCTTGATTTAGTAATAATTGTTTCTGTTGCCATCTGTACTAATGAACGATGAACAGCTAAACAAAGGTACAGGAAATTAAAAGCCAGGTACTGTAGACAAACAGCGCTGTAATTTAATATCTAATTGTTAGGAGTGTTAATTGCAAAATGGATGAGATGGTATTTTCTAGGAAACTGAGTCTTAAAGAACTACTTTTTTTTCATAAAAGGACATACAAGAAAGAAAGAATTATAAATAGGGAACTTCTGGCTGCTGTTTCAATTCAGTAGGCGAACAAACAAATATCTTCATTATACCAATATGAATTAGACTTGCAGGAGAAAGGTGAAAGAAAATGCTGCCAAAATTTTAAAACCAAAAGTAATAATGTGTCAGAGAAAAAAGGTGGCTATAGATTAATTAATTGCCATTTATCTGGAGCATCCATCCATGTATTTTCAGTAACTGCTTTATCCTTAGGTCATAGCAAACTGCAGTCTAACCTGGCAAGTGCAGTGCACACTACACACCGGATATAGTCTCACCAGATGTGAGGGCAAACCTGAAACATTTTAGCACTAATTAAAATAATAATTGCTTACACTTATATAGCGTTTTTCTGGACACTCCTCTCAAAGCGCTTTACAGGTAATGGGGACTCCTGTCCACCACCACCAATGTGCAGCCTGGATCCTGAGATTTGTTTAAAAAAAACAACATAAAAAAATAAATAACTCTCTCTTTAACCTGACCACAATTCACATAAAATATTCCTTAAATAACCATTTCATTTTCTAATAGGGAGCATATTTTCTAAATTTAAATATTCTAGCCATACATTTTCTAATCACTACAGTACAGTATATTCAATACAGTGATAGGGAAGTTAGAGCCAGTACTGGTAAGCATGATGCACCCTGAACTGGACACCAATCCATTGCAGGGCACTCACAAAGACACGCACACCCTCACACCAGTTTTCCCCGAAGCCAATTAACCTACCAGTCTCTGGACTGTGGATAGAAACAAGAGACCTTGCAAAATAGCCATGTGAACATGGGGAGAACATTCCATGCAGATAACACCCCAAGTGTGGAATGAAACCCACAGCTCCAGCGCTGTAGAGCAGCAATGCTAACCACTGCACCACTGTGTCACCCTTAAATATTCTAATACAATTCAAATATAATAACACATTGCATCAGCTTCTGTTTGCAAATCCATCAACTTTTAGAGTCATGTCATTTTCTGTGATTTAAATTCACAGTAAGTCAGACTCAATTAGAAAAAGTGAAGTCAAATAAAACCCCACTGGGTCTGCAAATAGGAAAGACAAGCATTAAGAACAATCAGTCACCCTATTAACTTAGTATGGAAGGTGAAACTATGATTATTACAGCTCCAAATGCCTCTGTGCAGGCATCATATAACAAATATTGTTTAAAATGAAATGTTAGTAAAAAAAAATATTCTTCTTAACAACTGACTTGTGACTGTACTAGAAAGAGAATAAAAAGGCCATGCAACACTTATGAGTTGTAATCACTTCATAGGCTTCCCTAACTACAGCCTACAATTTACAATACCAACTTTCACCTGGGAACCAGTGCACTGCAGCTGCAGTCAGTTCACATTTGCTTGAAGCAATGAACCAGCTGTCTCCTCTAGATTTACACCAAAGGATTGCAGACAATCGTCTCAATAATGCAAGGCACCATTTGCCTAACAATACCAACATGAACAATAATTCATGTGGAGGCATGCTTACTTACTAATTTCATAAACCTCTTGCAGGTTTCAAATACCAAATTAACGCATCTGTCCAATGACTCCTAAAAGTGTAATATTTTTTTATGGGAACTAAGTATCCAACCTTAAGTACATGGGGTTTAAAGAATCCTGTAATTCAGCTGTTAAAATACAGTAAACAGTAATTTGCCTCTTTTATATAGAGAAAGCTCTACAGGATATGAAAGTTGATTAAAAGGCCTTTGATTAAATGCAACCAATGGGCAATTTCTGAGTCCCTACCTTGAAGGAAGTCCTTAGCAACTGTGTACTGCAGGGAGTATAAATGCTCTAATAGGGAGTAAAACTTCATGTTGGAATATTATTCAGGTACTTTCAACTTTTCTATTGCAAAGCACATTGAGAGCAAACCTTAAAATTGTGAAAAAAATATGAATTTTAATTAACAGTAACACAAGATATATATAATATATAAATATAATATATTTTTTAAAATGTCATAGAATTATCTACAGTATATCAAGTTGCATGCCCTATGTTGCACTTATTATGTAATGATGTTCTCTTGGCAATGCAATTTCCTAGCATTTTGACAACATTTTCCTAAAATCACTCACTTAAAGCATCTCTTTACTCAAGCTCTGCACTTGGATAGTGCTGTCAGTTTGCAACCCATCTTAAGAGCATGACACATCTGTGGTCCATGAGCTTATGATGCAGCTATTTTGCTGGTGAATTCATAACTGAAGATTGTTTGCCATCCAATAAGGCCATGAGCAACTGAGCTGTATGCCCATGTCCATCCTATAAGTCTGACTCTGTTGTAAAGTTACATCAGATTGCTTACCCCTTAAACTGTTCTTCTGGCAGCCGTTACAAACTGTTTAACATAAAAAAATGCAGATCAGACAATAGTAGTAATTGTATTTGAAGATAATATGTAGGTCATATACAGAGCCCTGACAAACATGGAGAGTCAGATAATAGAGATGCCGCTAGACCTGTTTTGCATTACATGACAACATGTTAGGCTTATCTTAAGACAGCTATCATTTTTTTAAATGTAGAATACCATGATGACAGATTCTGACAAAAACATTCAGAGATTGAAAAGTACTATTATAGTGTTTTCCAGCATATTTTTGTTAAATAATGTTATAGTTTTTTTTAATTATCTAAAATAAAAAGCCAGGCTCTTGCTCACCTGTCACCCTGTACTGGATAAAGCAGTTCGAAAATCAATGGATAAAATAAAAAGCTAAATTATTGTGGTTTAACTATTTCCTAAAATGTTACCTAATCTTTTTACATAGTTGTGGAAGTTCTTAGGATTCCACAACACATTCAGTATAATCTATCCATGGTCCTTAAATTCTCATACAAAAGCTGCATTTCAATAGCTTATTATGGAAATAATTCAAACAATTCAAATACTTTTTCTAACAATTAAAAAGAAAAAGCTTTTTTTTCCCTAATGGTCAGTCTGAGCAAATGAGGAAGTAAAGGATGAACATCTGACTGTTAAACTAATTGATTATTTGGAAGACTATTCACAAGATCATTCTTTCGCGCAGCAGAAAGAATTTTGTAATGATCTAATTCACTTACTAAAGATGGAAACTGCATTATCTTATTTTATTTTTTGCTCGTGTTTTGAATAAGCCATCAAATAGTCTACATTTTGTTAATGTACTGATGAAGAACAAACTCGTTCTTGGCAGTGATAACACTCAGGTCACTACCAAGCTACAGGTGCAAAATTTCTTAGCCTAACTTTAGCAAAGAATTCCCTTGAAGGGCTGTTGTGGAATCTCAGATAGCATTAAATCATACATTGTGACATTAATTTGTAGATACAGCCTAATGGAAAAGGACACAACGAGACTGCATGGTGCCAGTTCAAAAATTGTATTGGCTTAGATAGATTACTTTTCTTATACATGAAAACTGTTTTTCCTAGCCCCTTTACCATTTTTATCTGGTTTTCTGCTTGTATATGCTATCTTTTGTTATTATATCAGTTGTATTCTCTACTTAACACCAAAAAAAATGTTTTAAAGGAAACAGTTACCACTATATACTCTACTACTTAATGAACTTCAATTAACTCACATCATAAAAACATGAGTACACTTTGGAGCATACTATACAGGACCAAAGTGTCAATGTTATGCATTCATATCATCTTCATATATGACCTAATTCTTTTTCCCAGTATCTGCTACATAAATTATACAAAACATACTTACAGTATTTCTATTGTATATTGTAGATGATCAAATATCAAATAAATAATTTCATATTCCTAAGCAAACACTTTAATGTATTTATGTCATTTTGTTATTATTTCAGTTGATTCAGTTGTAGGAATCTCAAGATACATTCTCTCTAATTTGTGCTAATATCACTGTACAAAAATCAAAACTGAATCATAAGAAGAATAAATCTAGACTTAGTGTCCTGTGCTGTCTCTGGGAACCAAACTGTATTTATAACACATATACTATACATTCCTATTTTAATTACTTTTGCTGTTGCTTTGGGATAACAATAACAATTTCACAACATACTGCAGTCAAGGAATGATAATTTTGCATTTATTTGGTTATAAATATTCCAAAACATCCAAATAAATCTAAAAAACATCTAAAAAATAATCAAACACTACTTTGACACAGACCTTGAAAATCCACACCAAAATATTCATTCCATATACAGTATGAGGAATGGTCATTTAATTAAAATTAAACTCCTTTACCAATCACAGATCGCAAACTCAGTGCCTTTGCTATGCTTCAGAATTGTACCTTTTACATAAAACAATTCCACCATTGAGTACTTGGTTTCATGTTTCAGATTGTCAAATAAAACTTTTGATTTTATCTAAAAATAAATTACTTCAGATTCATCATAACTGATTTTATACACAGACACTGAATAAGAAAATGGGACATATTTGAAATTTCTTTATATATTTTTATGGAACTGGCCTTGAATACAGACATTATGGAGCATCCCTGGACAAACAAAAGTGTAATGAAATACTCTACACCATTTATTGTTTGAATGCTAAAATATTGAAAAGCTTTTGTTTTGTTAAGTTAAACATTCACTGATGTGACACAGTCAAAAATGTCATATTGTACACATGGGAATCACAGTGTACATTATTAATGACAAAGATAGCATTCCAAGAAATGGACTACATCACTTGAAATAAAAATGTAAATGTGTGCTTGCAAAGGTATGCTCTGGAGTAATTAGGTCATTTGTAAAATAAACTTGTGACAAAAAAGAACATAATAAGTAAAAAAGCAAGATATTTTATATGGTCTAGCTAATGATCATGAAATGAATGATGTAAGTAGTGTACAGTACATAGTACAAAACATATTCATATTTCATTTGTCACTTTTTATTTTACAATATACTGCTGAAGACAAAACCAGAAATATTTCTGAGAAAAATAGTAAAAAACAATATTATCAAAGATATAGATTTAGTGTAAAACTTTTCCTTTTCCTTCAAAATGCACAATCAGAAAATGCTAAGTAAAACATTAGAAAATCAGACTAAACTGATAATACACATTTAGTATTCAGATTAAATTGATAGTACCAATGTTATAATTAAACAACTGGAAATGTGTGGTCATTGTGTAGTGTGTCTATCTGAATGTGTAGTTTTCTCTTAAAGTTGAAAAGCAACATTTGTTGGATTTAAATTATTGAAAGAATTACAGCTCCTACTGATTTTGAAATTAAACTGGTTATACCTTTATTCAATTGGAACTCAATGCTTGGTCATATGCAGAAAACTGGCTCAGCAAATAAAGACCAATACAACAGAGTAGTGCACTATCCAACTCTTTGCATCAAACATATGAATTATATATGGCCCTAGAGGCTTACCAGCTTCTGTTCATAAAAGAATGAGAAAAAAAATAAAGTTATATGTAAACTGTACATATATACGTATACCAAACTAGTTTTCTCTGCATAATTGTTGTTTTGTTTTTCCTTAATAATAAATTAATGCTGTAAAATGGTTTATAAGATTATTTTAGAAATACTGCATACGTGTTTCAATTCACAGCTCACATATTCAGGACATTTTAACTATAAAAATAATTATTACTATTAATTGAAAAGATTCCATGAATCCATGGTAGACTAATCTTTTATGCAATTTTAATGAAATATGCTCATATTATGATTATTTAATGACAGAAAGAAAACAGTATTCTGAATATTTACAGTAGTCAGGTTGAACTTAAAAATGCAATACATCAATTAAAATGGTCATAGAAATATTTTTACTTTTATTTTACTGAAACTTATAATATTTCTAGCTAGTAATATATGCAGTAGTAACACGCATTTTGTCCTTTAACTCTAAATTTATTTTGGAATTTTTAAATAAAACATTATGACTCTATGAAAAATACGTTTTGTGTAAAAAGTGGTATTTCAAAATCAGCGGTAGATTAACATACTAGAATGATGGCTACATTGACAAACCATGCAAAAACAAACCAAAAGCAAAATGCAATAATTACTGGAATTACAATAAATGTGTTTTTATTTACTTCAGTTTATCTAAAAATAAGTGAAAATGACTGGTTTTGTACAGATACTAATCTGATCTATACTTTTCCCAGTGTCTGATTTCTCATTTTGAAGGTGGTTCATTCTCCTTTCAGTTATTTTTTAAAAAATTCATATTTAATATCTCAAATTTGTGTTAGGCAGATGTATCTATCTATTTGAATTGTTTATTTAAAAATACATTCTTCTGATTTTACCACATAATTTATGTTGAAACTTAAAAAATAAAGGTTTGTCTGCCTGAATTAATACTTCTTGCAGCAGATGACAAGTGTAAAATGCATTTTCTTTCACACATGACAATCTTTTTAATATGAAATATTCACAATGCAGGGAATTACTGTGTGGGACTGTATGAGAGCTGAACAAGAATTGTGCAAGTGGCATTTTAGAAATGTTTTCAATATGGAGGTCAATTTTTCCCAGGTCATTGACAATGACATCATCAAACTACTATTACCTCTCCAAACCACATAACACTATTACATGTTATCGACAATGATTTGTTTCAAAAGCAAAGAGTATAGTCTAGGAGATGCCCTCAATTTAAAACCCTAACCTTAAAAACACTGCTGCAAATATTAAGACACCTGTTGAGGAGGAACTAAATTTTATTCTGATTCAACAAATCTAAACCATTTTCCCTTCTTCATGGCTTTGTAAACATTTGCTGTTGTTGTGAATGTTTTAAATTGCATTGTTATAAAACACAAGTGATGAGATGGCCTACACTGTGGTCTGCCACTAGGTGAGGTGTTTCTATTGACTTACAAGCCAGAGGCATGTATCCAAATGCAATCCACTATTTTTGTAATAATAGCCAGTAGTCATTGTGTTAAATTATTTATGGAGACTATTCAATACAAACAGGTTAGTGCACACATCCTCTTTAGCTTGGCTGGCCTGGTTTTATATCACTCAGACATTCAAGTCCACAGAGAGCTGCTCTTATCACTGCAAACGTCAAAATGAGGGGGGCTACCCAAAAAATAAAACAAAATCCGTAGTTGTTCCTGGGCCATAAAACAAGAGTGCCATTTGCTCAGCTCTGTCTCAAGGTTCACTGAATAAACTCCATTTCAATCCACTCAAATCTTAGTAACCCACACCCTGGCCTTGGTGATGTAAGTTAATATCAGACATGAAGGCAGATCAATCTCCAGACATCTCTGTTGTCTTCTCCTATCTTTGTGCAGAAACATGGAAGAAAGTACACAGAGAAGCCTATGATGATGTTAACACAAGATGACATTTCTCTAATGCTAGTTTTTGAAGCTTGGGGAAAAACTGATATTGTAGATGTTGCATTTTTGTATTTGAAAAGAAAAGTAATTGTGTGATGTAACTGGAGAGAAACAAAAGCCTTTACCATTTTAATACACTTCTATAGCTACAGTATTTGTTTTAATGAAAACAATTATCAAACATTGTCTGTTAGTGTCCACCTGAACGGGAGTTTTGAAATTTCTACACATTCAATCTAAAATAATTTGTATGACCTTAACAAAGTGTTACAACATACTTGCGTAGAAAACATATTTTACAGGACTCAAAATTCAAAAATCTTTGGAGATATTTGGAGAAAAATGCTTATTTTATAAAATCTTTATAAAATTTGTGTTCTGTACACTGAGTATGTCTTACTAATTACATGCCAACTGTACAGAATATGGCAACTCAATGCAATATTACAGTCCTGTTACAGAAGGTTAAGAACTTCAGTACAGGCTATCAGTTTATCAATAAAAGGACTACACTGTGACCTAGCATTAGGGTGAACTCACCATAATCAATTAACTCCTTGAAGTAAATAGATCTGTCCCTTCAGCTGCTTGGTAATGTGAGAGGGCTTCCCATTCCCTTTGGCAGAATGAAAAGGGAAATTAAATACCCTTGTATTATAGCAGGGCTGACTGAGGTAAAGGGCTAAATAAAGACCAATTACATCACCAGCAGATCATGATCTGGCTGGTTGTTCCAACAAACACATTTTTTTAAAAAGTAACCAGCCTTAATGTCCAATCACAAAAAAAAGACTGGGGGATAAAAACATTCCATTGCCTAAATGTATTGCACCTATTCAACAGTTTTGTCTCTATATGAATCATTTTCATTTATTTTCATTTACCGGAGCCCAACCGGTAAGCAACGAGCACAAGGGAGGGTACACCCTGGATGGGGCACCAGTCCATCGCAGGGCAAGTGCAAGCCAATCATACATGGGGACAATTTGGAGGCCACAGTAAAGGCCGAGCTGGGAAATTTGACCCAGACACCGGGATAACTCCCTATTCTTCCCGAGAAATGCCCGAGGATCTGTAATGACCACTCAGAGTCAGGACTTCGGTTTAACATCTCATCTGAAAGATGGTGCCCACTACAATGTAGTGTCCCCATCACTATACTGGGTCATTAGGACCCATACAGACCGCAGGGTGGGCACCTTCTGCTGGTCCCACTAACACCACTTCCAGCAGCAACCATAGTTTTCCCAGGAGCTCTCCCATCCAGGTACTTATGAGGCTCAACCCTGCTTAGCTTCAGTGGGTAGCCAGTTGAGAGCTGCAGGGTGATATGTCTGCGCATACTTAAACATTGATTTGTAAAACCAGTTATTAGTATTCAAGTTGTGAATGACAGCAAGACAATTTCTGAATCCCCTTTTAAAAAAGTAATAAACAATGCTATCTGCCTACTTCTTATTCTTTTTGCACAATGACAACATACATTTTGAGGCTGTATAACATTATGACTGTAATCTGATTTTAATTTTTTGTACTCTTTGCTTATGAACCTAAAATGAACACCTTTACTGGTTGACACACAAAGGGATCCTTATATGAACATAGTAAATAGTCATTCCATGATCTCCTGCATATTGAACCTGTTTTGCACTCATAGGGAATATGTAGCATCCTGAAGTTAACAATCATCATTTAATTGGTCAGTTGATATAAAAAATGGCCTAAAAACCCACAAAATATTAAAAGAGTGGCATTATATTATATATATAAATATTAATATTTAGTGGCATATTGAAGATAAAATGAAGCATAACTTTAAATAATAATGAGATTCAATGTGTTCCCTGGAAAATGTGTGCTATTATAGCAATATTAAACATTGTGCTCTACGTGCAGTATGGAAGTATTATCTTGATTAATATGATCTCTTTTGAGAAATAAAAACAGCTGTATCACTTACTGTACTTACTTACTGTACTTTCTGGCCAACACCATCAGGGAGTACATGACCAGAACTTAAAGAGGATATAATGTGAATCAGAGCGGAAGTATTATAACTAATGTGCTATATGTTTGTTCTTGCATATCTTAACTTTCATTATTTACTTTTACTTAGTTTCATTTTTTTCTGTATTACAAAAACGTTAAGTCCAGATGTTTTCTCTGTAGAATACAGTATCTCTCCAAATATAAGTTACAAACAGTACTTTGTAACTACAGTATATAACTTTGTAACTCTATACAGTACTTTAATACTAACTTAACTCATAAACTAAACTTTAAAAACAAAAAATGGCACTGTATTCACTACATTGTTCAAATAGTAGTCAGATACAAGCTCCAGGGAAGAAAACTACAGTTAAGACATTGAACTCATAGTCTAATAAGTTAAAGACTGTTTTGATAAATCCATTAAATAAATTAAATGAATATTTTTATTTTTTAAAGAACTGTATAATTTTCTTTGCAAAATGTTTCCATATCTTGTTAATTCTGTATTTCACAATCTATCTTTGTTTTGTGGGTAAGGGTCTGAATTAATGTAATGTAATATCCTCCCTTAAAGCATAACTAGAAATCTCTTTAGAAATAATTACATTCTGTGAGATATTGTCAGAGCTAAAGGGTTATTTTAACTTTAGAAAAATAAATACATGTAGTTGATCATTCATTTAATTTAGAAGTAAAACACAGCTTTATCAGATATTTTACATGATGGGGCAACACAATACAGCAATAACAGGTAATTTCATTAACATGATAATCAAGGAGGATTGTGTCACCCAATCACTACAGATTTTGGCCAAATTTTCAGCTCCATTGGGACTCACAGGTTGTCTTATTTCTGAAATTCTGTAGTCAATCTTTTCACTTACTCCTAATAAAACATTTTATAGAGTGTATTTTCAGTTTTGCATTCTTGACTTCAACCTCAGTCAGTTTTGCTAACTTTCCATTTGCATCACATTGGGTTTATAATAATATCCTATAATTAACGTGCACTGCAAGGTACAATTCCATGTAAATTAAAACTGTAACACAAAAGGGAAGCCACTTATGGAAAATCTATATATCCCCAACCCCAGGCAACATCTCATTATATGTTAGTAATCTGATTTAGAACAACAGGACTGATGGGCTTTCAAATTGGGTTCACTTTCAAATTTATCTGTTTAATTTCTAAGATTAAAAGACCTTTATTAAATCTGAGCACTAATCTAAAATATGATCTTGTTATTGTTGAACATGATGGATGCTATGGCAGGTAGAAAATGAAGCATATTTTTTTACAGGCAGGTAAAGTAGTGGGATTCTAAAGTCACAAAGAACAGGGTTTAAAGGTTAAATCAATATGGGGTGAAAGGGTAGACAGATCCTGCTGTTTCACTATGACTAGTGCATGGAAGGTCTGTATAGTATTTTACACTAAAAAAGAAACAGATGATTGCCAGGAACAGTAAACTGGAGATAAAAATCATAAAGTCATTTGTGGGAGATAGAAAAACCTTGATAATGTCCATAAACATTATAATATAACTTGTACAAAACTATGAAAAGTGAAGAGCATAGAAAAATCCATATTTTATCTTGAACTTTGATTCAGCTATAAATTTATTTACAGTTAAAATGTAAATTAAATTGCAAAGTTAAAACTTATTTGTCCTTTGTAGAATATGTTTTGAATTAAGGGTAAAAGTAAAATAGTGACAATCACAAAAAATGATGGTAAAAAGAGAACTTGCTTCCAGTCCTTTAAGTCATTATTTATTCCTTGCTTGTATCCATATTCTTTTACTATCGATTTACACTGAATGTTTGTAACTATCTATTAATTTTATGGCTGGCTTACAGTCATTTACTAAAAAGCAGACAGCAGACATTCACAGCAGACTTTCACAACTAAATAATTTGGTAGGACATGCTATCAGTAATGTCAGCATTTTATTTTTTAATTGCGGTGTATTTTAAAATCTTATAGCTAATAGGGGAACTGAAGCTGCAATGTACAGTACATTTTTCTTGTTTCTAGAAGTCCTGCTTCATCACAAGGGTGTGAATGAGGAGAATGAACATAGACAAAAAACAGAAGAGTGAAGAGCAAATAAAAACATTGAACATAAGAAACGTTACAAATGAGATGGGGCTTTTTAACCTTTTTTAAAAGTCCAGTCCAGTCTAGTCTACTAAGTCCAGTACTTGGTAGAATTGAGGATGTCATTCTTGAAACAAGGCAGGTGAACAGCTTGAAAATGCCAGGATAGCTTATTCCATATTCCCAAAAGCCTTTGTGTAAAGCAGTTTGTTCTCAGTTTTAAAAGTACTGCAATGCAGTTTCCACTTCTGCCTTATGGAATAACTGAATAAAAAAAGATTTGTTAAGAACTGAAAGATTACAGTGCCTTGCAAAAGTATTCAGACCCATCCCTGTCACTGATGTCTGAAGGGATGAACCGTGGAGAGGCAGGAGAGCGAAAAAAAACACCCATATGCGTAGCGGCGGAACGGGGGATTAGCCCAGGCTCAGGAGTTCAGGAGTCGTATAGAAACCTATGCCCTCAGGCAGCAGATGTGGGGCGACCTGGATGCTAGGCGGGTTTCAGGACATCCAAACCTCAATGCTGAGCCAGGAGCAGAGCAGAAGCAGGAAGTAAATAGGCTACACAACAAGACACACCAGAAAGACATGAATAATCACAGGGAACTAGGAACAGGAGAGAAGTAGAGCGTCCTCTAGGTGTACTGGGCATGACAATCCCAAGGTGTTCCATTTTGTGGAATTTCAAACTGATGCATACTGTACACATTTTATTTAAACTTAATATTTTATTCAAAACCTGGATGCTCAAACTGTTCTCTAAGTATAAGATACATTACAGTAAATATCCGCAAAATCTAAATTAAAAAAACTGAAATACAATATGTTGCTTGCAAAAGTATTCAGACCAGTGAAAGCAATTTGGTGGCAGCACCTTCGGCAGCAATTACTGCCACAGGTTGTTTTGGGTATGTTTCTACCCATTTGGTACAATATTTATCTACTTTTCTTGGTTCATTTGTCTCACGTTGCTTAGGGATCACTTATGGACAGCAATTTTCTAGTCTTTCCATGGATTCTCAATAAGATTTAAGTCAGGATTTTTGATGGGCCTCTCAAGAACATTCACTTTCTTATTCTCAAGCCACTCCAGATTAGCTTGAGCCATGTGTTTTGGATTATTATCTTGCTGAAAGGTACATTTTTGTTCCACTTTAAGATTTGAGGCTAGGTTTTCTCAAAGATTTCTCAGTATTTGCTCCATCTTTGCTTCACACTGTCTTGACAAGTTTCTCTGTCCCTGATAATGAAAAGCAGACCTATAATTTATTGCTGCCACTTAATGTTTGACAATAGGGTTTGACTGTGTGCTGTAATATGTTGAGTTTGCATCAGATGATACACTTTGCAATTAGACCAAAAGCTCAATTTTTTTCTTATCTGACCACAAAACATTTAATACATGTATGCCAGGGTGCCTTCCACTTATTAATGATTTATCATAATAAAAGATATATTAAGGTTCTTTCAAAAGTTTTTAGACCTTTCTCCTGTTCTATGCCTTTATACCATTTTAATCTTGTGCTATTTTAAAACCCCTTTATTCTTTATTGTTGGATCTTTGTTTAAAATTACTACTTAATATATTCTGAAATTATGTGATTCACTAATATTGCACACAGACAGAGGCCATTGAGCTAACTTTCTGGTATGTTAAGTTAATTTTGTTAGTCTAAATTAGGTTTGCCACAGAAAAGGGTTTGAATACCTGGGTTTGAAGCCAGCAGCTACTGTATATCATCCTGCAACTCACCACTGGCAGCCCACTGAAGTTAAGCTCTTTGGTAGACCTCCTGGGAAAGCTAAGTTTGCTGCTGGAAGAGGTGTTAGTGGGGCCAGTAGGGAGTGCTCACTCTGCAGTCTGTGTGGGTTCTAATGCTTAAATATAGTGAAGGGGACATGGTACTGTAAAAAAACCACTGTCCTTCAGATGAGACATAAAACCAAGGTCCTGACTCCCCAGGACATATTTTTTAAAAGAGTAGGGATGTAACCCTGGTGTCCTGGCCAAATTTCCCCTAGTCTTTACCAATCAAGACCTCTTAATAATCTCCATATTTGAATTGGTTTCATTACTTTGTTCTCCTCCCTCCTGGCAGTTGATGTGTGGTGAGTATACTGGTGCTCTTTGGCTGTCATTGCACGTCCAGGTGGGTGCCACACATTGGTAGTCTTGGAGGGGAGTCCCCATTACCTTTTAAGTGATTTGAGTGGAGTGTCCAGAAAAGCACTATATAAGTATAAGGAATTATTGTTACTTTTGCTATCAAAACTTTTCAATTTTCCTTTCCTATTATTCATTAACTAATTCCTTTTAATTTTTTTTTGTTTTGAGTGTGTGGAAGATACTGTTTATATGAATGCATCATGGAAGGTATTAATAAGTATTGGAAAGAAAGAGGAAGGCATAGAGGCACAATGACTAGCATTTCTGCCTTGCAGCTCTGGGACACTGGGATAAACTCTGGACCTAGGGTGTTATCTGTGGAGTTTGTATATTTTCCCCATGTTCATGTGGGTTTCCTGTGGGTGTTCTTGCTTCCTTCCATAGTCCAAGGACATACTAATAGGTCAATTGGATTCTAGTAAAATTCACTCTGATGTGTGTGTTTGTGTGTTTGCCCTGAGATGGACTGGAGTCCCGTCCAGGCTGTACCCTGCCTTATTGGTTGGATATGCTTCAGCTCCATTGCAACCCTGAATTGAATGAAATGGTTAGAAAAAGGATGGATCAAAAGAGAGAGACCATGGGTAAAATACACACTTTTGGCAGTGGAGGAGGAAGAATGGATGATAGAGTTATGAGGAATGGAGATTTTTGAGATGTTGAGTTATGGGTTATGTGAGTGTGAAAAGAAAGAGATCACATAGAAGCAGTTAAATATACTGTATGTGTATGAATTAAAATGAGAAGAATTAGCATTAGAACCCACAGCAAGAATAGAAAAAAGGAACTCTAGTACTTATCTTTCACCTATAATGAGAAGCCAAGGCAAGGAGAAAGAGTTACATTGTGAAACTTGGAAGAATTAGTCAGAAACATAGGAAACAAAATATTGAAGAAACGTCCTTTAAAACCTACAATAAGCTTTCAAGATAGTATGGATTGGTTAACAGTGTCAAAAGCTGCTGAGAAATCAAGGAGAAATATGATAGAAGAGAGTAAAGTACAGTGCTTAGCAAGAGTAAATGACAGACACAGTAGAGTTTAGGTGATCTGATCAAAGAGGAAAAAGTCAAAAGGGGAGTGATCACTTTTGAAAGTGGGCAGCTGTGCACTTAAACAGAGAAATATTTCTGTGAAGAAGGCTTATTTAGAACAGACATATGTTATGTGAACCTTTATGCTGTGCTGTTTATGCTGAAGAAAGTAGTCACTGTGTAGATATTGAGGAGTAAGAAGATGAAAGAAAGTCATGGGTCTGAGGTACATGTCACAGTCCCATGACACTATAGTTAAGAGTAGAGAACAGAGGCATACAGGGAACTTTATATAAAGAAGTGTATAATACTGTATATGGTGACAGTGTTAGATCATCACTAACCAGGGTTTTTTAGCTGTTCGTCTAGTGTAAGTGGAGCGAACAACCCCCGGAATGGTTTCTTTAAGTAACTGTTTTGTTTTTATTAGAACTTCCAGTGTGTGCCAAGCTTTAGGATACTACCAAATCAAAAAAATAAACTTTGGAGCTCTAGCTAGATGTAGAGCTTCTCAAGGAATCTAACAGGTTGGCTGGCTAAGCCTTTGTTTTCTAAGCTTTGACCAATGGTCAAATGGTCCTCTTTTATGTCAGACTTTAATTCTTTAAGTCTCTTTTTCATTTCTTATTTCTTCTGTAAGGCAAATAAATAAGATGTACAGCTGTGTTTGTTACAAAGTTATATTCTCTGAGAAACCTCATTACACAAGGAATAAGCTAATCATTTTCCTCCTGGCATGTTGTGAATTGTAGTGTTCTAAAAGAAAACTACAAATAATTGACAGAAAGGCCTGCTTTCTAAAAAATATGTTCAAAGTCTTTTGTCACAGATTTCTTAAAACAACACTACTATGTTACTGTTGTATTAACAGTGACATTTTATTTCTCTTGTACTGTACAGTATCTTATCTTTCACATAATTTCCCCTTACCTACAGATTTTGTGTTTGTTGTTAACGACCAAAGAAATTATAACACAAAACACACAATAAGGAGATTCTAATGATACTCCAGGTGTAGACACACACCAATTCAGTAGTGAAATAGTGCTGTGGAATACCCAGAACAAAGTTAATTAAAATAACCAACTTTGTATTTCCTAAATTCAAAATTGTTATCACAGAACTGTGTCAAAAGTTTCTCTTAAGCTCTTACATTTCGTAATCATCTCTTTACAGATAGTAATGAGAGCAAACAAACATACTCACATAAAAGTAGGCTGCAAATGAACAAGTTAGGTTTATTCCATGCTGAAAAGAGAAGAAAGGAAACAACGTTTCGGCTGCTCACACCCGAAGAAGGCTCCACAGCTGAAACGTTGTGTTTTAGCTTCTTTTTTCAGCATGGAATAAACCTAACTTGTTTCTTTGCACTCACATAAAACACTCGGGCTAGTACAAAAAAAAACTTGATTAGTAGCCTTGGTACATACAGTACAAAATAATTTGACAATGAAAGGTCTCTATTTTCAGCCCAAAGATGTACTGTAAGCCGAACCACCGATTCCTTTTGAACTTTCTCCTGTGTATTCATAATTGAAGGGAGCTATTTTTTTGTTTGCATTGGTTTTCTCTGGCTGCTCCAGTTTCCTCCTACATTCCAAAGATATACTGGTAGGTTAACTGGCTTCTGGGAAAACTGGCCTTGGTATGAGTGTGTGTTTGTTGGTGTCTATGTGTGCCCTGCAATGGACAAATCCAGGATGTATGGCTTGTGCCTGTTTGCTTGGCAGAATAGGCTTCAGCTTCCTTGCAACCCTGAATTTGTACAGTATAAAGCAATAAACAATAAACGGGTGTCTTTTTTTGGGTTACTGGTTTGTTTGGACATAACACGGTATTATTAAACATAGTAGTTCAAGTGGGTAGCTGCATCAGCATGCTTAGGCTTCAAAGGAACAAGTAATAGGTTTATTCCATGCTGAAAAAAGAAGAAAGAAAACACAATGTTTCGGGTGTGGAGCCTTCTTCGAGCCTTCTTCTTCACACCCGAAGAAGGCTCCACAGCCGAAACGATGTGTTTTCTTTCTTCTTTTTTTCAGCATGGAATACAACTATTACTTATTATTAGACACCTAAAAATTGGAATTATTGTTGTATACAAAACAAGATTCTAAATTGAAAAGGGAGTAAGCTATATTGCAAACACATACCACAATTAACAGAATAATTTTAGAAATTGATTTAATTTACTAAATATAAATGCAAAAAAGTGGAGAAAAATGTTATACAGAAAAGCTCATCAACATTTGATAGATTCTTAAAAAAGCAATTAGAAGATATAGTTTCTACATACTAGTTTTGCTTATCAGTTAAGCTTGCAGTCCAGTCATTAGCCTCCATAGCAGAAGAACCCACCCTTAAATATATACAGAATAAAAATATGTTGTTTTATAACTTTCTCAATAACGCTATATACAGATCTAAGTTTCCTATGTAGTTTCATGATACACCTTTATATATAAAATCTGCATATAAAATAAAGAAAAATAAGTATGTATAAACTACTTTTAACAATATCACTATAATATTCAATTTGTAATGGTGACAGGTCCTGAATTACAGTGTACATTTTCTTTTACAAAGGACGGTGCAGTCTGCTTTTTAATGAGAGGTGCTGATGTGAAATGACCCTTGCTTTCCTAAACACACAACAATCTAATTTGGTCCAGTGCACCAATTACTGGCCTCTGTGGAGCACTTTGCTACGAAACAATCAAGTCACAATAGGATTAGGACCTGTCGCAGTGAGGCCACTAGGGAAGACAAATGCAGGCATAACAGCAGGTTTATTTCTTTAAATTGTATGTAAACACCACAAGGCTCATTGCTCAGTAGATCACAAGATCAAAGGCTGAATACAATGAATGTGCATTCAAATTGCATGGCAGGTAATGGTGGTGTTCAGACTTGCAAGGCTGCATTTTACAAGCCCATGAGGGTTTAAATAAAGGCAGCTGTACTTCTATTGATGATTCTAACACTTAGTCAATTGGAAATATCACTTCTTCATTCACAGAACTCCTGTCAGCACGTGTCACAGTTTCTCATTTTGTGTCTACATGTCACATTTAAATATTACCTGATGACTCATAACGTGAAATATTGTTGTTCTATACATATGCAAATGCTAAAAAAGTGATACAATTTCCTAGACCTGCTGGTTTATTTGAAAAAGGGAAAAAGAACAACTGCAGCAAAATATGTAAAGTGATAGTTCTATGTATACAATGTATTTTTGTGTGTATGTATTTTAATATATTATATTAATAATTAATATATTGTTAATACATTTATAGTAACCTCAAGAGCTAATTGGCACTGTTCTTGAGATGGCTGTGTGCATGTTTTTCTTTTTATCTAATCAATTTCTATTTATTTTACTTATGTAGTATATCTTCAGAGTGGTTTCTCAGTAACATACCAAAGAAATACAGGAGCTACTATAAAACAAAAAGTGGGGAAGAAAGATGGATGTCATTATTTTATCAGCCCAAAATCCATCACTGAACTCATAGTCAAAGCAGCGATGACTATACAATGTCAAGCCTTGAAAATATTTAAAGCTATGAACAGTTCAGGAAATTACACAAGACAAATTTAAGAAACTAATTGTAACACATGATTATAATTATAAAGATCTACACCTTACTATGCCAAGTTTGAATTTTTATATCCTTAGATTAATTTAGATAAGCTATAATATAGCTTTAGATTTAATTGCTTGAGTCTGATTAACTTATTTTATTTTTATTATTTTTAATAATTAAAAATATATTTTATTTTTTTGCTTCAGCACAAGTACAAAATTAATTAATTTGCAGAAACTACTTGTTCAGTTTTGAAATTATAAATGAGATTAAGAAAAAAATATAGGTGCAAAGTCCTGTTTTAGCTGTCAAATATTTTGCATTGAAAAATTCTTCTAAAGATACGTTAACTAACACTGTCTTCTGGTAAGTGTTTTTGTTACTGTCTCTGGACACTTACCTGTCAATGTACATCATTTTCTACTCAGTAATGACCACTCCATATGATGTTAGTTCTATTATATGACAAGTAGACCCACTCTGTCAGTCAGTTTCAGTAGGATTCCAATTGTTGCCTTCTTTGATAAGAGCACTATTAATTTGAGAAAGTCATTCACTATGTTTTAACATTTATGACAAATAGTACAATATATAAAAGCCTGAAACAGAAAGCCTGTATATTTTCCAGCATGATTTTATCTTAAATTAAGTAGCTATAGTATGCATTCTCAAACATATTTATTTTTGATTCAATTCAGTCCTATCTCAGTAAGTACAATATATAGGTGGAGGTGAAATTAAGAACTTTTAAGTTTGGAAGTTGGGAAGAGTCTGGTAGATTACGTGATGTTTAGAGATAACAAAAAGAGCAATCAAGCAAGGTTTTCTATGAATTCATAATCCATTTCAACATATCTCAAGCACCCAAATGTGAACTTCAGGTAACCCAAAGATGGAAATGGGAAATATTAGTAACACTGCAACCTACATTTCTCCATGTAGTTATTAACATTGTTAAAATGTCACAGACTTTATCAGATTGTGGTTCTTACTGTCATCCTCTTTTCTTTAATGAAAAAGGTAAATCAGTAAAAACAGCAAAAGCAAGCTAACTTTAAAGAAAGGTAATCTGTCTCTTAACTCTAGTAGTAGTAGAAATGTTACTATTATTTAATTGAAAAAATAATGAAGCTGGCATGTTCATTATAATAAACTAATAACAAAACAGAAGAGCTCTAAAGACTATGTTTTAAAATACTGGGTTAATGTGCATAAGATACAGCACAGATCATGATCAATAGTAATTGTTAGAAGTAGTTGTCATAAACCATGTTTTAGGTACCATCAATGTCATCCTTTTATTTCTAGATCATTTGTTTTTGTTGGTAGCCAGTTAACCTCACTAATGTGCCGTTCACATGCTGACCTTTGCTAATAAAAAATGCTGAGGGGAGATGCGTCTAATTTTTTCTCAAGTGTGAAATATTACCCGTCAATATCAACAAATGCTGGACACCTGCACTGGAAATTGAACCCCTTCTTGTCTTTGAAGATGTTCAAAAATCAAAACAAAATGACTACTTTTTTATTCAGACAAGCAACTGGACTGATAGAACTCCCTTTGGTGCAGGGTGAGTTCTATAATTCAGAGATATTGAAAATAAAAGCCTTGGTTATGTCATTAGCCACATGTGATGAAGCTCACCCAAACTCTGGTGCACAATTGGCTAAGGTTAGGGATGGAATTAGGCAGCAAGAGTTCTCTCAATTCCAAGTGATAAGAAGCCTTGTGACTTCTCTGCATCTGACATTGAAGGGTGAGAAGGAGTCTGCACTTTTTCATTCTCCCTTTTTGGGCACAGCAGTAATATCTGTGAGTAAAGACTTACATGTGGTCATTCCAGATTGTGTATATAATAAATGTCAATTCTAAATTTATATAAAAATGTTTACTTTACATTTTTGTTACCATTAAAAAGCTTTCATAGACAGCAGGTGCTTGTACTATTACAGTAGTTCTGTGCAGTAATACAGACAGCATTTAAGCCATCTAAACTCTGTTAAAACTGATTCTCAAGTATAATATTTTTACTAATTCCAAATTTGTACAGTTTTTATGTAATGTAATCTGGTTTTGCTTGAGAAATTGCATTAATTTAATGTGTTTCCTTTCAAATATGGCAAGTTGTTTTAAAGCAGTGAATTGAGAAACATTCGATAAATCCTAGCATTCTTTTTTCTTGCACTAAGATCAAGAATCAATTAAAAGGATTTAATTTTGCATTTAATGTTTAATAATCTAGGTATGTGAAAGCCATCTGCTTAAACACAACAACATTTTCCTCCTCCGATCACTGAGGATTACAGTTTAATGTAAAAAAAACATTTAATTGTTACAACAGTAAAATTACTCCAGTTCACTTCTTTTTCAGATTTATTTTTGTTTTTGATTTTCTGTTTTTTCTGTCTTGCAATCCTGAACCCTAGATTCTCTTGGAGTGGTCAAATATTTCTAGCTTAACAATTTATTATGAACAGGGAATAAACAACACTTCTACTAATCTAAAAAAAGCTGAGGGATGTCAGATAATAACACAACAACTTACAATCACAATTCAATTCATTCCATTTTAGATTGCTTACAGGAAGTTATTCAAAGCATTAAACATTTTGCAATATTTGCTAAATTAATTAAAAATAAAAAAACTAAATAATTGAATACTTATGCATTCAATTATTTTCTGTTTTTATTTTTAATTAATTTAGTAAAACGTCTGGACTTTTTTTAACTTTGACATTATAGAGTACTTTGTGTCGATGAGTGGCAAATATTCTCAGTTAAATCTATTATGGTTCCATGCTGTAACACAATAAAATATGAAAAAGTCCAAGGGGGGTGTAGACTTTCTATAGGCACTGCAGGTGACACTGGAAACACCTGATGTTTCACACAAGTTCTACAGGGTTTAAGATACAGACATATCACTTTTGGAGGATGGTAGTATATTGCATGTGTGACCATCGCAGTTCCGTGTGGGCTCGTGCCCTCCACCACCTGTTTTGTCCCACAACACCTGGGGCGCGAAAGCGGGTCGCCGGCGTAACGCAACAGGGAAGCAGCCGCATGAGCTAAAGGAGACCTCCTCAGCCCAGGCAGCCGAGGTCTCTGCTATGCTCAGGAAGGGGGGTGACGTCGCCGTATCTGAACTAGCTCCGCTACACATAAACACAAACAATTGTACTTCTTCTTGTCAACACTGAACACATTGTTTAAACATTCACAGTCCAGGCTGGAAAAAGTACCCTTGTATTTATGAACTAGTAGAACATCCTTTAGCAGCAATAAACTCCACCAAACCTTTCCTGTAGTTGCTGATGAGACTTTCACAATGGAATTTTAGACCATTCCTCCTTACAAGACTGTTTCAGTTCATTGATATTTCTGGGATTCCTTGCATGAACATCTCTCTTCAGGTCATGCCACAGCACCTGAATTGGGTTGAAAACAACTTTTCTTCTGTTTAAGCCATTCTGTTGTTGATTTACTCCTGTGTTTCCGGTCATTGTGTTGTTGCATCACCCAACTTCAATTAAGCTTCAGGTGATGGACCGCTACCCTGACATTCTTCTGTAAAATTTCTTGAAACAATTTTAAATTCATTGTTCCCTCTTTGATAGCAAGCTGTCCAGGCCCTAAGGCAGCAAAGCAGCCCCAAACCATGATGCTCCCTCCACCATGCTTCATGGTTGGGATGAGATTTTGGTGTTGGTGTGCAGTGCTTTTTATCCTCCAAAAATAACATTGCATGTTTCTGCCAAAGAGTTCAACTTTTGTCTCATCCATCCACAGAACATTGTCCCGAAAGTGTTGTGGAAGATCCAAGTGATCTTTTGCAAACTTGAGATGTGCAGCGATGTTTTTTTAGAGAGCAGTGGTTTCCTCTGTGGTTTCCTTCCATTAACACCATTCTTGTTCAGTGTTTTATTATAGCAGACACATGAACAGAGACTTTGGGAAGTTCAAGAGATTTCTGCAGGTCCTTTGCTGTTACCCTCGGGTTCTTTTTCACCTTCTTCAGCATTGCACGCTGCGCTCTTGCCATGATCTTTGCAGGGCGCTCACTCCTAGGGAGAGTAGAAACAGTACTGAATTTCCTCCATTTGTAGACAATTTGTCATACTGTGGGTTGATGAACACACAGGCCTTTAGAAATGCTTTTGTAGCCTTTTCCAGCTTTATACATCTATACAATTCTTCTTCTAAGGTCCTCTGATATTTCTTTTGATCGGGGCATGGTTCACATGAATAGCTCTTTCTTGAGAAGAGGAAATTCTGTCAGTAACCAACCTTTGTGTGCCTTTTTTATAGGGCAGGGCACCTCCAACCCACACCTCCAATCTCATCTCATTGATTGGAACACTTGACTCCAATTAACTTTTGGAGAAGTCATTATCCTAGAGGTTCACATACTTTTTCCAACCTGGACTGTGAATGTGTGAAGTACAATTGTTTGTGTGTTATTAGTTTAAACAGATTGTGTTTGTCTATTATTGTGACTTAGTTGAAGATCAGACCACATTTTTATGAGTAATTAATGCAGAAATCCTGTATGTGTCTATACCACGTATGCTACAGTATGTAGTGTCCTAGAAACAACTAGTCAGATGACATTGATAGTAGCATATTTTAGGAATATGTTATTGAGTAGATCTTTAATATTTCCAAATCATTACAATTGGCATTATAAATCCCAGCATTTATGCAGCTATTTCCTCTTTGCTCCTTCTATTTTTGAGCTTCAGTGGCTCTTGAACTTTGATCTTAGATTAAATGTTGCATTGCTTCTACAGCAAAAAAAGACTGCATCTATTTTTTAGAAGTATTCAGGCACTTTTGGAATGCACGTCACATATACAAAATCACTTGCATTTCTTCTCTTAACCTATTAAATAATGGCTATGCCAAAATACACATAATTTACATTAATGTTCATCCCAGTTTTATCCCATTCTATATGTTGTTCAGAAATTCTTGTTTTGGAACTACTGTATCCCCTACTTGATGTAAGATATATACTATTTTCACAAATAAGAAATAAAATATCAACACAGAGAAAATTATGTACACAAACATTTTAAGATGTTTAATACACAGAAACTATTAATGTACTTGAAAAGGCATAGTTATGGTTTTTCTTTGCTTTGAATGAAATTAACATTTCAGAATAGTTCAATTGAAAAACGCAGACGCTGTAGGTTACAAAAATGTTGGCTTCGAAGAGCAACAAAACAGTTTAGCCTTTCACTTCACTGCTTTGAATTGTTATAAGCTGTTTGAATGAAAGGTGTAAACAAGTCTTTGAAGACTGCAGCTTTGCAACATGAAGCAGGTCTCTAAGCACCCACTCTGTACAAAGAAACTCAAAAAGTAGGACCTTAAGGCCCTAAATGCATTGTCATCATTGATTTTTAACTTAGAAAGTGTATATTGCAGAATGCCCAACATTCTGAAAGTGCACTATTTCCCATGGGCTCATATTGTAGGAATTAAAAGAGATCCTGAAAGGAATGGCCCAAAAAGAAAAAGCAGTCACTACGTTTGAAGAGAACTGAAAAGAACAAAAGAAGGGTGAAATGTCAGCGACTCACCTTTAATTTAATGAACACAAAAAGCTCGTGGTATAGTCTCTCAAAATGATTGGCAAGGTATTACTCTTGTGATATACGCAATGTATACTTAGTATCTGTAACATAAATTTATGCACAAGACATTTAGGACATTTAAGAAACAGATCATGTGTGCTTTTTATTTTGTCTTTATGACTACAACATGAAAGATCTGCAGTATTTAAAACTCGTAACTCATAAAAAGCATATATTTAGACCTTAGACATTTCCAAATTATTGTGCATATTGAAAATATTATGATTGCTGATAACTAATGATGTAACAGAATTTTGTATGCGAGTCTGCTATTTTCATTTCAGGATCTTTTTTGTCTCATTTTCTTCTGCGGTGGAAAATTATTGAAAATGGTATTTTGCCTACAGACAAAAAATATTGTCAGTATCATTTTAAGGCCTCATTCATTAAAGAGTCTTATGCAATCAGGTGTGTCTTATCCAAGGATAAGGCATATTTTATCAAACTAAACATTCATAAGGAACAACAACATGTTTCTTAAAGCATGAGATGCACATCAAAATTTTGGAAAAATAAGACAACAGGCTTATTATTATTTGCTGAATCTGTTGAATGCATGTTATTGCTAATGCATGTAAAATTATTTGAAAATATATCATGATAGGGTAATCCAATACACATGGTATTCTTTAAACTGTGCTAATCAATAGGTACAGCTGAAAACCCACATTATCTATCACTCCTGGAAAGTAGTTGAGATGATTGTTATAAAATTTACCTTTCAGCACAAATGTTTTTTTTGCTCATCATGGAGGCACTTTTGTTACAAGCTAAATTTCACAAGTTATTACTAATGGGCCTGTTGCAACAGGCTGGCTTGGTACTAAGGTTGTATTTCTACAATGAAATGATTTTACTTCCTTTAAACTCATAGAGCTGTGACGAATGTCTACGTGACACTGGAAACACCCGGTCTTCTACAGGGTACCAGTCAGAGAAAACAGTCTAAGATACAGACATATCACTTTTGGACACTTTTGCAGGATGGTGGTAAACTGCATGGTTATCCTTGGTCATCCTCACTTCAGAAATCAGTTCTCCAAGTAACAGAGATGAGACCCATTGTTGATTAAAGGTAAACATTGAAAGAGAATATAAACTAATGAAGTTTTGGAATGAACTTACTTGATGTAAGCAATATACTATTTTCACATTTTACATGCATTATCAATAATGAGATGCTTGTTATAAAATTTACCTTTCAGCACAAATGTTTTTTTTTCTCATCATGTTGACACTCCTTTCTAAAAGAGAGTGAGAAGAAAGGTTCAGATCCTGAAGGACAGTGATACTTAGACATATCAGGGCAAGGCCAACCTGACTAAGTTTGCCAGAAAAAGAAGAGCAAAAATACAGTACTGACTCCATCTTATGAATCTTTCATTTTCAGGGATTTCTGCCTGTGTTAAACATGTGAAGACCCAGTAGATAAAAACATTTCAGAAAACTGTAAAATCCAGTTTGTTATGTTACAGATAGTGGTTCCTTTTGTTTGGTGAAATTTCCTTAAGAAAAAACTTATCATCAGGTCCACCTTATTGTAAAAGTTGAATTGTTTTTTGACACCTACCTGAAGATATTAAGCATAGCAGTTGTCTTAAGAAGGGATATTTAACCTTAGTGCATACCACCTTACATACAATAAGGGAGATATTGTTACAGGATAGCACAGTTTATGTCTGCTTTTAATAATCTTTATCGAATAAGACCCTTAATCTTTAAACACATATATGGTCAATAACATACTATTTATTTCTTTTGATGGAAGTATGTTAATTTAATAAATATTTTTAAAAGGGATTTCTCGATTGAAAAATGTTCTCCTTGTGAAGCTAGTTTTGTGATAAATTAAATTAAATGTCTGAAGAGCAACTGCTAAAATCAACAGAAATAAATATATAAGCAGTGTAAAAATAAAAGAGTGCTAATTAAGACATTTTTAAACAGTCAGATAGTTAGGAGAAGTACCAGCAGCCATGTCACCCTGTAACTGACAACTGGCAACCCACTAAAGCTAAGCAGGTGTGAGCCTGGTCAGTACCTGGATGGGAGGCTCCTGGGAAAAACTGAGGTTGCTGCTGGAGGAGGTGTTAGTGAGGCCAGCAGGGGGTGCTCACCCTGCAGTCCATGTGGGTCCTAATGCCCCAGTATAGTGATGGGGACACTATACTGTAAACAAGTGCCGTCCTTTGGATGCGATGTAAAACCGAGGTCCTGACTCTCTGTGGACATTAAAAATCCCAGGGTTCTTATTGAAAAGAGTAGGGGTGTAACCCTGGCGTCCTGGCCAAATTTCCCATGCCTCCTAATAATCCCCCTCTATGAATTGGCTACATTACTTTGTTCTCCTTATGTCAATCAATGGACTGCCACTCCTCTGTACAGTTCCCTTTATTCTGCAAAAACCCTAATTTCATCCCAGAAAGAAACAGAATATTGGGTCAAACTAATAAATTACATTTCTTAGGTTATTGCACATATTCAGATATCCTGCTGTGGTATGCAGTTTTTAAGCCAATGTTTTGTATTTTATGTCTCTTTTTGTACAATTAATATTATATATCTTACAGCATTTGATTTTAATCAATTCATCAGAGTTTTGTAAGTTGTAGTTGTGTCAGTTACAACCAATTATTCCTTCTTGGCATCTATGAAAAAAAAAATCTAGGATGCACTGTAAAATCAAATTTGTAGGTCCCCTTACAAGGAAATTATTTCTAAATAAAAAAAATTGAAGGAGAAATTGGAAAACAACTTACTAGGAATAAAAGTGTTACTTGGAAGTATTGAAAAATAAATACAGGGAAAATGGACCATAACACCTAGTGTATGAACACAAGCATAAGTCAGTTTTATATATGCACAGGTGGATGCTTGAATTATCTGATTTTGTTTACAAAACTGAGCATCAGTACAGTATGTAAAATACCTCATTTTTAAGTAGGGGGTGCTATTGTAAGTTAGTACTGTGGTTCATGAAACTAGGTAATGAGATTCTGTACTTGTCTGTATTCCATGCATCAAACACTGATGCTTCAGGCAGCTTGTGCACTTGGGTACAAGCCTGGGACATTGTTACAATGTAGAGAAAGATGTTATTCATGCCCTTACCCCAGTTACAGATGTAAGATGACTATGATTGCTTAGAGGCACACTAATTACAAGGTACTTAGCAGTCAGCACCTAAAACACACCTGCCAGAGGCAGGAAGAAGGGAGATGTGACACGCTTTTTTTTTTCTTTAGTTGTACATAGAAACCAGCTGGAAAGCAGGCCTTGGGAAAAAGGGAGGCTGCTCACAGCCATATGTTATCAGAGTTTCAATTTTCATGCAGTCTAAATAAAGCGAGTGATCTTGTTTCTCCAACATGTAGCTTTATGTAGCTTTAGAACTACATAAAAATGCTCTGGCAACCACAGTATTGTGAAGTCGTTACTGCTCTATATGACTGTAATGGCACAGATCTAATAATCATAACAGCAACCTTATAGTTCCCCTCAGCAAATTATTCTATGGTCTGTACAGCCTGCTCTAGAATTAATGGTACCATTTATTATTGAATAGTGGTAGAAACAAAATACATTTGGCACCAAACTGGAATAAACTGCATTAATCCATCACAACTACATTTTCTCTGACCAGTATAAAACAGGTTTGTACATTTTGCCAAGAAAGGGCAATTGTGCTATAAACAATATGTTGATGATGTTTAAAAATTGTTTCACCTAATGTTTGCTCATGTTACACTATTGGATGTTTTTCAGCTTTTCAGTAGGTGTTATAAACCTGAGACTCATATTAAATCAAAACTTTAACCAAACATTCAATTGTGAATACCAGACATAATTTTGTTTCCTAAAGCTCAGAGGTGTACCTACCAAATCGAGACAGCAGTTTGAGAATGATGGACCAGATAAGCTCTGATTTAATTCCTACCTTAGATTTTATATACAATGTATATAAAGTATGAGTTAATTGGGTATTTCTAAATCTGTAGAACAGAAGTAAAATCTATTGTTTCCTGTCTTGACTCATCCAAATGAAAACAAAACAATAGGAGAGTGGCTACATCTTTATTTTGTTCTTATTTTACTACAAAACATGTCTACAGTGGTATAATTACAGCAACTAGTTTAATGTGATAAATTAAGGAACAAATGTCCCCCCAGTTATTACACATGGTAGTAAAAAGAAAACAGTTGGGGGTATGACTGCACTTGTGACACAGCATGCTCATTAAAAGATTTTGTCTGCTTTTGAAGAGGGGCCAATTATCTATTCAGGAACATAAACATTATTGTTTTTAAAGTGATATAATATGATGGAATTAAAACTGCGGTGTCTCCCCATTTTTTAGTACAGGTTAAGTTGTGGAATATTACTGAACTTGTAGACAGCTAAAGAAATATAAATATTTATGAGCATTTATAACATTATTGCATTTTGTAGAAAGCTTAATGCATAAAATAATTACAATCATTTCATGACTTTTACGCTTTAGAAATTTTCCAAATATTTGTAGAAAAGTAGAATTTATCATGTCAGTACCCTTAGCTAACATATAATAGCAATTATAGTAATAATATAATAATAATTAAAGGGACAGAAATTCACATTGACATATATTAAGAGACTGTAGTTGAATGAAATCTTATATAGACATACTTTTAGGATAGATATGATGTTCTGATGTGTTGTGGAGAATGTGTCAAAATCTGAAATTTTGATGAGATCAGCGGATCCTTTTACTTTATAAAAGAGTCTGCAAATGTCTTTATAACTATGTGGAATGCTTCAAAACTGGGTTAAGTGCAACATGTAATGCACAAACTCAGGTTCTTGGGTTAGCTAATTTTACATATAAGAAATAATATGTTTTCATGTTGTTTTTAAATATAGAGTTTGAAATTCACTACATAAATCTTATGAAACAAACAAGTATTCAAGTGTATGTAAACAAAACTTCTATCACAATGTACAAGTTGAGAGACTACAGTAAATATCAATTCAGATGTAAGTCACTTAAAAGGTATGCTAAATTACTTTATTAATGCAGTACTGCTACTATGCCTTTGCATACTGTGAGATTATGTACAGTATTACAGTGGGGTACTATTTTATCTATATTAGCAACAATTCAAGTTTCCTTTCTAAAATTTGCAACACAAAACTGAAATTATAGGCATGCACAATGAACCTTTAAGGCAACATTTGTAAAAAAAATGATTTTTGGGAAATACAATTAACATCAGTAAAATTAAAGTACAGATGTGTTTATACTAGCAGATTTAGGTGAAATTTGTGGACTGACCATTATGTTGACTTCACTGTGCAATTTCAGTTTTAGGAACTAGTGATAATTACTTTTCCTTTGGTAAGTTTCTGACATGTAAAACATATGGAAATACAATACTTTCATTCATATCGTTAATAGTAAAAGCAATCAATAACCAATTTTCTTTTTAAACAAGTCTTTTATGTGACTTAAATGAACCATTACCTATGTCATTCACATTTCAGTCTCAATTGCTAACCTGTCATGTTTTAACACAAACAGTCTTAAACAGTTTAAGTTAGGGACCAGTAAGAATATATACTTTTCAGATTATGTCTCTTTGTAGTGTGAATAAAATAGTATTTTGTGGTTCTTTTTAGGTATGGAAGATCATTTCTTTTTTGTAAACCAAATGATGATTTTCCATGTTTTATGTTTGTACTAATGAAATGAAAATAAACTCTAATAAATTACATAAAGACATAGATTAAATTGATTTGTTCAGGTATTGCAGCCTGTATATTTTTCAGTTGTAGAGTACATCCAATTAACTTGCATTACTTATTTTGATGTCATATTTCCTTCCAAAATGTATTTTAAAGTGAAATAAGTATAGATATTTTTATGTACACATTTTGTGTTCAGCACAGACGTAAATGCTTTAGATGCATTGAAATTGTAGATGTTTATATTTCCTATGATATTATACAATTATAGAAACAGCAACTATTTATTTTCCCTTTTTCACAAGGAAGGAATACAGTCACTAAAGAAACACCTTGACTTGGAGGCCACGTCAAATGAAACCATTATGCCAAAATACATGCCAGTTTTACAAATGCTGTTATTGCTGTTATCTTTATTTTACCATTGTGTGTTTATAAATATTATGACTTACTCTTACTGTTTAATATAATAATTGTTTATGAAACCACAAAATGTAATTATCTATTTAATTAAACAAGGAATCTCACCATTTATATTGGCATACTTCAAATAATTTCATGCCTATTTCATTTCATTTCATTTTCCTGTGCTTTTTGCAGCTGCTATTTATATCTTCCCAATGGCTGCAGTAGCTTGAAGGAAAGCTATTAGTGTCTTAGTTCAGCGATTAAGAAGTACAACATTTGTTGAAGTCCTGGGCTTTTTAGTCTACTATGGATTATCACTTGATCCTTCCTAAGCATTTTTATACAGGAGTACATTACCCTTGGAGCCACCCTGGGCTCCATGTCTCATTAACCTGGGTGTTAGATAAATCAAAGGCAGCCTCTGCAACAAAGATAAGCAAACTGCAGGCCAGCAGGACCGTGATGTATGGATCCAGGAGGCTAATAGGAATGTATTGACAGGAAAACGGTGTGCTTATCCTGCAATCGCTGCATATTGCAATGAGAAATCCCAAAAGCAGATGGGATACACTTTGGGGAATGCAGAGAGAAGGCACTGAGGAGCATAAATGATCCTTGAGTATTGCTTTCTCACAACTAATTGATCACAAACAACTAAGCCTCAGTGCAACAAAATGTAAAAAAAAAAATCACTGTTAAAAGTCATGCAAAATAAGTTTTTTTTTATAAAATAGATTTCTTTAGAAACAAACCAACACAGGTAACATTGCATGATGTCAAAGCAAACCTACATTAAGGCTTTGTTTGACTGAGAAAAATATTTTGGTTGTTTTATTATTTTGCCGCAATTTCTTATCTGAAAATTGTGGAAAAACATAGCAGCGTATTTTTTAGGAAGTTACTTTCGATATACTATGTTGACAACAAGAAGCATCTGTTCACATATTTAAAGCTATACTTAAAACATTAAGTATATTTTAAGAGTCCTGTACATGTACAGTATTTGGATATTTCCACCAAGTTTGTCTTTTAAATAACACTGAAATTCCTTGACACATTTCAGATAAAATTCATAAGGTAATTGTCTTAATGTATTTAGCAAATATTAGCAACATGTTTTAAGCACTTTAAATTGGTATCATTAGTAAATGATAATAAATCATTTGCAAATAATTAACTCACATTATTACAACATCTAAGGACCTGATCTATCTACTTTTGTAACTATACAATTTGTATTATTCTTATAGTGCAAAAGTGGGAGTTCCCCAGATCTCTCTATTTTTTTCCATAAGTCTCAAAATGTAATTTAAAACTTAAATCAAAAGTTTTGTTTTTACTTTAGTATTAGAAAAATGCATTCCCTGAAACTAAAACAGTAATTCAATGTTTCCTCAATATTTTCATTGATGTTTTAAAGACTTTCAAAGGTTTGAAAAAGCAGAAGTGTACAGTATAAATAATATAAAATTTAAAAATATCTATAAAACATAAATACAAAGTCTAATGATAATAAAACATCCCTGTTATTTTCATCATATGTCACTGTTATTTATTATGAGGATTTATTTTTATGTTTGCTTTGATCATGTTTTATACATGTAGCTATGTATATTGTACTTACATTATCCAATGTCAGCACATCAGAAACTTAAAGGCAACAACTGCAATATTATAATTACAAATAAATACAAGTACTATATTTGTCAAATATACTTTGTTTATGGAATGCAGGTTTATCTCCTGAGCTTTTAATCATACAGAAATTGCTAGAGAAACACTGTATAAAGCTTAAATATATTTTGTAGTACACAGAGTAGACAGTACAGTTGTATTAACATTGTAATTAGTATAATGCACCTAATAAATGGTGCAAATTATTTTTTTTAATTAAATTTTTAATATTGATTAAAATTCAAGACAGTGTTAGTTTTAACAACAGTACTCAAAGAAAGTCTTAAATTAATTCCACAGATTATCAGATTTTATTCATATATATATTTATTTTCTAAAAATCAACATTGTTAAATCCTCCATATACTGTAATTGCAATTGACAATTTCAATTATATTATTCTGATGGTTAATTTCTTTATGTGTTCCTATGTGGTGCAGCAATAAATATATATATATTGTATGTGTGTATTATAAAATGTTATAAATTACTCAGGCTCAAAGGTGCCATTTTAGTACATTTTTCTTTTGTATTTTTTGTCTTTATCTGAGCTTTTTATATTACCTATGGGTACAGTATGATTAATGGGTATTCTAACTGTTACAAATGAGGAGGAGGGGGTTGAGGTAGAGTTGTCACTTCAGAGCACAGGAGGCTCTCCATCGAGTTCCTGGTGGTCCCTGTACCTTTAACAGCTTTCCCTTTATCTGCAGGTCCCTGTGGCCCACAGCTGTACCTCCTGTTGGCCTGATGGACTGGATCCTATACCCAGAAACACGCAGAGGGAACATCCATTACTCATTGGTGACAATAACCAATTGAGGAAGATGTAGAACTCAATTCCAGCAGAAAGACCTATAATGTTGAAGTCAGTAGGTTATCACTGAGGGGCCTGCACCTTGCTCAGTGCCATCCTTATCAAGAGTCTTAAGGTTTTTGCTGTGCTGCTCCCATTTTCAGTGCTGAGGAGGGCAGATTCTTGAGCAGATGAACATGCATTTCCTTAATTAAATACATAAGCTTTTAGTAACCTTTTTTTCTGAATAAGTATACTGAACATAAAATAGAAAACAATGTAGCATCTAGCAAAAAAGCAAACTTATCCCTTCTTTTGTAAGTGGGGTGGTGATTTATGTGATTAAAAGGAGTAATTAGTTATAATATCAAAATTACACCAAAGTAGTATCAGACATGTTTAAAATTCAATCTACCCAACATAAGGACAGCATTATTTTGAGACTTTCCATGGCAGTAGATAAAGTTTGGATATTCTTTTTGAGTACTATTTATAGCAATTAGGTGTGATATCCTATTGTCTAATGAGTTTTAAATTGGCTAACATTTTAATGCTCCCATATTTGTATACATTATCTTACATAAAGCCTTAACAAAGCATAGAATTAACATATACAATATCAGATATCTGATAAAGCATACTTTCCATATTTATTAAATAAGTGAAGCTTTGCTATTGTGGTGGAAAGCAGCACAAGAACAAAATACATTTGTCATTTTTATTTATGCTACGTATACTATAATAAAGTACTGTATTTCCTCTATTATTCGTATTCTCAGAAAATTGTTGTTATGCAATCTGTAAGATGCAATAATATTATGCAGTGTATAGTGTATATGTGATTTGATAATGCAGAGAAAATAAATTGACAAACTTGCTGTAATTTATTTTGATGTCATAAAACTTTTATGTTTGGATTAAATTTCTGCATTTTTAAGTTTGTGATTGTTTAATGTAACTTAGTTATAGAGCATCCTTGAACACAGCTTCGATTTCCATCCCATAGGACTGTGTCTCTTTCTAAGACACACAGGTGATTCTCACGTTTCAAACACTGTTCCATCAGCCATTTTCATGGAAACCATACATTTTAACCGACTAGAGTGTAAATGTGAGACGTATTTTTATTTGTGAACTTTACGGAAGCAAATCTTGAACATATTGTAAATTATTGGAAGGTGACCAGCTGACTCAGTAGAATGTTATTATTAATAACACGCTTGTTCATAAAATGTTGCTTCTAAGCCTGTTTATTCTTCAGATGTGAATGAACAATTTCATATTCAAATGAAAGGTCTACTTCTTTCAAACTGTTAAAATGTAAGTTAAATGATGGCATTCAACATGTAATAGACTGATGCCTAGAAAAAGTAATTTTAGCAAAGATAACATAAATGGGTATTATGTTACATAAATACATTTTTCAACACTCATTATAACACTTTAATATTTCTGTATTCAGAATTCTGATTGAACAATGAAAAATGGACTTCTTCAGAATCAGTCTCTGGTATGTGAAATACAGACTAGAGAACTCAGATGGAATCTATATGGAAGTGAGTTTATAACTAAGAACAGGCACTTTTTACACAAAGGCAAGTAGGTTTTGTGAACAAGTAACCCAATCTCTTTCTGAAGCTGAAACACATGCTATGTAGGCCAAATATACTGATCTTATTTGAAACCTTTATTATGTTTTTATGTTCAAGAAACTTAAAGTGCCATACATACATAATACACATAACAAAAGTAAAAGGAGAAAGAAGAAAAGTACAGTAGTCAAACTAGTAATTCATATTTATATATAAATTATACTGTATTAGCTTTAGGGATTTTTAAGATTTTTGATAGTTTCAGAATTTGGGCAGTGAGGTCCACAAACAGCTCTATTGCTCCTGTTGTATGGAGCCTGGTCTTTGGCAGAGTAAGAAATTCTGAATCAGCAGATCTCAGATTAAAGGCTGAATTAAACTCATGAAATATTTGTGGAAATCCTTAAAATAACTTGGATCTAGACCATTAAGTGCTTTATACCTGAAAAGGAAAACCTTAGATTTCACTCTAATTTTCACAGGAAGCCAGTGCAGGTTAAGGGGAACAGGAGTACTTTGTATACATTGATTTTCATTGTCACACAAGTTGTGGGTGCTAAGTATTGGACATAGTGAACCTTATTTAGTACTGTTACAAATAGTGGGTTACAAAAATAGCAGATACCACAAAAAGACTGAGCAGATCAATCAATAATTAGAATAAATAACCATAATATGTGTATTATGGCTGAGCTTTGGTGAAAAGAAAAATAATTCAAGCACACTAGGATAATCAAATATTTATTAACATTGAAAATGACACTAGACAACATACACATGCAACACACAATTTGCACTCTTTACAAATTTACAAACAAGGCATCCCAGAAGCACACTGTATGTCCTGATTACCCAGAAAAACTCCTGATTATTACCAAGTATTAAATTCTTATATAACACCTACAAAGGCTAAAATATGATAGAATTGCTTTCGAAAACTAAACAGAATACAACCAACATTTAAAAGGCTACAAAATGAATGGAAACATATCTCACTATTGTAAAAATGCACCCACTCACCAGCAGAGGACATTTTTAATTGGGGGATCCTTTACAGAGGAAATCAGAGTTTCTTAAAACATGCTCTCTTAACAAGGTTTATATACTGTACTTAACTAGAATCTGGTCTTTTTGGATGATCTGGACAAGGAGCTCTGACCTTCTCTCCTCCACTCCTCTCTGTCCTATTGTCTTCCTATCCCTTCACTTTTTTTTCTCCCTCTGTGTTCCCTTGCCTGATTTATGCTGTGTTCCTAGTCCGTTGATGACACCCTTGATACCCTTGTATCAAGAACTTAACTAAGTAAATTAACTAAGTAACTAATTAAAGTAAACCAAGATAAACTTTATGATCACTTTGATCACTGAATCTAGGACCCAAACATCTCAGAAGGCATTACCTTGCTGTGAAGCTCCCGAGAAATGGAAATGTTGTTACTAGCCAAGTGCTGACCATTGCCCCTTAGATCATGACATCTCAATAGCCACTTCCCAATCAGTAACTGTAACAGTATCTCAGAAGCACTTAGATGTACTTGACTAATCTTGATGAAATAAAGATGTATTATGTATGAACAGTACAGAAACAGGTAGAGATATCAAGGTTCTTAATCAATCAAAGTTGAAAGAGGAAAAAAGGTACTCTTGTGACAACCCTGACATTTGCTTCTAATTACAAAACTGGGCCAAAATGAAAACCAAAGCCTGTGACTTCCATCAGGCATTTAATTTCATCATTGTTAACATCAACACAGAAGACAGCAACTGATGCAATTCTGGCATACTAAACTGGTAGTATGATGTGGAGAACCTGTACACATAGAACCTCCTTAAAGCAGGGTCTCATCATCCTACTTGATGATAAATTTTATAACATTTCTGGCAATTTTGTTAACCAAATGTGGACCAACCCTGGTGTAAAAAATGTCCCTTGCTGTTATCTCACCAGATACCCCTGTTAACCTAAAGTATAAATGTTGGGCAAACAGCACTGTGCTTCACTATTTTAACCTGAACCTTACAGAAAAACATACCTGTTTTTTTCCCTTTTAACTATTAACCATAGGGAATGCTAACCTGCTTTTCCACTTTTAAGCTACAAAGCCAACTCTCTTCATCCTTCAACCCTGTGGAAAATTCTAACCTTCTTCTGCTAGTGTAACTGTAACCCTGAACTAGCCTGACACCATGATGAGCCGATTAGACATTAAAATCGCTGCGCTGAACCGTTTTTATAGAGAGAGCAATCATTGAACACAGCTGCAGCAGAATGGACTATCACTGTTTTGTGAAAATTCTTGCAGCTTTTCTTTATCTGACTTGTTTCTAAGTCGCACACCAACAGCACAATGTCACAGTCAGCTGAGAGACACAGTGGCTCTGTTACAAGAGAGCATGACCATTATAACACCAGTGCAAGCACAGTTTGTCTTAGAAAAGTTTTTTACAATCATATATTAATATCAGATAGACACCTTTAACTGCATAATGGAAGTAATGGTACTGTATCAGATTAGATCTGCAATTAAATCAGAGTGTAATCAGCATAACACTGAAATCAAAATAATCTGACATGTAAATACGTTAAGGCCCCACTGCAGAACACAGTGGAACACCTTGAATAAATTGGACAAAATTAGATTAGAATAAAGCCAGAATTTACAAATTGGTCCCTGATAACAAAAGCAAAGTCAAACTCAAAACAGTAAGCACCAGTATACAGTACCTTAGATGATATCTCATGCAATCCAGTAGGATGCTAAAATTGACAGCATCAAAAGTTGCACTTAAATGCAGAATGAGAAGAACATTAAATGGCTCAGAGTCAGAAGGAATTTAGAAATCTTTAATTACCTATCAAGTGCAATTTCAGTACTTAATCTCTGTCTAAACTCTTGCAGAAAATGTTCAAAGAACTCATTATATTGGAAATGAGATTTTAACTAAGCTGTCACTTCCCATTCCAGAACTGCTGCTCCAAAGGCAATTTGATAATAGGATTGGAGTTATTAAGTACTTGAAGGTCTTGGCCAGGTTTCTTTTTATCACAGGTGTGATAGCAACAGATTTAACTTATTGGGACAAGATCAGTCATTGAGGTATGAATTGTAAAAACTAATACACAGTATACTTTATTACTGATGGTTGTTTAAAAAAACTGGAAATTTACAAAAGGCTATTTTAATAAACACTTTATTAGGATAAGCTATTCCTTTGAAGATAAATTGGAAAGCTTTAAAAGATCACTTAACCTGCTGTAAATCGACTTATAAATTCTGATTGTTTTTTATTAAATAAAGAGCTCTTTATTTCAAATAACCCCTTAAGATATTATGCACACCCATTATAGTTTGCAGGGGCACCACAAATTATCCACTTGCTTTCTCTTTTTAACTGTACTTTCAAAATAATGAGGATATAAGAACTTCCTTATAATGCAATTCATTCTTAAATTCTTATCAGAAGATCTTCTCCAAGAGCACAAATCTTTAATTATCAAAAAGGTTCTCATTCAGAAGTGTTACATTTAGTATTTTGGTATCTCAGTTCAGTGGATTGGCTAGATTTTTTTTCATATGGAGATATCACCAAATGTATATTTTAAACAACTTAAAGGAAAGCTTTTAGTACTTACAGTATACTGAAAAATACTACATTTGCTCATTAATTGAACAAATACATGTCAGAATTCCTTAAATCCCCAGCAGGCATGTTGAAACCTTTTTAAGATGGAGCTCCTATCTACAGAAATATATGTCATAATGCAAAATCTCTGTCTTAAAAATTCACATAAAAGGAAATATGACTGTCTAACATTCTTTGTTATACATATTTATATATAGCTTACAGCATTTGAAAGATTGTCTTCACAGAGGCATGGATTTACTGTAAGGGTTGGAATTATTTGCATTTGTAATAGTGCAGTCATTAGCTTTTAATAGAGGCAGAGTCACTTATAAAGTGAAGCCCTTAGTATTTAGTTTACGAGCATTTACTAGCAGTTATTATAAAAAACACTTTAATTCTGTTATTGTGATTACAAGGAAACTCCTCAGGGGAATTTTCTAAAGGAATAAAAGTATTATTAGTTTGCTTTAATGTTGTGGTGACCAGGACTTTGTTGACATATTATTTATTAGTATAACTTATACAGTAGAATGCAGATTGATATACAGTAGTTATCAATGGCATCTCAAGAATTTTGTAGCTTAAATAATTTAATTTAAATAATTTTAATAAATAAAAAAAAATTGTTTTTTTCTTTAATATGCAAGAGTACAAAATGAAGGTTGCTTTCTTCATTAAAGCATTAAAGCTGGCAGAATTTAATAAAGATGAAAGCATATGACTTAAAAGGGTTTGGTCAAGCAAAAAAATCAAGATGCATTCCCATTAGCTTTGTTCTTCTAAGTGACTCCTTGACAGTCTAATGCTATATGTGGTACTGATAGCATGAAAAATGTATTTGTCTTCTGCCTCTCTCAATGTTTAAAAGGACATCACGTAAGGACGTAGAACCATCTTGAAATACACAGCTGAACATTAATGTCTTACCCCCATAAATTTCACCTGCAACTGTACATATGCAGTTCAAATTTCAGTTTTTACTCTCCCATCTTATATTTTGTAATTTCTATGCACATAACCATAATTAAAGCATAATTGTAAAAAAGCATGGCAGTGCATTATTAATTTATTTGTCTGATATTTATATAACTGAGATTTTTACTGCAGCCATCTGAGTGAAGTATTTTGCTCAAGCATTTAAGGCCATTCCTCCAGTTCAGATGGATCACTTTTAAATTTAGCTTCATTTAATCAAAATATTATTTAACATGCAAAAATACTAATTTAACGGTCTTCTAATAATTTGAAATAGAATGATCCATGAACACACATGAAAAAAAACTTTAACCTAACCTTAAAATATTACTTCACATATTTTTAGACTGTTACCTTTTGAAAATGATACTACTTATTTGTTTATTTTACCACATGTATTATATTGCATAAGAATATTCACAATATTCTTTTACATCTAAATTAGTATTAAAATAGATTTTATTTCAAACACTTCATAAATATTCATTTGCAACAGATATATTGAAATGGAATCAGTCAGCTTACATCAGTCAGCTTAACTGCATGTTTTGTAAAGTACAAAGTTCAAACATTATTAGGATTCAGTTTAAGGTCCTCTGTACACAGTAGGTAAGGAGAATGATACTGTATCTACAGAGGTTCTGACATACTTGTGAGATGTATAGTTTAGGTTTTCTTCTAAGGTAAAACCTAGCTGTACCTCTGTTTATTCCCAGCAGGGATCTTTCTGACCATGCATTTTACATGGCATACTTACCACACTGACAACTCTTATTTGAACACTAAAATATTTTTACTTTGAAAATTTAAATCTACTTATTGTAACATGATCTAATTAAAAGCATAACCAATTAAGGCATCTAACAGTAAATGCACAAAGTTTCATCAGGCCAGATAAAATTATTTCTACATTTGGGCCTGAAACTAAATTTAATAAGATGTTTCTACAGTTTTATACACTGAAATCTCCAAGGATTAATATTGCATCTGTCCTGCACCTATAGGTTATACTGCATTTCCCAATGATGTTGTAGTATCATGTTACTACAATTTTTATTTACATTTTATTTTGTCAAAAGAACTTACTAACAAAGCCTGTGAGTCAATTTAAAGCAGCGAAACTGGACCCAGTGGGCTGGGGTATCAGAGTTTTGTGTTGAAATAATTACCCTACTAAAGAGACCATATGGGCTGTCGTAGTTGGCACATAGCCTGCACCAGCTGCTACCTGGATACTTTAGTAAACCAGGCTAACAGCAGCTCCATGGCTGACAGCTTCCTGACTGTACATGGTGTCTAGATGCCTGCCCCAAGGGCTGTTAGATATTTTTTTCTGAGGGAAATGCAATCATCAATTTATTATAACTAAATGTGGACATAATTAGCAAATAGAAATGCCTCTGACAGTTGCAGGACTTCTCAAAAAAGGAAATAAACATCTCATTAAATAGCACATATCATGATTTAGGTGTCTGTTGTTCAATAACAACAGCTACATTTGAATCTACCCTTTCCAGAGATGAGTGAGCTGAAGATAACCTTTGAGTCAGCACTTACCATTTCTACAGGCAGCAGTTTTATTACACAGTATACAAGTCATGTATATATGGCAGTGCAATAGTCTTTTTATCCTCCTGTAAGTGTAGATTTTTGCTAGTTACATCTGTAGTGTTATATCTATATCTATATTTATAAAGTATCTATATCATGCCATATCCATCATTTTCTCTATTTGTTCTCAAGGAGTACCTGATCATTTTTTTAAAATAAAATAACGATGTTTAACAACTAACACAAAACTAATGCTTTATTCATTCATTTGTTTTGCTTTAAAGATCACTTCAAATTAAACATTTACAGTTTAATTAAAAGTAATAATTTCCTCAGCTATGCAAATAATGAAAAAATAGAAAATATCAGTAATACATGGAAAAATGATATTATTTTCCTACACACAATTTTGCAACACCATAAGAGCACTTTTTTCAATACATTTAGGGTTATAAAAACTATTGTCTAAATTAATTAAATGTCTCAAAACCTATCAACTAATTTGTGGTTTTTTAAAACACCAAACACAAAAAAACGTATCATTGAACATTCTGAAAACATACGATGTGTTAAGATTTTTAACTCATTTTCAAAATAAAACAGTTTAACTTACAGACTTACTAAAACACTTTGACTGTTGTTTATAAAATTTACAGCGAAATAATAACAATGCTGATTACATAAGTCATTTGGAACATGAGTACTACATTTTAATGCACCAAATGAGTAATATAACTGAAATCCAGGTAAGGACCAAGCCATTACTATATTTTAACTGAAATATGCTTAGAGACAGAGAAGGAAAGGTTATAACCTGTAGCTTCTGTATGAATTAAACACATTCCCACTAAGTGGTTTGCTATCTTCTCTGCAGTCATTCTACCAGAGTTTCAAGCCCACTTCCAGTCTGTGCTACTTTGCAATATAACTTGAGGCCCCAGTCTGGTACTCAGTGCTCTGATTTATTATACAAGTTAACACTAATATTAATATATGAGACTTAATAAATTAGTTTATCACCAGGTAATATATGTGAGCGAATGTCAAAATTACAGAACAACACATAAAAAGATAAAACCTTCTTGTGACCTATGTTTGCAGATTATTATGTAATAAAAACTGCAAGCAATGTGTTTCATTATAAATTTGGTGGGCATAATATAAATACCTTCTGCAAAATATCTACTGTATATGTAAATAACCAAAATGATCTTTTTTATAAGGTCTCAGTCATATATTTAAATCAAATTACTTCCTAATTCATATACTTATGTATAATTGTGTTCTATTTAATCACATAATGTACAAAGATGAATGTTTATTTATGGTAAAACAAACAAGGTTTTATTAGTCATCGCCTGGATTATTCTTACAGCAGATTCTAATAAGAACATTAAAATATGCATGCAGTTTGGACTTGTAACTTGATAAGACCAAAAATTTACTGGCTAAACTAAAAGTTCCTGAGCCAGCAGCATGTTTTTCTTTCTCCCCCTAAGGAATTAGAAACCATATCTTTCCTTTAGGAGCATCCTCTTTGGTAAGCAGTTCTTATCTCTGCTATCATAGCAGTGTGATAGCAGAGGTAATATCCAGTAACAGCAGCTTTATGTGTGATCCAATACTTGGATCAATCTGAAGCACAAAAATGTTTCTTAACCCTTCAATGAAACACTTGTTTGATTTCTCCTACAGTATATCTGCCTATGGAAAGACTTAGAAATTGTTAAGCAGCATGTACAATTAACATGCCAGTTGTTTTTTTATGCAATTACAATTTTTTTTTAGTTATTGTGTTCTTGCCAAAAAATGTTTAAATAATGTTATTTCTTATTTTTTAGATGTTATTGGGGTAAAAAAAAACACAAGGCAAAATTAATCAAAGCATTAATAAGAACAATAGGTTTTTATAAATATGTTAGGTACAACACTTACTATATTAAAGTAGATATTTTCTGTGATTATGTCTACTCATTACAGTAGAATTTTCTGCTGTCTGGGTCCAGAAAATGATAACCTTTTGTTGAATAGAAACACAATGCTCCTGCTAATTATATTTTTCACATAGTACAGTACACTTCTTAATAGCTTTAGATTTTATTTGTGTACAGTACTTCTGAGCTCATTCTTGTTTCAGGTGTGTTTTTTTTAAAGCACTATTTTAACAAATACATTTAAAGGTGATGTAAAATAGTAATAGGAAGTAAAAACTTTTTTTAGTACAAAAGTAAAAGTAACGAAGTAAAAACCTTCTGTACAGATTCATTATAGCATAATAGTGGTGTTTTGTGCGGAATGCCCAAAGGGTTTTAAGCTTCCCAGTTGTAAACTTTCCAGCTGTAACCTTTCAGCAAGGGAAACATATTAATGAGCTTTTCCCATGTGACTAAATATGAAGCATTACTAAAAACTAATTTTAATCATCCATATTAAACCATTTGCAAACCTAATAATGCTAAAGTAGATGTTTTCCCCCCACACCTAAACAGGAGAATATGAGATTCGATTTCCCACATATTTGAAAGTTAGGTTTAAAGAATTATGCTTAACCAATGTTGCAAAATAAAATATACTTGATTATGAACTGTAAAAAAAGTAAAGTTATGGTTTTAAATTCATAGACACCTATTGCAAAATAGAATATATTTACAAGCAATATACATTACAGGGCCTTATCTGGATTTTTCCATGGTAATTTCCCAATAAATCTTAATTCATAAGAGTTTTTGTCCTAATTTATTCGATATAACAATAACCTGTTAGTTGTTCATATATAAACTAGCATTAAAAATGCAACAAATTTGTGTTTGAACCAATAGCATTTGTTACATTATATAATACACAGTATATGTAGTTATGCAACCTATGAACAGTTAAATGTTACTAAATATTATGTATTTTCTGGAGAATTTGTTATGTGTAAATTATCTATATTTTTGTATATATTTTCTTCTTATTATTTTTTCTTTTTTAATTTCCTATGCTATTTCTTGAAATGAATTACTATTATGCTATCACATGTCTAAGCTAAATCAATTGTAAAGTGTCTTAGATTACTATATCTTGTTTGCCATAATCCATTATCATGGATTACTAACTACTGCTTCCTAGGTAGGATCTATTACCGTGATTCACATAAAATATCTAATGCAGATCAAATGATAAAACTGAACATACCATGCACATTCTTATCCTGACTTTCATAAATCATTATGAATCATCACATATTGACACATAAGATGTACTATAACTGTTTGAAACACAGAAAAGTGGATAAAGAGCTTATGAACAGAACTTTTGGCAATAGAAAAAACAAAACTCAGCTTTATTCTGATTATATTTTCACAGAGTAAAAACGATTGTTAAAGCAATTTTTGAAAAGGAAGCTTGGTATATCTACATATTTTGGTTGATAATGACTGTGTAATGATTTTAATGATTTGTCATTAAGGTGAATCCAATAACTTAATAGTTCTGGCACAGAAGGTAGTAGTTTTTATTAATGTCTTATTTTAAATTTTGATTGATTTTTGCTCATTTTTAGTCATTTAAATGCTGTGATGTAGTTTACTTAAGTAAATAATATATTTACTGACAATCCTTGTATAATGTGTATCAATGGTAATCAAGAAATTCAAATGCAAGCAGTTTTTAAATTAAGCTGTTTTAATATCTGTCATCAAGAAACCATTGCATGAAGTTAAATTATCCCTCGATTATACAAGGCAATAATGATGTCATTATCTTTGTGAGACAACAGGTACTATGCCACATCAAACCTGCACACATACATCAGCAAGTGGAGTTTTTGGCTTGAGTCTTTTACTTACCTTGTAAGATATTTTGAGAAAACTGACCAAACATTGCTTGGAGAGATATAAAAGCCTGAGGTTCTCTTCACTTCCACAGACACCAAAAACCATTGCAGGCCATTCATTGCAAGATGTCTTCATAGGAAAAATAAAAGTGAAGAAAACATTCTTAGGAGGGCACAATTGAAGAAGGCAGTTGAAAAACCAAAAGGGGTGAAAAGCATTAGGACAACTGCACATTGAACAAGACAATATAATAATGAAAGGGAAATGCAAAGTGGTCTGCTCAAAGCCTTTTTCCCTCACTGAATGAAAGCAATCCCTAAGACTGAATGGGTAATGAGATCCTGGCTCCTGAGATTTTAGCTTTCTTAATCATGTTCATAATTAATTCAAGAACATTGATAATTTCATTACATTCTTTTTGTCTTATCAATAAATGATGTGCCTGCACTTTTGGTTCTGTGTACAGGGAGAGAGGAGATGCTGTGGGTAATATGGCACTAAGAAGAGGGGAGATAAATACGATGCAAATAGAGAAGTGGTAATTATAATCCTTGACCAGGCCACCAGCATCCAAATATGAAGTCAAGCTGCCACAAATAATTAATAACCTTTTATGGGGAAATACAAACCTTCTAAGTATATCAGTTTTGTAAGCACAAAAATATTTCACAACCATATCACATTATTTTAAAATATTTTGTTCTAACCATGAGTTATCAGTTGTAATTTAGTGTTTATGTGGAACTGACTTCACAGCTATCTGTGCTTTGTTCTTTTTTTAAATAAAAACACACCATAATTTGGATTGTCCTTCACTCCAGAACTTTGAGGACTCAGGTTACAGTTTCCACACTAAGGCGCTTTCATATCATTTCCCAATATCCTACAAAAAGAAAGACACAACCTGCCTTTCATTTCTGCTTGTATACAGATCAAATAATCAAAAGTTTTAGAATCTATTTTAGTAAATAATCGGCCATTTTTTTACTTGTTCGTCAGTTCATTAGCCCATACAGTAAATATGTTCTGATAAGATATGCTCATCCTATCTTAAATATGTCCTAAATATACAAAAAACAGACCTCAAGAATGGAAATGATTTAGATATATTAATTAATATGTAATATTCTTCCTGAGTTGAATTAGAAAGTGACATTACATCTTGTTTGGTGTGATGGGTTTTATTTTGGAAATACAGTAAAATGTAAAATTTTGAAACAGAAATGTGTATCGTTTATTTAACAGTGAATGATTTCCCTTTTTGACAGTTTAATCTGATAAGGTGGATGGAGCAGTCTTTGAGAGGACACTGCAGAATCACTTAGCAGTGCAAGCTGTTGCCTGTGACACTGACAAATGGAAGAAGGATGATGTATATACTTGAACCTTCTATCAGTATATCATCAACTCCATTTACTTCCCTGAGGAATGTGACCTGCCCCTGGATTAGCAGTGTATCCAGGATCCACCAGCGGATAGACTCCAATTGAATAATCAGTCTCCTTGCGGTTGATGGTAATTCTGTACGTCTATAAGTCCAGCATTGCATTGCACACCTATACCTTAGTAGTCAAACAACAATAAGACAAATACAGAAAAGGTTCAGACTTTAAGTACACTAATTACATTCCCTTCAAAGTCTCATTTCTTACTATAATTTAAATTCTTGGCTTGGCATGTTTAACTTAATTCAGAAATGCATTTTCTCCCCTACAGGTAAATATAAAGTGTAAGCAAATGACCTAAAAACAAGGGCTTGCTGTTGATATGAGGATCTTAAGTAACAAATCTCGATGGAGATTAGATAGTGATTTATTTATATGTAAATTGTATCAATCATAATTACAATTAAAACTTACATTCAATCATGATTATTAAATAAAAAGTTAAGAACACACTTTGGCCAATGTGGTAAATATCTGGTAAAAGACAAATTTATAATCTTCAATTGAAAAGAATGGCAGAGCAAATGTGGATTCAGAATAACATCAAATTACTACCCAATTTTAACTTAAAATAAAGAAAAGATGATTTGAAAGATCTGCTGTCTTGTATATTTCCAGCAAGGTTTATTATGTAATCAAATACTCATTGCAAAAAAAATAGTTAGCTTATGCAGACTTGTGTAAAATTGACTATTTAAAGCCCTGAGGGAAAGTAATGATGAAGATGTGATCAGCAAAATCTTTTACAACTATGCTCTGCTTTGACTTATGCATCCTTAATTGTCAATCACATCATCTCCATTATTAAAGTATGTACTAGACATTATTATCATTATACTGTGAGTATATCATAGGCAAAAGTAAAGCCTATATAAAAATAATTTATTCTAACCATCTGTAGTTAAATGAAATTGACGATTTTGGTAAAAATCATGCAAATTCCAATTTTGTCAGAAATGTTGTCAGAAACCCATTAATCCCTAACAAAGCTAGTAGTTAGTTTAAAGTTATTGTATTAACAATTTGTACTGTACAATATAAAAAAACTCTATTTTGTTGCTTTACACTAGAGTTGCATTGAATTACTAAGTCTCCCAAATTCCTACTTTTGTGCAATTTTTATGGAAAAACTGTGCAATCTTGCGCTGCAGATTTCACCAAGATGTAATTTTCAACAAATACCCAGAATGTGTCATCAAATGTTGAACAGAAACAAAGTACAATCGTAACCACTGGTTTCTCAGGAAATTAACTGCTCATTCATTTAGGTGGTCAAGCATTTTGTTATGGGGGGACATTTCACTTCACCCCACATGATCAATAGATTCAGACTGCTGTTGTTATTCACTTTCTGCTACTGAGATAAGAAGTGTGATTGCAAAATGAAGCCTTTAATGAGCTAGCCTTACATCAATAAATGACTACATTTAACTGTAGAGTCTAGAGGTAGCTAGGAACAAAGAGTGGGAGACTTCTTTGAAGACATCAACTATTCAAAATGCTAATGTACTCATTATTAAGGTCATGCAAAGTTAAGCTATCACTTTCACTTTCAAAAATTATATTGTCTTCTCTTATGCAATAAAGTTTATAGGAATTCTGCATATACAGATACAGTAGAGGTACATTATGTATCTCCACACCTAAAGCACAAAAGTACTATAAGCAAGTATTTTATCATGATGCTTGTCTTGCATATAAAGCTTATTAATTCAAACAAGTCTTTAAGAAAGGTCTTGCTGAATGCATGGATTAAAGACTGTGTTCTAAACAAATTACTGTACATGGCACTTGTTTTCCTTAAGTTAAATGAACACTGATATAATCAATCACATCTCCATTTGTTGACATCTGTTACAAGTATAACTGTATTTTTAAAAGAGAGAAAACTATTTTGGCATATATAATTGTTTATATCAATGCTGTGTTTTGCATAAAGCGTAGCTTCTTGGACTGTAAAAAAAAATATAAGTCATGAACTAAATAAAAGTAGGCCATCTCCACAGAACTGCTTTTGCTGAAAGTGGCTATTAGATGAAGTTTGACATAGAAAAACAGCGCATATGTACCTGGTTTCTGCCTCCTCTGAAATTCTGTAGAACTCTCCAAATTCATGCTGGTACAGAAATGTGTATTATTTTCGGTGACAGGAACGTAAGAATTAAAGACTTATTCTTCTGCTTCTCCCAGTTTCATCTATACACCACATTTTACTTGATTTCAGGAACAAAAACATCACTACTTCAACATTAATCTACTGTATCAAGCATCTGTCTCAATTAATGTCATAAACCTAAGAAGCAATTAGCACATAAAGATGACATGAAGCATAGGAATCTATATATAAAAATATGTTGTTTCTGCTTGCAGTTATATATATGCTGCAGATATACTATGTTCCCAAGTTTTGAGCAGCAATAAAATTGCATTGTCAACTTCTCAGTATATTTCTATTAAGAGATGAATTTATCCTGTGGAAAATTTACTGAAATTTCATTTTGAGCAAAAAATTATCTTTGTCCTACAGTATATTGGCTCTTGAAATACTTGACAAAACCCAAATAACTGTTTAATAACATAATTCTAACAGTTATATTCATAATAAAATGCATATGTGGGTTGTAGACCATGGTGTACAAGATCACATTTTACAAGATAAATAATTTACTTTTTAGTTATTACTATTTATTATTTATTTATTATTATTTTACTGCAATGTGGAATGAAAAAAACAACTATCATCTATCATTCTAGGTAAGAATGATGTTTTTTATGAACATGTGCTATTATCACCAGCAGTTGCGTATGTGGTATTTACCATCACTGAATCATGTTTAATCACTTACAGTGTAACAGTGTATGCAGACAGTGAAAAACTAATTATTTTAAGTAGTGTATTACCTCCTATCAAGGTAATGTAGCAACTCTGCTTAGCCTCTTTTTGAATCAGAAAAATGACTGAGTGTGTAAGCGGTACATGAAAAAAACATGCTCGCCTATCAGGAAGGGTAAAAAAATCAGATGATTTTGTCAGCATGTTAACCTCAGAAATACAAGCAAACCTCAGTTTTTGTATTCAGTCAAATGCAACAGAAAAAAAAACCTTGAAATGTTTTTATCCTTATTTACTGTATGTATTTTTTGTCATTGCACATTTTCAACTGATACCTGAAGTTCTAGCTCACCAATAAAGCCCAGTGTATTGGAATCAGTAATATGAAGAGATTTTTTTCAGTATAAGAACTCTAAGAGGTTTATAAAAATGTCTTTTTACAAAAAAAGAATTAGCATATCCAGACCTACTTTACATTTGATCTTCAGATGTCATACTGTCAGGTGGCTAGCAAATTATGATGTCAGAAAATAACACAGGATAGTTTTTTTTCATCCAAAATCAATTTAAACAGTGATGAAATTTTAAATAATTAGAGTTTCACAAGCTAGTGACCTAAAAGAAATATTTGCAAATGTATTCTGGATAGAAAATAAATGTGGTATTGATTTCGTCGTCTTTTTGCAAATCAATGATGTTCAATTGTACAAAATGTTAACAACCTTTGTCTTCGAATAAAGTGTAAATTGTGGAAATTGTCTCTCACATAGTCTTTATCATACTTCAAAAATCATCCTATCACTTAACCTACATACTGCAAACAGAAAATAACAAAATATAATATAAAGCCTAAGACTCAGTCTCTTAGGATCAGTTTTCATAAACACAATTCAGTAATTCAGTGTACATGCTGTAATATATACAATTCAGTTAATAACTGAATTAACATTTTAATCAAAAAAACAAAGCTCACATGTATCTTGAAATTTCAAAAAATGCTACATGTTTTGTTGTAACAGAGTCATTAATAATACAGAATGGTATATAAAAGATAATCAGGCTAGTACAAATGGCTTACAACGAAAGATTGATTCTAACCATTTCACTGTGATTTGATATAAGGTGTTCATAACAGGTTTTGCATTTTATTTCAGGCTCACATTTTTAATCATGTTTTATGTGTTCTATATATGCTGTACTCATCCTGCAATTTCCAAAACAGATTGCTACAATACTTGTAATGAAAGGTGCAGCCCAGCTGTGCTAAAGGAGAGGGCAGCAGGCTATAGTATTACCATAATAATCCGCCTCAGGTCCCATGAGCCTTCTGGTGAGAACAAGTCACTCTATTGCTGGGCCTCATCTGGAGGACTGCTCACTGACACGTGTGCCAACACCAGCCTGTAGGCAAAGTAATAAAAATGGCTTAATGGTACAAAGGAGAATAAATAAAACTCCCATCTTCTGCACTGGGAGTGTGGTGCAGAGTTAACTAGTGCTGTCAAATTAGATCTTGAACATTTCTTATTTTTTGTTTAAAGGTATGTTTTATATACATACTGTATAATCAATGACAAAGTATTCATTTTTCATAAAAAATGAAACGTAAAGTGCAGTAAAACAAAGGAATAAATTCTTATGTGGAATTTAAATTATTTAAAAATAATTCAATGAAGCAAATTATTAATATATATATAATATAGAATCATTATAAATGAGTTAATAAATATTCACACTCTCATAATTCATAGTGGCTATTTTCTCTGAACCATAGTCTTGAAATATATTCTTTGTAGGACACATTTAAACTCATGTTTATCAGATTAAAATTAATCATGCCTAGCTGAATAGCCCAAATAAGGGAAAACAGCTTTCCATGGCTGCTAATTATGACTCTATACAGTATATACAAAAAAATACAGTTATGAAGAATTCCACGTAAGGAACTGTATACAAGCTGTTTTCAACTGAACTTTTGTTTTCAAAATTGTATTGAGCAAATTGAACACGATTATATGTAAAGGAGCTTGAATGTCAGCTAAACCCACAAAGTAGATATGAATAGTGAAATTGAATTATTAAATAATTATTCAGCCCTCTAAGTCAACACTTGATCGAACGAATTTGGCACTACTTACTGCTCTAAGTCTTTTGAATAGGCGTCAGATTTACAGTACATTGTACAGTAGCATTTTATATTTCTCTCTATTCTTTCTGTCAAAAATCTATCTTCTTTCTATTAATTTTGTTGGACATACTGAATCTGATCGACAACAATCTTTAAGTTTCTGAGTTTTCCACTGGATTCAAATCCAGATTTTCACTGGACCACTCAAGGACATTTACTTTTCTTGTTAAACCATTTGAGCATGTCTTTGCCTTTGTGTTTGATATCATTGCCATACAAAAACTTTCAGTATTTGATACATTTAGATTATTTAGGGACTAAAGCAACTTTTTACCTGTAATTTTCTCAGTTATCTCTGAGTTCCAGATACTTCTACTATCACCATAATATGATATTGCCACCGCTGTGCTTGACAGTAGGAATGATACTGACTAGGTGATGTGTTATGTTGGGCTTGTACAAGATGTTACATTTTGCATTTATTCAAAATATTACATTTTAGTATAGCCTAGCCATAAAAGTTTTGGCCACATGTCTGTGGTATAACTTATATAAGAGATTTAAATTGAAACATTTGAGTTATTACTTGAGTTATTACTTTCTTGCCACTTACCCATACAGGCCAGGTTCATTGGTTTATTGTCAATGTATGAATAGTGACTCCTACAGTATATCAGACATAAAACTTCAGAACTTCAGAACAGAAGTCACTGTTAGTTTCACAATGACATTTTTAACCCATTTCCTGCTTGCCTTGTTGCTCAGTTTTAGGTGCCCTGAAGAGAATAGTGTTTGGGTGGTATGACTAGGGTGGAGGCTGACTTCAGAAGGTGGTAGAAGTGGGTCTCCACTTATATGTAAAGCATGATGTGATCCTTTGGAATTAAAAAAATGTTATATACTGTACATTCAGAGAATGTATTACTAAAGGAGGTTGAACTGAGGAGCTGCATCAGCATGCGTTGCCTGAAAGGGATAAGTAAAGGTTAATTTAACACTGAAAAGAAGAAAGAGAGTCCACGGCCAAAACATTTTCTTCTTTCCAGTGTCTAATTAACTGTCACGCCCTCTGTAGCCAGAGGGCGCTCCTTCTCTGTCCTGTCCCTAGTTTCTGGTCTGCTGTCCTTCCGGTCTCTCTCTTTCCCTTGGGCTATATATTTCCGGGTCTTGCACTCTGCCAGGGCTCAGCATTGACGTTCGGATGTCCTGAGACCCGCCTAGCACCAGGTCGCCCCACGTCCGCTACCTGAGGGCATAGGTTTCTATGCGGCACTCCTGAACTCTTTGCACTACGAGCCCGGGCCTTTTTCCCGTCTCGCCGCTACACATGTGGGTCTTTTTCCGCTCTCCTGCTGCCCTCGGGTAGTCCCTTTGGACGTCCCTGACATTAACTTTTACTTGTTCTATTTTTGTTATAAGATCTCTCAATGAAACAATATTTGAACTTTGGTTTTACTGGAGACATCTGAACATGACATTCAAGGTGGATTCCTGAATAAAGCAATATTCAGTAAAGTAATAAAGTAATTTTCAAATTTGTCACTTTAAGACTTATTTATAGAAATGACATATAGGATATATGGAAACAGTTATTCTGGAAGTCACAACAAGCCCTATGTTTATTTTTAAGTTTACCCTGTAAACAGATAGACAGCTCTCTTTGAAGGAAGGTAGACAGTACAGAAGATCACTTATGTGCTAAAAGGAAGATCTGTTCTGCACTTCTACCTAGATTCCAGTCCAGCAACATCCCAGCAGAAATGTGCCTTTACAGGAATGAGGATATCAACGAGGGGAGTGAGTGTCCTGTGCTGTCTTTTCAAACCCACAAGCTTAAGATTCTCTAGGAAGGAAGATAATGTCTGTTATTGTCAGCACTGGAGCTAGAGGTGTTTTCAGAGACTGCTGGCCTGCCTGACGTAAGAAGAACTTTTTTTCTCCGCCCTTTACTCTTTATTTTTAAAAGAATTTTCAGTCTTCCAGTCTTTCAAAGTTTCAAAACATCTTCAAACTGAATTGCTTTTTTTAAACCCATGAATTGTAACATGAAGTAAACTGTGTATAACTAGCAGCCACAAAAGTGGAAGTTAAATTTAGAACCATTTAAAATAATGGACCATTTTAAAAAAAAAAGAGGATTCACTTTCCAGAACAAAAAGTCATAGCTGACTCCTTGGGATGCTTTAAGAAAGGGTTAGATTGAATTATTATAATATTAAACTACTAAAAACCAAATTATCTCTTGTATGAAGACTTCCTTATGTCCTTATTAATGAAGTAATTAATTCATTCATTAATCACTCAGTTAATTGCTTTCTATATAGTATGGTTCATTTTAAAGGTACTAAGGAGCTTCACATACAGTACTAGAGGGGACAGAATTTATGATCCAACGACCTGGATGACACTTGGCAGCCATCATGTGCCAGCAGCCTCACTATATAGCAGATCGTGTGGAGAAATAAGAAATTGTATTACCAATTGGATTAAAGTATAAATTGTGGTGGGTCTGGGCTTCACAAGTTCCAAGAGGAATTTACATGACAAATTTACAAGAATTAGGGTTAATATCATTGTAATCTTTAATGGTCAAATAGTAATGATTTTGGCATAATGTCTCATCCAAAGGACTTTAAGTTCCACAGTACAGTGTATGTGGTCCCCATAGTAGCACACTGATGTAGTCAACTGCACTTACATCAACAAACTTGTTTTCCTTAGAGGTATCCCATTCCAGCATCCTTGGGTCTGGAACAGCACTTAATAAATAAAAGATTATTATTATTATTATTATTATTATTATTATTAGTGTTTTAGCCCTTTCATGGGAAATGTTGCATTCTGTGTTGCATTTAAACAGAAAAATAACACCCTTATTTAACCATTAAGAAAGCAGCTAGTGTGAAAGTGTAATTGGGAGAACAGAAGACAAATTTATTAAAGCAATACTAAAAGTGAGCCAGCTGTCACTCAGGAGAATTTGAGGTCTATAGAGAACAGTTAAACATACCAAGCACTGCCACCATGCTGAGTCTTTCACAGTTGCTAGCAGTTAACGCTGTTAATAATTAGTAAATAAGATCTGCAGGTGGGAAAAGCAGTATCTGTGGGCCAAGGGGCTATGGCTTCTGTCAGCAAGAGTGGTGGCAAGACTCATTTGCACATTGCTACTTAGGTTTCCACGCACACGCTCATCAGAGCACGGTCGTCTTGTTTAGCATTGCTTTAAGGCATGGAAACTATGAGGCATGAGATGAGAGTAGCTAATTAATGCAAGCGTTTGTCAGTGATTAAGCTTCAAACATAAAAGGTCGAGTTAGCAGCAAAAGAGCTGTCTTTAGAGGCCATGCTCTTAGGGCAATCTAAACCTTTTCAGGCTAAATGGTAAGGTGAAATTTCATGGATAAAAACTTAGGATAACATGACATGTTGGTCATTGGTTTCATCTGACCATTATATGTACAAGTTGAATTTGGTGATTTGTGTCATTTAAGGATGAAAAATAAGGCCTCGTACAAGATCAATAGCTGTTTCAGTTGGTACTAGTAGTGAGTAATTGACTGTCAGGAATTAATGACGGAATGATTACAAACCTTTGTCTAAAACATATACTGAAGAAATATTAGCTTTAGAGGGAATATGCTTAAGCATTCTGAATGCCTTTTCTGTATCATTAAAACATTCTTTGTGTGAGTACAGGACATGCCATATACTGCTAGTCACATTAAACATGCAGGGATCTTACTCTAAATTTTATCTTACATACAAATTGATACACAGTATAGTTCGTAAATTTAAGCAATGACATTAAGTTTGACATATTAGTCTTTTTATTTTGTTATTTTGTAGTTTTCTTCTGATGATAAAACAAATTATAGTGATCATCTTTACTTTTTATTTAAGAAAAGATCATGATAATATGAATTGCAACACCAGTGCTTTTCAAAAACTCAAAGCATTGTACGTTAGCACACATATAATACGCATAACAACACTAAACAAAAGCTAGAAAAGGAAAAGCACAGCAAACCGACTTGTTAGACCCAAACTAATATATACAGCATGTTAAAAACTAATTTGAAAAGACAGTCCTTTTAAAAATTAGCTGTAGAATCTCTAATGGACTCTAATGGAGCATGGTTTTTTGAGAGTAGGCAGACCTGAAACAACAGATCTCAGATTAAGAGTTTTATGATAATAATGCATAAATTCCTCAAAATAATCTGGAGCTAGACCAATCAGTGACTTATACATGAGCAGGAGAACCTTAATGTCCACTCTAAATTTACCAAGAACTTAGGACAGTTTAAAGAATTATATGAGTTATGTGTTGATGTAAAACACATTTAGGTAACACACAAACACACCTAAAAATCTTAAAACTATTGTATGTAGAAACTTTTACCCAGTAAGTAAGGTGACAAGTAAGATGACAAACACAGATATTTCAACACTTGCTTTTGGTTAAGTAGAATTGAAGGTCTATTTTATAATTGTAAGTCCATTTATAATTTCAGTGTTGGTTTCACTGTCTCATTTTGTTGTGCTTTTCTTTTTTTCTTTTTTACTTGTTCATATTTTATGTTTGCCTTAGTACAGCACTATGATACAATCATATCATTATTATACAAAAATGTTAAAATAGTTTTATTATAACAAGCATAATTTTTATAAGAGAAATAAGAGTATTTCTTACAGATTATTTTTTTCTTCTTTATTCACTACACAATGTGAATACTTTGAAAATGTGTTACGGACAAATATTTCTAATTTAACAATCATATTCCAGCAGATGTTTTTTCAGAAAACAGCCTAAAATGCTACAGTGATTTCTATACTTCTAAGTTTTATGCTGAATTTTATTCAGTGTGAACACATGCACTTTGAATTTCCGTTCTTGTATTAATAGTGGGATATTTTAAGATGGTATGTAAAATATGCCACAGAATATATTTTAAGGCATGGCTAGCAACTGTCACTCATTCAAATATTGATGTAAACACAAGATTATAAACCATAAGGAAATGAAAATATTGACACCATCTCACTTTCATGTTTATAATCAATCTATAAGCCTTGTCAAATATAAACAAGCAATCACATATAGCTCAACTGTAATGAAATTTAGACTTTGGACGAGTATGTGCTACTGTATAGTAGCTCAGATTAAGTGGGTGGCGGGAGGAACAAAGTTAAGAAAACTTGAGTGGTTGCCAAGTAATACAAGGGTACTGAGAGTGAATGCATAAGCAATATTGTGTATTATCCACCAAATATGTTTCAAAAGTGAAGAACACTTGTACTTTTCAACACTAGTGAGATTTTAAAGGGAGCACATGCTGTACAGTTTTTGTAACAAGCTCATAGATACATTGGAAATAAAATTATATTGGTTGTTATATCATTATTGCACTGCCAGTTAGACCTCATTGTCATTACTGAAGTTCTTATCTTAGCATCCTTCATCAGTTCAAATAGATGAAAATCCAACACCGTGGAGATCCAGACTGTTAGGGGGGCTTCATGTCAATTATGTACAGTATTTGACCATGCACAGCAAGTGCAGCAGTGCAGTGCATTGCCAAGCTTGATTTTGAGGTGTTACTCCACTCATCTTACAAGGGCATTTAAAATCTTGTGAAATGGTGGTAGAAACACATCGATTAACAAGTGAGCTGAAAAATAAAATAATCTGTTCTGTTTCTGGAACATATTTGGTGGATATTTCACAAATATGTTTTAGTAGGGAGATACACCAGTGTGCATTGGCTGCAAATGAATAAGTACTGAATAAATAGTACATAATAGTAAGTACATACACTTTTAAGATATATTTCACTGATACAATAATAATTGCCATACCTGATCAATCAAATTCTGAAAGAATAGAAGAGAAGCATGATACTACAGCACACAAAGGCTAATGAAGGCTATGAGTGTTATGAAGTAAAACACTCTTTCAAAATGTAATGTTATGATACAACATATTATCCTTAAAATTAGTGAAAATTAAGTACTGGGACACTTTGAACCTCCTACTAAATCCAATTGACTTGCTTTGTGAATCAATTAAAGGTCAATTCTATTTTATAAAGTCAAAATAATTAATGCAAATCTTTTTCTGTTAATCCTTTTTTAGGTGTGAAGACATAAATGGAGGATATGAACTCAGTCCCACCACTCTACAGCAGTGTTTGTCAATAGGGAAAACAACTGCATAATTATCCAACTTAGATACACAGAATCTCACACCTAAGTGAGATTTTACAGTGAAGCAGTAGATCTGTACTATATATTTACATCCATCTATTTTCTAAGAACTTCTTCCAATTCAGGGTCACGGGGTAGCAGAAGCCTAACCCAGCAGACAATGGCCACACAGGACACAAATCCATCACAGGGAAGACACAAAGACACAGACACGCATACACTCATACAAGGGCCAATTTTCCCAGAAGTCAATTAATCTACCAGTATGTTTTTGGACTGTAAGAGGAGACCGACATGAACACAGGAAGAACATACAAACTCTACACATATACTGTAGCACTCCCAGTCAGAGATTGAACTCAGGGCCTCTGTCATTGTGCCAATTTACTTTAAAACATTAAACTATGAATAGGAACACAATCAAATGAGCAGTTAAATAGTAAAAAAACTGAGGAAGGGAGAAAATATCTGCATTGAAGTTGTAATGTAGTGGATACTTTTATGCTTCTGTCATGATTTGATGACTGCATGTCTGCTTCTAGGAAAAAAAGCACTACCATTTTAAACTGTTATCTCCCAGGTCTTAAGTGTCTTGGGTATAAAATATTTTGGTGAGTGCCTAACGTAAGAAAAAGTGCACAGCTGGGATTTGTTTAGATCAAAGTTACAGTGGGGGTTAGGGGTTAGAGTGGGGACTCTGATGAGACAGATGCAGAAATCATTTTACTTCTTCAATGCATGTGCAAACACAAAGATAGATTGTGCAATCAAGCTTCAATAGAAAATATTTTAAATATTTTTATCTTTCATGTTTTGATGTAGTATACTGTACTCTACTCTTTTAATTTGAGCATTTAGTTGTGGCAGGTATCTGCAAGGGCTATATTCAGTGTCTTGCCTGCATATTTAAAGCAAATTTACCCAATTAGTTTCTGCCACCGGAATTTTTTTTAAATCCCTCCAGCATGAAAAAAGATATGCAGCATCCTTCCAGAGCACATATTTCTTATTAATCAGCCTGCAGCACTACCCAGTCTACCAAGAACCCCCACAATTATTTTTCATGTTGAAAAAAAATAATTCTGAATAAGGTGAAAATTCATTATTACAATTTCAATTACAGCATATGTAAGTTTGATTTAAATGGAATTCTGTAACAGGAAACCTTCGGCACATAAAAAAATATTTAAAATATTCGAATCCTTAGTTATTACAGGTCCATATGTACTAAAGTTGTTTTTATCTGAATATTTAAACTGAAAAATAGTTGGAAAAAGAACAAACTTAGCAATAAATAACAAAATAAAAGTAAATTACCAGAATTTGTAAATAAACGGTACCCAGGTAATAAGGTAATTGACACTGAGTAAATTAATGTAACTAGTTTAATGGCAATACAAAAGCAAAAGAACTTTATGTCAGTTAAACCTAAGAAATGTGATTTATAAATAAACATCAGAAAATATAAAAAATCACACAATATTAAGACAAATGTTTATTTCGTAAAATAAAAATAGATTTACCTTAAATGTATGTATCTCAGCTAGATTTCAAAACAGACAAAAATAGTTTTCAAAGTGCTTATGAAGTAGTTGAGACGTCTGAAGTGAATAGTAATAGGTCTGCTGGTACTACAATTTTATGAAAAAAATCTAAAAACTAGTTACGAAAACTAGTTACGAAAAGCACAGTCAACAGGATTAAAAGAAAAAAAACTCCACAATGGAAATAAAAACAGACAAAAATCAACCAAAACGTACCGAATTAAGATAAAGCTGTAAATCACTTAGCAGGTTCACTTATAATAAACCAGTAATTTCAAATGTTATTCGAACTGACTTTTGCCATTTCGGTTATCTTCGACAAAGCTCGCGATTACATGGTTTGTCCGTCTTGGCATTCCGTAGAATCGTGATGCTTTAAGGCTATACTTGTGAGTTACCCTGGGTTGCGTTCATAGAAGGATTTCCGTGGCGAAAGCTTTAGTATCCGTTTTTGAAGGAGATAATGGCTCAATGTGTTCAAAGTGTGACTCTTTCTTTAACGTTACCGATGTCATGCCAGATTTGTCTTGGAAAGGTACATAGCTTTTTAGATTGAGCTCATGTATGTTTAATTAAGCTTATTCGGCCGGAAATGTCATAGTATGAGCTGCGTTGTGTGGTTATGCACCGAATAAAAAGAGCTAAAAAATGCTGAAGTACTGTTCTGCACCTCTTATTTTGTTTATTTTCTAAAATTGTTGACATGATTGCATGAAGGTAGACAAGCAGCCGTTTGTTTCTTGTTATTATATTTGTTTGCTTTTAATCCAAGTTGAATGTATTACGTACGAAACTTCATACGCACGCTGTGTGCATTGCCGCACTAAGAACAAGAAGGAGTTTTTTAAACCCAAACCCATTTATATTAACGCTTTTATTTGACAATTTAAAACCTTTAACCATGCGTTGTGTGTTAAACATTGTCAATTTTAAGATGGTAAATTCTTTCGCACTCTGTCCTAGGTACGGCATCCTGTGATTTGTGCTAACAACCATGTTTTTTGTTCAATGTGCATTGAAGTATGGTTGAAGAAAAATAGTCAGTGCCCAACTTGCAGGATTCCTATTACTCCGGAAAACCCTTGTAAAGAAATTATAGGTAAGACACTTAAGGTATTTTTCAGTCTTTATTTTTCTCATTAGCAAATGAAATATCTATTAAAACAAAGGAACAGGTTAAAGGTTTATTCCATGCTGAAAAGAGAAGAAAGGAAACAACATTTCGGGTGTTGACACCCTAAGAAGGCTCCACAGCCGAAACGTTCTTTTCTCTCCTTTCAGCATGGAATAAACCTTTAACTTGTTCATTTGCAGCATATGCATGCTGACGCAGCTACCTACTTGATCTGTTGAGACATTTAACTTCCTATTTTCAGTCACATGGCTTCATACTTTTCTTGTATTAACCAAGATGGCAGACTGGTCTGTTTTATTGACAGCCAAACACTACACTAAATCTATTCTAAATGTTATCAAAATTGGGGAAAAATACAGCCCAAGTTACAACATTCTTTTAAAAACTACTGTATGTAGTGAGTGAACTCACATTATTTTGATATCAGGAAGTTTCATGCATTATTTATCTATTTGGCTGTAAATATACTGTATGTAATGTTTCTGTATTAAATATATGAAAGACTAGATGATTTGTATACCAGGATCGCTGCTTGATCTGTTTTGCCTTTGAAAACAAAACTGTTGAAAACATTTTAGGGTATCAACTGTAAACATTGCCGGCTTATCCTCAAAACAATAAATTTCAGATTTTGAAAAAAACATTCGTTCAGGCAGAATGGCTGCCTGACCTATTTTCTGTTCTCATATGAGTTTGAAAGTAAATAATTTTCTTTCCTCCTAACATCCATAGGAAGTTGTCAGAATAATTGCTTTTTTATGTTTCATGGCTATTGTGTTAGCTTCACATTGCCTGACTTACTGCAAGTATTATTAATGCCTTACTAAAAGCAATAAGTTTGTCATAATATTTAATGTGTTTTATCTGTAAATACAACCTGATATTATAATTTGGCAAGATTTATTTTTGAATGTGTAACTTAAGTGCCAAACATATGCCCACCGTGCCTGAATTTCCACAACATGCATGTACTGCAGTTCTGAAATAGCTGAATGGTCAAAAGACTGCATTTTGTGCATTTTAACTGGGCAGCTTACATCACAAAATAGATTAAATTTCCAGGTATGCGCAGTGCCATATTGCCATCATTGTCTGCAGTTCAGAACGAGGCAACAACACATCTGGTGAGGTGCAGTGGCCCTATTATATTGTAAACAAGCAGGCTTGCGAACAAATCTCTTTTAGTGTAGTAGAAATATTGCTCTCGGCTTTGAGACAGTTTTGCAGACAAATACTACTTGTTAACTCTGCATGCAGATCACATTGGAAAATTTCTGTGGTGAAATGTCTGCTGTGCAACCTGTACTTACTCGCTCGTATCTTGCTTTACATTAGTCATTACAGTGAGTAGTGAGCAGGAAGGGCTGGTTTAATTCACAATTCTCAGAAACTCTCTTGCCCATGGTGAGACCAGCAGTTTGTGACAACATGGTGACAATATAGTACTTTCAAAAAGTTCACAATTCTGTGCTTAATTTGAATTTGAAAAATTTTGCAAAACTGTCAATTTATTTTGTTACTGAGGTTTAATAACAAACATGAGAAATTGGGACTGCAGTTCCTCTTTAAGTGTCTACACTGGTAATGATCGAAAAATATATAGTAAAAGGCATTAAAAACAATTTTGGATTAAATAGTTCTGTTGTCTTTTAATGCGTCTTATTGTATCTGTCTATGTATGGATTAGTGGCTACATGTTCTTAAATGATCTGTTTTCAGGCACATTAGAACTTTATTGCAGCTAGCTGAGTCTGGGGACATTGAACTTCAGTGATGTTCTTACATATCTAATAGGAAGCCGTAATAGAAAAGTGCTTTAAGATTTTCTAGATTTTTTTCAGACTGAATGAAGTTTTACGCTAACCTTACTGTTATAAACACATCTTGCAGTTCTATTTGCTATGAAGCATTTAGAGATTAAAATGTTGTGAAATACTTACATTTTTAATCTTCCTACATGCAGAGGTACATGCACTTCAGCATAAAAAGCTTGTTATAAACAGTTTAATGTTGTATTTAGGCGTTCGTTATGTGTGATTTACAGTACACTTGTGTGGTTACACCAAAGACATTTTAAAAATCACTTGTTCTTAGCTGTATAGATTGAGCCAAACAGTTCTCTGCAACAGTTCTGAAACAAAACATACATCTTATTTGGCAGGGGAAAGTTTATTACATGTACATAAATGACAAGTTAACACAAAGAAAATCATAAAATGTAAATCAGATAATGTAAATTCTTGTTATCTCAATATAGTTTCCCAATAGTGACATATGTACACTCCTTTTTGCATGGAGTATCTTAAGTATGGTATGTAACTCAACATTTGGATGTTGAGTAAAGCATTTACTCTTTATATTTAAATTACAACTTTATTACAATTTAAACTTCCTTCAAGCTTAAAAGGAGAATACTCAAATCACTATTGAGAAATTATTATTGTAGCTGTGATACCCTGCATTACGTTTGGTGCTAAAATATCGGTTACTGTTAATTTACTGTTTCAGGAGCTACCAATGAAAGTGAATGTAATGACAGTCAATCTGTTAGAAAGCATCTTCGGAAAACCAGATTTGAGCTGCTTCTGAAGGAATGTGAGGTAACTTTCAAATAGAAGAAAATTATTTTTGTTCAAAACATGATCTTAAAACTTAAACTAATGTGATAATGTTGCTTTATTAGCCCTATACAATTTCGTGCATTAGGAATTCGTCTTTTCGCATACCCCAACTTGCTCTCCATAAGACACAGACACACAGACAGGGAGAGAAGCTTGGGGTCAGAGCGCAGGGTCAGCCATTGTACAGCGCCCCTGGAGCAGTTGGGGTTAAGGGCCTTGCTCAGGGGCCCAAACGGAGTAGGATTCCTCTCCCACCTGTGGGATTTGAACCGGCAACCTTCCAGTCACAGGCACAGATCCTTAGCCACAGAGCCACCTCCCCTCAAAGTGCTTTTATTCAAAAACCTCAACTGAAATGTTGTACAAATTCTGTTACAATGTTACATGAAAGAAGTATGCACTTTTACATTTCACTCAAGAATTCAAAGATAACATTTTGATGGTTTCTATTTCCTGTGATTTAGGATGAAATAGAGGCTCTCCAAAAAGAAAATGAGGATCTAAGAAACAAAAACATACACTTTGAGTCACAGTTGAAAACTGTACTAGATCCTTCAACCTTATCTTTACCTCATAAAAATGGAGACTGCAAGCAGAAAGGTGAGGACAAGAGAGATGACCCCAATAGGCTGAAGGAATGGGAAAATAAACTCAAAGCAGCAGCTGACATTTATGAGAAAGTGAAATCAGATATGGAGAAACTGAAAGAGGTAATGTTTAGCAGTTGCATATCTGTTGTAGTTCAATATTTTGCATAATTATATGGCATTAAATGTTAAAATTAATATTCTAAATGTCAGTTATTGTTAAGTTTGAGTAATATTGCAGCTTCCTTAAAAGATTCTATGTAAACTTTATTCCTTAGGCAAACAAGAACCTGAGAGCTCAAAACATCGATCTTGTTAGAGACAATCTGCACCTGAAAGCAGAGGTGGAGAACAGATCTCCTCAAAAGTATGTTATCCAGTTCTAATTTAAAATTTATTACAATATGACAAATATAAATATTCTTTGTCAGGCAGAAATAGAAATAAGTCTTTCACTATTTATTGTGTGGGGTACTGTTCTCAAATGTCTGATGCTAAGCCACATGTATAACATCATCCATTGTTTTCAAGTTATTGTAATTATCCATGAATGCATACATTTTTAACTGCAGTTGTTTCACATCTCCCTTAATTGTTTTTGTGATGTATATCCTATATTTCTCAGATATCCTGTTAATGATTTTAACACTTTTAATGGATAACTTCTCCATTAAGAGTTACATACCATATATTATTTATTATTTAAATTTGTTGCACATTTTATTTGCTCTTGCTTAATATCAAGATAATTTTTTTAAGAATACATTCCTGCTCATTAACATAGAACAATAAGGTTGTTTTCAGATGTTACAGCAGTGAGCGTCAATTATGCTCAATCTTTGTTAAAGCTATGATTTGGACATCTTTTTTGATGGAATATCGTTATAAAAGTTGAACTGGAGCTCATTAATAGATTTTTTTGGGGGTGAGGGGGAGCCTCCATTTCATCTTCTCTTCATGTATATTGATAATTGTTAGCGGTCTTTCAATAATTCATGTGCATGTTTTCTTTTTCATTGTTGATTTTAAACCCTTTCTCTTTTTGCACATTTATCTGGACACCTTTGGAGTTTTTTTAATTGAAAATTCCAATGATGGACTTTTTTTTCTTACTGTGTTATGCATATTATCTGTTTTCATGATAGATAAGATGTATCATTTTACTTTAAACAGGTTTGGCAGGTTCACGGTAGCAGCATTGGAGGCAAAAATTGATCAGTATGAACGTGATTCAAGCCATCTGAAAAGAGCCCTTGAAAGAAGTGATAAGTACATAGAGGAGTTGGAGGCACATGTATCAGACATGGAGAGAAAATTAGATGAAAAGGACAAGGGGGGGGATTCTTGTGAGGTTGTTAACGTAAGTAGTGCACATTCTCAACTTGAAGACAAAGAGGTCTGCAGTAAACAGTTGCTAATTTGGAACAATGAAAGTCAAAAGAATAATAGCAAGACAAACGGAAAAGCAATTAATGATATGGAGAATGCACCTGAATGTATAGATTTGGATATGAAAAGTGAAAAAATATTAGGATCCCGCAGATTTTTTTCAACTACAGCTACAGAAAGTAATATGTCTGCCGTTTTACATAAAAAGAGGGAGAGCTGTGAAAATGGTACACAAAAGAAAGAAAGAAATAGTTTAGATCTTGATATCTTTGTTCCTTATACTCCTTCTTCATCTTTTAGTTTTCTCAGTTTAAACAGCCCAAATGATTGCAGTCAAAAGACTAGCAGCAAGCCTTTATCCTACCTACGAAAACTTTGCTTTGATGATTTCAGTTCTAATACTTTGTCTGATGTACAGAATGAAACTCCAGAAAACCATGTTTTAGATGCCACCATACCTGTAGAATGTAAAACGCAAGCTGTAGCTACAATGCCAGTGTTTTGGGGAACTTGTCATCTTGGCACTAAGGGCTCAGGACAGGCATGTCCAACTCAAACTGGAGAGCAGGCCAATAACGGACGAAGTAAAAGCAAACAAATCTTTGGCAGACCTTTTCATGATATTACTAAAGCAAACCACATAGGAATGTCCAGTGAGGCTTCCATGGATGCTGCCTATCTTGATAAAATCTGTGAATTGGACTCTATGATATCTGAATCTGAAAGCAGCAGGTGCTCTCATTTCTCTTTGTCAAAAGAGTCCACTGACCTTGATACTACTTTAATATCAGAGATGGCTTGTGTTGAACCTATGAATGAAGTAAATACAGGACTTGAGCAAAAGGTGAGAAAGAACCAGCATGTTGCATCATGCTCTGAAGAAATAAGTGAAAGTATAATCAGCAGTAAACCACTCTCCAAGTCCAACAAACATTTACAAGTTCTTCAAATGAAAGAAGAGTCTTGCTCATCTGGTGATGAGGATACATGGGTCAACAGTCTTCAGATGAAACAAGGTTCTTCACAGTCGGATGAAATGTCATTTGACTTGCTGTTTGACCTCCATGAATCTTCTTCTTCTAATTCAACTGAGGTTCACCACAATCAGACTGAGGATCTCTTCCCAATTGTTAGTTCAGTGAAATCTGAAAGTGTAAATAGAACACAGTCAAATGACAGCACTAGTCAACTAATAAAAAGAAAATCTAAGAAAGCTTTTCACATAGCAAGTCCTTCTAAAATCTCTAAGTGTGAAAAATGAAAGGTTGTATTTTTTGTTCCATCTATTTATAATACTTTTGAGCAGTAACTTTAGTCATGTTAAAAGTTCACATCTGATTTTCTATACATTCTGTTTTATGGCAACTAAACTGATGTTTATCGCTGTTTTGAAAGAATAAAGAAGAGTTTAAGTATCAGTTCCCACAATTAGTGTTTTGAGTTAAGGTCTTGCCATATCATTGGTAATTGTATGTATAAAATATGTGAAAGCATGACATTCTCTTTTTAATTAAATTTAATTTTTTTATGCTGTATATACGTAGCTTGTACACATAGAAAGACACAATGTACAGTTTCATTTTTGCTTCCAAACTGTTAGTCTTGAATGACATGGAATCTAGATAATATAGTTGAATGGATGACTCTGTCTTCATACTGTTGTGAAAAAGACATTTTTGACATGCAATTGTACCCTAAATCTAAGAATTTTTCAAGGGATATAAAACATGAAAGTTTAAGCAATTTTCTTGCTGACTGATTCTGTTTGATAATGGTTGTATATTTTTTAATATTTTCTGAATAAAAGGACATTTAAAGAATTTCCCCATTTTTTAATCTTTCAAAGACAGTGTAAACAGAGTAGAATATTACAGTGCTTTTTGTTAGTACAATCTATTATGTTTAATATATTGCTGTTCTGTATTGACTGTGTCAGATCTGTCATTGAAATCATGTCTTGGTGTATCATTTTTTAGACTTTACTAAGAGATGTTGCATACCTTTTAAGGGCCTAAATGAAAGGTATTGAAAAAAGTTTTGTGAAATGTTTTTTTCCTAAACCTCATTAGCTATATGGAATTTACAGGAACAAATCTAAGAAATGTTTCAATTTTATGAGGCAGTCAGAGTGAATTAGGCTATTAATATAGAAAAAATATTGTACATCTGTTTATTTTTCTGATTTTTAAGCATAATGTGAATCTCCACATATCCAGTTATGTAAATTGCTGTAGTTATGAAAACTATGCATTTTCTTAAAGTTAATAGTAAAACTACTTATCCAGTGTATACAAATTTAATTTTCAAGTGATATAAAAGTGTAATGTTTTTGACAGTTATAGCTCTTCATATGGACAGCACAGTGCCTTGCCGTGTGAGGTCTCTGGGTTCAGTTCTGGACCTGGGGTGCTATCTGTGTGAGGTCTGTGTGTTCTCCCAGTGTTTGTGCTCCTCCCACAGTTCAAAGACATTATTAACAACATAAAGTTTATTTCACAGTATACATCTTACAATGACTACACACTCTTAACAAACCATAAAAACTGCTCAGTTAAAGAAACACTCTAAATTGAGTGATTGTCCTTTTTCAATCTGTGCAAGTGGTTGCTGGGGTTGGATTTGTACAATAAGAGTCCCTTGAAGCCCCACCACTTTCTGATGTCCATGCCCTTTCCTGTCGTGGCTCTGAAACTGGTGTCATCCAGTCCTCTGTGGAAGCTCAGAGAAACAGGTTTTTCCTCCTTAGTCTCTGTACAGGGTCCATAGTCCCTTCCAGCACTCCTTCGCTGGGGAGAAGCCCCATTTGGTTATGTTACATTTCATACTCCCTCTGAAGTTTGCAAGGATCCTCTTCCAGCTCCCTCACTTCCCACTCTGTGTTGTGCTAGATGAGAGTGTTTTTCATGTTCCACAGTCCTTGTTTCATTAGGGACACCAGCAGCCAAAGCAAGTACTGTGTCACTTTGTCCAATCTGGTCAGTACCAGCCCCAGCAGGATTCACTGGTAGATTAGCACCCCACAGTTAACGTACTGTTAACTGGCTTCTGGGAAAATTGGCCCTAGGTGTGATTGGGTTTGTGTTTGTGTCTGTGACTACCCTGTGATGGACTGGTGTCCCAAACACCAGTTCTTGCACCTGTCACTTGCCGGGATAGGCTCCGGCTTCCCCATGACCCTATACTGCATACAATGGATAGAAAATGGTTGATTTTTCATAATATAAATTAGAGAAAAAAGATTCTTTAATTTTAAATAGGCATCTATAAATGGTGTTGGTAAATGTTATAGGACTACTTAAACTCTTTAGGCAGAATGCATAATTGAGTGGAATTTTACTGACAGATTGGTAACTTTTTAAGTCATATAATTATACATTTGCTACCAGACAAAACGGAGAGGTACATGTGTTCCCTAAAGGATTAAAATTAAATTTATTTTTGGTAGTGTTTCTAAATGCAAATAGTCACCCTTGGCATAAAATTCAAGACTATGTTCGATCTCACAGCTGACTACATGATACCCAGATGTTCTTTTTTCAAGGTGTGTCTTTCCTAACCTACTGTATGTACTGTACACCTTACAATGTGTTGGTCATCAAATGTTTCAATTTTTATGAGTATTACTCTGAAAATATTGTACAGTTTGGTCTTAAACCTATTGAGAAATTTGTGCTGTTTTGTGATTTTAAGTGTAATTATTGAGTTCAGTTTAGATTTTTTATGCTGTTTTCAACTTGAGCTTTGTCGTGCATGCTGCCATGCTTTGTTAAATAGTATTATCATAGAAATAACGACTACTATGAGTAAACTTTAGCTGACTTTCCTGTGAATTTCTATAGTTGTTTATCTGGTTGTTACTGAAATTCACAAAATGTGATGAATTGTCCTAGCCTTTTCAAGTTTGTTGTTGACTACGTTTTACAAAGTAGTTCACAGTAAATGTAGGAATATACAGTATTCTATTGATTTTGATCATTCAGTGGAAAAGGATCTTTTTAACACAAGATAAGCCCCATTTGCAACTGTATAATCGTGTATTTAAGTTATAAAAATACAGTAAGTTTTGGCAATAACTTTGAAGAAGTTATTTTTTGATGGAACACAATGCATTTAATGTCCATAGCTACTTTTCATGTGGTGTTTTTCACCTGGGATTTACACTATCCTCTTGAAATTCTTACAGACTAGTGTTCTAATATACTGTATGCCCAGAACCCCGTCCCCCAAAAGACTAGAGTGCGTTTTCTTCACACAATAAAAACACTGTGGAACTACCGGACACATCGGGAAGTGAAGCTATGAATGTTAAAGACAATGGAGAGTATACAAACTTGCCTGGTTTGAGGAAACCTTAATCTAATAGCAGTGTTGCCTGCGTACAGTACAATGCAAAAGTAACTTCAGTACCCAGATAGTAATAATTTGTTTCTAAGCTTTATTTCTAGCTGCACTGTCCTGCACCGTCGTATTTTCTTTTAAATTGAATTTATTTAATTTGTAAATTTCTTTTAAAATTTATTATTAAGTGGTATGTCCAGTCATAAGATTTTTGTATAGTAATGTAGCCACGCTGTTCTTCCAGTATTTTGTTTTTAATCAAGCTTTTACTATTAATAATCCAGTGTACAGTAAATAGTCGAAATTCGACCTCCAACAGATTCCTACACTGCATGTTTAAGTTTGTACACCTTATCACTAAAACCGTCATTACTATAGGAAAACGAAACAAATGAATCTCATTTCCACCATAACCTTGTACACAGTCTTTTAACAAATTAATTAATACTAATGAATTAACACTTAATTTATTTAACCGCACTACAGTTCGTGGATTAAATTTTCATGCAGTGATTAAAGGCTTGTAAAATATGCATGATTTCGTTAAAATTTTATAATAAATCAGTGCATTGTGCTACATGGCAACAAGGCAAAGGTTCCTGACACCTCTGTGAAGAGTCAAATGCGTGATGTTGTTCTGACTAAAACTTGAATATTATTTTCAGTGTCTTTCATATGAATACGCAGTTAAGAATTACGTTTAGTCATGTTAGAAATGTTATTGTTTCCAAACTAGTTCTAACAATAAATTATAGATATCCTACCTGTAGATAAGAAAGTAAAATGATCTGTGCTATCAATATCAACCTCGTTGATTACCGCCTACATATTTAAAAATTAGACAATAATTACATACAAACACTAGTATAAGAACTGCAATGCAGATATATGGGAGTATTAAATTACCGGATGCTTGCATTAGAGATCACATTACAAAGAAAAAAATGTTCAATCATACATTTTAACACTTGTGTAAAACAATTGTATCGTTGGAAATTACAACACTAGGATATTTTGTTTGTGTAGAATATGTTTCATTATGACACGAAAATACTTTTTGTCCATTCATAACCCATACTGTATTATATAAAAATGTACAACAAAGTTGTACACATTGTGCACTGGGAAGAAAGACTTAAAAATGGGAGTTTATTAAACATTGCGCCAAGTGTTAGACTGTCGCTATAGTGAAACATTTTTAACTAGTATGAAACATTAAAAATGCAGTATGTATTTAATTTCATTAGCTAGATATTAACTAGATATTAGTGCAGCATCTTCGATTCAAGCATCATTAGTAAATTATTTAGAATACGTCCTAAAAGTTATTTTATAGTAGAACACATATTTTAGCTGTATAACTGGTGTTGAGAAATGTACCAAATAATTTTAACGCGATTTTACCATTTGTAATGAAGGTGGCTTGCATTTTAATTGTAAAACGACTATTAATAAAAAGATCTAAGAACAAACTTCAGTCCCGTTAGTTTCACATAGGCTAGTCTGATTTGCCAACTTTTGTTCGTTAATCATGTAAGCATATCTAAAAAAAACGCGAGATTGTATTATTTGCCTCACATATTTAAGTACAGTTGCCTTTGAACTACATACGATAGATTGCATTTAGAACAGTGCATACATAATTGTAAAATAATTTCAGATTATTGCAATTAGACAATACGTTATGGCCTTATTTGCCATTTTATGTTTGTTTTCCCTCGTATACAATTGCCAGTGTTTAAAAGGTTCATCCTGTTACTATGTAAAGGTTTGGAATGATTTTATGAAATAGCTGAGTCCGTTACCCCTGACCTTTAATGCAATAATTGCGGTTGAAAACAGTATACTTAAATCGGTTTTTTATTGGCTGTAGTTTGTCCTTTGCCTAACCCACACCCTTAAACTATAGAACATTGTTTTCCTGGTGTAATACTGTAGGTCCAAGCGGCAGAATGATTGCTCTGATCCCGATTGAAAATATATAATACTATAAGAATATGTATGCACTTCACACACAGGCAAATCCCATCTGGACACTGTAGGTAGGAGTTTAATAAGGTCCCTGCAATTATGTATGATGCTATGCCAAACATTTTCAGTCACCCCTAACACATCATTTATTAGTTTTGTGTCACCACGTTTAACTTCAGTTAATTCCGTTACTGAGTATGATTTAGTAATAAAGTAATAACGCCCACAATTTTAAATCTTCAATCGGTGAATGTTTTAACGGCTCTTTTATTTTGCTACACAATCTGTCTAGTTAAATAATATTAATGTATAAAATATAAATTAGCACCTGAAAAAACATCTGCAAACACTTGTTTTCGTAAATTGCTGCAACATAAAGCAAAGAACTTAAATTCATTTGAAAGCAATTGTGCCTTTTTAAGTTGTCCATTCATTCAATACGTTTCTCGATGAACGTGTATTCTAAAAATTGTTTTGAAGCAAAAAAAGTTATTGTATCGTTATTGCATCGGATCTTGCGTTTAACAAAATCGAATACGAAAATGCACACATAAACATTTTTTTCACAGCGAATGAGAAGCATGCTATTGCTCTGCCAAGAAGAAAAAATGTATTTCCTTTCTTTTATCATACTAATGCATGTCACCAATAGACAAGATAAAAGCAGTGCAAATACTTTTAAAAAATAACGGAAAACTGATTTTCCAATCAAATTGTAATACGTTTATTTCATGACAATCGTTCAACATTTTGCAAATCAAATTTCAGAATTACAGGTAAACGAATGCGCATGCTCTGAATCTACAGGTGTTGAACCTACTCTTTGTTGATCCTTATATTCCACTATAATAATCTCCGGCTCGAGAGCAGCGCCCCATAGATCTGCTCTTCGAAAGGCAACTGGGCTTGAAACGTCTGTTGTCTGTCAGACTCCACTGTTCTATGTCTCGCGAGAGAACCCGGGTTTGCTTGACGAGATCTGAGGGGCTCAGGTGTAGGAGCTGTTCTCATCCGAGCACAAGGAACAGCAGACAGATAAGTGCGGGTGAGAGACTGCAGGCAGCTCTGTATGATCTTAAGGCTCAAAGCTGCACTGAGCACTACAAGCTATTGTAGCTTTGCTGGACAAGTTAGGAACATTTTATTCTTCTCGGGTGGACTTTTTATTTATTTTTTAAAGAGACTGCAAAAATGATGTCCATGAACAGCAAACAACCACATTTTGCCATGCATCCAACCTTACCTGAACCCAAGTATACCTCTCTGCATTCCAGCTCTGAGGCAATAAGGAGAGCCTGTCTGCCAACTCCACAGGTAAATGAACTGAACTTATCTTTGCGTCCCTTTCTATATCAGAGCAGTATGCATGTGTGTAATAATAAAGAGCGCTGCAAGGCACATTTTGACAAGCTGCGCTTAATGTTTTTTTCATGTATTCCTCGGCAATCATCTGAATGCCTGTGATCTTTTTTGAAAGCATATCCACAGAAGGCTCCGACTTCATCCTTTTTTGTATTAATTTTTATGACTTGAGCTTCTAAAAGGAATTTTCTTTATGTGTTATGTGTTGACAGTATTCCCCAGCTGAGAGTAACATATCCATTTGTTCTTCTGTTTTTTTTCTCCTTTCTTTTTGATTGCAGTTGCAGAGTAATATCTTCGCTAGTTTGGATGAAACTCTCCTTGCCCGCGCGGAAGCTCTCGCAGCAGTGGATATCGCAGTGTCTCAGGGCAAGACCCATCCTTTCAAACCCGACGCTACTTACCACACGATGAACAGCGTGCCATGCACCTCAACCTCCACCGTTCCCCTTGCCCATCACCACCATCACCACCATCACCACCACCATCAAAATTTAGAACCCCCAGACCTCATGGACCATATCACCTCGCCTTCACTGACCTTGATGACTAGCGGACACGACGGTACTGGAGGTGGTGGAGGAGGTGGAGGTGGAAGTTTGATTTCTACTTCAGCCCATCCGCACTCACACATGCACGGTTTGAGCCATCTTTCTCACCAGGCTGCTATGAACATGAATTCACCTCTCACCCATCACGGGCTCTTACCTGGTCACCACGGAGGCACTCAAGGTGCTTCAGGACTCACAAATAACGGACTTCCTTCTATCAATGATTCGGACACAGATCCCAGGGAGTTAGAAGCTTTTGCAGAGCGATTCAAGCAAAGGAGGATCAAGCTGGGAGTGACACAGGCGGACGTTGGAGCGGCCTTGGCTAACCTAAAGATTCCCGGTGTGGGCTCTCTCAGCCAAAGTACTATATGTAGATTTGAGTCGTTAACGCTGTCACATAATAACATGATAGCTCTTAAGCCCATTCTTCAAGCTTGGCTGGAAGAGGCGGAGGGGGCCCAGAGAGAGAAAATGAGCAAACCTGACATTTTTAACGGTGGAGAAAAGAAACGCAAGAGGACCTCGATCGCTGCTCCAGAAAAAAGATCTCTAGAAGCTTACTTTGCAGTTCAGCCTCGTCCATCGTCAGAGAAGATAGCGGCTATTGCAGAAAAATTGGACCTCAAAAAGAATGTTGTGCGAGTATGGTTTTGTAATCAAAGACAGAAACAAAAAAGACTGAAATTTTCTGCAACACATTAGCTGGTTAAAAAGACTTTATTGAAAGACATTATTTGGGGACCAAGGAACATACAAATCAACATCATATTCGGTCTTTGCTTCTTTTATTAATGGAAGCTTTAAAAATGAACATGGTGGGGTGATGTGGTAATCACCAATTTTATGAGGCTTCATAATTTTTCATTGATTTTTTCACGTTATTGGTGAATGTGAAGTATGCAAATAACAGGTAATTAAGTTCGTCTTCTTTCTCGGTTGAATAGAGATAAGAGGAAAAAAGCTGATCTACACTAGTTATTGCCTTTGGAAAATCATTGTACAATGATAGTTAATTGGTGTTTAATTACATTTAGTTATCAGTAATGTCTGCTCAGTCACGTTTATTTAAAAAGACAAAACAGCCATTCAAAGGTTACCTCATTATTTATCTTCAAAGGGTGTTATTATTTTGAACTTTGACGACATCTGGGATGTGCCGTGTTTTACTGATTTAGAAATCTATCGAATGCTGGCCCCAACTTTTCCTTATACTCCTGTAAGTTTAATTACTAAAACATTACAAGGAGCCCAAATGATTCAAAAGTAAAAACAAACCTCAGAAATATATAATTCAGTCTTTATAATCTATATTTATTTTCAAAGTCTGCATGATTTCTTTATCAAAAGGAGATACGTTTAACTTCTTGATGTGTAATTAACGTTAATGGTCACCACTGTTTTATTTTTAATTTGCACTGAAACCCACCGTTATTTTATATTATGTTAAATATGTTGAATATGTTTTGTATATATATGACACATGATCAGAGCTCAGAAGGTAAATCCCATTTTGTTTCAAATTTGAAATATATTTAAGGTATTGGCTTTTAATGAAAATTTATTTATCCTAAATATAGCTCTTAGAAAATAAATCTCGCATGAATTAAAGAAGGTATACTTGTATACAAAGCGATTCTGGTAAAAATGGAAATATTTTCTTGTATATTATGGTTTGCAGTGCAAACATTCTATGCATTGAAAGAATTAAGCACTAAATAGACTACTGGTAGACCTTTGTGGATGGTGTAATTCACTGTTTACTGCCTGTTTTCACATTAAAACACAACGTTATTTGTCGTGTTGATTGTTAAAAAAGCTGTGTAAGTAACATTTTATTTTGTGCACAAGTATGTTTACAAACTGCGGCCACATGTGCATCATGAATTGTCTCACTGTTCCATAACTGTCCACTGTATGTTTGCTGAGCTTTCTCCTTTCGTTGTGTTTTCTTATTTTTATTTATATTAAATTATTCCTGTAAGCCAAATACAACAACAGGGAGATGTGTCCCAGCACTCTTAAAAATAAATGAAGAAAAAATTAAACAAAGCCATTTCAGTTATTGAGTGAAATTCTAACATTTTTCTTCTTTGATACTATGATTATTATCAGTTTTTGCGGCTGTTTTAAAAATAAACACAAATTATTATTAAAATGCACCCATTATATTGCACAGCATGACAGTATTTTATAGTACAAGTTGTCTTTTGTGATGACATCCACAGTTTCATATGTTTATTACATATTATTACCACGATATTGTCTATAATTGCATTTATTAATGGATCCGGTTAAAATGAGCAATATGGGTTAGAAGGCTTAGTTGTGTGAAGCCTATTAAGTTGCTTGTGGTGACTACGTTCACATTTATAATATTAATATTAGTAACGGGAAGGATGCCACCTACTGATTCGAAGTGAATAATTCTGTATTTCAAAAAACGTTTAGGATTAAAAATCGAAGGAATCAGGCTGTTTAAATATATAAAGTTTCATAGAACACGGTAATTAGAACAAATTACTGAAAAAAATACACAAAGTTCAACTTATTAAAAAATAATTTGATTTAATATGTTTCGGACAAAAATCAATAAGGCCTGAAACAATGTATTTCAAATTTACATTTTATAAACTTGTGTACCATATACAGTACATAATATCCTTCTTTTTCAATTTTCTGTGTAGCTAACCCCAAATTGCTTAATTAGTAACGTAATATGTTGAATTAAGAACAATGGAAAAAATGCAATGATGTGACAAAGGCTTACGTCAATCGAATCGCTCTTTTAAGTTAAAATTCGTTCAGAAATTAAAAAAAATGTGGTGATATAAACTCTAGTTTCTTCAGATAGGTTGATGATTACACGATTACCACGTGATATTCATAAATATTTTAAATAACAGGTAACTTGTATTGCAGAATTGTAACTGCATTAGGTGTTAGAATCATATTAACCTCTATTAATTTGTTATGAATTTATTATAACACTTAGTAACTGACCGAACAAGAACTTCATATGAATTATTTCCCTCGCATAGTACTCATAAACAAAAAAGTTATAGTATGAGGTAAATGAACACGAATAACGTCCATTACGGCTACACTTAAACACGAATTCAAATTACTTTTTACTGTCACGCCTCTAGTCAATATAAGACAATTCTAGTTTGCGTAACTTCCAATTTTAATTTTAGTTTTATGGAAGTTTTATGTTTATTGCTGTTTCGTTGTGACTGGGAAGTAAAGCCTGCAGCCTAGAACAGAGGACTTATGGAATTTCTGTGTAACACTTGTTCGCCAAATGCTTTCAACTTAGATAAGACCATCACAAATGAATAATAGACACCCATTGCCATGATACTATTGATTTTTTTACTCTCCTGTGATATTACCAGTACTTCTGTCCTAAGAGAACAGGGGCAATACTGTTACTTTTTCCTTTCGCATTGAATACATTTCCTTAAGTTATAAACAGCAAAGTTCTTTTTTTAATGCGGTCGACAGTTATCTTTTTTTACCCTGAAAAAAGGGCACTGTTATATCAGAGAATATGAGAAATAAAGTTGACTTTTTATGCAACAAAGACTGAATGCGTCTAGTATTACTACTACTAATAAAAATTCACATTGTCTTTAACAGTTTAAAGGCACTTTTAATTAAACATTGGGAAATATGAGTAAATTGAAATACACGTAATTAGGGATTTTAAATAATTCATGGATTGAGACTTAGAAAATTAATAAACGGAGTTATAACAAGAAGCTAATTAAAAACTTTAGTTGTTGTCAACGGATAAATGGGAGGTATATTAAAGAGGTATTATTATTATTATTATATGATCTCATGTGTCAGTATAATCTGCTTTATACGGAATGTACACATAGAAATGTATACATCTCTATGTTATTTATTTCTCAACATTATGTATCATGAATGACTCTTTCTGATAGATCGCTTATACGACTTATCTAATGAGAAAAGGCGCATCACAAAACCTCGGATAATGTGTTTTCGTACCACACGAACTGAAATAACTTGAAAACGTTTAGTCCCGGAAACTTGCATACACAGGGATTTTTTTTTGTTCTTTTTCAGTGAAGTGTTGACAATAAACATTTAATGAAGGCTGAGACCTGCCTGTCTCCGAACAGTGTCAGAATAATTTAAAGTGAACATGATCATGGCTTCTTCCAAAATCAAAGAAAAAAAACATTTAAACTTCAAGGTTTATTTATTTAGACTGACCAACTAACCCGCAATTTATTTTTTTCTTATATCTGATATTTGCTAAAAATATTTCGAACCATTCCGTTTTCATGTGCTTAAAATGAAATGTTAAATACAGGTGATGCAATATTAATCGGCTTTTGGTGATATAAAATGCAATATTTTCAGACAGCTAACGGGGTTTTGTTGAGAAAGGGCTGATGAAAACTGGCCACAGCTGTAGACTGGAGAAAACCAACGTATTTATTGCTTTTGTTTGGCTTTTGGCTACAGAGAAAGGAACAATGTTGTGTGGGTAAGAACTTCTACTCTATTTTTGTCTAGGCAAACCGAAATTTAACGTTTTTAAAGGGGCAGTATTTCGAATCACAATTATTTTAGTTTTAAAGTAAATTTTATAATGGTGAAATTAACGTAGGCTAATGTTGCATTTTATGAAGATGAATAGTAGCCTACACTTACCCAAGGGGAAAAAAATACCGAAAAATAAAAGCACATTTTTTTACACGTAACAAAGTAAGGATACATTTTGTGATCTTATGCCAATGGTACAGGTTCATAGGTTGTATGATTATGTTTACAATATAACTTTAGTGCAGAGTGTTCTTTAACTATAAAGTGGTTGTATGCATTTATTTTTCACAATATTTAAAATGTCTTGTTTTTAAGGTTTAATACTTATCATATTTAAATCATACACGATTTTTAAATGATGCAGCTATATAGTTAGTTTTATAAACATTAAGTATAGTGCTGCACAGACACAATATTATATACAGTAATAATTGGTAAATTGACAGCCACTGATATTTTATTGTGACAATTCTCACCAGCTATAATATTATATAATAATATAATTTGGGGGACAAATTGGGATTGTGCTTGTTGTCTTATGCTTCTATAGGCTGAAGTACGCTAAAAACGGAGTTGTTAAAAAACAAGGGGGCGGGTAAGGAAGTCTTATTTGGGAAATGTACTTTAAAAAGTTAAGACGTATAATAGAACTATTATTATTATTTTATTAATGTTGTAGTTGTTGTTGTTGCTGTTGCTGTAAGACCCTTGGTTATGAACTTCAAGCGAGCTTGGCACTACAGTAATATTTCAGCACCATGAACAGCTCCCTTGCAAATTGAAGAGTAATGCATTATTGAAAGCCTATATCAAACAGCTCTGGGGTGCTGTCTTTCTGAGCTGGGCTCTAGATGAAGTCCGACTGTCTGACTGCACAAAAGCTTCTAATATGTTAATGGCCGTAGGGGATGCCTAAGGTACCATCTCCAGCTGCTTCGCACACCATATGTCAGGCTGCTTGCCACATGGATCTATTAATCAAGAAAGGAATCATCACCAAAACTCCACCACAGTATCCCACCCTCAAAGTTCAACCAAATTTTCTGTTAAGAATAATTTACTTATGAAAGCAATATTAAAACTTATTCTGATTAATCTGTTCGGGGAAGTGTACTTCTTGTTCATTTATTTTCCATAATGATTGTGAAAATGACATCTACATTTTCCATGATACAAAATGCAGTCGCATAAATTGCTTAATTATGATGGACTTTGAACATACTTTGACGCAAATAACAGTGAAAAGAAGTAAGGAGCTAGCAACATTACCGTGCAGCTTTAGTTCAGGGTAATACATATAGTTATTTAGATCAAGATAATTTTAATGAACAAAAATGCTAAAAACACTCAATTGATTCTTTCGTATTAGCGCCTGTCAGACTTCATATAAAAATGTAGCCTAAATAATACCTCCATGATATGTTTAATTTATGCTTTGCTGCTAGGAGGATCCAGTGGTTTCACGCAAGAATTCTTTTCATGCGTCTTTTCTCACAACATCTTTAGCGGACTGTAAAGTCAGCCATGTACATTGACAGCTGCATGTATGCTAAAACAATTTTAATAATACAATCCGGACAAATGTCTGGTAACATAATTAACATGTAGCAAGACTAAAGTTGGAAAAACGTTTTCTTTTAAAGTTTTTAAAGGACTTAACCAAGACGTCAAACATTCATTACATTTTAAGTATGTTATTTTATCATAAAATGTATTTAATTGTACATTTATTAAATTAAATCTCATGCACGTTAGTTAAGTGATATTATCGGATGTGGCTCGTCTTCCAAATGTTACAAAAAACACAAAAGTCAAAGAATACAAGAAAGATTACAAAGGAGGCTGGTTTCCTGTCTAGCTCTTTTGGTTTTTATAAGCTGTTTCGAGAATCTCATCCTGCCGTTTCTTAAAAGAAAATAACAACAAAATATTTAAGGTTACGTGATTATTTCCATTTTTTACGTACCAATAAAAGTACATATAATTTTCTTCTTTCAAGTAAAATATGACCTATATATCTGTCGCCGGAGGTGTCCAAGGACTCGTAACTTAATTCCTTCAGGCTATTCATCGGGACAGTAATTAAACCAGCAAATGGATGTAAATAAAGTGAAATTGGTTTCATGACAGATGAGATGAAGAGGCCTCTGACATGAGCAGGATAGGACAATAATTATTTCGGCTCTCGGTTATAGAAGAATCCGTGGCTGGATTTATTGGTTACACTTTTCTTGTTGCATAGGACAAGAAAAATAACTTTATCTTGATTTTTCACAAAAGTAAGAAACAATACATGTTCAACATTTCGTTAGAAATAATGGCATTACAAAGAAGACATTCAATTAATGAGATTTTCAGTATTGAAGATTTATGAAAAATATTTGCCAAAAGTTATAACAGATGAATGATTTCTTCTGTAAATTCATTTATATTGAAATGTATTGCAAAAAAGCATATTCTCTTTCAACATATATGTGCAAAGACGCACATACACAGCCTGAAATGCTATTTACATACTGTATAAGAAAAGTTGATTTTTTTTAATTTTTCTTATGAATTATTTGTACTTTTACTCAATGAAGTATTCATATTTTACGATGCTAGCTGTTTTTAATTTGATGTTTTTTTTTCTTGCTCATTGCTAATAAATGTATTTTCTATTGAAAGTCGGGTTATCATTAAAATGTATTCATGTTTTGACTGCAGAGGTGGAGAAATGATTCTCTAGCTAGTAGTGTTTTTGGTTAGGTTAGAATTTAGAGCAAGGGATGTAATTATTTACATATCGAAAAAACTAAGCCATTTTCAGTGCATTATCTTTACTCTAAGAAATATTTTAAATATATTAGGTGCATTATAGATAAGTAATTCATATAGGGTGCATATAAGTTTTAATGAATAGCTGTTAGCCAGAAGTATATACTTTGATGCTGTACCCAAAATGCCTTCTTAAACAAAGCCACTAGGAACATAACTCTTCCTAAAATTTGGTGTATCAATGGTTTCGCAGATGCAAAAACTTTTCGGTCAAATAAGAACATGGATTTTCATAGTTTAAAGTTTAAATTTAAACTGTACAACCCCATTGTGTGAGGCTCTATTCAAGATAGCTGCCAAGGACACAATGTAATATTGATTCTAACAATGAGCATGAAGGCTGGCCTTTGAATAGAAATGTCAGACGGAGGGTAGAGGTGCAGATCCTTGAAATCTGTATTCATTTCCAACTCGTATTTGTTCAGTAATCTCAACCATCAGCACTGAATCTTGGGCTACTGATGTAGTTGGAGTTGCTGTTGACACAACGGTAAAATTCAATCACAAGGGGTTCGGAATCAGACGTGAAACTTATTTGTCTAATAAATCCGTCATTTAGAAAGAAAAATATTTGAGCTGCCGTACTTGACCTCTTGTTACTCACATGTCACATTTATTGCAAGACGCTTGGAAATGCAAAATGAAAGGAAGGCCATCTCTGAATACCCAGAGACATAAAGGCAGACTCACATGAAAATTGTCAATTCAAAATGCAATTTAAATATATAACAGAAGCCTCAGTGCAAAAATCAGTGCATACTTTAAACATTGTAAGACAGTTTAATGAGTCAATACCTGTGTTTTCCTTATATCAATAAAATCACTTGTTTTGTTAAAAGCTTTTAGGTTTTTAAATACATTTTAATATGATAAATCTTGATGCTGTGCGCAGCATAGCTACCATAAAAACATATCACAACATCTATCCCCCAACTCTTAATACAATCGGCACTAAATGGATCTATTATTACATAAATAAAACTAATTTATTAATCATATTGTCTATAGGCCTCAAGAAAAAAAAGTATATATTCTGGATATTTATTACACATTTTTGGCATCATTTTGATTAATTGATCATTCAAGACTGGCTGTGACTAAAGACTCAAGACTAAAAAATTATTCATTATTGAGAGCGTTAGGCACAGATGATGACCTGGTTTAACAAAACTCAGAAAGAAACCAACTTATAAAGAGATTAACACATTCACAACACCTCAAGCCCTCTTTAGTGAGGAATATGTTTGTCTATGTTCTTGTCTTTTTCCTTGTCTGCTTAGCTGCACAATGACAGCTTTAGATCCTGCACTGTTGACCTCATATTGATCATATTTGTTTAACATTATCACTGTTATACAGTATATAGCCTAGAGTAATTAATTTTTATGCCACTGATAAATTTGTCTTAACTTCACTAAGACATGTAGATATAAGAAGGACTCCAGTTAAAAATGAAGTATGAAAATCCAAGCTGACAAACTTCTCAATCCAAGTTCTAATTTTACATGAACTGCTTAGTTCACGTATTTTATACTAATATTTCATCAGTGCTCTTGTATTGTGAATAAGAAGAGACAATTTTTCTCAGTTTTGCCACTTAAATCCCATATGTAGCACATTCATATTTTTTGACAGCTGTGTACTTTTGAAGACAAGAAGAAACATCAATATTTGGGTTCCATCTGAGTATATGTATTTAACTGACAATTAAGTTTATATTTGCAGAGATATACAACACTTACAATATTCTTAGGGAGCAATCACAGTTTAAAGTCAAATTCACAATTGATTACTTAAAATTCCAGAAATTGTTAAACATTTAACTATGTTACACAAATAAAAATACTTCAGTCATGTACAAGCCTTGTTTAACTGTATGTTGATATTTTGATGTCACTTATACAGAATGGAACAGAAATATGTACTTTGTACAGAGCTCTCTAATAATACGTTTTGATAATACAAAATAATTCATCATGCTTTGGATGATATGAACAGATGTGTCAGTTGGACTCATCCAATAATGAATCTCCTGACTAAAAAATAGTAGGTAGCAAATGCTTTTATCATGTTGAAATAGTTTTATGTGAATAAAGTGAAGTACAATATGTATATTAATAATAGTATTCATTTACAATAATTTAGTTCCTCTTTATTATTGTCTTTTCTTGGAAAATACAATGTGTGGTATTGTATATTGAGTTTGACTTTACTAATGGAATATTAATTTATACATTTGATGAATTAAATAATGATAAATAAATAAATGGTTTAATATTTTATTAAAAATAAAGAGCTTTAATCATGAAAAAATAAAACAATACACAAATGTGTATTAGTATTATAAATTATTTTTTAATTTGTATCAGTTATTGTTAAAAACAATTGTTTTTATTGTTAAAGGCCAATTATTATTCAACCACACCAACCTCTTTAGGAAATATCTTGAACAAAACAGCTTTATGGTTAAAATGACAATGGACAAATGTTAGTACTTGCAACATTTAGTCCTCTGTGTATCAGACTAAGAACCTCAAAGAAGTCAAAGATGTGGCAATCCAAGAATCTCTCAAATCACTCCACGCCACCAAAGTCTCTGCTCTCCACTGAGAGCAATACATTACAGTGAGTTAATAACTGAGTTTGGATCTTAACCAGGAAATCCAGATCATGACACTCTTCAAGGACTCTGAATGAAAATTTGTATTAAGTGAGTCATTCAAGAGTTTGACATAGGCCTCTTGCTAATTTAATATACAAGTACAGTATAGTCTTGCTTACAGGTGGAAAACTGATTAAACACTGCATTTTGTTTTCGCTATAGAATAGGTGTAAATACTACATATTAGAATAGTGTCAAAACTTGTCATAAAGTACTTCCTGAATGAATGCTAAACTTGTACAACAATGTGAGGACTATTGTGCGCTTTTGCAAATTCAATTTGAGGCTTATTGTTATGATACTTTAGATAATCCATAAAAGTGACACCCAAAGTTTGCATTAATATGATTTTCACTACATTGCTATAAATAAAACTCATTGTATGTTCATTATATCCAGCTGCTGTGAACCTGATGAAATTAAAATAAACAAGATTGCTGTAGATTTCCTTGAATTATTCAGTTATTGTAATGATTTTAATAATAAGTTCTACTGGAATTTGATTTTAAATCACTTGTTTAGTTTGACTGCTGATGACCTGTGTATGTCTCATATAATTTATAATAAAACTCTTCAAAATGCAAATCTAAAAAAGGAGACTCAGTGTATTTCTATTGCTTGCTATGCAGTGAAATATTTATTAGTGTTGATTAAACAGAGCTGTACTGCAGGATCGTGTGTCACAAATGTGAATTAAGACTGGCTTATAAGTAAAAAATATCATGTTGTCCCCAGAAGCTGATGTATGCCAAAGGGTCACCACAGCCAGAAGCTCTATCTTAGCATAATGGTTCTAACGTTTCCATGACATCATCTGGGAATCTGAAAAAAGATTCTAAGGAAAACTAGGGTGGTCATTCAGAAGCACATTAAATATTTTATGAGGAGATAGAGAAGACAGGAAAGAAGGTGGTCAGAAAGGTTAGTTCAACTCATTTGCAGAACTCTGGAAAGCCTTCAGCAGGCAAAGAATAAATGTTAAAGTCAGGTTTCTCCATCAGCACTGAAAAATTAGAATGCCAGCCATTTGATATTTTAATATGTTTTAGTCTTATGGAAAAACAGAATGCAATCATAGTTTCATAACAACTGATAATTAGAGGGACAGGTTCCCATTTCATATTTTTCCCACATATTTATGCATAATGGCTATGAATAAGATTCTAATGATTAATGTAAGTCATTATTAAAATAAAAACGATTTTCAAGAGTTGGCGTCAAAAGCCAGGAAATTTGCAAAAATACAAAAATTGGATTTATGTGAGCTGATAAGACCTGTGTAGTGTAGTTGGTAATGCATATGCATACAATTTTTAAAAGTATTTTTTACCTCCCGGTATCTTATTTTTACTATATATTGGCCCTATTTATTTTTTTTTCCTTATTCAGCACTATCTCATATATTGTACAGTGTTTAAACTAATGTCTTCAACCTTTTAGTTTACTGTGGCACATTCTATCCCAATTGTACACGTATGTTGTAAATTAAAGTCTCACTAAATTACCAACATATTTCTGACAACTGAATGTTAATCTAACCTAACTATAAAATACAAGATGACACGTGAAGCAACTTTAGTTTACTTACTGCATCAATTTTTAATATCTGTAGTTTGCAGGTTACTTTCAGGATGGCATTGTAATAATGATGCTAAGAATGTTGATAAAAGCATGAACAAATGTTTTCAGTCAGACATTACCTTCCGGTCAGGAGAATTCATTCTTCTACCTGTTTATTTAAGCATAGAATTTGTCAATTCCAAAGCCCTGTGACATGTTTGGTTTATGATTTTAGGTCTTGCCTTTGGAGTTACCACTGCCTACAAAGTAACTGCAATGCCTAATGTACCTGACTAAAGGCAAGCCCTGGACATGGGTGTTACACAACCCTTTTACTACTATTGGGGGAAAGACAGAATTTTATTTGGGAATATGAGGAAAAACCTGAAGAGCATATTGAATTTAGGTAACTAACTGCATTTTATGAACCATTTTATTGGACTATGTAACTTAGTCACAGCAAAATTACTGTTATGAAACTGCAACACCTAAAATATAATTAATATATGGAATTTGCTGGAGATAATGGTGTATGCTTCCTACATATATTAAAAGGTATGTTAAGGTTATTATTGGATTAGTTTTACTTAACAATTAGCAAATGCATTACATACTACTTTGGAAACAATTTGGTTTCTTCCCATATAACAAAGAATCAGTGAAAATAAAGCTCTGTGTTACTTATTGTAAAAGTAGATCACTATTTGCATCATATCTAAGGAAACTGAGATATGATGTCTTTAAGCATAAGACTTAGTAATACCATTTGCATACTAATAACAAAATTTAATAATCCATCCACTGTATCTATCAAAAGCAACACAGCATGACATAAGGGGAAAAGGGAATACAGGTGAGATCTATTAAAATTATTTTTGTACATTTAGCCATAGAGACTTTTTTACCCAAGCTTCACAGTCATAAATTAATATTTCATTACAAAATAAAGAAAAAAAGTGTCAACAATTAACTCACTTTGCATGATTGTGCACTTTAGCTGAAGATCCAGTTCTAAAAAGAATTGCACTAATTGAATATCAAATGAATGAAGGTGATGTGATTAATCATAATACAGGAATTAATGCTGCAGACAGAACATACCTCGGTGATTTTCTTTAATAAGACAGAAATTCAACATTTACAAAACATATCAATGCAATACATTTTACAGTTCAGTGGAATTAACGGTTAAAGAAATTAAACAAATGCTTAGAACTGAAGTCATTGATTAACTAATAGGATGTTTTAAAATGTTTTTATTACTGCAATGAAAAATAATAATAATGTTTTTGATCATATATAATGTGTAACAGCTGTGTGAACAATCAAAATGGTATGTTACTACTGTTTAAAAAACAATACTTTTTTGCACTATTATGTCCAATGGAGCATTTACCCAGTTTCTTATTACATTCTCATTCCTATTGACTGTTGTAGAAGATGAGGAATATTGAGTATTGAGAAAACAAAAGTTACACAACTCATATAAATGACAATATCTGTCATTTATATAAGAATTCTTCTGTCAGACAATCTGCTTTAGCTTAAATGACTTGCAGTGAGAGAGATCATCAGACTTGGGCAGCCTAAGAAAGATTCACTCCTACCTCTCCCTTATTACGAGACACTTGCTGGGAAGCCTTGATTAACAGACCATTTTAAAGAAGGTCCTTTTCCATAAAGGGCTTATAATACCAAGTAGTCTATTTCTATAAGCCAGACTAATAATACCAAGATTGAAACTTTGACAGCTTTTTTCCCCTATATTTATAGTAGAATTATAGTTTGTAGTTTTAAATTTTGATTTGAAGAACAATGAATACATCAAAATTTGGATCTAATGGCACTTGTTCCTAACTTGTTCTTAAACTTGAATAATCACTGTAATGCTGCTCATCAAGTCTATCAGGATGAAGAAGCAAGTCTAAAATTAGAGAATTGCACACAAACATGCATTATGTATAATATTTAGAGAGTTCCACTATCCACCTAATGAAATGGTCAGAATTTAATAATCAACACATGATTCAATGAGACTTCTGCTTTCTCCTAAACCAGTTTTCATTACAACATTAAACAGTATATAAAAAGTGCAGCAAATGTTATTGGATCCAAAAGCTTTTTTTTATTTTAATGGCTCTCATTAGATGCTATAGGTAAAAAACTACATCCCTATATTATTTAACTGTGGTACTACATTTGGCTTTTCATGATTGCAAAATTCCAATTGTCCATGTGGTTACAGACACATAACAAATGATGCATGAGTAGATGTCAAAAATAATGTAAGGAGAAAGGGTAACTTCGACCTACAGCAGTTGGGCACATATCCATCTACGGCAGTATTTCATAATAGCATGGAATGCCGGCAGCCATTTCACCCTGCAACTCACAACTGACAATCCAGTGAAGCTACTGTAGATGGGAGACGTACTGGGAAAATCTAAGGTTGCTGCTGGAAGAGGTGTTAGTGGGGCCAGTAGGGGGTGCTCACCCTGCTGTCTGTGTGGGTCCTAATGCCTCAGTATTGTGAATGGGAAACTACAGTATACTGTAAAAAGGTGCCGTCCTTCAGATGAGACGTATAACTGAGGTCCTGACTCTCTGTTGTTTACCATTCATGGCCTCCTAATAGTCCCCATCAATGAATTGGCTTCATCACCCTGTTCTCCTACCTACTGACAGCTGATGTGTGGTGAGTGTATTGGTGCACTATAGCTGTAGTCTATAGCTATAGCCGTAAAATGCTTTGAGTGGAGTGTGTGCACCAAATTACTTTAAGGTGGTATTATTATTATTATTAACATGGATCAATTTTGGATAAAGGAAAATATCTAACCTGGATTTCTAAAGAAAAGAATAATCCAAAAAGAAATCTTAATGGAAATTAAATTAAGATGTTTTAAGGAGTGACATAGATATGAAGGTTTAAAGACAAATATTAATGGAGGGACTTTATTCTAACCTTGGATAAAATGTGGTGGATAATAATACATAACAACTTTAGGAAATCTCTTTGAGTCTCCAAAATAAAGCTTTCACCCAACTGAGAACAGGTTAATTGGTGGAATAACCTGTAGAAGGACCTATAAAAATAAGCAAATATTTATCTTGTATCAACACTAAATATTGAGAGATTGGTAGTCTCACTGGACTGGTGATACTCACATAAGTATACTAGAATTTTGAGCTGTGTAAAGTATTTCATTCTTTGACACTTCAGTCATTATCTTCAATAAAGCAGTTCTCAGAAAATAAGGTCTTTTACTCTAGGGTTTATGTCTTTTGAAAGTTACAAATGAATTAACCATATATTAGCATGCTTGTAGTATCCTTATAAAGAGAATATTATTGAGTTTTCATAATGTAGCAACATTGTGATAAGGAGAAGCAAAAAATAAGACTGGTGTTACATTGTGGGCAATTCTTTGGATGATTTGCTTGCTCTTTTGCAGTTTGCTCCCAATCTCTTGTGGAACTTCAAATCTATCTTCTTTAACCAATTTGTACTAAATTACAATCATATAAGTAATAGTAACAAATAGTAACATTTTTTAAATTATACTATCTCAAATATAAATGTCCTAAAAAAGAAAGATAAGATATCTTATACAGATGTACGGTATTAATGTCCCTCTGCTATAAGCCTGTTTGTTGTGATTCATAGTAAACTTCAGATTCTTTGTTTGTGCCAAAAAAACTTTCTAGCATTCCCAGGTGTGGTCGTAGGCAACATTGTTCTTGAACTTCATGTTGTGATATAGATTAGACCCTCCTATCTGATGTAAACTATTCACATTTCCAGTGGAACAAGCAGCTCATAAACACTAGCACTTCTTTCTATATGGGCACCCTTGAGGCCACCCATTGCTTTTTTTTAAATTGTGTGTTTCAAACCGCGATGAAAACCACATCCGAGCTATGTTTCTGTGTGTACTCCAGATCGTCTTACTGCTAGTGACACTATTTTGTGCTTTCGATAACATCCTTCCAGCAGGATTCACATTCTGGAATATCACCCACTGTATCTTGTGACAGTATTGTTGTACTCTTGTCACCCGTCAGTTGGATGAGCACTTCAGCAAAGTGTGATGGATCTTTATAAACTTGATAAACTGTAGCTGAGAGAGGTGGCATGCTCTAACCATGAAAAATATTAGAAGTAAAAGCTTATATATGTTTTAGCCCTCAGTCTCTCAATAAAAGTGAAATGATTTTTTAATTATGAAAGTGATAATCATTAACTTTATGCACAACATAAAAAGCAAAACATTAGAAATTAGGGATGGTAGATCATATAATAACATTTTGGTAATCCAGTTGCTTGCTGATAATTCATCCAAAAGTCTAAACTTTTTTCAAAGAGATATTTGTGAATCAACTGAGTGCTGATTGTAAAATGAGAGCTCTTAAATTTGGTCTAGTTAATGTCTTAAAAAACAATTAGCATGAAAGCCAACTGTGTAAAATGTTTGGTTATACTACTGGAGTCATACGAAATAAAATGACAACAACGCAATCTCAACCAAATACTGTACATAAACTTTTTTTACTTTTACTTTTATGAAGGATTTCATGAGCTATATTTCTAGACATTAACTTAGAAAATTCATGCTGCCATTACTCTTCAGATTGGTATTTTCCTAATAAGTTGCTACAGACATTAACAGTGATGGAATGAGCTTAGAAAGTAATTTGGTGGTATAATTTTTGAAAGGCAAAGTATTTTTTTTCCACACAAAAGGGATAACATAAAACATTTCACACCCATCTTCTAATATGCATGTCATAAATTATACAATTTCACTAAGTTTGAAAGTATATCTATTAGGTATGATATATTTAGGAATTGGTGAGAATTTTTAATTACTATTTAAATCCAATTTGGTAATGAATTTTTTTTTAACATAAAACACCAATTCAGAGAATATAAATGTTTGAAACATTTATTTAGGATCCACACTGACATGCAGCTATAGTAACAAAGTGAAAAGTGTGAACTATATAAGGCCATTATCTGGTTTATGGATCTAGTCTTCCAACACGAAACCAGTGTTGATACATTGCTTGATTGCAGTGATTGACTGTTGTGTTATATTATATGCCTGCATTTCCAATCCTCTTATATCAGGGGATATCAACACCACTGATTGTCAGACAGGACTCAATTGATTATTCTCAAAATTTGCTCCTTTTATTGACCATAATGGAAAAATTGTGCCACTGAATTATTCAGAATGAAAACATGCACAAAGGAAATCAATGTAAAGAATCTGATATTAAAGACAAATTAAATGAGATAGTGTAAGGTGGCTTGAGTCAGCATTAGCAAAGAGACAGGTTTTCTAACAAGGAGGAGGGGGTTCCTAAGTTTTATTGTTTCTTAGTCTGGCAGTTTTGATGTGCATTAATGGTAACTAGTATGTGTATGTTATACCATTCATTCATTTTCTAACCTACTTTATCCAATCCAGGTTCCAGTGGGAGCCTAACCTTGCAAGCAACAGGCACAAGATGGGATATACTGTTTACAGATTTTTTATTTTACAACTAACACTAATTTAACACTAACACTTTACTCCAATTAACCTACCTGTATGTCTTTGGACTGTGGGGGAAACAGGAGCACATGGAGGAAATCCACATAAACACGTGTATAATATACAATCTCCTTGCAGCTAGCATCCCAGAAATTAAACCCAGGACTCCAGAGCTGCAAGGCAGCATTGCTAACCAGTGCACCAATAAACCACCCACTATATCAAGAGTTTTAACACAATTCTACTAATGCATTAGAATCTAAGAAAGGTTGCAAATGAAAGGAGGCCGATCCAATTATGTCACTCAAGTTTTTATTATTAGTGGATCTCATCCAGCTGTTTCTTGAAACAAGCCAGATTATTAACTTTGACAACTTTGGCTATGTACAGTAGCTTGTTGTCAGTTTTAAATACACTTCTGCATAGTTTCCTCTTGTATCCTCTCGTTTGTTTTTCACTGGTGATTTTGAAGAAGTCCATTGGGTTGACTTTGTCAATACCTTTGAGGATGTTGAAACAGTTTCCTTTGTAATCTTCTCTTCTCTAAAAAAAACAGTAGTTTCTTTATGGCTGTTAAGAGTAGGGCATACCTTCTATGCAATAAATACAATTGCTAATATACTAAATATGGTTTACTAATGCATTGAACAATTGTGCATGTGACACTCAGCAGTTCTCTACAGTGTTATTCAGAATCTTGATTTCTATCTTTTTTAATATACTGTACTTTACAGCTTTACAGTGCTTACTATAACCCTTCTATTTTGGTATCACTTTCTTATTTATTAACTACACCAATGCTCAGCTTAGTGCTGAGGATATGTCCTAGAGAAAGGAGCACTGTGGGAATCAGCGTAAACAGAGGCAATTATAGCATGGGTTCAGTGGGGATACATTCCCAGGAGTGTTATTTCTTACACATGCAATGTATGAGGGCTTCATTGGTGTATTGGTAATGACATTGCTGATATTTTTACCAAAGAATATACAGAGATCCATTCTACATAGAAAGGAGCTTACTTTTAAATTATGGTTACAGAAGAAGCACATAAAATATGGCTATGTACCAATGCATACAGTCAGAGCATGCATAGATTAACCACTACCTGGCTTCACTCCTCCAACTTGACATTGGTGGGAGACCATTGGGTGGAGCTACATCTATCAGGATTGGCCAACCTGTAGCTCATCCTGGAGGGCTTGAGACTTCTTTTTGATGAAGCAAGGTATGATACTTGTTTAAAACGGTTTAAAATGATTAAAAACGGGGCTATCCATATAGTTAACATACATATCATGCCACACTATCATTGGCCGAGAGCTTGTACACCATATTTTATGGTATTTTTCTTTCAACATAAAGGTAGGAACCACAACTAATGCCTACAATTTGTGTGTGCTCTTCATGCTTCTGTCTGGCATATACAGTATGCACTTCACACACAGATATGCAGACATTCTATATGTATTATGTGTGTTCAGAGCAATTAAAATTATGGTAATACAAAGAGCTTTATGGCAAACCAGCATTAACAGATGCAGCAATAAGTGAGGCATTGTTATCTAGATCAGGTCAAACCAGGTCCTAGAGTGCCTGAGTGTCTACAGGTTTTCTAGGTCTCTTTGAAGTACTAGCACCTGAATAACTGAAAGAAGTTGTTAAATTGGTCCCATTAAGCCAATAATGAGCTAATTTAGGCCATAAAGAGCTGAGGTGGAAGGTAAAACTGTAGGCACACTGGCCCTTTAAGACCAGGATTGTCCATCTCTGACACAGATCATTGATAAAAATTAGTAATAAAAGTTGTCCCAATAATGATATCTAAAGTACTGCACTAATCACATCATTTCAGTTTGAGCATTCAAACCTTATCTGTACTTAATTTTCAATTAATCTCAGTTTAAATCTGTATTATTTCCTTGAATACTTACACCACATTGTTTCAAAATGTGTGTGGAACTTTATAAATTTTATTAATAAAGGCTTCCTGAAAATGAAAATATACCATTAGATGCTCTATTTGTATCCAGTGCTTCTGTTGCTCATTCAAATACCTAAAAGTATTTAACTTAAAGTAAGTTAAGCAAGATCTATTTTTCTCCAAAACCATGCAGACAAACCTTTAGAATTTGATTGCCATACAGGTGATCTGTCATCAGAATAACATTTCTTGTTCTTTAAGTACATTTTCTGAAATATCATTCAACCTAGGGGATTTATTTATTTTAAGTGCTTCTAGTATCAGTGACACTGCAGCTTTTTCTATGTTAATATTATATAGTACAGAACTTTATCTTTCTGCAGCCTAAGGCATACTGTTGATTTCTTCCTTGATAAACATCATAATTAAATATTCATTTAATACATCAGACATTTCCCTTTCCCTTAAAACTTTTCCATTTTAATCTCTGAGACACTCTACTTCATCACTCTTTTTTTACTCTTCTTTTGGTGTTGTAATTCTGAAAAAAAAACTTTTAGCCTTCATTACCATCTTTTTTCTCTTATTTAGTTTTCTTATATATTTTCTTTAAAAAAAATAAGATTCTACAAAATATAAAATTCTAAATAGGAATAATTAATAGGTTTATTCCATGCTGAAAAGAGAAGAGAGAAAACACAAACCTATTTTTTGTGCCTAGAACATTTGTATTAGTAGATACTTTTATAACACAATATCCTATTCACCTATTCATCTCACAGAATCTTTGGTTTTGTTTTTTACCTTGGTCTCTCATAATTTGGTTTTAAGTGCATTAATATTGGTTTATTTAGACATATATACTGGACTGCTATATATAGAAGCGAGTGTAATTAACAATTATTTGTAATGTATTAATTGCTTATTGCTCTCTGGCCTTCAAGATTCAAATTCATTTACAGATTGTTGTACACATGATTATATTTGATGGCAAATGCCTTTGATTTCTAGTTAGTTGATTGATTAATTAATATTCATAATATTAATTTGCTGTCTTGACATGATTTTTTCACTGGGTGGATTTTCTCGCTGCATGAGCTAATGAAGATCTAAGACTTCCTTCATCTCATCAACAGGACAAATCACTTTTTCACTGTAACAAGAATTTGACAAAGTTTAACTATATACAACAGTGACATTGAAGCCATTCTATGCTCTTTTAATGAAAGACGATGAAATACTTGTGTTGGAAAACGGAGTGCATCAGGAATGAAAGATGTCATATCCAAAGGAAAGAACCATGAACACCATTTAAGCATTTAAGTGACGATACATGTCCTACTTACAAATATGACTTGGAAGGAAAAAAATCATAATATTAATATTTTTATTTAGAGTTTCTGATTTATATGTATATAAATATATAAACTGTTCATATTATTGCAAGCTTTGGTTTAGTAATAATTACAAGTTTAATTACAAGGTATGTAGAAATGTAAGAAATGCAAAAAGAGTAAGCATTTCCTAAAGAATTAGGCATGATAAATGATATAATTTATCACATAATTTATTTCAAGGCATGCAAATGAAAATTGTAAAAGATACAAGTACAGAACTGCAAATTCCCACTTTTAGAAAATAAAATTTTTATAAATCCAGAAATTGTAATGGAGAAGTTGTGTTTACTGTTGTAAATAATGGAAAAAGCCCTTGGAAGATATATAAATGTCCACTAATAGCACTGGAATGCAAGCCAATCAAATAGTATTACTCAATGCAAATATTATAGCCCAATTATAACCCTAATTAACAAAAGACACACTGAGGAGGAGGGCAGAAAACGACTTCACTACATCATCAGGTAATTAGTATTTTCATTAAATGCTTATTGTCAAGGAAAATGAGCCTTGATTGTATAATTTTCCTCAATGAGTTGAATACAGTAATGTATCTATAATTAATGTGATTTATGCCACAAATGTATAATGGAGAAGAAATCTGAGCCTGCTCCCAGCCGTCACTATAAGTAAATGTTTGATGGATAAACAGAGACTTTCTAATGGGAGCTGGTGGTGACTTTTATATACAGACACAATAAAGAGATAATTAACAAACTTAAGAAGCATACAGGGAAATAGAAATGAAAAGTCTCTGTTTCTTTTTTTCTCTAGAATCCTGTTTAAAATAAGTAAAGATACATAATATCTCTAACTGGTGTTTCATATTTTCTTAATGTGTCAATAATACTTATTGACAATTTTCAATCTAATTTTCAACAATAAATAACAGAAATGCATACACCAGCCACAGTATGTTAAATATAATACAATTATTTTTCTATGTACTTAATTCTGTTAAACAGAAACAAAATAAATAAATACAAACAGATAGGTCCACAACCTATTCCACCACTGAGTATTTGATAAAGGTAGCTTAAAATAGCTATAAAGACCATAATCAACAGCAACTAGGTAAATATGGTTTTAGTTCTAACTAAATCCTTAAATATAATATAATGTTTGACAGTTGCCACTATGGATGCTCTAGAATATGTTTTAAGTTGAGCTAGATAAAATTAATTGAAAATTTGTCATATATATGCAGTATAATTAAGTTATACATAAAAAAATGCATTAATAAAAGTGTAATTTCATTTACAGACACAGAAAGACAAATGTTAAAATCCTAAAGGATCACAGATAATTGTGTGCATTATGTGGGAAATTTTATAATATATATAAAATTCATAACAAAAGGGAAAACTTTTTAAGTGACTAAAATTTCATTTTATAATGTCATATTTTAAAACTGTTCATGAAAAACTGATACATATTGTGAATAAAACACAATGCATTTGAACATAATTATATTATATACCTGCAGATATATAATATAATTAGGTTGTTAGGTTGTTTTTGTAAGTAATTTTATGTTCTACTATCTGAAATTATTCATATGTTCAAAAATTATAAACCTGACACTTCTAAAAAATGTTTTGAGATCATAAAATAGTTTTCTTAAAACCAAAAAAGTGAGTATATTTAGCTAACTTTAGCGATTACAATAATAATTTTCAAAGATACAATCACATTTTTAAATAGTAAAACTACATTACGCATTGTCTTGTAAAGCTATTATGCCAATACTTTTACATCAAAATCCCTTTTAAAAATAATAAAGTGACTGAAATAAACTAATTATCAAACTGACCAAAGCTTTAAGTCTGTCTTGAGACAATCTATCAATGAAAAACAACAGAAAATTCAATATCAGATCTAATGGATAGCAAACTCTTACTGTTGCACTCTAAAGAATTATCTAACTCAGCAGGGGAAGAAACAAAAATGTAAATAAATGATTTTCCTATTAATAACATACCATTGATTATGTTATGCTGTTTAAAGGTGAATTCATAAGCTTCAAAAGCAGCAGTGAAAAAAAACATCTTTCGAAACAAAATTTACATTTTGGAAAGTGCACAGATTCCCAGAGGTATATCATTTTCAATCAATACTGACCCTGAACTTTCTTTATACTTATGGAAAAACCTCTGACTGCACTGAAAGAGTTCTTCTACCATAAATACCATGAACACAAAAAGCACACATAATTTACCAGTAAAAAACAACAAAACCATTTTTTCGTAACAGCAGCAATCATATTGCATATAACTGTAGATGGCAACTACTATTTATCATAAACATACATACAGTATACTACATCATGAAGGACACAATTTATAATTTATACAGAGCACAATTTATACAGTGTGTTGTTTTTTTTTGCACACAAAGAAATGTGTTGCCTGTTTATCTTATTAGTTCCATGCAATGATTTTTAAATTGCTCAAGGATACAGGCAACAATTACTTTTATTTACAGACGTTATTAAATATTACGATATTAGAAAAACATGTATTCGACTAATCCTTTCTTTAATACAATATTATATCAGTGCACTATGTAGTAGAACATATATATGTTTTTAAGACAATACTTTAATATTCCACTTATAATTTGTAGTTAAAATGAAAAAAATCAACATATTAGTTTAAGTGCCATGGACATTTAGCACTTTACTTTTAAACAGCACAAGTAGATTTTCACTTCCTTGAGTCTGAGCTTTTTATATATAGTTTGTGAAAGTAAAATTCAAGTTTTGGTTATGACAACATGACCTATGATATGACCCCCATGTCCAGTATTTCTAATATGATTTAAGTACCTTAAGCCTTCCAATGTAAAATCACATCAGCATCAACATCTATTGAATCTTTTATATTCTGTATATTCAAATTTTAAAATTATTTTTTTATCTATATTTAAGTGCATAGACCTTTCCAAACATTTTTCTATGATAGTAGTATTGTGTTTATAGTTTTTCCAGCACTCTGATAGCTTGATTCATTCTTTGTCTGTCATAATTCGTTGACAAACTGTTAATACATTTTGCTCAGCTCTAACTGTGCTTACATTCTCTGACTGTGTGTCATGTATCTACAGTCAAAGTGGTTCTTTCATTGCTACTGCTATTCTTGCAGTACCCAATACACATCAAGAATATAATGAGTCTTTTACTGTTTATATTTTTAAATCCCATGTAAACATAAACAGAATCAAATTATGGTTTATTTGTATTACAAATACATTCGAATTAAAATGACTATTTTTCATTAAGGACACTTGTACATGTACATGAAGTACCTTGTAGCTCATGGTAAATATTTTAGAACGCTTATCCTTCATGCACTGTCACTGTCCTGACCACAGATTGAAATGTTTGTTATAAAGAAAAGAATCAGGTAAAATGCTTCCTATTCTAAAATGCAATTCATTTCCGAAAGAGTTAATGACTTTAATTTACAGTTAGTCTTTTGCCATTTATTTTAAGTGATGTTGAACTCTGTAGACAAGAAGATTCCCCTTGAGTGGTTCTTCAGAGTCCTTCAGAGGCTCAAGGGACTTTATTATGAGGCCAGCATGACCTAGTTTAATAGTCTGTACTGACTAGTGATGTTATGCACTAGCTTTTAGTGAGTGATGATGAGCTCATGTTCCTCAGATTCTGCAAAAATGGACTTGGTAACCCTTTGTGATCTATTGAGATAGAGAACATATGGTTTGTCAAATTTTCAGGTCTTGGCTTTTGTAACTTGATCTTTCTTATCAGTTAAGGAAACATCACTAAATCAGTAGTTAAAATTTTTACTCATAAAACCACACCAGATTTTTTTCGCAATCCTGTGATGTGTCTAATTCATTCAGAAGTTCAACTTAACGCCACTAATTCAAGACTGGTCTTCTGTATGTCATTGAAAGACTGTGGCCAGGATTCCCCAAGTGACAGTATACTATTGGATGAGCACCTTCAAGCTTGGATGGGCTCAGACTAAATTGAGGGGGGGTGGGGGACAGAACACAATTCCTTTCATTAATAGAAGCTCAATTTAGCATTCCTTGTTACAAGAAGAGGCTTCATTTACAAAGAGATGAACTCTCTTATTAACAGTCCTGCAAGAACTTCTCTCCTTAAAAATGGATGAAAATATACTGGAGAAGTCTTTCACTTGGTCACTTACTGTGGTTATTTTGGAAATATTTTTTTTTTGACGTTTTGACGTGCTCGTTCTGACAATATTAAGTTTATATACTTTATAAAAAGCTATAACTTTTTAACCTTTTCTATGAATACTTCCACGCGCTATCGCAGTAAAAAACTGTACTTTTTAGAATCCGCTTAATAGGCAATATAATATGGAATCACATATCTAAAGAAATTAATAATGATATTATTTTATATATCACAATGTGTTCAATAAATAAATTGAAAATATGAATGAGCAAATGTGAATACTGTCAACATTGGGAGTAAAAAACAGTTCAACCGGTTTACGGGGTGTAGTGGTGGCACTGTGGCTAAGGATCTGCGCCTGTGGCTGGAAGGTTGCCGGTCCAAATCCTGCAGCCGGCAGAGGAATCCTACTCCATTGGGCCCCTGTGCAAGCCCCTTAACTCCAACTGCTCCAGGGGCGCTGTATAAATGGCTGACCCTGCGCTCTGACCTCAAGCTTTTCTCTCCCTGCCTGTGTGTCTCATGGAGAGCAAGCTGGGGTATGTGAAAAGACAAATTCCTAATGAAAGAAATTGTACATGGATAATAAACTGATCTTATCTTATCTTAATTCAATTAAAAACACTTCATCCCAATGGGGCAATTCAAGACAATTCTAGCAATTCAAGACTATTTCATTTTAAGAGTAGTATATATTACAATTATAATAGAGAATAACAAAGCGATATTAAAAATACTATTGAAACTGAACTATAATAATGTATCTGATCACTATTAATAATGTTAAATTATTAAAAATAACAATTTCAAACTGTTTGTATTTTGTTCAGAGTCATTTGTCACTGTTTTTACAACCTTCACTTTCTTATTAAAATGCCTATTTTTGAGAGAGGATGCTTCAGATGTCAATAACTTCAATCCGTCAATAAATGACACAGAACCTTCAAACCACAGGTATTTTAAAGATCGTGGTTTGTGAAAATGTTCGCAACTTTAATATAAACAACATGTGTATATCCTAATCACAGCGGACAGAGGGTGTGTGGGGTAAGGTTTAGGCTGCAATTGAATTGGGAGTCTGTATTCTTCACACCTGAAGCTTTTTTAGCATGGAATAAACCTTTAGTTGCTCCTTTGCAGCCTACGCATGCTGACGTAGCTCCCTACTTGAACTCTTGGTTCTTAACTGAGAAGGCTTTGGAGAACTTTACAATCATTTTTATTTTCTTTGCGATGCAAGTTTGAAGTGCGATAACAAATTATACCAATTGTAACTATGACATTTACATTGATGTTTTTATTAATTTTATATATCATAGTATATGTCAAGGAGATGCCCCCCCTTCCCCATGGACAGACTGTCAAAGCAATTTGGAAAGGTTAACTATCTAGCCATTGCAAAGGGTGTAACTGCAGCAGCCACAAATAAATAAAAAATAAACTTTTTTTCTCCTGATCATAACTGTAACAAATTGTCACATTTTACTTCCTTGTGTAACAATCATGATGTTTCCGAAATATGTAGCTTCTTAATTTTTGCAGAATTTGCTACCAATAAGTTTCTGAGCACCGTTAACAATATTAATTTATTTATATACTGTAGATATATACATTTAGCTGGTTGTATCAGGGTATTAATTTTAGATATCACAATATTTAAATGTTCAATTCAAATTCATGTTCTCATAGCGGGGTACTGGGGACCCCAATCCCGGGGACAGACAAAAGTGATAAGGCTGTGAAAAATTCAAAGGGGTGTCTGTGGCAGAGTTCAGCACATTTTAAATTAATGAGAGGCTATGAACAGCAGCAGCACCTGTGTTGATGTTAGTGGTTTTGTAGTAAATAATATAATAATAATTATTCACAATAGTAATAATTAAGAAATAATGTAATACATAAAATTCCAAAAAGATTAACAACAGAACATCTTCTTTTTGTGTTTCAGCTTAATGGGGAAAATATAAAGTCAAATCAGTCAGGATCTCGGTTTGTAACAAGTGCAAAAACATTTCACATAACAAAACCATTAAAAGAAACAGCTTAAATTTAGATCGGGTATTTCCGTAGGTGTCTGAACAGTTTGATGAAATAAGCTGCAATACAGTCAGGCAAACAGATTTTAAATTCTTAAAGAAAAATTAGCTCCTTAAGGTTGGTCAAAATCAGAGTTTTTGCAATCAGTACACAACTTCTCAAAAGATACCCATTTCTCTCATCCAAACAAAGGTTTGATTTTTTAAAAATTTTGAAACCTTGGATGGTATGCCTCAGGGTCTTATTCATAGAGTAATCCAAACAAAAGAGCTGCTGGGCACAATGTGATCTTGACATGAAGGTTTCACAATTAACAGCTTCTGTTTTAAAATGTTTTGGATTTGTGTTAAGATTTGTTTCTGTTGTAACTGTTAATACAATGGCGGATATAACTGAGGTTCTACTGCTTAAAGTTTAAGTTTTTAAAGTCATGTCATGTCTAAGTTAGGCAGGGACATACCATTTCTTCTTATTTTTTATATTATTTAAAAATGTTTAAAAAATCAACTTCCCACTTTTACCTTCCTGTAACTATAGTGGGGATGTAGCATATTGGGGGCTTGTTCAGGATCTTTGATTTGTTTTGTAGAACCAATATTTTTTCCTTTGATTCGCACGTGCTGCACTTGGAGTTGTTTTAGTTTGTAGTGGTCCTTTGTATTACAGGTATTACGGTACTACAGTTTGTGTTACGGGTAATTGTGGTGTCCATTGTGGCTTTCAGTTTAGAGGATTTTATTCTGCGCTCGACTTTGGAGCAGTTTGAGAAATGTCACAAGCCAGATGTTTTATCGATAGTTGGTTTTAGTCTTTCGGTTTACTGGGGACCTATCAGATGTTAAACTGAGGAAGGGACACAACCCCTACGCCCCAGACAGACAAAAGGTGATAAATGTGATAAAAATCAATTCAAAAGGGTGCAGTGTGTTAACACAAGAGTTGCTTGTGAGAGCAAGGTGACTTTCTGCTCAATAACATGAGATCTACAGTACAGTCCGATAGATTTTAAAATCTTTAAGCAACATTATCTGTTTGTCAAATTCACCTACTTTGCGAAGTACACAACTTCAGAAAAGGTACCTTTTTCTCTCATGCAAACTCATCAAAGGTTTATTTTTTATAATTCCAAAACTTGGATGATATGTCTCATGGACTCATTCTTAGTATAATCAAAATAAACCCCTCACCGGGTCTCACCTCCTGTGTTCCACACCGTAGTCCACGGTATACTACCAGTCCAAATATTTTTCTTTATCAAAATTTAAAAATTAAATTTCTTGTTGCTGAAATTTGCATTAAGACAAAATATACATTTTCTTAATGCGAATGTAAAACTGAAAGAGGCAAATCGCATCCTCAACAAGCTATAACAACAAACTATTTTTACACATCCGGCTTTGTAAAATTTATAGCCTAAAGGATCACTCTAAAGGTTAATTTCAATCTGAAAAGACGAGACTCAATGTGTCTTCTCTTTAACTCTTCAGTTTACAGCTCATCCATGGTCATTCATTATTAATATTATTAATAATATATTCCATATTGAATTTAAAATGGAACTTTTTTACATATATAAAAAGAGGCAATACATGTTGTCATGCCCTCTACAGCTAGAGGGCGCTCCTACTCTGTCCTGTCCCTAGTTTCCTGTGCTTTGCTTGTCCTTCCGGTGTGTCTCTGTCTGGGGCTATATATTTCCGGGTCACGCTTTCCTCCTTGCTCAGCATTGAGGTTTGGATGTCCTGAGTCCTGCCTAGCACCAGGTTGCCCCATGTCCATGGCCTGAGGACATAGGTTTCTATACGGCTTTTCCTGGAAAGCCGAGCCTGGGTTAAACCCCATTCCAACGCTACGCATAGGGTCTTTTTTCACTCTCCTGCCATTCCACGGTTCGTCCTTTCCGACATCCGTGACATGTCTCCTCTATAACTCTTCAGTTTATAGAACAATTCCCTCAGAGCCACACAACATCATCACAACATAGTAAACAACAGTTCCTGGCTCACTTAAAGGTGTAACACATCTGTCTTCACTGTCATGGTATGGTTTCAACATATTGATAAGCTGCTCTCTGGTTACTGACAATTAACCAGTAACTTCTTCCCTCCCTTGTTTAACTTACAGAATTTTGTGAAGAAATCCTTAATCATGAAACTATCACATATAATAATTCATCCAGATACACACACTCACGCCGGAGCCAATTTTGCCAGAAACAAACTCCCAGTAAGTCTTTGGACTTCACAGTACTGTACAGTACAATATACAGGTTAAGTTTGAAATTTAAGGTTAAATTGTTGGCTGATTACTGGCTGCTGAAATTTGGATTAAGACACAATATAGATTTTCTCAATTCTGATGTAAACCTAAAAGAGGAACATCGCGTTCACAACAACCGATAATAGTGGACTATTTTTATATATTTGGCTATGTAAGAAACAAACCAAAAGTAATTCTTTGATTGGGCTTTGAACCGCCAGGGTGCAGCATGCTACATTACTATCCATTGCCCATTACCGTGATAAGGACAATAAAAGTTTTTTTTTTAAAATGAATGTAAAACTGTTTCCAAAACATCTATTTGTGATATTTTAGCTGCTTAGTTATATGATTTCTTATCAATATTACTATCAAGTAGTATTAAATCAGTACTTTATTTTACAATAACAGCAAGTGGTGTTCTTAATATGTATTCTTAGAAAAGGATAAAACGTTCTAACTTGTTATGAAGTACAGTATATCAACTTTATAATGTTAGAACAAGCATATTAAAACCATAACACACTGTAAGTCACCAAGGTAAAGACTTTGATGCATAAAATATTTATGAAGAAGGTGGAATACTGTTGTATACTTTTTTATATTTAGCTACCACTTCCATCTACTACATGTACATTAGGTATGTATTACGTTATACTACTGCTTTTACTTTCAGCTACCAAAATTTACCTTTAGATTTTCTGTATGTGGATGTAAACCTGAAAGAGGCACATCATGTTCACAAGCTACAGTATAATAATAAACTATTTTTATATATTCAACTGAGCAATCTTTCTTTTATAAAATATACCTACTTTTTAATTAGTTCAATGTTTAACATGCTGTAATACACAGTTTAAAATTAATAAATGTCTAAACAGTATACAACTTAAATTCTGTAATTGGAAAAAGATTGTCCCTCAGCATTGAATGGGATTCGAAACCAGGCATTTTCTGGCGACAGCCCAAATGCTCCACATGCCACAGTAAGCTTTCACTGCTCCACCTGGAGGTTTTACAAAGTAGTGCAGCTCCAGAGCTGAGTATTTTAAAAAAAACAATGGGACCCCACAGCCCCTGAACTGCAAAGTACTGCAGCTATTTAGCTGTTTTTGCATAACAGCTATTTATCAGAAAGAAACAGCTATAAACTCTTTGACTTTAATTATTTTTTCCAATAATGTTGCTGTCTGTTTGAATAGCATTTTATTGTATTAGATAGTATAGTATATTTTGTATTAGTATACAAAAAAGATTGTATATTTTAATGCTAATTTGATTCTCAAATGCTTTTGCAAGAAAATCACTTTATAAGTAAAAACAAGACTAGGTCTGCTCAGTGTTGGGAGGCTATTCCTCCCAGGAAACTAGGATTTCTACAATTTGGTGTTGGTGGTTTCCATGCTTTGGATGAGACAAATTTAACAGACATTTAAATGATACTGTTACAAATGGAGGCTTACGAAAATGGTGAAAATCAGAATTTGACAGAGAGGTTAAGTCAATAAGTCAAATAATTTCATAACCCCCAAATTGTAACTGATTTCTCCAGAATAGAAAAGTATACATAAAACACACAAGGTACTCTATGTACAGTTTACAAATAAGGTGTTACAGAGGCCTAACATTCTAATCACCCAGACAAAAACAGACTTCTACTAAGTATGAAACCCTTAATGCCTACAGAGGCCAGAAAAAAGACAAGCTGCCTTTCTAAATAAATGTGATACAGCTTGCAGTTAAATCTCTCTGCACCCCGGATGCTACAAAATAAATGGAAGCCTATCTCCCTATATGAAAAATGCACCCTAAGCAGGAATGACATTTTTAACTGAGCTATTTTTTACCCAGGAAACCCAAATTCCCTAAAAACATAGAATAGCAAGCACTCTCTTGCAAGGTTCAAATACTTAGCTCCAGTGAGAGCATTTTATTTGGATGATCATGGAGTAGGGGCTTTCCCTTGGTGCAAGCTTCAAGTTCCAAGTTCTCCGGACTCCTCTTTCTTCTTCACTGTTTCTTGTTTCTTCTCTTAACATGATCTTATATTGCGTGTTTCTATACTGCTCATTGACAATCATTAACCCACAATTTACCTAAGTATCTCAGCAAATGTCCTCTCTGCTTTGAAGCTAGAAGTGTTTACTCTGCCAGGTGTCACAAACTTTATCACTTCTCAGTCACCTAAAGCTGTAATAATGCATTTTTAACTATGTATTCTAACATTCTGTTTTCCTTTTTATTCTTTGCCTAGAGTGTCTAGGAAATGACAATATATATTTCATATCTATAATTTATAAATCAAATTTTGGCTACCTATATACAGAATTGTGAATATATTTTCATATCTGAAAGAAAAGAAAGGGGAATTAAACTTAGTATCCACTGTGGCTTGCACAATCTTGTCTACCTAACATTTTCACTTAATTGGATTGGTGAAGCATTTTCTCACTTTCCCATCTAATCTGGTGTAAAGTGGGGTTACTGGTGCATAAAGATAGTCACTGCACTTCACTGTTGGATAAGCAGTTACCTTTCTATAAGTAAAGTCCCTGAAGATCCTTTCGGATGAAAACACTGATTAAATACAATGAATTATTATTATCAGCATTATTACCTTATAATTGCAATCATAATTGTAGGAAACACTGTTTGCACTTAAAAAATCTTATATCTGTATTATTTCAATTAATATGGATATTTTAACATGGATATCAGCTTCAATTTCCATTTTCATCTCAGTTGAAGGTTAGTCATTTGCTTGTGATATGTATTTCTTAATATATTTAACCTATTTGTTTGTATTGATTGTGTTTTTCTTTAACACATTTTGTCTCTGTGTTTCAATAATTAATTCCTGCTTTACCATTTATGCATAAACAACAGTGCAGCACCTAAGGAAGAAACCAAACAGAACAGAGCTGAAAATAACATAGAATGTTAAAACAAACTAGGAGAACAGCACTAAAAGCATTAATTCTATTTAGCATTAAAATTATTATTCTGTCTTAATGTCACAGTACATTGTCTTCATTATAGGGAGCACATGGTTAATGACAATCAAAACCACAGAAAAACTTTGTTAGTAACTAACAACCAAGAGCACAAATATTCATGTGAAAATATAATGAAAATCTTCAGTGGCACATAAAAGAATGCTAAATTAGTCATGCTGGCATGAATGTCTCTGCAACATCTAAGAAGTGCATTGAAGACCTTTGAGTGCAAACCCATCCGCCTTTTTATCCTGTTAAATTATTAATGATAATTATCATGGTGTGGTTATTGTATGTGATAACAATATATTCATAGAGTGAAAGAAGTCAATTTTTAACTGTGCTGTAATGGTAACATAGTATAATCTTTTGAAAAACTGTCCTCATCAAAAATGATAATTGTGAGGTGTTAAAAAGAGTAATATGTGCTGCTGTGGAGATGAACATTTTTCAAGGCAAATTTCACCTCTCAATTTGTCTGATGAATCAAGTATAATTAAATTCACTGTTTTACAAGTCTTCTCACAAACACATATAATGTGACTGTTTCATTAGCATGGGTATAGTACATTTTAAAGTAAGGTCGTTTTTTAACCTGTGTTATAAGCAGGAAGTACACGAAAGAGAACAAGCAACTATACTGTAAGAATGTATGTGTGCCATCGAGCTGCTATGGATGTTTCAGAAGAATATTGAATCCTTTCAACAATGCCAGCAGCCATATCACCCTGAAACTCACAACTGGCAACCCAGTGAAACTAAGCACATGTGAGCCTGGTACCAGTACCTGGATGGGAGACCTCCTGGGAAATGTTGCTCCTGGAAGAGGTGTTAGCGGGGCCAGCAGGGGGAGCTCACCCTGTGGTCTGTGTGGATCCTAATGCCCCAGGATAGTAAAGGGGACACTATACTGTAAAAATGTGCCGTCATTTGCATGAGGTTTAAAGCTGAGATCCCTCTCTGTTGTTAAACACCCCAAGGCGTTTCTTGAAAAGAGTAGGGGTGTAACCTGGCTAAAATTCCCATTGGCCTTTACCAATCATGGCCTCTTAATAATCTCCATCTATGCATTGGCTTCATCACTCTGTTCTCTGCCCCACTGATGCTGCACATTGGTGGTGGTGGAGGGGAGCCCCCATTACCTGTAAAGCACTTTGATTGGATTGTCCAGAAAAGCGCTATGTATGTGTAAGGAATTATTATTATTACCTATCAACTATTGAAAAGCCAACAGAGTTGCTTACAGTCTTGCAGTAAACTGTAGATATGTGGAGCCAATAAAAAGATAACAAAGATAAACATTTATATCTACTATTCATTTTAGTATAACTCCTACAGCTATTATTATTATATCACAAAAAAAGATATTTTTAAAAATACATAGATACATATTGTCACGACTATAGTCCCCCCTCCTTAAGGGTGCTCCAGCCCTTTCACTAAGACTTTATTCTCTGCACCTGTTCCCCATTCCCAGCCCACCTTAAAAGCCAGGCGCTGACGCTCATCCGGGCTCTGCATCTGATTTCCATATCGTGCGAGTCCGGGACCTGGAAGCGCCTGGTCCCGTTAAGGTTTTAACCTCTGTTCCCGTTCCTGTTCCCCGTCCGCCGGTTCCGACCCGGCCTTCGTGGTTTTTAATCTTTCTTCTGATGGATCTTCTGGTTTTGGACTTACCCTTGCGTTTTGGATTATCCCTAAGGACTACTCTCTCGGATTGTTCGCCTCGGCCACACCTTCCCCCGTGCACCAGCGCACCTTGGACACGCCCCCCTGTCTTCAGCCCCGTATTCCTGCATGACGTTTCCCTAGTGTTCCCCCACTCCGTCGGACTGTGTCGTCCGCATAGGGTCCGGAAAGAACTGTTCGTTACAGAATGCAGAGCCAACACCTGGACCCCGCGGACGGCACCCTGGCAGCCTGGATTCCATCAGTTTTTTTTTTTTCTCCCCTTTTTTTTTCTTAGGGCTTCGGAGCCGCCCTGAAAAGGAGGGGCGTACTGTCACGACTATAGTCCCCCCTCCTTAAGGGTGCTCCAGCCCTTTCACTAAGACTTTATTCTCTGCACCTGTTCCCCATTCCCAGCCCACCTTAAAAGCCAGGCGCTGACGCTCATCCGGGCTCTGCATCTGATTTCCATATCGTGCGAGTCCGGGACCTGGAAGCGCCTGGTCCCGTTAAGGTTTTAACCTCTGTTCCCGTTCCTGTTCCCCGTCCGCCGGTTCCGACCCGGCCTTCGTGGTTTTTAATCTTTCTTCTGATGGATCTTCTGGTTTTGGACTTACCCTTGCGTTTTGGATTATCCCTAAGGACTACTCTCTCGGATTGTTCGCCTCGGCCACACCTTCCCCCGTGCACCAGCGCACCTTGGACACGCCCCCCTGTCTTCAGCCCCGTATTCCTGCATGACGTTTCCCTAGTGTTCCCCCACTCCGTCGGACTGTGTCGTCCGCATAGGGTCCGGAAAGAACTGTTCGTTACACATATATTTAAAATATTTTTAAGACATTCAATTATGTCAACTCCAGGAGCACTTTGCCTGATTTAAACATTGAAAACAACATGTTTAGCTGTTTATATTCTAATTAAGCCTTAATACTGAATTTTGAATGTTACATTTTTGTCACAGATCCACATTTTCATATGTTGTGAGAGTTATTAAGCCTTTAAAAACTAACATTAATATTACATGCATCCTTCTGAGCCCAAAATTATAATTTTTATCACAGCATGGCATATTTCTGTGCTAATCATCAACAATTGTGATAAACAATTCATCAATATGTTAAGAGATATAAATATTAGAATGATAATTAACATTTTAAACGAAGTCCTTTGTTAATATTATGAAATAAAGATTTTTCTTGAATTTTTCTGTTGAAATTTTCTATTCTTATCTATATTCTTATCTATACTGTAAGTCAGGCTACATTGTCATAAACATCAATAATATTATCCAGACTTGTGGCTACTGCTTATCTTACTGTATGTGCTGTATTTCATACTCAAATTTTTCTACCTGTAATGTGTATCAGTGTGTTTCCTTACAAGCCAAATCTCATCAATCTGCCTAAAAAACCTGATAAGGTTAGTTCTCCTTTTGTGAATCAATACATACATATTCATCCTGATATACTGATAGAGAATCCTGAAATACTAATAGAGAATGCTTAACATTTTACTATATATTTAATCAACTTGGCTAGAGGGGTCAAAACCTGGTCATACAGATGAGATGGTTCAGCCCCCCTGAGTGAGATGAGCCATATGGTTTCTACAAGGTTTGTGAAGATAGGGTTGGTGAAAGGGAGCTGAGCAGAGAACTCTAAAAAATCATATACAGTAGGTCTTGTTTTTATGGAGGAGGGATTAGTAATATTTATTTTCCTGTTTTTTTAAGTGAAATGCTCAAGTTTTTAAAATAAATTACATTTACAGTAGCATTTTCTAAATTAAGCACTTTAGGTATCTAAAGTAATGGTTAATGGATAAAAAACAATGAGTATAGATAAGAACACTCATAATATAATTTTTAGCGTACCAGCTGAATCTATAGGACCGTTACTCTTCCTTATTTGTATCAATGACCTTGACTGTAGTATAGTTAATAAGCTTGTTAAATTCATTCAGCATTGGTGGGTTCCTAATATCTTAGTAATTTAATCAATATTTTTTTGAAGGACTCCAATGAGTCACTTTCAACCACATGACTAAGGAGGGGGTTCTCAATAACTTGTATAAAGAACTGTATGTAAAATGCCAAAATAAGAAGAGGTGCAAAAAACTTTAAAGTACCAAAAGAACATCAAAGAGACTAAATTCAGGACCAAGCCCATGCTTAGCCACTGCAATTTGACAAGTGTAAACTATTAAATGCAGGTAGAATTTTATTTCTACAAAATGGATGGGACTGACCATGAAGATGTGCTTATGATCAGGATCTAAGTGTTCATGTTGTGTCGTTATTAAGCTTTTCTATACTCCAGAAAATGCAGAAAAAACGGACAAGAAAAGCTGGAAATATATTTAAAACTGTAACAAAAATTAACAAAAATTATGCACTAGTCAGATCATATTTTGAGTATTATACATTTTGGTCGCCACATTATAAAACACATTTCTGCTCTCGAAATAGTTCAAAGAAGAGCAATTGGATTATTTGCTGGTCTATAATGTCCAGTATCTTGTAAACAGGTTAATACAATGTAATACTTTATCTTCAGCTTCAAACAGAAGAAAATTCAAGGCATGGTACAAATCTAACAGAATAGTTTAGAATTATCAATTGAAGTCTGGGGACACAAAGAGTAATTAAGACATTCATCTAGGATTGATAATAGGACTACCTGGCCACGGTTGTGAAGCTGATACCTAGGAATTTTACAACATATGACAGGATGAGATTCTCAGATTAATTAATGAGATCTCAGTTATAATCCTTTGGATTTACATATATCACTGGAATGCACAACAGTAGATTGTTCATCATCATACCCCTGGACATTTGCTAATTTAGAAATATACTGTATGTATAATCCTGTTTCTGGCACTATAAAGCATGTGGTTACAGAATAAACAGCAAAAGGGTCATTGAAGACAGGGATAGTGGAAGATACATAGTTCAAGATCTATACAAGATGATGTGAGGGGTGCTTCTTTAGGCACTGTTTGTAATGAATGGAGTCTGGCATCGTCTTCTGCCAATAGACACTCCACATGTGACTTTTTGCTCCAGCTCCAAGAAGGTCTATAAACAATGTCTATGGAAAAAAATATACCCTTACACAAGCTGGTTGATAGAGGTACGAGTCTCTACAGGATTTCCTGTTCTGCAAGCTTATTAGAGTTCAGGATTTTTCTAGATCTCAGGCAGCACTACTAGCCTTTGTGCCTAAAGGCACAAAGTTGTTTCTTCACAATTTCAAAGGCAAGACTTTACAAATCTTCTCCGAAATTCAATTTTTCCTCTTCAAAATGTTTTTTACATGGATTGTATTACTTGTAATGGGAGAAATAAATAAACATGAATTGGATAAAGTATTGTTTTATGACTTTAACAACATGCTTTATAGAAGAAAACATCAACTTCTGATGTCACAGAAGAAACCCAAAAGCAAAATCACTGTAAAATATAATTTCACATTGCTACAAAATTTGTAAGGTTGTTGTGCTGCAAGGTTTGATCTTGTGTGAAATTGTACAATTTTCAGTTGCTTTATATAATGTATTATTGAAAGTGAAATTCTAAGATTACTATGTTGTTTGTTGTTCATGGCTAAAACAAGTCTCTTTTCTGCTGTAAATGAGAAGACCTTAAATTGACATTTATTGTTGAAGCTTTTTGATAATACATAATAAATGTAATGCAATGGTAGAATAAGTAATCCATTAACACGTAGGTGTTAACAATAGGGAAGTCTAACAAAATAGGCACTATACTTTTAAATTGGGTATTTAATATTACAGGAAAACAAAATGGAATTCTTTTGGCATTCAGGGCCTATCGGGGGGATTGGGGAACAGCAGATTTTGAAGAAAATATTTATTTATTTTTAAAACTACAAAATTCAAGCCTAACACAGCTATAGATGTCCTTATTAATGTGGATTCATTTTTCACTTTCCGGGATAGCATTACAAAACATGCACTTAATAAAACTTGAAGCAGAAGTAAGCAACCAAACAACAGGCACTAAAAAGTGGCACATGGACATGGATTCATAGGCCCACACAAAATTTCAATTTATTTAGACAAATTCCACATATAACAAATCAGTTTATGAAAACAGGGGTAGTTAAAATCACACAAAAAAATAACATTAATAAACTGAAAGTCAGTTGCTGAAGATTTAAAAGCTGTGCAACTAAGAGATGGAAAAAAGCCTAAATGATGTAGCAAAGAAAAGTGTAAAGTCAATAACATCATTCCTTGTAGAAAGGACTGAACCACATTAGACAGCATTATCAATACTGCTGACGATGAAACTCTTGAGACAACAAGAAGTGCTGCTTTAGTTGCACAGCTTCAACAGGCAGGCACTAGTCTCGACATAGAAACTGCAACAGGTGCAGAATACACTAGCATTCCTCAGTTTACTTTGCCTAATTTCCAAACAAATCAGGAAGAACTGGAATATTCTGAAAATGGTAAATTTTTGCAGGAGAAGCAAGAGGTTATGAATTTAAAAGTATCTGCATTGGATTCTGATATAGGACGTCTAGAGAACAAAGCTGAAGTGATGGAATTTTTTCTAAAGTTTAGTTGTTTTTGTATTCCAAATAAAATTCCAAAAGGTACAGAAAATCATGCTTTTCATTCTCGCAAAGTCTTCCAAATGGTGAGATCTGCAACAGACACTGACTAGAGTGTGGAAAAGAAATCTCTGTACTGTTTACTGGGGTTTTTGTTTTTAGCAATAGCAATACAAATTCTTCAGTACTGTCTGATTCATCAGGCAGGAACATCACCGGAAGTTGGAGAATGTTAAAAGATCACATATCTTCCCATGAACATGAATCATATCATAAAGATAACTATGTTAGATGAAAATATGTTGGCAGATCACCATCAGCTAACAAATCCATTGAATATTTTCTTGTTAGTGAATTAAAGGAGAAACCTATAACTGGAGAAACATTCTCAAATGTATATTGAATGTCATTCTTTTCCTTTCTGAAAGAGGTTTAGCTTTAATTGACACCAATCAATGTATAGGTGACCTGCAAACTTTCTTGGTATCATTACATTTCTAAGAAGGTATGACCCTGTTATTTTAACATTTTAAACATGTTCATTAAACACAATGGAGCCAAAAATGCATGCAGGTTCATTATCTTTCTACAACAACACAAAATGAGCTCTAGATTGAGCTATGTGGGACTTTTGTACAAACAACGATTCTAAATGAAGTATAAAATGCAAACTACTTTTCAGTTATTCTTGATGCAACTTCCAATTGTACTCACAAGGCAGAGACAACCTTAATCATTTGATGCAAAAATGCAGAGTCTTTAAAAGCATCAACTGAAGAATGTTTTCTTTTGTTCAATAATTTAACTAAAATGATTAAGAAATTGCTATCAATGATCTTTAAGACCTAGAAGGTTTGAGTTAAACGTTCATTAATGGAAATGGCCAAGCAAATAACAATGGATCCAATATGCCTGGGAAATACAGGGGAGTACAAGCAGATCTGTTTAAACACAAAAAATTGTATTTTCTCCAGCTGTGATCACACCACACACTGCATCTTGTTTGGGTTAACTGTGCTGAATTGTGCAAAGAAGCAATCAAATTATTTGGAACTATACAGCAAATGTACAATCTTTCCAGTGGCAATGATTGGAGATTGGAGACTCTAAATAAGCATATGCCCGTTTCCCTTCATGGCATGTCAACAATCAAATACACAGAATTTGTATTATTGGAGAAAGTCTTTAAAACACCTTGAAGATCTCACTCTCACATCACAGGCTCGTTCTGAATTTAATGAAGCTGCTTAAGGTGATTCATGAAACTAACTTTGTGATTGAGAAATGTAATGTTATACTGTACTTGCCTAACATATTGTCATTTAATCTGACATTTCTACCAGTCACAGCGTCTCAAATCAATCAGAGCCTGAAAACACTATAGAGTCAATGTATTCTTTTTTATAATTAACTCCATCAAATCTAGTCTTACATGCTGATTCAGGTCTCTGTGACAGATTTGTGCCTTTTTTGACTTTCTGTGTTATTTCAGAGAATTAAGCAATGAAGATCTGCAATCAGTGGCTACACAGTTTCAGAAAAAATACAACAATGAAATCCCAGCAGACATAGTTGATGAGTTGGTGTTCCTCAGACAGATATATTTCACAAACTTTAAATCAGATTGCAGGCCAAAGTAACTCCTCCAGGAAATCCTGGAACTTCATATTTTTTTCTCTTGTCTTTCGAATATTGCACATATTTATAAATAATACTTATTTTTTGTCAGTCTGCCTGTGTCAATGGTTTTGGGTGAACATCCTTTTAACATATTAAAACAAATAAAGAACTATCACCATTTTACAATGGAGCAGGAACATCTGAATGAGTTGGTCATGCTTAACAACAATGACATAGCATGAAAACTGTATTTTCATTTTATTAAGTATTTATTAAGTTTGCACACACTAAAGCCAGGAAAGCATTAATAAAATAAACACTTTTTATACTATCAGTTAATACCTGCTACAGTTACTATCTGCCATATCTTATTTTTTGTATTAACTTAACACTGTCAAAAGTACAACGTGCATACATCTGGATTGGGGCCTCTTAATTTGCAGTGGGGCCTCTCTGATTCTCTGCAAGGCTCTAATTAAAATGCTACAACACTATAAAGGAGCACTGTTGGTCAGTCCACTTCAATACTGAAAGACTTAAAATATATAACATATACTTGTTGTATACACATATATTAGAATGTCTTTATAACATGCCTCTGCAAATAAGCAATTTAATGAAACATCTGCAGTACATGCTTTGCACCATGGAGTCTCGTTGTCTTGTGGGATTCTGTCCCATTTATCTGAAACAGCTGAATACACATTAGACTGTACACTGGTCTCTGAGCCCTAGATGCCACGTATCATCCCAGCTCTTTCCACATATGTTCAGTGTGGATGCTAATGTGAATAATAATCAATGATCTAATATTTAACAGAAAAACTATTTTTGTGAGTTGTGAGTTCAGTGTATGAACCAATGCAACGACAACAATGATTGACCAAACTTAAGCAGATAATCATCTCAAATAAAAGTTTCAAATCAAATCAAATAAAAGTTTATCTTAGGAGTAAGAAGAGCATGTGGGTACTGAAAAATATCTAGAATGAATTTACTAGGTTTCTTGATTTCCTTGCAAATACATACCTAAGAAATGACACTGGAGAAGTATGTAAACACTATGCTCAATTTAACAAATGATGCCTTTAGACAACTGAAAACTAACGCTTTTGTAAAAGACTAGTGATGAATCTGTGATCCAGATTTCCTCCTTCAGTCAGATAAATTGCCAAATTGTCCAATGAAATCAAAAATAATTTGTGATAATGATTCAGTTATTCTTGTTACACTTTGAGTTTTTACCACTAATGTTGGTAACACTTTGCATTTATAAGGCAGTTGTTTGTTACTTAAGCTATTTTTTTAAAGTCACAAAACATCATATTTACTAATGTGTATAAGTTCCTAGGTCTTGGCAGTGTGGCTCAAGGACCTTTCCACATTAATACACTCCTACATCTATGTAAATGCCCAGGTGGTACTGGCTCTACTGTGAGGGGTGTGAATAAACCAATACTTTCTGAAAATAAATCAAATTAAATTTAAAAACAAAACAATAAATCACTTTTACAAAACAGTCTAAATGTATGGGGGTGATCATCACCTCTCCAGCCTACTCCTTATTAGCACTATTACAAATTACAAATAATACCAACCATGTTCTTATTACTGACACATTTGTCCTGACCAGGTGAGATACCATAACCATATACAGAAAACCAATAATTAATCCCATTTAAAAATGTTAATTTATCCATCCATTTTCTGATGACTTATCCATCATTTTTATCCAGAACAGGGTCAAACAGGGAGCTGGAGCCTAACTCATCAAATACGGACACTGATCCATCTTAGACTGTACACCACTCATTTCACTTAAACAGTTATATGACACACGCAGAGGAGTAAATACTTCACTACACAATTTAAGTACTTTTGTAGATCTCTTCTTTACTTAAGAACTTTATTATGGGGATATTTTGTTTACTCCACCACTTTTTCCAAAAGCATTTCTTATACTTGTTCCTTTATCCTATTGACTTTGTTACCAAATCTGCGCAAGTTTGGCACTTATGTGAAATCCAAATCACGCTTGCATGAAAAAATTCTGCATAGCTTCTCAAAGGGTACTAAGTTGGAACAGCCATTGATTCAAAGTAACCAAGAAGTAGTGGCTAATATGTTGCCCCAGTAGTTTCTTTACTAAAATGTCCATGCTGCATCCTTACTCAGAGTGATGTCATACACAGACTGAAATCTGCAATTGTGCCAATTCACAACCAGAGAGTGTATTTATTTTTATAACCAATGTTTACTTTGTACGTCCTGACTTGCTGGAGCTCAGAGTGCACAGGAAAGAGTGAAGGTAGAGTACTGTAAATCTGTCTCACATCAGTCACAATGTGTGTGAAAAAATGTAAAGTATATGCATAAACTTTTATTTTCCATTTTGAATGTTAATTTGCAGTTATCCATTTTTAAAAGCTGTGATTTGTCCAAATATAATCCTTATTTACACTGTCTACCAATCTAATGCATTTGCTTAATTCTGTTTTTTATCCACCCCTTTAATGTGCACCACTATCCCAGTTGTAGATGTCTGCTATTGTTGCATCCAACTGTCACGGACGTCCAAAGGGACTAACCGTGGGGAGCAAGAGAGCGGAAAAGACCCATATGCGTAGCGGTGAGACGGGAAAAAGGCCCGGGCTCATAGTGCAAAGAGTTCAGGAATGCCGTATAGAAACCTATGCCCTCAGGGAGCGGACGTGGGGCGCCCTGGTGCTAGGCGGGTCTCAGGACATCCGAACGTCAATGCTGAGCGAGGACAGAGTGCAAGACCCAGAAATATATAGCCCAAGGGAAAGAGAGGGACAGGAAGGACAGGAGACCGGAAACTAGGGACAGGACAGAGAAGGAGCGCCCTCTGACTGCAGAGGGCGTGACACCAACAGTGTTAAAATAGATAATAAGTGTTAAAAAATGTAATTTCGGTGTTTCAGAAAATATGATTATGATTTTGTTTGTCCAGAGAAATTACTTTCATTTTAATGGGAATGGTATAATTTTATGAAAATACTAAATGTGAATACATTGATATCTTTTATTCCTAACAAGTAGTACGAATTTGTTATAACACAAAGTTCCCTACAGTTATGCAGGCTAAAATAACCAATGATATGATTGTATATATATGTGTTTCATTGTAATAACAGAGTGATAATTTATATTGTGACATATATATTGAATATAATTTTCTCTGCAAAGAAAACACAAATAATGCATGCTTTTAAATGTATAAAATGCTCTTGATCAGCTGTGGAGGGTAAATTTAGATGTTTATTATACTAACAGTAAATTACAAGTAGTTTCAAAGGATTTTATAATATCAACATTTGATCTTAGAATTGTTTCATGAATTGTTTTATTGAGTAGTGACTGTTATCAAAATGAATAATTTCAGATTTAAATGTAATTGTAGGTGAAGGTAAAATTGCATTGCCGCTGATAAATACGACTGGTGTGAAACTCGGGGTGACAGCAGATTTCCACAGGTGCAATTTAAGTATGACAATGTTTTACTTCAGATACTTGAGTAGTTCTAAGATATTATAACTATTTCTAGAAGAAAACTTTTATTTTCACTTAATTAAAAATATTTCAAAGTATCATTACTTAAGTTACACAGTTGAATTCTTTTTGCACACCTAGATACTGGGGAAACTATACATAAGTATAAAAATAAGGTTTCAGTTTTTTGAGGACATTTTTGATGGTGCCTAATGATAGTCCCATTTTTTAGATTATTTTCCCAGGGGAACTATCATACTGTATATATTCACTTACAGCTCAATCCAATGTGGTGAGCATCAGTTTGCCTTTAGGCAAGATACAGGTGGGGCAAGGGGTGAAGAGTCTGGAGAAACATCCAACTCCACCTGGATCAAATGTCGCTTTCTTCGATCCATTTTTTGTTTGGAGGCTGGAGTTGCAAGCACACACTTTTTTTTTTACACTGAAGAGTCTGCTCTTGCTACAGTATATGACAAACTGGGGACAGCAGCCAGACCATTACTACTTCTTGACACATTGTCACCTGACCAGCTGGGGAAATACAATTGGTCAAGTGATGCTTTTAAAACCAGGAAGCTGAGACTTCCAAGAATATGAGAGAAAAGAGGAAATGAGAGATGATGTCGCTGTGCGAGATAGTTAAAAGAGGACCATGTGTGGGATTTCAAATCCTGTCTGGAACTGTGAATCAATGTGGTACATGATTTTGGGGAATTCTGTGTGGAAATGTGAGTCTGTGTGACACAAATTTGTGAAAAGTGTTTTGTATTTTGAAGCCTTTCAGCAGCTTAGCTGCCCAGTGTGTTATAGTGAGGGACAGAGGAAGAAGTTTAGTCAATAGCTGTACAAAGAGTTTTTGTTTTGGTTTAGTTCCCCGCACTCTAAATAAAGGCCATTTTTCCTGAGACTCACCTATTGAAAATGTTGTGTTGCAAGCACCAAACTCAAGGGTGTGTCACAACTGTTTCTGTAAAATTGAGCTTTAAACATGAATGTAATATATTTGATTTTTTAAGTACTCTGTTGTTTTTTTACAACATGTTTATACAGTGAACAAATTAAAAATGTTAAAATACATATACATCACAACCCCCAAAAAATTCTAAATTAATTTGCAAAAGAAGCCACTATAAAAATGATGTGAGTATCCGGTTGTTACGTCCCAGTGTGTGGTCTGTGTGTTTTTTTTGTTATGTTCCACACTGCTGACTCTTCATTGTTCTCCATCCCCCATTGGCCCACCATTACACCACTGTTCCGTATGACATCATGATCAATCAGCCTCTCAACTAATCAGAACTCATCTTATTCAGCATATAACATGGAGGTTTTCTGAAGGAAGAGGCCTTTCGTTTGACTTTGGTCCTACTTGGTTTTGGTTATTGCTTCGCTTTGCTTCACTTTGCTTTTGGTTATTGCTTCGGCTTTGTTGGTTTGTTGTTTTGCTTTGTGTGTGTGTATTTTTGTATAGCTTCGGCTTTGTTGTTTTGTTGGTTTCTGTTAGTTCCTTTGTAATTTTGTTTGTTTGTGTGTTCATCCTTGTTTTGCTATTACTTTTGCTATGTTCAACTTTTGTGTTCTTTGTACCCTGTTCCTTTTGATTACTCTCGTTTTCCCTTATTTGTATTCCTAGTTCACTTGTGTTTTTGTGTGAACTTGTGTATAAGGTTAGTTTAGGTTGTTGGGTACATTCTACACACTTAGTTGATTTTGTGTTAGTAACACTAGTTTAGTACGGGTGAGTGCCGTTTGTCTTGTGGTTTTGGGTAGTCAGTGGAGGTTAGCTAGGGTGTTGAAGACGCCGAAGACCGTGTGTTTCGGGTTTTCTTTTGTAGTCAGGTTAGCTTTCCCTCACCTTCCTAGCCATTTTGTTTGTTATTTTCTTTTCTTTGGCACCACTCTAGTTCCTTACCCTTGTTATCACGCTTCCTAGTCCCTCACCAGAACCCACCTGCTTCCAAAAGAATTATCCTAAATGTTACACCCCTTTACCCCTAGACACTTGGGGTCGTAACACCGGTATTTTGAAAATCTGGAAAATGAATTTCCCCCTGGTGTGCCAGGATAAGTAATGATCTATTGTATTTAACTTCATTTACTTAGAATTTTAATATACAGATGCAGCCATTCAAAATGCACGGTACAAACCTGCGGTATGGTAAACTACCCACAAGCCACCGCAGGGCACCGCGGTAAGTGATTGGCTGGCCAAAATGACCGACAGTGGCACTCGTGGTGCATTGGTTGGTAGTGAAAGGATTTAATCATTTAATGTCTTTACTGTGCACATTTTAATCTGCTTAGTTTTGAATATTTATATGGAATTTTACCACTAAAGGGAAATTTTAGTAGCTGAGCATAAAAAGAAGAGGAGCATAACGCATCTGAAGGTCATAAACGATATTAATTTAGGAACATAAACATTACTGTATGTACGTAAACTGTACTGTGTATGGCTGGTCTTGGTAGTTTTAAAGAAAAAATACACACCAGTCTTCCATTTCTCCATAAACATTTTAAGCATGAAAGTTTTATGAAACGGTACCCAAATATGCAATTGCTGTATAGAATGAATTTTAATTAAAAAAAATTATTTAACACGAAAATTAAGCTGTTTACATCTTCCGCCTGAGAACAGTCACTCGTTGCTACCCAACGCAGAAACACAGCCACTAACTAGCAAAGAGAGGACATTAGCTAGCCAATATGATAAAGAAATAAATGATTATTTTGTTTATTTCTTTTGCACATTATTTGAACATTTCCATCAATTGTACAAGCACTTGGAAACTGTCCAATCCCTAGTTCATCAGGCATTATCTTTCACGCTGCGGGCATTCTCCCGGTCTGGCGCCGGTCTGTGTCTTCTAGGATATAATGCCAGCGAACTCTTGTTTTTATGTCCACTAGAACAGACAATCTCCTTTGCTTTTAACCGAGCGTTTAATAATTTCCTAAAATGAAAATGATTTACTTTATTTCCCTCACGGGATCAATAAAAGTATCTATCATCTATCTACATAAACATTTGGACAGAATTCTGGGGTCTCCCCATACCAGAGATTATGGTAGGGCTTCAGAATGGTGATTGACTGACACCATCTGACACCCCTCTGATTGGAGAAAAAAGACGTGCTGATTTGCTATACATACTGTACAAGGAAGAGGATTTCTTTCTATTCGAAACGTGTATTTTAAAAGTTTAATTAAGAAGTAAAAACCTTACAGCGTACACAGATTTCTAAACTGATCAGGATCGTTATCTTTGTCTTATGCATAATAATGTTCACCACTCTGTCCAGCAAATTAATAATAAACCTTATTTTATATAGCATTTTAAACGAATAAGTAATTAGATTGCTCATAAACCCAATCACTTATTCTACATAAACACAGCGTAATTGCTCTCTGAAAATGCTTTTTCTTTTTATTTAGGCTCAGATTTCAACTATAGATCGTATTATTAATAACCATAATAACGACCAACCAACAAAAACAACCATATAAACATAATACCAACCAAAAACATAGATAACAATCACAATACAAAATCAAACCATTAAACTCTCTCAAATTCCTCCAATTATCATAATTCCACCCCTTATGCAAAACCAAACCCTCCTCCCATCCCAATTTATCCTCTTTATTATAAACAAAATCCACCTCAATTTTCAACATAAAGCATTACACAAAATCAATACCTCAACACTCCATACTCAACAACGATAATTCACAAACAGCCAGAACATGTAACTCCACATTCCCAAATAGACCTTATTTCCATAGCCCCACCCCTTATGCAAAACCAACATCCCTCCCCTGTTCTCTCTCTCCGCTGGCGTTTGTAATCGTTTTTATTTTTAAATAAATTTTAGCAAAGTCATGTATTTTAAAAATCTTAAGATTTCTATATTTATGTCTTTATTTAGTGGTTTCATTAGTGACAAAGGCTAAACTTTCTTGGAAAAATGTCTTTTATGTAAACCATGTTTGCTATTAATTCATTTAGGGCTAGAATATGTTCATTGTCTTCCAATGAAAGAAGGGTTCCTTTTGCCGTAGTCGAGTTGACATTAGAAGCTTGCCACGCCCGGACTGTTACACCAACGTATTAGCATGTTAAAGCGATTTCATTGAGGAGCCTAGCTTTCTTAATTAGTAAGTACTGTACTTACTGGGTTTTTGAGGGGGGGAGGTGTCTTTCGCTGGAAATCTCGCCCCCTTCTACTTTGAAAATACCTGTGAAACCGGTTTAATTCGTCACAGCCAGCACTCCCGCAGAGAAGGGGGTTGTATTTGCAGTGCATTGGTATACAGTAGATGGGAAAACCAGAGCCGACCGCTACGCCGCCCACGTGTTATGCTCTTCGTTAATGTCTAAGCCGGAACACATCATTATATCTCATTTTGTATTTCTTAAAAGAAAAATTGTTTGCCCAGCCTAACAGTATTGTTGTTATTGTTTTTAACATGTAAAGCGCTTTGAGGAGCCACCTTTAAAGGCGCCATATACAATAAAGTTCATTATTATTACTATTGTTAATTTGCTGGACAGAGAGGTGAACATTATTACACAGAAGACAAAGATAGCGATTTACGTTGCATTGTGCATTGTGCTGCTGTAATACAGTTTTAAATAATTAAAAGTCTAAACAGTATCAGCTTTATTTATGGGTTTTAAATAAAGGCGATTTAAACGCAATTTAAATCAATATAAATGTTTATATCGTAACGCATAGGTGACTATTCATTGTTATTAAAATGACTTAAATGCGATCATGTTGTGATATTTAGAAATATACATTTGTTTGGTGCGAGTGAAGTTTTATTTAATCTCTGAGCCATACTGATTCTTATGGAAGCCAGTTTCCGCCAAGGAGTAAAAAAAAACACACTATGGTATTCTCTCCGATGCAGTGCAGTTAAAAACATATCTCTGATGCTGTTCCTAAATGAATATCGTTTATGACCATCAGATGCTTTATGCTCCTTTTCTTTTTTCCAGTGGATTGAACAGGGAGACGCATTTCATGATGTACTTTTCACTGATGAAACAACAGTGGCTCTGGAACAGTTTTCAACCATGTCATTTTATAAAAAGGGGAGATATGTACGCGTTACTGAAGCTAAAAGTTTAGCCTTTGTCACTAATGTAACCACTAAATAAAGACATATAGAAATCCCTACGTTACAGACTGTATATGGCTGGTATTGGTAGTTTAAAGAAAAAATACACACCAGTATTCCACTTTCTCCCTAAACATTTTAAGCATCAGAGTCTTACATGTGGTTATTTCGGAAACGTTTGTACGTGCTCCTTCTGACCATGTTACTGTTTACTGTTACTGACCATATTAAGTTTAAGTGCCTGTGGGCACTTTTCCTGTCCGTGGGGGGTGGACCGTCTTTCATTAGAAGGTTAGTCTGTTCTACTCTGAGAATGTAGAGGGGGTGGAAAGTGCCCGCGGTCATTTAATTAGTATTAAAATTCACACTGATTCCCTTGCGAAGATATGGACATAGGAATATTCATGCGTGGTAAAAAAAATGGCATAAAAACGACAAAGTGAAGGCTGTGAAAACATTCAAAATGTACTTTATACACAAAGCAAGTGTTCTCACAACTCTAGGAGGTTTCGTGAAAATGCTACAGGCGTGCCAAAATCGTTTTTTTTTAATTCAAGGTGACTTTACCGCGGTTTTCATTTTCAGATTGTGAATCAAAAAGGCATTTAATTAAACACGCGATTGCGATTTTAATCAATTACTGTATTGATTGAAACACACATTCTGTACAGATACAGTACAGTCACATTCTCCTGTCGTCCAGTGGTGTAAAATGAATTAGCAGGTGATTGAGATAACAATGCACCGCCCACTGAGTGGAATGTTCTCATTTGTTCTAAATTGTAAAAAGAGGTGATAATTCTTAATAATTCCGTGTCGCATTAACTAACCTCTTCAGTTTATTCCGCCAGACAGTACATGAATATAATTATATCATTATTAATTTGTTAAGATACGCAATTCCATATTATATTACCTTTTAATCAAATTCTAAAAGTATGCTTGTTGACTCTGGTATCACATTAGTTAAAGACTTCGATGCTTAAAATGTTTAGGGAGAAATGGAATACTGGTGTGTATGTTTTCTTTAAAGTACCGAGACCAGCCATATACTGTATGTTTAAGTTCCAAAATTAATATCGTTTATGGCCTTCACATGCGTTACAGTATGCTCCTATTCTTTTTATGCTCAGGTACTAAGATTTCCCTTCAGTGGTAAAATATCATATAAATATTCAATACTTAAACGGGCACAGTTAAGACATTAAATATACATATACATACTGTATACAGTACAGTTTCCATACGGTAATATGTTTATGTTCCTAAATCAATCTCTTTTATGAGCATATGAAAGGCATGGTGAATCGATTCTCAAAAATTACTGTACTTTGCATGATTGGAAACAAATGTGTGATTGCGAAATGCTGTGGTGTTACTTTTACAAAGACGGTCAATGAAAAAAAGAATGTGGACCAGGGCAATACTTTGAGTTTACAGCTTGTCCAAAGTCATTCATTATTAATACTATTAGTAATATCTTCGTTAAAGACTTTGATGGCGACAGCTCAAACATGAGAGGTTGAGCTTTATTAGCTCCACCTTGCGGAATTCCGGATACTATTATTTTACTTGCAGTATTATAGGAGAATTTACGGTAACTCGCGGTAGACTGCGTAAAGCGCACCGCAAAATAATGCGGTATCGCCCATTTGTTTTGAATGGCTGCATCTGTAAGTGATCCAGTATAAACATTTACATATTGTGATCGGTTTAATTTCTGTGCAAGGATTTTGGTCAAGTCCAGCACATCTCTGCATACAACAAAACAGAGACTGAAGAATATTTATATGTTTTTAAAAAGAGGGGATGACAGATGTACATGCCATTCTCAGAACAACACACTCTATGGCACATTCTAAACTGAGATTGAATTTTTCTTAGAACATGTGAATATTATATTTGCAGGACCATATCTTTTCACAATCACAGATGCATAAAATAATTAACCATTCAAAGTTTAGAATAATGTTTGGTGGTATTTCTTTGAAATGTGAGACAGCATGATCAATGTATAATATTTTTTCTTCCCTTCAGATTATCCCCAGTTCTAAAGAACAGTTGAGACAATGTCATTAAATATTACATGATGACTCGAACTGCCCATTTAGAAAAGGTTAACTTCCCCTGAGCAATGGAGAAAACACCCTCTAAAGGCCTAGTAAAGCAGTAAACATTGGTGGCAAGTGACAAGAATTGATCTTTACACTCCTTGTCTGTCAGATCTCCAAGTTTTATTTGCACCATTTCTAGAACACCATGGAATGATAGAATCTCACTGCATTTATGGCTGGAGGGCAAAAAGATACCTGGCTCTCTGAATTTTCATCAATTAGCTGGCCTCCCTGTCCAATTGTGTGATGCACTTCTGACCGGAGCCTTGGACCTTGCAAGATATTGATTAGCTATGGTATGATGTCAAATCTGAATGAAAGAGCAATGTGATCAAAAGGCCTTCATTGGAGACAGCATGCCCTCATGTCAAGTGTCTGAAAATTCTGATGAGCTCTGTTTTCCCCTTCTTCTAAGAAAAAAAATCATGTGTTACACTGATAAAATTCTCTTGATAAGAAAGTCCAGTGGACCTGCTGTCAAATGTATGATGGTTAGGAATTGACAAGTGCTTGTTAGGTTTTTTCATCTTGGGTTGCTTGACTAGAGGGAAACTGCTAATGGGATGTTTTAAAAAGAAAAAAAATCTCCTTCAAACCATTTGATAAAGAAATGGCAATCTATTGCTTAAGGTACTGCAAGTAATTACATACTGTGTTCACATAATTAAATCTATTTTAATGTTACATATCACAAAAAAGCAGTGAAACTGTGCAGTGCATGCAATTTATACAGAGTTAACCTGTTTCTTTATTCCTTTTCAGGGAGTGTCTTCCCCAAAAAAGTGTTAATTGTGCAGTCACATGAGTCTGACAATTATTATGCCGATGTAATTTATTATTTCAAATTAAGAAAGAAATATTAAAATTATGTAAATAACAGTATTTAGATACATTTTAGAAATGACTATATAGAAGCAAATATTAGAAATAAAAACTTGTAAATCAATTAGTAATATATATTTATACATTATTAAAACCACACCTTTATTTTTATTTATTACTGTATTACTGTGACTTGCTGAATAATAACAATTATATGAAGTAATACTACAAGGGGCTATAATACTCCAAGGTAAGGCTATTAAGTTATTGTTACACTAAGGTTAAATAAATAATATTTCAGTATAAATATTTTTTGTTTCAAATTTACTGTAGATATCAACATGTTAAGAATGCTTTATCTTGACTTGCTGTATATACAGTGGTGTGAAAAAGTGTTTGCCCCCTTCCTGATTTCCTATTTTTTTGCATGTTTGTCACACTGAAATGTTTCAGATCATCAAACAAATTGAAATATTAGACAAAGATAACACAAGTAAACACAAAATTCAGTTTTTAAATGAAGGTTTTTATTATTAAGGAAAAAAAAAATCCAAACCTACATGGCCCTGTGTGAAAAAGTGATTGCCCCCTAAACCTAATAACTGGTTGGGCCACCCTTAGTAGTAACAACTGCAATCAAGCGTTTGAGATAGCTGGCAATGAGTCTTTTACAGCGCTGTGGAGGAATTTTGGCCCACTCATCTTTGCAGAATTGTTGTAATTCAGCCACATTGGAGGGTTTTCGAGCCTTAACCGCTTTTTTAAGGTCATGCCACAACATCTCAATCGGATTCAGGTCAGGACTTTGACTAGGCCACTCCAAAGTCTTCATTTTGTTTTTCTTAAGCCATTCAGAGGTGGACTTGCTGGTGTGTTTTGGATCATTGTCCTGCTGCAGAACCCAAGTGCGCTTCAGCTTGAGGTCATGAACAGATGGCCGGACATTCTCCTTCAGGATTTTTTGGTAGACAGCAGAATTCATGGTTCCATTTACCACAGCAAGTCTTCCAGGTCCTGAAGCAGCAAAACAGCCCCAGACCATCACACTACCACCACCATATTTTACTGTTGGTATGATGTTCCTTTTCTGAAATGCTGTGTTACTTTTACGCCAGATGTAATGGGACACACACCTTCCAAAAAGTTCAACTTTTGTCTCGTCAGTCCACAGAGTATTTTCCCAAAAGTCTTGGGGATCATCAAGATGTTTTCTGGCAAAACTGAGACGAGCCTTTATGTTCATTTTGCTCAGCTGTGGTTTTCGTCTTGGAACTCTGCCATGCAGGCCATTTTTGCCCAGTCTCTTTCTTATGGTGGAGTCCTGAACACTGACCTTAACTGAGGCAAGTGAAGCCTGCAGTTCTTTGGATGTTGTTGTGGGGTTTTTGTGACCTCTTGGATGAGTCGTCGCTGCGCTCTTGGGGTAATTTTGGTCGGCCGGCCACTTCTGGGAAGGTTCACCACTATTCCATGTTTTCGCCATTTGTGGATAATGGCTCTCACTGTGGTTCGCTGGAGTCCCAAAGCTTTAGAAATGGCTTTATAACCTTTTCCAGACTGATAAATCTCAATTACTCTGTTTCTCATTTGTTCCTGAATTTGTTTGGATCGCAGCATGATGTCTAGCTTTTGAGGATCTTTTGGTCTACTTCACTTTGTCAGGCAGGTCCTATTTTTAAGTGATTTCTTGACTGAGAACAGGTGTGGCAGTAATCAGGCCTGGGTGTGGCTAGAGAAATTGAACTCAGCTTTCCAAAGATGTGATAAACCACAGTTGATTTATGTTTTAACAGGGGGGGCAATCACTTTTTCACACAGGGCCATGTAGGTTTGGATTTTTTTCTTCACTTAATAATAAAAACCTTCATTTAAAAACTGCATTTTGTGTTTACTTGTGTTATTTTTGTCTAATATTTCAATTTGTTTGATGATCTGAAACATTTCAGTGTGACAAACATGCAAAAAAATAAGAAATCAGGAAGGGGGCAAATGCTTTTTCACACCACTGTAAGTTGTTTTGTTTTCATTTGTGTACGTGTCTTCTGACATATAAAGTTATGGTTGAGACTTCAGTGACCATGCAAGTTATTCACACCACACAATAATTCAAGTTCTGTTGATGCATAGTACAGTGTATCTTAAAATTAAAGAGAAAATATTTCATTTTTCTTGCATTTCAAGATTTATTGTGCATTTTATATTGACAATATTCAAGTAGATAAATGACATAACATTACATATTAAGTATACTTTACCCATAAAAAGGTAAACAAAATCAAATCACTTTACAAAGAAGGTTATAAGAAATACTGTAGACTGGAGATGTTAGATTGAGTTACTGCAGCCCTATGTTAACAATGGAAGAAATAGGATAATCTCACTATCATTATAATGTTCTTAATGTTAAGATATTTCAAACTGACATTAATTAAACGTGAACTTTTTTAGAGAAATTCTTAAAAGTACTGTATATAAAAGAAAATAAAGACTCTGAGCTGCAGACTCACAAAAATGTAAAGCAGCATAACAGCATAATGTGTCAAGCCTGATGAAATCTGAGTTTATCAAGACAACAATATCTGTGAGCCAACTGTATGTTGGAGGCTGGACTAAGTCAATGCATTGTTACTCACTGTCTTGGGTGTTCCCAGCTAGCAATTTTAAAACTGCTAAGACATTATAGTCAAGTACAGTCCATGAATGATAGGCCACAGTCTGGCAGACCTTGCGTCACAATACCTCACTAAAATTGGCACATCGTTATACTCCATTTTTGTGTTACTTTTTGCAGTTCCACTGTATCAGAAACACCAGGCCTCAGCAAGTACTTCATAGCAAACTGACTGCGCTACAATAATCCGGGGACCACACTTGGTCTAATTTCTTTGGGTTCATCCTAACATGACTATGTTAAAAATAATTTTGTTGCTAGTATAAAAAATGTTGTTGTGAGATAATAACGTAACTTTTATGCTATATTGCCAGGCTTTAGTCCAGTTGAACATTAGTGGGATGAGATAGGAAAACAACTATGGGTAACTGGGACTCAGAGAGCAGGCTTCATGACTAAATAGATAAATGCGTGTCTTGGTTCTACAAGAGGAATAAGACAGAGTAGTGTATGACAGCATTTGCAATCTGGCACTTCACAGATAACAGCTTACATTGCTTCCAAAAGTGAGCACACACATGCTATTAGCTTCTGACTTTCTTAGCAGATCCCCAGGTGATCAACCATGTTGAAGATACAGTAAATTTTAATCATTATAACGAATTTACCTAAGTTATGTCCATTCAAGAAGATGTCAGCACACGGGCTCCAAAAAGGTCATTTTTCTGATAACTTTGTGTTTGCACTTATGAGTTACTTTTGTTTTGATGTAAGTACATGTTAGCAATTGACCAGGATTTGCACAGGAATATTTGTGAAAGTAATAAAATATGGATTGAATTTTAACATCTGACTGTTTTAGGTTGGTTGTAGTTATAATACTTGGTTTTGTTTTCCATTTCAGGGCTATATTGATCTTATTCATAAAGCCCTATAGTGCATTCATGTTTGTAAGAGTAACCTTTATTCAAATGTTTTCTTTGACACAAAACACAAAAAACATACAGAAGGTACATGCTTTTCCTTTTCATGTTTTTACCAAATTTCAGCAATAATAATAATAATAATAATAATGTGACAAAGTGTTCACCACTAGAGGCCCCCTAACACCACCAAGACAACCCTCTAAATTGTTTCTCTCTCCCTGATTGTTGCTTGGAATTGTTTATTATCAGCACCACCTGAGTTTCTAATTAAGAACCTTATGTTACATTCTCACGCGACTTCCCTTTGTTCATCCTAGAACCACGCCATCAGCTACGAGCTAAGGCACATTCTTTAATCAGTAAAAACCTCTAAATTTCTCTCATGTCTCACTGCTTGCCCTAGCTCCCCTTAGTGAAGACCCCTAATATTTGAGCGATTATGCACTGGCTCTCTTCCTCTTCTCAAGCTTTCAACAACCTAGGCAATGAGAAAGCAGTTCGAAGACCCACACTGTTACATTTGGCCATTACAAGTATAGTCATTATGGCAGACAGGTTGAGTCTGTTAGAGTAAGCTGTCCAAGCCCTCACTGTGTCTGTGACTGTGCAGAGAGAAGTTAATGAGCTACAGCAGCAGGCTTAAAGCACATTACAGGCACAGCTGTCCATGCTCCAGGAGTCAGTCTCCACCCAAACCGGCTATCTGCAGGACTAGGTGACTGCAGTACAAGATTTGTGCTGCCAGGTGGGAGAGATAATTACATCCCCCTCTCCCAAAGCCAGGACCCCAGCACCAGTACAGGTACAACCCAGCCTTGTCCTGCAGAACATGACTCCTGAAGATGCTGTCAAGGTGCACCTACGAACATTTGAGAGGACGACGGAATGACTGCAGTTTGATCACAACTTGTGGGCTAACATAGTAGCTCCTTTGCAGCAGAGCTTAGAAGGCGAATTATGACTTAGACAGCTCCTCTGTGTCTGTGAACAACATTTCCAGGAGTGGCGTTATTATCCCCACGTATCCGCCCACTCTCAAATGTTCAATCCCATTTACCTAGACAAAAAGTGTCTGGAGTCAGACACATTGGCCCTGAACAAGGTAGTAAAGTAGTATTAGATATGTACTTGAGACATCTGCCCCCTGAAATAATCCGGACTGTTGCCCAAAGTGATCCACAGACCGTGGACGACTTCACGGTCACCTTGGAGAGACATCTTGCTGCAGTGGACATCACCAAAGAAAAAGAGGGTGCCTCTGCTATCTATCAGGGAATACACCAGGAAGGGAGTAAGGCCAAAATGAAAAGCATTAAACCTAACACGGCCATCTCTTTTCAGAGCCAAAGCTCTGAGGGAGCTCAGTGCCTGCCTTGTTGATCCAGATGTGCCAGGGAGGGACATGAGGCAGAGCAGTGCCTCTCTGAGGACATGAGAATGGACTGTAACATCATCCATGCCTCCCTGATGGATCGACTAGGAGGCTGTCATCTTGCTGATCACACGCTACTATTAGAAACAGTATTCCTGAATAGACACTCACTACAAGCCCTAGTGGACTCGGGAAGTGTGCTGTGTCTCATGTCCCCAGAGATAATCCAGCTGAACCGACGCATCACTGTTGGCTGTATCCATGGGCAACAGAAGAGTCACCCCGAAGCACACCTGAAACTCTGCTTATGGAACCAAAACATCTGGATCCATGCTGACATAATTCTAGGGCTACCACATCCCCTTGTTCTCGGGAGGAATTTTCCCCAATTTAATGAACTTTTTGCCTTATCAGATCTCCATAAAATCAACCATCCTTTAAAGAAACGAGAGGCTGCTGTCAAGAAAAAGGTAAAAACCAAAAAGGTAATCTGTGCACTTGGCAAACACAATGGAAAGGGGGTTGCAACTCAGACCAACACTAATGCTGAAACCTCTTCTTCTTCTGCACCATAACAGCCCCTTCCCCCTTTATTGAAGAACTTTCTGCCTGTTTTGTGATGGATCTTCTAGATCACCTACCTAAAACAGCTCGGGTCCAAGAGTACGTGTTAATCATTGTTGACTATGCCTCCCGATATCTAGAAGCTAAACCCATTCAAAGGGCTGTCAGCAAAAATATTGCTAGAGAAATGCTCAATCTTTTCACTTGAGTCGGACTTCCTAAATAAATCCTAACCAACCAGGGGACACCCATTTTCCTCACAGCTTATGCAGGATGTCGCAGAACTTTTATGAATACAATTCTTAAGAACTTTGGTCTATCACCCCCAGACTGATGTCTTGGTGGAGAGATTTAATACAACTCTAAAAAAGATTATAAAGAAAGTCTCTCAAACCAAAAAGAAAGACTGGGATCAACTCCTTCACCTGTTGATGTTTGGCATCCAGGAAGTGCCCCAGGCTTTGACGAGATCCTCCCCATTTGAGCTGCTTTATAGAAGACAGCCCCAAGAATCCTGGAAGACACAATGACTGACTTCCAATAACATCCTGGACTATGTAAATAAATTCCAAGAGAGCTTGTCCCAGACAAACTGCTGGTCGACCAATTTTTTAGAGAGGCACAGGACAGAAAACAAAAATATTATAATCACACCACTCACCTTCAAATCTTTCTGCCAGGAGACTGCATAATGCTACTATTGCCCACTCCAGAGTGCAAGCTTTACACTAAATGGCAAGGCCCCTATGAGGATCTTGAATGGATGGGACCTGGTAACTTATAAAATGCATCACCCTGACCATAAAAAGAAGGAGAAAATATATTGTATAAACCTCTTAAAACCATGGTGTGAGTATACACCCAGCGAGGGTGCTCCTTCCTTACTCTCCCATGCCTGTAACTTTTCAGCGGAGAACACTGTGACACTCTCTCCACATCTCTCCCCAAGCCAAACTGAGAAAGCCAGTGCTGTATTGCGTTGGAACCAACACCTCCGATTTGTTGGGGTAAACAGACCTCATCCACCGTCATATCAACATGCCTCCTGGGGTTGTTATGAGGGTTCCCCCCTACTGCATACCCAAAGCAAAATGCAAGGAAATGCATAAAGAAGTTCAAAAGATGCTGGAGCTGGATGTGATAGTTCTAGTCCATGGTCCAGCCCCATTGTTTTGATTCCCAAACCCGACGGATCCTGGCATTTCCGCAATGATCTCAGGAAGAAAAAAAGGTAAATGCTTCACAATAATCTTTATCATCTAAATCACAGATGTTGATTTAGAAACATGCCACTTACTTTTTTAAAAAACGTTAAATATGGTCGTGTTACAATATCTGGCTACTACTTAGTATTAAAGCTCTTGGTACAGTTTTATTTACCTTTATTAAAACAATGAATCTAAAGATCATTTTATTCTATTCTAAGATGATGTAGACTTTACAGGTTACCTATTAAGATAGTTTTGGTTTTGTTTCATAAGGTATAAATTATTATTAAACACTTTTTTATTTATAGAAAATACTTCATAGAGCTCTAGAACTAATTTATTTATGAAAATAAATGATATCAACAAGCTATCAGGGAGTTATTACTGAATGGTTGATATTTTCACTACATTTACATTTTTAATTAATTATCCATATAAAATTTATGAATTACTAAATTCAGAGTAAAGTATTCAGAAAATAACAGAATAATGTGACTTTCTTAGTCAATGTGGGAATCTGCATCTGTATTTATTTACTGGCATGGTATGCTGTTTTTTAGAATATTAAATAACTGAGCAGGGGGTTGAAAAAGAAATCAAGCAAGGGAAAGTTGATTCTATTACTATCTAACATCCTTACTAAACCACCAAATTATACTTTTTTTGTTTTTAAAAAATAACAACACAACTGTATTTTTATCTTATCTTTTTTCCATGTCCTTCTTCCTACGATGGAGGGTACACAAAATTAGTCTCACTGCAATTACTTATTTCTGTGTTTCAATCATGCAGTGGAGTTACATTTTACTACCTGGTACTAGACTATTGACAAGACAGCAAATCAGCAAATCTTTTAACAGCTGGGATAAAGACACATTATTGAAACAGCATTTGTTAAGTTAGTAAATGATTTACTGATGGCTTATGACTCTAGAACTTTCTTAAAACAGCAATTGAGATGTATCTGTTTTTTTTTTCAGTATTTTTTTTGCTTTTGAAATGTTTGCATATTTCTGATGTTTTTGCCTGTAACACAAACCTTACTAGCCAGCAGCCATATCGCCCTGCTGCTCTCAACTGGCTACCCACTGAAACTAAGCAGGGTTGAGCCTGGTCAGTACCTGGATGAGAGACCTCCTGGGAAGCTATGGTTGCTGCTGGAGGTGGTGTTAGAGAGACCAGTGGGGGGCACCCACTCTGTGGTCTGTGTGGGTCCTAATGCCCCAGTAGATGCCAAGGTCCTGACTCCCAGTGGTCATTAAAGATCCTCGGGCATTTCTTGATAGGAGTAAGGAGTTATCCCGGTGTCCTGACCACATTTCCCCCCTTGGCCCTTTACCATGGCCTCCAAATTGTCCCCATGTATGATTGGCTTGTACTTGCCCTGCAATGGACTGGCACCCTGTCCAGGGTGTATCTTGCCTTGCGCTTGTTGTTTTCCGGGTAGGCTCCGGCTTCCAGCGACACCGTATGGTATAAAACAGTTTGGTTCATGACATGACATGACAAACCTAACTAGTCTGAGCCCTAAGATTGCCTCAGCCTATTAGACATTGTCTATTAATGTTGGTCTATTAAAGGTAGACCTCCTTTTTGTGTCTTGGACATTAATTGTGTGTCCTCAAAGTTAGATTACTTTCTATTCTTTCCATTTGCTTTAACTACGTCAATGAGTTCCTCAAATAAGCAGCTCAACTTAAAAAAAAACAGGTATCACACCTGTATTATGAAAAATCTGGCTTGGATTTCTAGCTGCTTAACAACTACCACCCCAAACACAATTTGCCATTTCTCTAAAAAATTCTACAATGAGCAGTGGCAGTTCCATTACAGTTTTTTTTTTTATTTTTAGCTAGGGTATAGACATACTGTAGCACTGAAACAGCCATTCTTAAGTAAGTAAATGATTTGCTGATGGCTTATGCTCCTAAGTTCCCAACATAAGTTTAATAATTTCAGTGACGTCTAATTTGTGGTTAATAGCAATTTAATCAAAACTTGAAGAAATTAAGAAGCCTTTGATACTATGTTTGACCCCATGTTGTTACCTGAAATGCATGTTAGAAACAATATACAGTATGTGATTCTCTCTCTTCACCTCAGACACTGAAGTATTGATGGATACCTTTATTTCATTAAGCTTAGACTACTTACGGAGGAATCTTCAGGAATACTACGTAGGCCTCAGTTTGTCCAGAATAGGTGGCTTGTTTGCCATCTAACTTTGGCATACTGTATAATCTAGAATTGGACTTTCTTCTGCTCCCATTAAGGTGCTGAATAATCTAGCTCTAGGGTTTCTTTAGGACATAAATTGAATTGAGTCCAACTTTTCTATTATATGTACAATATTAAAAGTTAGCAGACTACATTGCAGTAGGTACGTTTGTAAAATAAAAACTTTTTTATAAATGTTTTTATGTGTATTTGTTAGGAACAACTATTACAATAGTCATATATTGTTTGTAATGTTTTAGACTAAATATAAATTTAAATTTAAATTTATGGTGAAGATAGGATAAGTACTTGTTATGGAGACAAAGCTCACTATTGTTAGTCACTAAGACACGCATAGTTTTTGCTTTTAAATGCTGATACTAACCCTAAAATGCTTTTAGGGTTAGTATTGTTTAATTATTGAATCTTATACTAGATACTAGAAGTTCCTAATTCAAATCTATACTTTTTATGCACCGTCATCAAGCTGTTGTGCAATGGATGGGTGTATAGATAGATGGCTAGAGAAATGGATAGACAGACATACAGATAGACAGAAAATGTATAATGCTACTGGTGTACCCATCTGGAGAATGTCTGTATGATTTTCAGTGTTACTTTAGAGTCACAAAACCTTTTATATAAGTGGAAAAATGTATTCCCAAACTCAAATTGATTCTGTAGCTTCATAGCTTTCAGGGCAAGAAGAAGGGGAATGAACATAATTGAGAAGAGAATTAGCAAAACCTTAAATATCTCTCAGTGCAATATCATTACCCATAAACTTGACCTCCTTGACCTCGTCTTTTCCCCATAGACCAGTTTTGAGTTGCCTTCCAGGAGAGGACTGTGTGCTCTCAAACACCTAAATCAACAACGTCTCACATGAGCAGTGCTGAGCAGTGTGCTTCAATGATTTCATGAAAAACTAATCATCTATTCATCATGGAGATCAAACACTTCCTGAGTAATTATTAGGAGAAGCAATTTGATAAACTTGAAAAAGCAGCAGTCCAGATATAATCATTCCTAGATTAAAAAATACTTCCCCTCTACCTTCTGTAAAGTTCAAGCAAGAAAGCAGAATTGTAATTTTATTTGTAATTGCATATTATTTATTTGACAAGCTAGGATCCTTTTCTTTAACACTTCCAAAATATATCATTACTCAGCTCTAAATCTTATTCTAGGAACAAACATATCCTTGTGAAGTTAGAGTTCTGTTATTTTATAACCGCTTCAGAGGAGCAGATTCTTAACTAACACAATTAATATTTTTGCAAAATCTTTATTGAAACAGACTGACAATATTTTATATTATTCCGGTATTATGTTAAGTCACTAAAGTACTAAGAAACAACAAATGTGTCCTTTTTGCAGAGACTTACAATTTACTGTCTTGTACTGTACTTCTCTTAATGCAGGAAGATAATTTTTAGTCAAGAAGTCAAACTAATGATTAATATAGCATAGACATATCAATAGCTAGATATATAGTCAGATAGATATGCAAAGCTATTAGTTAAGTATATTGTAACTTTAGCTGAAGGAAAGTCTTAAACTTCAATAAAGAACTCTACTTTATACCTTAAGGAGAAACATTTCTTCAACTTTATTTTTTCAGTAACAAAGCATGTACAACATTGATATAAAAGATGAGCTATTCAAAAAAAAAGTCTAAAAATAGCCTCATGCAATTAAACTATCATAAAACATCAATATCCATTGAAATAAAAGTTAATCACTAGTGTTCTAAATTAATCTCAGTGTACCACAAAACTGATAAGTTATTAATACTGTACCTGGATTAGACATAAACGTAAAACAATTATGTGTGGTAAATTTAGTGTCACTTAGATGAATAAACATGAAATAAATAGAATACAATAAATGTCCACTAACTAATAATTATGTTATTATTTTTATAAAGTGTCATGAAATAAATTTATATGCCTTCAAGCCATTAATGATACATCAATCCATGTTAAGATACAGAACTGATTTAAGACAAACTATTTTACTAGAGCAGTGGTGCATTAAGGTATTATAAGTCTGTCATTTGTAGCTAAAATCTACAAACTTAAATCAATGAGCATAACAAAGCAGTAAAACACAGAAATGTCTGGAGTGAACAGAAAACTCCATATTTTTCCATAAAACTTGAATCCCTAGATGTTACTCAAATGAAAATGTTACAGGTTCACCTGTCCACATTAAGGATATAACATTTTCTGCAAATAACAATATTGAGCTTCAGGATTCTGTGAACATTTTTTTAAATTAAAAACATCAAACACATAAATAAGCAATCAATACATTTCTCCCTAATAAATAATGAATGAATTTACATGGGTTTTGCATTTTTAATAAATTAGGGCAAAAAGTGTGTATGTTTCCCATATCAAAGGATACAATGAAATGTAACACTTAAGCTTGTGTTCTGCACAAAGTTCCTTATCATCAGAAACATTTCATAGATTGCAATTCTATTAAAATTGATTCCTGACGAACAAACAAAAGGTCACTAATTTGTATTATTTTTAGCAAAAAAAATAACTGTTATTGTTAGAAATACAAAGCATTAAACTTTAAAACAGTATGGAAATGATATTTTTAACATGGTCCTGCATCTAAATGTTATGCTAAAATTCAAAGAAATTTAATGCTAGATTCATCTGAAAGCCAATATTTTTAAACTAACAGTTTCCATATCACTAATATGTATCAAAAACCTCCCACGACTTCAGATGGATGATATATTATATAGTTTATTCCCACTGTCAAAAAAAGCTTTAAAATGCCACAGCATAACCAATGGTAAAATACAGTATATTTTAACTGATATATCAATTATAAAATGCCAATGCTGTAATTACTGTAAGTCAGATCTTTACAAAGATCTGAAATTCTGAAAATGCAACTGAAATTAGTTCTTTGTTTTCTAAAGGACTGTCTTTATAATGTACTATCAAGAAGACAAACTTTGTCAGGTTTAGCCAAAGGCATATCTGTAAAATACGCTATGATTTTAAACCATTTTAAGTTGGTGTTTTTGGTTTCCAAACAAAACATGTCTATTGACCTGAAAACCTTGTTTTGTATTGTCACCAAAATTTAGTTCAGAGGGACATTAAAAAAAAAGCATTGGAAGCACCACATAATCTGTGAATAATGTCATGAGAACTGCTGCTGGCAGCTCATCTATTTTTTATTTGCCACTCAGACAAATGAAACATGAGCCACCCAGAACAAGGGGACCTTTTGACACTTCAAAGGAAACCCCTATGGGTGGTTTCCTCTTGAAGCTGAGCTAAACCAGCCCGAACTCCTCAGCTGGAAGCTGCCAAAGTCTCATTAACCCCTAAACAGGCCCCGCACGAGCCTTTCTTTTCAGCTGTAATTATGCTGTGCACTCCTGTAATGCTGCATAGAATAGCAATATGGCTGTTGGAATGTTACAAACATTTCCTTAATTGAAAGTCAGATTATACCCTTTGTGTTAATTAGCTATCAAGGACCGCCCACTTGTATAAATTATTATGGTCTTGTGATAAGCAGAGAGAATGATAAAAATTCCCAAGCAAGGAAGGCTTAATTGAAGTAACCCACAAATTAAGTTCAATTTATTTAAATTAGACTGGTTTAGTAAGCTCATTTGATATAACTAATGTCTCAGAAAATTAATTATCTATATTAGTCACGCCTGACAGTTTTGTACAGCAGAATATATTCTAGATCTTATTAACATTATACAAACAAAAGGGGATTAATATAGCTATATATGTTAATATAGCTGAAACACAGGTAATACTTATGAATGATAGTTAAAAATCGTTTATCTTTTTACCATTTATGACAGACTAGATTCAGCTGTATGTATTACTGTATTTTGCATCCTACAAACATCCAGTCACTGCTCATATCTTCATATGATCATTTTGTTGATTGGTTTTAGAATATCCTTTTTGGTGTACAGTATGTGCTGAGATACTATCTGTGGGATTATGAATAAATGCTTCTTAATCAGAATCCCTCCTAAGAGGTCAGAAAATGCAGAATTAAACAAGCAGGGAGGAAACCACTGTACAGAAACATAATGGATTGTCTTCTTTATTGCGCATAAACATTTATATGGCAATATACAAAATTGCACAGCGTTAAGAATGCTCAATGAGAAATACTGTATAATGTTAGTTTAATTCAGAAGTATAATGAAAACTTTCCTCCATGCTATCAGCATCTTTTTAATTTAACTTAAAGATATTGCCAAAGCGACACAAAAACCTGAACTTCTGTCACTAAATAGGACACAATGGCTTTAAGCTAATTCATGCTAGAATATATTTATGTCGATTTCTGAGAAATTTCACATCTAGGACTCCCACATTGGTCTCAAAATACAATCCAAAAGATATTAAAACAGTAATTGTGTTCAGTTCAGTGATGACCAAAATATGATTATTTAAGTTTTATTTTAAAAAATATAAGCAGATAATCCTGAGCTGGAATTCAATCACTTCCAGACATTTTCCTCAGCTAATTATACAGAGAATTCTACTATGGCAATAGGCCAGCTTCTCACTGCAGGAGCAGTGAACACTATTGGGTATCCTAGGAGATTATGTCACCTTAACATGCTCACAGAAAACGATTATTTCACATATGTTTACAGTAAAAGTATTTGCATTGAGAGCACCTTATTGCCATTTGCTCTATCACCCTTTTTATCACTCCAGTGACAAAGGCCCCCTGCCTGATTCTTTTGTATTTGTTTAGCTGGTGACAGCATCTCAAGAAAATCACTATTAACCTGTTTAACAAATGGTTACAAAGTGAAAATGAAATATCAATGTTATTGGCGGCTATATTTTTATTATATTCATCATATTTCCACATTCGTCTATGCCTCGTAATTCTGCAATTATACAGACTTCTCCAAGCAATTTAAACTGAGAGACAAGGCTACACTAAAGGAAAGCATGCAGGAAATATTCATTGTGTGATTCTAGACTTGGCATGGTTTGCTAGATACAGTATGAGAACTGAGATTGTTGTTTTTATTTCTGCTAAATCATTTCACAGCTTCAAGTTATCACCAAACATTCTGCAACATACAGACCGTTTCAAAATAATATAAATACTTCAATTAACCAAAAAAATTTAAGATAAACATTGTCTGTAAAGCATACTAGTTTACAGGCTTTCCCTTCTTTGCATTATTTCTTATTTCCTTGTTCTGGTGGAGAGACCAGTCTGTATAACATCTTGGGGGAGATACTGGAGACTCCAAAATTCCTTTTAGAGTTATTAGTACTGCTTTCTTTTAATTAGTAATTGAGAAGCTCTGTATCTTCTCTATTTTACAAATAGTGATTTCTGTTTCTTAAAGTAGATGTTATAATTCTTTGCCTCTGGTTTGCACCTCTCATTCCCTTTACAATTATTATACTTCTTAATAACTTATTAACATGCAAGGAGAAGTCAATTAATTTTGTTTGGAAAGAGGAATAACATACTACAGGCTATTACTATGTTATTAGAGTTAAAATGCTTAAAGTAGAATAGTCCACATCTGTACCACCAACAAGAAAGGCATTCAAAGGAATAAACAATACATTTTGATATATTTGTATTTTGATAATTGAGATGCTTACCTAAAATATTAGCATTAGTTCATATTTAGTTTTTTTCTGGTAAAACAGATTATTCCAGGTTATACGAACATCATATCATTTTTTCCACTACACATAAGGATAAATTATTTAAACCAATCTTTTTGTAAACCTTTGTGAATACACTAATATGGTTTTAAAGTTCATACTGCAAGGTCAATTCATTTCTAAATAAGGTCCACAAAATATGTGTATTGTCAGTCAATAATTAAAGGCACTATAATTCACAAACACACAGTTATTTAAACTAGTTGTTGTTTTAATTTTCACCTTAATGGGTGATTATTTTAATTACAGGATTTAATATTTGTGACACAAAACTACAGTATGTCCCAAATGAAAGTTGAATTTGTTAGCCTGTGATTTTATGTTGGTTAAACAGTAAGTAACTCAGCAAATAAAAATACAATTAACATATTTATTTCTAGGAACCTGAAAATAGTACTTGCATAAAAAGAAGGCTGTGTGCAAAGATTTTATTTCTGTTTCACAAACAGAAGAAAGCTTATCTCTGGGGAAAAGATTTTTCTTTGTAATGTTAGATCAGGACCAATGCTATTTTGTGTGACTAAAGGTGTTGAATGACTAGTAATGTGAGAGATTATTCAAACTAATTAAGGAGTCTTATTTAAATCAATATTCAGGGATTTTTATATTATGCTATGGTATTTAGAGGATTTTAAAAGTCATACAATTTGTATGCATCAAATCCCTTTTTACTCATAGTGAACATGGATTTAAAAGTAAATATGTCTCTAAAGAATTTTTTTAGATACAGTTACAAAACATCATGGGGGATTAATTGCATACATGAATGTTTTATAATTAAATGTTTGTCTCATATGTAAAAACTAAATTCTCATACGAATATACAGTAATACCTACTATAGCATGAATGCATTTCATATTGCAAAAGGTCTTGAAATGAAAACTTTAAGTATAATTTAGATGGCCTGAACATAAATGCTCATGTGTATGTTTCATGGTTAATGGGTAGTTTTTATAACGTAAAAATAAATGTATTTTCTGTAATAAATATGGGGGCTTTGCTAAAGGTGAACTACATGGTTGAACCTTTGTTTGAAATGAATACATTGTTGTATTCACGTGGAATAAATCTATTGTATTAAATTGAGTCCAAAATGAGAATGCTGTCAGATCTCCTAATATGAGTACTTGGCACCTAAACACAAGATAAATATTCAGTAGAGGTGAAAAGTCCAGCCAACTGACAATTGCCCATTTGGCAGTTCTTTATGTTTTGCTGTCTTGATGACAGTGTTAAGAGTTTATGATGTGACAGATGTTTCACTGCACTATTGTGAAATGAATAGATTATGAGAAGTAATTAGATGTACATCGAAATCAATGCTGTTATCATGGAGGCCTGGAGGCTATGCAGTAGATGAGAGTCATGGCAGCAGGTGGTCTGATGGCTCGGAGACAGGAAGACACACCGCAGGAGACTGAGTGACAGGTTTCACAAAGCCGGGGGGTGAGAGATCTGAGCTCCTGCACGCATTTGTAATCCTTACTCATTTATAAATAATATAAACTACACATTTTACTTTAGAAGCTAGGTCTTCATTCCTGTTATTTTTTATCAATTGAAATGCATTCTTCACTTTGTTGAAATAGAGAGCATTACTCTCACTTCTCCAAGATCTAATTAGTGTTCATTATGAAGGTTATGTCTGTAGTTCATCATAAAGCTGATCAAAATCAGCTGGTCTGATAGTTAATCAGTTGCACTGAAAAAATATAAAGAGCAAAGGCTCCTGTTTCCCTTCTCCCTACCAAAACAAACATATTATTTATTCTTATTGTTTTGCAAAAGGTACAAGTACATGTTACATGCAAACTCTTAGCTTTTAAAACTACCACTGATATTTCTGCCACTGCTGCTCCTACAACTATTAATAATTTATAATAACTTTTAAACAATAGCAATAATAAATCTATTGATTTTGGTTTATGGTGGCTCAGTCATGGTATTTAGTGGTACAGCCCCAAAGCTCGAGGGTCCTGGGTTTGATTCTGGCCTTGGGCATCTGTCTGTTTGGAGTTTTCTGTGAATGCTTTGGTTTTCTCCCAGCTCCCAAATACATGCTGGCTAGATTTGATTGGCTTCTCTAATTTGCTCATTTCTCTGTGACCCTGTAATGAACCAGCATCCCATTCAGTGGAAGAGTACTTGTGTGTTCTCAGTTCTGCCATGCTCTCTGCTACTGGCATAGACTCCAAACTGCCATGACTAAACCCAGGAAAATTAGCTTTCTGATAATAAATGGATGACTGTAGTTTTAACTGAATATGAAAGTTACAACCTATTGTATTATTTCTTGACCTACAAGGAATTCCTTTCAGGACCACTTGGCTGGTTTGATTTAATATCCTTATCAAATGCAGAGACATTAATATATGAATAATTTGTAAAACAGCTGGCAGGATCTGCAAATCGTTAATTGTGTAACTCTCACCCATCACTTAACATACAGTGTTCATTCATAAAATAATCATAATGCTGGAATTTTTTTTTAATTGTTAATGGACATTGTGGCTCTCTATGCATTGTGAAGTAACTTTCATGTTCTAGAAAACAATTGGTAATGTTGAGACCTGACCAATACTGAAAAGATAAAAGATTTAGACAATATAGCTCATTTGTTATGTGACAGCCCTCCATTGCCTGCTTGTAACATTTACAGTATTTTACTTTCTGTGTGTACATCTTTCCCATATCATGACATCCTAGGAACATCCGGCACACTGTGTAGGTTAACAGTGTTGTGACTGTGTTAAGGGAGAAGCCAGCTTGTGTCATGGCTCTTGGGGAATCAAAGAGATCCTTCTGGATTCCCTTGATTATAATACAGTGACACACAGTCAGCTTTTAACAACTCTTATGAGCATGTCAAAAATATTGTACTTAATGTTTCCCCATAAGATTCGCTACTTTATGTAAGGCATTGATTTTTTTCTAAAAAAGGTTAATGATATGGACATACATAAACATGTACAGATGCAGCCATTCAAAATGTGCGGGCGATACCGCATTATTTTCCGGTACGCTGTACGCAGTCTACCGCAAGTTACCGTTAAATAGCGCAAGTTACCGGTAAATACCGCTAGCAAAATAATAGTATCCGGAATTTCCGCAAGGTGGAGCTAATAAAGCTCAACCTCTCATGTTTGAGCTGTAGCCATCAAAGTCTTTAACGAAGATATTACTAATAGTATTAATAATAAATGACCTTGGACAAGCTGTAAACTCAAAGTATTGCCCTGGTCCACATTCTTTTTTTCATTGACCGTCTTTGTAAAAGTAACACCACAGCATTTCGCAATCACGCATTTTTTTCCAATCATGCAAAGTACAGTAATTTTTGAGAATCGATTCACAATGCCTTACACATGCTCATAAAAGAGATTGATTTAGGAACATAAACATATTACCGTATGCAAACTGTACTGTATACAGTATGTATATGTATATTTAATGTCTTAACTGTGCCCGTTTAAGTATTGAATATTTATATGGAATTTTACCACTGAAGGGAAATCTTAGTGCCTGAGCATAAAAAGAATAGGAGCATACTGCAACGCATGTGAAGGCCATAAACGATATTAATTTTGGAACATAAACATACAATATATGGCTGGTCTCGGTACTTTAAAGAAAACATACACGAAACATGGTTTCATTATGACCAGAATCGGTCTTGAGATATTTTTAACTTGATTTACAGTATTTGAGAGGTATGTCTTGACACCGATACTACGTAAGTACTGCTCACGTACTGTATATGTTTCTAGGTTTATATTATGCATTTCATACGGTCAAATTACTTTTGAGCAACTGATAAGAAGCGCGAAACGGTATGCCCAGGGCGTTTTAGTTTCGTTTTGTGCGGGGACTGCTTTAACTATATCGCCGTGGATTGATTAGAGATATCAAGTACATACAAGTCATTTTTTAAATGTTGTAGTTTGTCTTGTAAAAATGTTACGAGAACATCATCTGTCAACAATTACACAGGTTCTGTTTCCATATTGCGGATTTTGGTTACGTAATATTATTTTCTAATTTAACGTTGTGAATATATGATTTGGGCAAACAGAGCCGCAAAGAAGTACATTATGGGTTGTTGTTTTTTTTTGCAGTTTTATCTAGAACAAGTGATGCTTAAACCTTTGTCTGATTCTTGTGAAACTATCCACACGACAGTTACCCACAGTAGGAGTTGACTTCAGTGATGTCACTGATGGGATGTTTCTAAAAATCCATCCTCTGTAAAACGTCTTCTCTAGTTGTCCTGCATATGTATTCGCTAATGAAGCTGTGTGTTCTGAGCCTGGATCTCTACATTTCTGTATGAACCAGCTTAGAGGGCTAAAGACAGCTTGTGTTTAAATTGAGTGTAAGGTAATTTATGCTTCTAAAGTCATGGTCAGCATTTATTATTGTACTGTGCTGTAAACTTGTTCTGTGCCTAGTCACATTATTTTATAGCGTTTTTATAGCGTTATCAAATCTGGTGGCGCTGTGTGTTAGTCTCCTGACTCCCATGTCACATGGTCTGTGATTGAATCCCATGGAACTACTGTACAGTATCACTTTATTTTTTAACAAACATTTCTTTGAAAAAATGAAACGTTTCCCTTGGTCAGAGATTAAATAAAACCTCACTCGCACCAAACAAATTTATATTTCTAAATATCACAACATGATCGAATTTAAGTCTTTTTAATAACAATGAATAGTCACCTATGCGTTACAAAATAAACATTTATATTGATTTGAATCGCGTTTTGATTTAAATCGTAAACGCGTGTTTAAATATATGTGTTTAAAGGCGATATACTGTATAAAAGCGCTGATTCTTATGGAGTGTGTTCCGCCGGGGATTCAAAAAATTTATTTTTTTTAATCGCGTATCTAAGGAAAATTGCAGTATAACTTTGTTCATTCACAAACAGTGGCATGTTACATTATAATTTGGGTGTCTCCTCTTGCCAGAAAGCTCTAAATTGCATTAAACTGCATTAAACTGCGACACTGATCATTCATCTCTAAATAAACTTTATTTTATATAGCGTTTTAGGCGAATAGGTAATTAGATTGCTCATAAACCTAATCGCTTTTTCTACATAAACACAGTGTGATTGCTCTCTGAAAATGCTTTTCCTTTATATTTAGGCTCAGATTTCAACTATAGATCGCATTATTATAAACTTTCTTGGAAAAATGTATTTTATGTAAACCATGTTTGCTATTAATTCATTTAGGGCTAAAATACGTTCATTGTCTTCCAATCGAGTCGAGTTGACATTAGAAGCTTGCCACTCCCGGACTGTTACACCAACGCATTAGCATGTTAAAGCGACTTAATTGAGGTGCCCAGCTACCAGTTAACACTGTACTTCCTACTTTAAAAATACTTGTAAAACCAGTTTAATTCATCACAGCCAGCACTCCAGCAGAGAGGGGGTTGTACTCGTAAAGTAGAAGCAGGCGAGATTTCCAGCGAAAGACAACTCCCCCCCTCAAAAACCCAGTAAGCAGCGAGGCTTTATGTTGAAAATTGAGGTGGATTTTGTTTATGATAAAGAGGAGAAACTGGGATGAGAGGAGGGTTTGGTTTTGCATAAGAGGCGGGATTATGATAATTGGAGGAATTTGCTAGAGTATAATGGTTTGATATATTTGATTTTGTATTGTGGTCGTTATCTATGTTTTTGGTTGGTATTATGTTTATATGGTTGTTTTTGTTGGTTGGTTGTTATTATGGTTATTAATAATACGATCTATAGTTGAAATCTGAGCCTAAATAAAAAGAAAAAGCAAGTGATTAGGTTTATGAGCAATCTAATTACTTATTCGGTTAAAACGCTATATAAAACAAAGTTTATTATTAATTTGCTGGACAGAGCGGTGAACATTATTATGCATAAGACAAAGATAACAATCCTGATCAGTTTAGAAATCTGTGTACGCTGTAAGGTTTTTACTTCTTAAACTTTTAAAATACACGTTTCGAATAGAAAGAAATCCTCTTCCTGGTACAGTCGCATGAAGAGACAGGCGAAACAGCCCTACACAGCCCTGTCGCAGTACACGAATATAATCATATCGTTATTAAATTCTTTAGATACGCGATTCCATATTATATTAGCAGAAAAGCTTAAACTACCACTTTTTCACACGCTATTTCACATGTTAGTTAAATTTAATTTATTTATATATTATATATTTATATCTCTGACCAAGGGAAACGTCTCTTTTTTTCAAAGAAATGTTTGTTCACAACGGCGACTGTCAGAAGATAGGACACAGCGGCTCAGGCACCCGCTGAATGGAAAAGGGGCACTTTAATGTTCTGTATGGCTAATACTAAAGCCAATACTAATATTCAATACTTTAATATCCTTTTCTGTATGTTTAACAATAGTGGGTACTGGCCTAATTCGTCCCTGCTCCCGTTGTTAGGTGTTAATGTGTTGTTAAGTGTGAATTTGTAGCTGTTTCCCTGGGGTCTGGCTTTTTTTCTGGAAAACCATAACTGGTCTTGTCCAGATTGACTGTCGGCGCCCAGGTCTGACAGTGCTGCTCCAGCAGTGCCAGGTTCTGGCGCAGCCTCTGTTCTGTGGGCGACAGCGGGACCAGGTCGTCTGCACAGAGCAGGAACTCGATTTCCATAATTAATGCAGATCAGTAAATCAAGGGACAAAACAATTATTGCGCCCGAGTCCTCAATGGGCTTTGACGTGCTAATGCGTTGGTTTAACAGTCCGGGTGTGGCAAGCCTCTAATGTCTCCCGACTTTGAAAATCAAGTAATAACTTAACTATATGTGCAAACGTTTCATATGTTGCTGTTGTGGATGCCTGTGGAGTGTATCTTATTTGCTGCGCGCCCTCCCCCCCTCTTTCCCTCAATTCAATTCAATTCAAGGTGTTTTATTAGCATGGCAGATGGGTTCAATCAGTGTTGGGTATTTACTTTGCTTTGAGATTCCACTTTTAAAGGTGATATATAAATTTTTGACTAAAATAAATTGATATCTTTGTCTTCTAAGCTCTCTGTGTACAGTGGAGCCTCCTGTCCAGCCAGCACATGTCCACAGACATTCACAACAGCGACATATCATAAAACGTTTGCACATATAGTGTGCAAAAATGCACTTTATTTACTAAAAATAAGACAGAGATACTGTATCAATTTATGTTACATTAGCCTGATTATGATTAAAAAAACACATATAATTAAACACTCGTTTGCGATTTAAATCAAAACACGATTTAAATCAATATAAATGTTTATATTGTATCGCATACTGTCCAGCCTCCATTTCTCTATAAAAATTTACTCTATTACACACACACACAATAGAAGCAGGAAGCAGAAGCAGGGACCGTTGTCAGAAGGGAAGAAGGTGACTATTCATTGTTATCAAAAATGACTTAGAATCGATCATGTTGCGATATTTTGAAATATAAAAGTCAATTGATTGTCCATAATATTGCTATTCTATTTTTTCGAAGAAATGTTTGTTAAAAGAAAAGTCCAGCACCAGCTGGATTTAAACACACAACCTGCAAGTTGTTAATCAGGCACGTAGACCAGTAGGCTACAAGACAACTCGCATGAACAGGGAGGCGAAACAGCCCTACACAGCCCTGTCGCAGTACACAAATATAATCATATCGTTATTAAATTCTTTAGATACGCGATTCCATATTATATTAGCGGAAAAGCTTAAAACTACCACTTTTTCACACGCTATTTCACATGCTAGTTAAATACTTCGATGCTTGAAATGTTTAGGGAGAAATGGAATACCAGTGTGTATTTTTCCTTTAAAGTACCGATTCCTGGAATCTGACTGGCTGACACCCTTCTGAAGTGGTTCCATAAAATCTGGTATACGGAAAAGAAAGCATTGATAAAAAAAGCCTGGATTCTCATGTATCTCATACAAGTATCTTTCAATACAGTCTTTGCTGTGCTCTTGAGGATCCTTGTGATATTTTGAGCTCTAGTTGAATGATAAGTGTCGCATTTTAAATCATTTTCGTAGTTAGAAATTATGAAACGCCCTGTTAAAAGCAAGGGAGTTTTTATGCCCGTTGAAGTAAAACAAAATGCCTGACAAAGTATGGCTTGGACAGATTCCAAGTGCTTGTACAAATGTGCTAAAGAAATTATTCTTTGAGTATACGGCTTGTCCAAAGTCATTCATTATTAATACTATTAGTAATATCTTCGGTAAAGGCTTTGATGCATAAATATTTCTGATAAAGGTAGGTTGTGTACTTTTGTCCAGCTGAGCAATCTTGCTTTCATAAAATATATACGCGATTCAATATTATATTCCCTTTTAATCAAATTCTAAAAGTATGCCTGTTGACTCCGGTATCTCTTTAGTTAAAGACTTCGATGCTTAAAATGTTTAGGGAGAAATGGAATACTGGTGTGTATTTTTTCTTTAAAGCACCAAGACCAGCCATATACTGTATGTTTATGTTCCAAAATTAATATCGTTTATGGCCTTCACACGCGTTACAGTATGCTCCTATTCTTTTTATGCTCAGCTACTAAGATTTCCTTTCAGTGGTAAAATTCAATATCTACAACGGGCACAGCAAAGACGTTTACTGTAAGTCTTTCTACGACAGACCAACGGACCACGAGTGCCCCTGTCGGTCAACCAATCACGTACTGCGGTGCCTCACGTCATCTTGCGTCACAATGCGCGACGCCACCTGCAGTACGTGTCTGTAACGCGCACTTTGAATGGCTGCATCTGTATATGTATAATTGTAAAACCTCATAAATAAGGCTCAGTACTTCATGTGCACCTGTAGATCCTAAAACAAAGCTACTGTAGGTTCATGGATAAGAATACTTTTTTACTAGTGTAAAGGTGAACACAACAATATTATTTTTATTCAGTATTTGCGCATCCTTTTGATTATTTGCCAAATCCTCTTTAAATTTAACAATTCTGTAACTTTACAGAATTTTCTAAAACTTTGGTTGTCTCAAATCCCAATAGCCTACAAAAATTGACATATATTTTTCTGTAACCCTTTGAGGCATGAAAATCAGAACAATCTGCAGTCTTTCAGGTTTTGTGCCAAATGTGTCCAGAAAACAAAATCATGCAATCAATAAAATTTAGTTAAAAGTCCTGCACTTCCCTAATTTTAGTTGTTTGCATTTTCTGTCATTCTAGTACACTTTGTGAATTAGATTAATTGCATTTTCTTAAACCTATATATGTAGGTACATTATGATTTACTGTGCAGAAACAACAAAATATTGACAAGCACAACAAGCATTCTTTTTTTTCTTTTACAGACATTAATTTCTAGAAATTAAACATCAAACCCTGAATAAAAATTCTGCTATTGCTGATACTAATAATACATGTATGACTAATGTAAGACTTTATCATTATAATTTTGATGGCATTTTACGACAAAACTACTGGAGCAGAATCATCTCTTGATTATTAATTTCAATCATTTTTAAAAACAGTATTTTGCTATACATTCAAATTTATTTAATGTATGCTTTTCTGTTTACAGGCTGAATACAGTAATCTTTATTTCTTTGTTTGATATCTACTGTAGGTCACTTGATCACTGAAATATAGAATTTTGAAGATTTGAGAAGCTCATAGTCTAGTGAGACCTTCCCTGAAAATACAAATCCAGAGCCCTTATACTGAAGAAGTATTGATTATTTTTTAATGTGTTATGAATAAAAGGGGCAAATAGTTGTATTACAGCACCATAGAGATAGGTTTAAAACAAATTTAGTCTCTATGCAATAACTGGATTCAATTTGATCTTATTCATTAATAAATGCAGCAAGAATACAGTATTAAGATTAACTCATGTAGACAATAGAGAAAACTATTAATTTGTATATTTCAACTTTGTGTACAATTACAGTTTTCTCATTTTACATGATATTATCAGTCTTAAAATTGAAATACTAAGTTCTAGATCTGAATGATATTCTACACAATCACTAGTATGTACGAGTAAAAAAAAACACTTAATCACTTGATATACTAACTCAGTGGCATGCATCTCTGTGTCCTTTTAGATTAAGTTTTAATTAAGCAAGGTTAAACCTTTGCATGATTACAACAATGCAGCAATGAATTCCAATTCTCAGAAGCAAAGTTTGGAGGCAACTGTTCCCAGGCAGCCACATTGTCCGCTTCTGCCCTGAATTTTCCCTCTAGCAGTATGTTTCATTCTGCTGTAGTCTGTGCTTGCTAATCGACCTGCTTATGATCTCTCCCACAATTAACATATGCTTATTAGTAACGGCTGGTTGAAGACAGCACAAGACTGCCATTTGTAAACTCAGTCTGAACAGAGGTGATGGATTTACTGGTTCATTTCTTGTTTGATTCAAATAAGATAGCACACCACAAACATGAATAGAAACAGGAATGAAAAAAAACAGTTTATTGCCATATTTTTCCCATATAACATAGAAGGATCTTCTAAATAAAAAGCTAATTTCTTAAAATGTAATTTTTTGATAAAGAGGAAGGCAATATGTTTATGTGGAAAGCTTCAGAAATACTTAATGTCTTAATGCATCTTCTGACTTTTTGCAATAAGGACTGGGTAATCCTATTTCAATTGTTGAAGATCTAACACTCTGTATTGTCAATAACACTGCAGGAACTGGTCAAATTTACATAGAAAATTGTCTGAATATGTTTAATCTGTGGTATGAATATGAAATACAGCAGAACCAGCTTCTATGTTTACACAATCTTTTAAAGTCAATTTAAATATAATAAAGCTATCATTCCTTCTTATTATTAGCATGATCTCTGTAATTTATAGCAAGTGAATCGCTCAATTTGATTTTGAGGTTAGAAATATAGAGAATTGGCAATTATTATTCTTTAAGTATTTGGATTAAATTCATAGCAGAAAAGAACTGGGCACTGCTATTTATATGACACCTCTGCTGCTATTACAAATACTGATATAAATGTCCAATGTAGTCAGCACAGAATACTCTTGAAGCAATGCAGCAGCAACTGCTTCTAACTGAAGCAATTAGAAAGTTTGCTTTAACGTCCCTTAAATTGTATTTTAAAATAATTTAATCTTTATCAGAAAGAAACCATAACTTCTGTGAAAAATATGACTGTTTACAAAAGTAATATCAGAATGAGGACAGTGACACATTGTGTTCATTGATAGGGAATGCACTTTTTAAAGATATTTTTGCTAGTTTTCTTTAAAAAATCAAAGACCACCACAAATAGACCCTTTAAATTGAAGTCAAAATCCTTCAAAATATTCTCATAACACTTTGTCTTACATGAATTTCTAAATAATAATATCCTGATTAAAAAAATACTTTCATACTGTATGTCACCTGATAACAAATATGTCATGCCACTAATTGACTCAACAAAATACAATGCTTCAAGAGTCAGAATTAAAAGGTTTAAAACAACTTGCACTGCTCATAATAAAGGTACATTAAACAAAACATCTTTTTATAGCAATCAAACAAGAATCCTAGTTTTTCTCCCACAATCATATTCTACAAGCAGAATGAATTTCAAAATACATTTAACATGCAAACAACTACATTACAAATTTTTATTTTAATTTGAATATTTGTATTCTATTTCACTTTCTTTTAAAACAGGACTACTGTCGGTCTGAATTTATAATTACAATCCTACAAATACTCCAGTCCAGTGTTGGTAATAATTATAATAATTGCTTACACTTATATAGCACTTTTCTGGACACTCCACTCAAAGCGCTTTACAGGTAATGGGGACTCCCCTCCACCACCACCACCAATGTGCAGCATCCACCTGGATGATGCAACGGCAGCCATAGTGTGCCAAAACACTCACCACACATCAGCTATCAGTGGGGAGGAGAGCAGAGTAATGAAGCCAATTCATAGATGGGGATTATTAGGAGGCCATGATTGGTAAGGGCCAATGGGAAACTTGGCAATGACACTGGGCTTACCCTACTCTTTTCGAGAAACGTCCTGGGATTTTTAATGACCACAGAGAGTCAGGACCTCGGTTTTACGTCTCATCCGAAGGACGGCGCTTATTTACAGTATAGCGTCCCCGTCACTATACTGGGGCATTAGGACCCACCTGGACCACAGGGTGAGCGCCCCCTGCTGGCCTCACTAACACCTCTTCCAGCAGTTTTTCCCAGGAGGTCTGCCATCCAGGTACTGACCAGGCTCACACTTGCTTAGCTTCAGGGGGTTACCAGTTGTGAGTTGCAGAGTGATATGGCTTTATAATGACTTTTGCTAACAAAACAAAAGTTATGAATAAGAGATCAAAATAATTTATATAATTGATTCGCTTTCTTCATTCCAGGTAAGTCTATTGTAATTTAAAATGTTTTAGTGTGATTTCAACTTCTTGTGAACTGTACTTCATAATCCTTGAAATTAACCATATATAATTGACTCCATTAACAAATGCATTATGTTAAATGAGTAATTATTTAACTGTCCTCTAGGTTAATATGCACATCTATCTTGGTATGATGCCTGTTATTACGTTTAAATTTGTAAGTACTTTTTAATTTCCCTGTTTGTACTGGTTTGCATCATATAACTGTTACTATGATGGTTTCAGAGTTACCCCCGCGTGTCTTTAGTATCACCTTTGTCATTCATAACCTTTATGCTCAAAACCATCAAATCCACAGATGGATGTACTGTAGCCACAGAAACACAATGTTATAAGTCCATTAATCTCTCCTTGAAAGGTTTTGCTATAGTTCATCATTGAAGTTAAAAGTCAAAATATTACATTATTTTTAGTTGTACAGGAAGAAACTTGTGAAATAGTTACTTTGGCTAACACTTTTATCTGAAGTGGCATGTATTTGTACCCATTTATACTGCTGAGAATTTAACTGAGACAAGTACTGTTTCTTGATCAAGTGTATACAATAAAACCAGGTTCAGCCTTGGAATCGAACTCACAATCTTCCAGTTATAAGTCCAAAACCCTAAACACTACAGTACTTCAAATTGCTGTCTATACAAACACTGTAACATAGAATACTCAGAATTCTAAATTGAAAGCCAATCAGTTACTTGACTGTGACAGCAGTGACGTTATCCTTGGTTCACAGAGCATTTTCATCATGATCAATAGACAGGCTTTATTGAATGGCACCCCATCAATCAGGCGAAATGTCTAAAGTTAAAGTCAAGAACAAAATCCAATGTCAACACTGGCAGACCAGAAAAACAGAAACGAAATGTGAAGTACAGTCCATCTCCACTATTTACATAGTCTAATCATGGTAAAAGTCTAAAACTAAAGTTATGCATCCTGCATCAGGGGTGATATTTACGTTTAACATTATTGTAAGTTGCTGACTGTCATTGAACTACTTTTGTAACACACATGAAGGAAGAACAATAGCCAGTTTTCAGAGTATTCTTGGGTTAATGAGTGGAATATTAGAAAATCTGGAAAGTACAGTAAAGTGAATAAAACAGCTAACACAAGATCCATACACATATATTACTCATAATAAAATATAGAAAAATACCAAACAAGATTTTAAACAAAATAAAAAAGAAGATGCCACCATTTTTAGTTTCTTTTAGTACCATAATGTACTGTTCATACACATTTTATGATGAGCTAGAAATGAGTGCATATAATATAAATGACATTTTAATATAATGTTATATTTCATAGTATTGTGATATTATTACATTAATATACAATAATGCTTTTCCTGCAGGCTTTCAGTATCTTGTTTCCTTTCCAAAAACTGAGCATTCATCAGTCCATTTTCTGAAGAACATCACATCTCACCATCATACTATTCTTACAACTCTCTCTTTGGACACTTTTCTCACTTCTATTATCATGATTATCTATATTATACTGTATATGAACTTGAATTAAAACAGACCTTAATTTCACTTTTCATAACAGAGCTAATGGCCTGACAGCTACCATGTACTATTACTAATATTAATAACAATAACACCATGACCACAACCACCACTATAACCATCAATAATAATAATAATAATAATAATAATAATGAAAAATAAGAGTTGACATGCATTTTTAATCCCTGTCAGTTATTACAATATACTGTAACACCACTGATACTAGAATCATATTGGCAATGTTAAGTACTTGTGGAAGGCTTTCTTTTTTAAAAACACTTTATTATGCACAGATGGAAGGAGGCAAGAAGGGCAGGATAAATAACTGGCACCTCCCCACCCAAACCATCATGACCAGGAGGAGCCCAGTTCAATTAGTGTTGTAAAATAAAATACTTTGTAAAGGAAATAAATGCTATACAAGCTAAGATCCATGCTTTCAAATATACTCAGGGTTTGAATTTTTAATTAGGGTGCTAATTACAGTCATCAGACAGTCGTTCTAAATACATTCCACTTTGCTTTTCAGTAGACAAGCCTTCAGCCTGGTGTATTTTTCCATTTCATTAATATTTTATGAAAATGGCCCTTGCTGCTTCATCTGTGCATTGCCTCCTAAAACATGCCCCACATTATGGATGTCAGTGCCTTTAAGCCATGTACATTAGCGAGATGACAAAATGCAAAAAAAGTATCTCGTCAACCAGTTCGTCGATTGATTCTATTAGATGGTCTAAAAACAGTTGGGTGTGAGTTATAATTGAGCTGACACTAATAATGAAACTAGATACTGGCTGGAAGCCATTAGCAGTAAGCTTAAGATATTGATGGTTCTAATAATTTTGGAAGAATTACAGTAAATTAACTGACTCACAAAGGAGCTGGAATCAGAAAGTATCAACTGAGTTATGTCTAACAGATTTAGAAATCCAGAAAATAATGTTGGAATCAAATTCACAGTAATACTTTGTCAATTGGAGATTCTGCCATAAATACAGTATGTTCATGGATTAGTCTAATAACTATAAATGGTAAAAGAAAAAAAAAACAAAAGCCATGTTTTTACCTCTGTTACAGTATTTTTTTAAATACATGGGATCCTGAACTAGATAGTTGAACTATTAAGTTAATGAGGTGTCTCAAAAGTGTTGACACTGTATAATTTTGTTACCAAGTAAATCAAATAAAGTTATACTTTATTGACTGTACTTAAGTTATTAAATAAAGAGGCATTTACAGTAAATGTAGAATTCACAATCCTTTTCTCACAAAGTTTTTGTATCCCTTCCTTGACAATGTATTATTCTAATGGTAAACTAAAGATCAATTGCCCCACCAACCACTTTTATAGTATGCTACTGAAATGAAATGAAATGAATACCTCTTTTAAAGAGGATAATGTAATTAAGTAAACAAGTACAAATGCCTTTAAAAACTTGCATATCACACTTTCAGATGTCTTGACAAGAAATACACTAAATAAAATTTCATTTGTATTACATTATTTGTATTTAAATAAAAAAATAAACTTATTTTATAGTTAATATTCCTCTGTGAAATTAAATTCCACTGATTGCTTCTCTCAGAATTGACCTATAGTACATGGCAACATATTACATATTATTTTTAATATTATTTTTAATAATATTATTATTATTTTTAATATCCAGATTTACAAGCATATTATACACGTTGAGTGACAAAATCATCTTCGTGGAATGAAATAAAAGCACTTTAAAATGATTTTTTAAAGTTTAAAACAAGTACTGTTCTTCTTATAGCACTTTACAAACCTGACAATTAATATTATAAAGATGAAATATATAGGTGAATGTGCATGCGCATGTGGTATTGAGAGGACTGATTTTAGAAGAAAATAAGAGTAAAATAGACCAGAAGAAAAAAGTACCTACTGCTTTTCTATTAAAAGTTTAAATACATTCTCCTTCCATGTACTTGGATATCAATAAAATGATAAGATTACATTGGATTACATGTTATTAATCAACAATGGTTTTATTTTGAAGAGTATAGTCATCTGTAAGGTGTTCATTATAAAACATAATGTTTTAAATAATTATAAATTTCAAGTTTGCAAATCAACATGATATGACAAATGAAACATGACTCATATGCTGTGGACTGCTTCTAGTGCTCCTGTTATCCCATGTGAACCCTGACATCATGCTCCTTTTTCTTCACTGTTTTCTCTTAAAATAAACACAAATAAAAAAATGTGACTGTCAGTTTCTGACAGTCTCAAATCTGAGGATTTTTAATAAAAATATAAAACAAATAAGATATTTCTATTTTCATAATATTAGTATAAAAGCACTGATACATAAACGTAATTAAGTCAGTTAAGAGCTGGAAAAATATTCTAATATTCATTGTGCTCCATATCATAGACTGAACATGAAAGGACACACATTTTATTATTATTTCCCTGATTTTTATACATTTCAATATTTTTGATATTGTTGACTTTTTTTTTACTTGCCCTTTACTTCAAGAGCACTGCAACCTATTACCAGAAAATTCATTTTTTAAATGCTTCATTTGAAATTATGGTTGTGTACACTCATGTTTGGATAACTCATTAAAGCAGCTTGTAGTTAATGTGGAGAATTAGAGAATTTAAATAATGAGAGGCATTTATGATAATGTAATTTATGATAATCTTTAATTTAAATAACTTCTTTACAAATGCAAAAAAACCTGACCCCATACCTCTGTCAAAGAAACAGATATGTTGAAGAGAGTCACAAAAATGAACAACTTTTATGCAGCTAAAAATGACAAAAATCTGTCAAGCTCATTTAAACATATGATATAAAAAACACTGTGGATCTAAGTTAACACGTAACATGATAAAGGAGAGCTGGGATGAAATCTTTAATACTAAATTGTTTCCTTTTGTTTCACAGGCACTGTCTGCCAGATTATGCAGTTCCCAATTGCACATGACAGTTTCAACACAGCTTAATATCTCTTTGGTTGAAAGATAGTAGAGCACTACATTATTCCATCATTTATAGTATCATGAAGAATTTACATGAAAGTGTATAAAATCCCATTCTCAGTATATGAACCACACTGAAAAATAAGCCATTATTATTATGAAAATCAGCAGTAATTCATACATTACAAATTACTTGTTAATATATTTATTTGTGCTGTTTTAAATAAAACAATAAAAACACAGAAGGAAAACTAATGGACACCCAGCTGTGAAATCAATATCTCACAATAGTAACATCCAAGAACCAAATGCTTTGTAAATATTTATTGAGTATTTTATGCATAATAAATTTTGGCTTAAGATGCTTCTTTAGGTGGCAGCCTCTTGGCCATAGGATGAGGAGGCTCTTGAACTCCCATGTGATATTGAAAGTTGTCGAAATAGCCCACAAAACTTATACTTTTTACATATTTCCATTGTATGTCCTTTTTTACTTAAAAAAGAAGGTCTTCTTTAGCTCAGCTGGCAAGACCTGGGTTCGAGCCAATGCAGTGAGGCACGAACTAAGGACAGACAATGAAATGTGGGCTATTTCGAAGTCACAAATGTGAAATAAAAAGTCTCAATTGTGAGATATAAAGTCGGAATTCTGAGTTTCTAAGTCAGAATTCTGAGTTTTTAAGTTGGAATTCTGAGGTATAATGACGCAATTGCGAGATACTAAGTCGGAATTCTGAGATACTAAGTCGCAATTGCGAGATACCATAGCGCTTTGTTTTTTTTACTCCCTGGCAGAAACGGGCTTCCATATTAACCTTTTACCTATCTACTATGGTCTGCAAGAATGGGTCAGACCCCTGGTAACTCTTGATAACATTAGGATTGAGGATTGAGGGAGACTCTCAGACTCTGCTCACCCCTTCACATCTATGTCTAGATCTATCATGAGAAGCTTCTATTCTCTCGATAGCTGACGTAATTGTTAAAAATATCACTACAGGATGTCTAATCGTTTTACTATATGAATTTTTCTTTTGTCTTTAATAATATCATACCATACTAGTCCATTGCTAATACCACACTTTTGTATGGTATTGAAAACTAAGCAATCATGAATTTTAGTCCTGGTGAGAACAATACTGTCTTTTCCTGTTAAAAATGTGCACACCAGCTATTCCATTTTAAAATTTTACATGGAATGTAAGTATCAGAATACTGGTGGTTCCAGATTAAGGTGGCTCCTGACACTTTCTGACACACATGCAGCAGTAATGTCTACCTACAGTACCTACACCTGTTCTGTTATAGAAATCTACTGGGTGTACTCTATGTGTCTACTGTACTTTTAGATATGGCTGATGTAACTATACTGCTGAATCTTTGACTGCTCTTTTTCAATGATGATTTCCATGTTTCTAGAGATTTTAAGACACATCATTTGTCCTTGGGTCTAACTAGAGCCTTAAACACTTGCTATGTACACTTGCTAGGTAACATTTTTCTAATGCGACAATTATAACAGCATATTCCATCTTTGCATGTTCACTTCTTTATCTTTTCATTTATAGCAGATTTATTTATCCTACTTTTCCCTATTTCCCTCATTGACTTTATGTTCTGTTTGCATGTGTTGCATTTTGTTACTTTGTTTTAAAAATGCTTTATAAATAAATGCATGTACAATAACATTAACAAAGAATGATGCCACTGATTTCCTAAAATAAATAATTCAATTCGAACTACACAGAACATTGTTCATCCTGGTTTCTACGCATGAAGTGACCCCCCCCAGATGGGACACCAGTCCATCACTGGGCCTACCCCCAGCAGTATTGGTTCCATGTATACAACTAGTGAACTGGAGCAATATGTGTAAAGAAACTGAACTGTATTGCTATTCTTCCCCTAATTGTTTTGTAGATTGACATTTGCATTAATTTGTCCATCTCTTTTACAGATGTCTTGAGGAATTCATTAAAAACTGAGCATATATTTTAAAGAGCAGATGTGCAATACCTTGAGAAAATTAAAGAATCTAATCTAAAACTGATACACAATTTACTTAAGTATGTAGGAAAGTTATCATTTGTTTTAGAGATTTGAACATAATTTATTTAGGATCTCAAATCTTAACCAAAGATCTCAAATAAATTTTCTTGAGATACTCACAGTGCAGTGTCAGCTATAGCAACAAATGATTAGAATGTGTTCCTTATCTCACTCTTAAACTGTTAAATACCAGCTGGGTAGATGATTTTATCAGATTTCAGACATGTTCTGTTTTTATTCAAAGAATAATAAATAAATCACAATGAAAATGATTTAATATCAGATGGTTTTTTTTAAGTTCAGAATTGAGGAAGTGTCATGTAAATTAAACGCAGTGTCCTGTTCTTCCAGTTTAGAACTACAGACCAACAAAGCATTTTATTTTTATTAGAAAGTCACAGTAAAGTTTTCAAACATATTTATTAAACGTTTATCTATAAAGAGCTCCTAGATTTCAGCATTTTACATGTTTAGACTCTGAGAAACACACTTAAAGAAGTGTCTGCATAACTGTATTAGCTACACATTTTAATAACTGGTATACTTCTTAATTACATATTCTAGTATAACTATTCCATGTTGTATGCATGTATTAGCCTGTGTTTTTCAATTTAAAAATGCTAGTAAATTGTTAACAGTATTAACAACTGTAAACAATAAAGGTAGCCATTAATAAATTATTTATAAATGACAATGATTTAATTTTGTTAATAACGTTAATAACTATACAATCATTTGTCAGGGCCACTTATTATTTTTTATATATGCAATATGCAAGTTCAGTAGACATTCTTAATTCTTGGGTATTTACAATCCTGTTTTCATTCAGCCTTTATCCAGCTGAAGGTTTTATTGCATCTTTTTATATCAAGCGATCTCTTCATTCTGTGAACTGATTACAGGAAATAAAATTAATCAGTATAATTACAAATATTTTCCAAAAGATATACTGTACATTTGTGTATAGCATTAATGTAACATAAGTAGTAAAATACAGGAGTCCTTTCATTTAATATGATTAATGAATGGTTATTTATTATGTATTTGGAAAAGACACATGGAGCCTTAAAAACAGGAAAAGGTACATCTTAATATTAAAAAAAATATTACAGACCTACTTAATAATTTAGATGGTTTGTAAGCATTCTTGTGTCATAGACATTCTGGCAGAATGACTATATGTTTGATAGGGCAATCAGTACATTGCCATCTTGTCACTCTGTGCACCAGAAAGGTCCAATCCTCTGGTAATGTCTAATGCACCAAGACAGGAATAAGTAGAGTAGAAAGCACCTGTCAGCTTTGCTTCCTTATTTCCTTGATTACATGAAACTTTAATATGGTTTTCAAAAATTCCACTACAAAATGGGGTCTTATTGCAAATATAACTTCTCTTCTGCTCATGTGGCAGTGGAGTTAAAAAAGGTATCCAAATTATGTTAATTCCTACTTAACACTTGTGATTAATCATAACTCTGTACTGTAACATAGCAATCTTGTTCTTCGTAACGCTTAATATAAATATTTGTAAAATACTTGCATCTTATGACAAATACATTTTATGTATATATTAAACTTATTTTTGATTAGGGCATTGAAATTATATATAGAAAAATATACAATGTATGTATTAGTTCTAAGAAGAACAAAAATAGTCTGGTATTTGAATTTTCCATTCTGCTATTTCATATTTTAGCACTCATATTCTGGTTCACCAGGGCTGAGATGTATGTGTCCCAATGACAAGATCAGGAGGGCCACTTGGTCGGGTGAAAATCTGCATATTCATTGGGACATCAATTATTTATGACACTACACAATGAGCTTTGGATTAGTGGTTAGACTTTGCTTCTGAAAATGTTCTGTAGATATAAAAATGCGCTTATATTTCTGGAGGTCCTTTCTAAATAATTTAGCATTTCAAATTATGAAAAAGAAAGCAACAACAACAAAGTCAAATATTATTTTATATGCTAGTTTAGCTATATAAGCCGAGTAATTAACAAAATCCTTCTGCAGTTGAGTTATTTGATTTAATTTTATTTTAAATATTATAATAATATATTGGCTCTTATTAATATGACTTGGATTTTGATTTGAAATCTAATTAAAATATATATTTTTAAATATAATCAACATATGCAGAGAATATACTGTTTCTTGGAATGTTTTAGTATCTCAGGGATAACATCAAAAGCAAAATCCCCTGCATTCCATATGAAAATACTTTGCTGCCTGTCTTCCTGTCAATCTTGGGTACAGCTCATCAATTATTTGTAAGCAAAAGATTGAGATAGCTAATAGCTTAAATGTATTTGTCTCCTTCACCAGGACCGGCAAATGCAATTATGTATTACTTTGATAAAATCTAAGACATTTTTATACAGAACTATAGATTTAAAAAAACACTATTAATAATTACACTAATTTCAAATAAAAGAAGAAAAGACATCTTCAAGTCTCATTTCATTTCCTTATTTTCCTCATATTAAATATTTTACCAAAGTCTGAAAAAATCACAGTTGAAAAGCAATCCTTTCGTTTGTTTGGAACTGAATCCATAGCAATAAAAAAAGGCACTGTACAAGTCTTTATGTCAGATGCCAAGTTAAAAAAAATGATCCAGAGAAGATCAGTCTTTTGCCAATCACATGCCACCAAATTATAACCCCAAGTAGCTCCCCCCTCACCCCACCCACGCCCCCACCCCACTCTGACCCTCTACCCGTGGCCCGAGACATTGCTCAGACGGAATACATTGGTGTAATGTGCAAATCAGAAACACACCAGCAGAGATCATTCAAGGGGGAAATAGGAATACAAGTCACTTTTTAGCTGTATACGAAAAGCACTGAATTTCTGACCTGCTCTGAGAAGCCACAAGACACGAGTGAAGCAACCAGCATCATTAAAATGCACTTCAATAGCATTGACATTAAGCTGCTCATTCCTCTGCAGCCAAAGATCACACTCAGAATAGTTCACACTAACATTTTTTCACATTGCTGATGTTTTAGGACATCGAGGAAAATTGAAAGATACATTAGGACTTCAAGAAAATACCCACCCCCTCCTCACTTTGCCTCTCACACATACACCGAGACACATGCAGCACCATCACCCTACAGTAGAAGAGCACGGAATAGATGACCACACTTACTTTAAATGTCCCATGAAGCAAAGTTCCCAGATTGTGCAGTTGCTCTGAATCTTATTCCACTAAGTCTGAGAAGAGATAACAAAAGGGAGAAACATAATGCCAGACAGCCTCTACCCTACTTACACAGTGCAGTATCCATACATGTTAATTCCTAGTGTGAATTTTGTTTTTTCTTTTTTTAAAACACCTTGCAGAATGAAGCTTTTGCACTGCATCTGGTTGCCAAAGCACAATCAATATGGAAGGGAGAGGTATTTTATGATTGGAGAAGTTGTTGTGTTTTTGGTGGTGAAATTCATTATTTAGTATCTGAACCCTCAGCATTTCAGTATCATTTATTCATAAAGTCCCTTTTTGCCAGGAGGAAATGGATACAGCTGTAGAGAGAGAGTGAGAGAGAGGGGGAGAGAGAGGGAGACGGATTGATGATATTGATCAGGTACCATCTTGAAACAAAAGCAAGGTGCTCTATTTTAGTTGACAAGTGTGACAGATAAAAACAAGTAAGGAAGGAGGAGGTGAAGGCCTTGAACATCACAGGCTTCAGAAAACGATTGAAGAAACTATTATGACAAGCAGATTCAGGCAGGCTTGAGCTCAAAAATATATTCTGAAGTCATTAAAAAATGATGTTTTGTTTGCCTTGTGAATATGGGGCCTCTAGTAAAGCATCTATTGAAGACATAACAGCTCCCTAGCAATCCTTTACAGCCTTTTATCCTACATTGTTATAACTGGAGGAAATTAAAGAGTTCCTAATATTTCAGTATGTAACTAAAATGATAAAAGGATAATTATTTCAGGTTTATTGTAACAAACAGAATACTGAGTGTCAATACAATACTCTTAAAAAGGTATAGCTGTAGTAAGCAACACTAAATTATGTATTGGATATTTGTTACATGACTAAATCACATTTTCGAGAGCAAATGAGCATATTTTTCTGTACACAAAACACTATAGCAGAGTGTTTTTTGTATGCAGTATTCTGTTTAGAATTAAGTCATTTCACAATCCAGTAACTTTTAAATTATTTAGATCTAACTTAATGCGACAGCAGCACTATAGATTGCTTAAATCAATCTCAGTCACTTAGAAAAAAGGCCATACCTGTAGCTTCTATGGCCTTTGGCTCAATGGTTTAGATTCTTTCTTGACAAATTCAAGTTTTCGAACAGGCATTTGTCATTTATTTAAGTCTTATCTGTCTTCCATTACTTACATATCTAAAGAATTTCTAGTCAACATCATTTAGTATAGAACTTCTGCAAATCAATTATGAAATTTAAAATTGTGTAAGTATGCTTTTAACATCAATTTAAAGTACTTAATTACATTATACCTTGAATCTGAATCCTATGCTAAACAAATTTTCAAATACATAGGTATTCTTACATTCTTATTGCATGATTAAAACAATATCATTGGATTAAAATCAATTATTCAGTTTAATTGCTTTATTACACATATAGCTTTAACTTTAAAGTTTAATGATACACACTAAAATACTAAAATATTCTGAGTAATGTGTGGTAAGTGTATAAACTGTTTTGGAGGTATCTATATCAACAAAAGATATTATAGGAATCAAAAGCTGTTAGAATGCATATTTGAACATTGTGCTGTAAGCATTTAGGAAAGAAATGAAACATTGCTTTTGGATTTCTGGGGGTAACAGAATGGTTCACCAGAGGACCTAATTTAAAAGGTCTGTTTTTATGAGCAATTATTTGGTTGTTACTGATTACTAGTACTGGTTACAACTGAACCTGATTGATGTGCTAAGTACCATTCATCTCTTATCCATTAATAAAGAATTGTGCCCTTTTTACTGTATCACATTTATTTAAAAATAATAGTATTTAATTATTAAGTAACTTCAAGCAAAGAAAAAGATTATTCAGGTTAAGATCTGTTTGTAATCTGCATCAATGTACAACAACTGCATATGCTACCTAGTTTTTCTCTGCACTTTCCTGGATTTCACAACTGGTGTAATCCAAAAAGAAGCATCTAATTTTCCCTTCATCTGTAATTGTATTGTACTACAGTATATGACATTGTATGATGAAAGAATAAAGTATTTTAAATTGATTAAACTTTTAATGTACTGTACCATATTGGCAGATGTTGTACATCACATCATGAACAATCACTGCACATTGACTCAGAGAAGGTATTATGTAGTCATAATTATATTGTTCAGAGGCCTCAAGGAAAATGGTAAATGCCCAACTCTTTCATAAAATCACCTTCTAACAAAACTATATTTAATTTTCAGATAGTGTTATTCAAAGCAGCAGAAAGTAAAGATACTGTATAACCTTAAAGGTATCATGACTGTCCTATTAAAAAGCTGTACTATATTCATTGTTTTTTTTCATTCACTAAACACAAACAATATTGTGTCCTGGTACTTAGAAAATTCAAACCATTGTAGACATAATTTTAAGTGATGTACTAATGTCTCAATAGAAAGATTGATAATTGTAAACATATTTCTCAGGACACATTTATTTGAGTACAAACATTTCAGAAGTAACACTTTTCAAGATAAGGCTTGACAAAATTTGAAAGCACATACTGTGTTAAAGCTGACACATAACTGATACATTTTAATATTTTTTCATAGTGTAATAAAGAATGCTTGTTTCACTTGTCTGGATTTAAATACTGGAAATATAAATTGTAAACACTTGGAATTTCACATCATCTTTGAAAACCAGAGGAGGGTATTTTACACCTCAGCTCTTATATTTGCTGAAACCTGTAGCAGTGTATTGATCCAAAGGGTCACAGTAGGTCAGATCAGGTTCTCCTTTGCATTTCATTGTGGCACGTTTGCCTAAAGGACTGTCATTTCTCTTGAGGGAAAAGAAGCATTTTCAAACAGAAAATTGAAATAAAAAGTGTGTCACATTGGTAAGTTCTCAATCAAAATTCCAAATCATTGGAAAGTCCTCCACTTCTACTTTTTACCAAATATCATTCATATCTAGCTTCCTAAAGAACAATTTCATTTTTATATTATAAAGAATTATAAAACTTATAAGAGAAAATGTTTGTTTTCAGTATGGAATGTAATTTTGATTGATTAACTTGTTGTTACTTCCATAAGTAATTGTAAATGTTACCTGATTTATTTAACCTTTTATGGCTAGAAATATTATGATATTACCTATGAATTAAATCGACTTTAATTAAAATCACAAGATAACATCACTTTCAATAACCGCTTATCCAATTCAGGGTCACAGGGACCCAGAACCTATTTGGGGGATAGGCTTCCTTGGTAGTGTTGTAACAGAAAGAATAAGGTTCTTGATCCCGAGATGAAGTAAAACAGATGAGTTTATTGCATGCAAGGAACAATAAAGCCAAAGTCTTGTTTCCCGCAAGAAACAACAAAACCGAAGTATTGTTCGATGTGCCGGTACAAACTTTTAGGTTATATAGTCCTTGCTTGCTGCTTCAGACGTCATTCGATGTTATGGTAAGAAGGGGGGGGGGGTCATGGTATTTGGCCAAATGGTCAGTTTAAGATTATGCCCCCAGGGGGTTCCTTGCTCGCATCTGGAATCCTTATCAGTTAACCCCCTTTCCTGCCATAAACCCCTGTTGCTTAGAAGTCTAATTTTCAGGCAGAACTGACTTAAGTTATTAACCCTTTTAACATCTTGTCTCTTACTTCAGTAGCATGGGGTACAAGACAGCATAAACCCTAGAGGGATGCCAGTCCATCACAGGGCAGACACAAACATGCTTACACTCACACCTTGAACAATTAACCTACAACCATTTCTTTGGACTGTGTGAGGAAACCAGATCACCCAGAGGAAACACACACAAACAAAGGGAGAACATGCACACACCACACAGATTTTACCCTGGGAATTGAGTATTTGAACCTAGGACCCCAGCACTGCAAGGCTGTAATGCCAACAACTGCACCACCTTACCCCCTGTTTTCATTAAAATATCCTTCCAAAATATAACAAGATTTTTTAAATGAAATAATTCTCTCTATTTTTCCAGTGACATATACAAGTTCTATAACTAATATGTTATATGTTACATCATGTAAACTACTTTGTAACTGATTTTGTGAGAGACAAGCAATTGTGCTGTAAATCTTGTGCCTGCAGAATTCCTCAGGGAGTGATGAAAGAGGAGGCCAAAGAACGTCATTCACTTACAGCCAAGACAGACGATCTATACTATGAAGGCAACTGTCTTCCTAACACTGGAAAGTATAATGCAGAGCTCCCTGCAATTATTTTTTTAAACACCGATAAAAATACATTTTGTTTCAATAACAAATCTGTATTATCTCTTATTTAACCTAGATATGACTTCCTTATACAAAGTAGTTCAGGTGGGTAGCTGCGTCAGCATGCGTAGGCTGCAAAAGAACAAGTAATAGGTTTATTCCATGCTGAAAAAAAGAAGAAAACACAACGTTTCTATGTGATGTGTCAGGTGTGAGCCTTACACCTGAAGAAGGCTCCATGGCTGAAATGTTGTGTTTTCTTTCTTCTTTTTTCAGCATGGAATAAACCTATTACTTGTTCCTTATACAAAGTTAATTTTTAGATTTTGTATATCAGTCAAATTTGAATAATATCCTTTACTGTTCCTCTTAACTTGAGAAACATTATTTGTTTCACTTTTCTATAACCAATATGTTGATTTTTCTACTGTAAAATACTTGTTTCAGATATTTACTGATTGAGATACAAGGAACTGTGAAATTTTAACAAATTCTTTATTTCTTTTTGAAACAAAATGTAATGCACAAAAATTTGATACCAGGTGAAGAATACATTGACGTATGTTATCATTTTTAGGTTTTTGAGAGAATAATGTAAAATTCCATGAAAGTTAATAAAATATGTCACCTGCTTCAGTATGATCAATTAATTAGTCTTAGATGTGCAGCATATGATAAAAATGTAATTATGATATTGTTACCACCAGAGGATTACAAAAATAGTGAATGTCAGGATTTGACCAAGTGGTTTAGTCTATAAGTGAAACAAATGTTCATAACCCGCAACTTGTAAGTGATTTCTAGCAATATACCCCAGCAGTTGGTATAATTAGAGGCATGTGAATTCTTTGTTCTCCTGCACAGCTTTGGTGAGGGGAGTAATAATCCAGGCACACTTGGTTAAACAAATATTTATTACAATGACACAAGACACAAACTACACTACACAAAACAAAATATAAAACACACATTACTCTATGTACAGTATTTATAGACAAGTCGTTTCAGAGGCCTTACATTCACCCAGAAAACCCCCAGACTGCTACTAACCATTAAACTCTTAATTCCTACAGAGGCCACATAAGAGATAAGCTGCCTTCTAACTAAATACAATGCAACCTCTTGTTAAATCTCTCTTCCTCTGCACCCCGGAAGCAACAAAATAAACGGCAGCCTATAATCCTATCCATTAAAATGCATCCTAAGCAGGAAAGACATTTCTAACTGAGGTATCACAGTATTAGGACCCACGTACTGTAGGCCACAGGGTGAGCACCCTGTGCTGGCCCCACTAGCACCTCTTCCAGCAGCAACCTTAGTTTTTCCCAGGAGGATTCCCATCCAGGTACTGACCAGGCTCACACCTGTGTAGTGTGCTCTCACGAGACACCAGTTCTGTAGGGGTTTGGGCATTTACTGGGACAATTATTAATTGTAGCAGTAAATCACAAAATTGATTCTTTTGATGGCTTTAGAATCCAACCATGCGATATAACTCAAACAATGCACACACACAGGTACTAATACACGAGGACACATTTATTAATACATAGAATATGGATGTAAACCTAACAGATCTTATCGTGAGGGTTATCAGAATACAAAAGGTATATATTCAATCAGTTACAAAGAGTTACATATATCAGGAGGACATACATTCAGTATATCATTCATTTAGACCGTTTCGTAAATGAACTTGGTTATAACTTCTACATTGGATACTCAAAACAAGTACATAACTCTTAGGAATTAAATTGATATCAACTGGTTGGGATAACAATTGAATTCTCGAGCTGTAATGCATTGAAGTTGAATACTCATCCAATCTCTGGGGATTCAGATCTCCTGCGGGCTCTCTGGCTCCATGCCAGGCTGTGCTGTGCGGCTTGCAACGGTGCACTGCTGATGCTCACGCTCACTGACCGGCTAGTTAGTGTTGGCTTTAACTAGCAAAGTTTGTGCACAGGAGAAAAGATGACTGTGGGTCCCAGCAAGTCAGGAAAAGGACCGGTTCGTTCCTGATGAAGCGCTAGTTCTGAATAGTGATTCAGCTGTCCACAGTTCCGACCTGTTCACGAGGCTTACTGCTGGTGCTAACCTCGGGTGGATCCTCTGGTTACTCTCTGGCAACCTCTGCTCTAGACTCTTAGAACAGAGGAAAGTTCTGGCACTCGGACACACTGGCTGTTCCGTGGTTGTCCGGGCTGAGTCTCAGGATGGTCAGGAGGCGCGCTGCGAGAATGTCCTGCCCTTGGGAGCCTTTCTGCTCCTGGGCCGTCCTGCCCTGGAATTGTCTCGCACCCCTGGAATTCTCCTTAGAATTCCCTTAAGAATTGCCTCTAGAATAGTCTTGGAGCTCTGTGTTGCCTGTTTTTACAGATGCAGCCATTCAAAGTGCGCGTTACAGACACGTACCGCAGGTGGCGTCGCGCATTGTGACGCAAGATGACGCGCGGCACCGCAGTACGTGATTGGTTGACCGACAGGGGCACTCGTGGTCCGTTGGTCTGTCGTAGAAAGACTTACAGTAAACGTCTTTGCTGTGCCCGTTGTAGATATTGAATTTTACCACTGAAGGGAAAACTTAGTAGCTGAGCATAAAAAGAATAGGAGCATACTGTAACGCGTGTGAAGGCCATAAACGATATTAATTTTGGAACATAAACATACAGTATATGGCTGGTCTTGGTACTTTAAAGAAAAAATACACACTAGTATTCCATTTCTCCCTAAACATTTTAAGCATCGAAGTCTTTAACTAAAGAGATACCGGAGTCAACAAGCATACTTTTAGAATTTGATTAAAAGGCAATATAATATTGAATCGCGTATATATTTTATGAAAGCAAGATTGCTCAGCTGGACAAAAGTACACAACCTACCTTTATCAGAAATATTTATGCATCAAAGCCTTTACCGAAGATATTACTAATAGTATTAATAATGAATGACTTTGGACAAGCTGTATACTCAAAGTATAATTTCTTTAGCACATTTGTACAAGCACTTGGAATCTGTCCAAGCCATACTTTGTCAGGCATTTTGTTTTACTTCAATGGGCATAAAAACTCCCTTGCTTTTAACAGGGCGTTTCATAATTTCTAACTACGAAAATGATTTAAAATGCGACACTTATCATTCAACTAGAGCTCAAAATATCACAAGGATCCTCAAGAGCACAGCAAAGACTGTATTAAAAGATACTTGTATGAGATACATGAGAATCCAGGCTTTTTTTATCAATGCTTTCTTTTCCGTATACCAGATTTTATGGAACCACTTCAGAAGGGTGTCAGCCAGTCAGATTCCAGGAATCGGTACTTTAAAGGAAAAATACACACCGGTATTCCATTTCTCCCTAAACATTTCAAGCATCGAAGTATTTAACTAGCATGTGAAATAGCGTGTGAAAAAGTGGTAGTTTTAAGCTTTTCTGCTAATATAATATGGAATCGCGTATCTAAAGAATTTAATAACGTTATGATTATATTCGTGTACTGCGAAAGGGCTGTGTAGGGCTGTTTCGCCTCTGTCTTCATGCAATTCCCCCTGTAGCCTACTGGTCTATGTGCCCGCTTACCAAATCATGGGTTGTGTGTTCAAATCCAGCTGGTGCTGGACTTTTCTTTTCACAAACATTTCTTCGAAAAAATAGAATAGCAATATTATGGACAATCAATTGACTTTTATATTTCAAAATATCACAACATGATCGATTCTAAGTCATTTTTGATAACAATGAATAGTCACCTTCTTCCCTTCTGACAACGGTCCCTGCTTCTGCTTCCTGCTTCTATTGTGTGTGTGTGCAATAGAGTAAATTTTTATAGAGAAATGGAGGCTGGACAGTATGCGTTACAATATAAACATTTATATTGATTTAAATCGTGTTCTGATTTAAATCGCAAACGCGTGTTTAATTATATGTGTTTTTTAATCATAATCAGGCTAATGCAACATAAATTGATACAGTATCTTTGTCTTCTAAGTATCTTAATAAACTTTCAGCATAGCTTTCTACCCGTTAAGATTTATATTTCTTGGGATTTTGGGATCAAACGTGGAAGGATTAGATTGTAATCGTTTTTATTTGTCAAATACGTGATTGTATTTCTGAATGTTATGTTACACCAACAGTAGTTCACTGCTTTAAATACATCGAATTAAGAAAGTTATGTGTAGCACTTTAGATCTTTTTTTCTGAACCAGGGAAAATCTGATCATGTTTCTCTATAACAATAATAAAAAACTTTATTTTACATATCACCTTTAAAAGTGGCATCTCAAAGCAATACAGTAGATCGAAAAACAGTTAAAAGGGACCAAAGTAAATACCAGACAAACGCAAACGCGTTTTTAATAAAATGCTTTTATTCATTCAGCAGAGAGTGAGAGGGACATCCAGCAGAGAGAGACACACACACCGGTTTCCATTGACAAAATTGTTTTTTTTCAATTCCTCTTGTCTAACAGGAATGTTTTGTTTGTGGACAGACTGTTAGACTAGAGGAAAAGATCGCCTCCTTCTACGAAGCATTTCGTTGATCCGATCACGAATTCTTTTCCAGTCGCACGAAGTAAGGGTAAACTTACACCATAACGATGAGCTAATGCCAGGGAAAGACACCATTTCCTTTTTCTGATCACTCGCTTTCTGGATACACATCTCACCTGCCTGTTCTTTGTTTTCCTGGTTTGCTGATTATGCCTACTGCGGTCCACTCCTACCCTCACACCTAAAGAATACTATTTTAAATTTCTTGGCGCAGTTCATTAACCCTTGTATGTGCTGTCCGCGCCCAAAGTGCAATTTAAAAAAAGTCAAAAACCGCACTCAAAATGCAATTTAGAGCTTTCTGGCAAGAGGAGACACCCAAATCAATGTGACATGCCACAGTTTGTGCATGAACAGGGTTATACTGCCTATTCCCTTCGATACCCGATTAAAAAAAAATAAAAAATGTTTTGAATCCCCGGCGGAACCGGGCATCCGTATGAATCAAGTAACAGGTTTATTCCATGCTGAAAAAAAGAAGAAAGAAAACACATTCCATAAGAATTGATTGAGCTCCGCTCTGTACCACGCAATGATCCCCCCGGAGTCTCTGCACCGGGTTATTTGGGTTTTTAGACAGAGGGTAAAAAACTCTCTCTCTGGCTTGACCTCCCCCTCCATGGGTATTGTCTGTTTTTTTTTATTAACAAGGCTCGCCAGCTAATGTGAATCAAAACCCGTCTTTCTAGCTTTTAAAGTCGTGCGATGTGTAAACCACAATTCAAATAGAGAAAAAAGACCTGACTGACAAGCCGATACATACTCTTAGAGTTTGATTAATAGGGAATATAATACAAAAATATAGTACTAAAAAAGGTACTACCACTTTTAAAGGTGATATGTAAAATAAAGTTTTTTATTATTGTTATAGAGAAACATGATCAGATTTTCCCTGGTTCAGAAAAAAGATCTAAAGTGCTACACATAACTTTCTTAATTCAATGTATTTAAAGCAGTGAACTACTGTAGGTGTCGAGAATCGTTTTGTGGTGTTTGTTTAGATGAAACGTTCCTAAAATGTATAACGTAACAAAATTAAAGACGATTAAAATCTGTAATCTTTCCACTTGTACTGTAAGTCATCGGAAAGTTTCTGCTTTGTGTAAGGATGGTATCAAAAAGCAATCTTAAGTGGTGAGAAAGCTGTGCTCAATGTATTTAAGGGACTTAAAAGTAAAAGGAGATGCTTCATATTGCTTGACTAATTTTAAAAACTAAGTTATAAATGCAGACGCTCCCTCGGTGCCGCGCCGGGTGTACATATCAAAATATACATACCCAACACTGATTGTACCCATCTGTCATGCAAATAAAACACCTTGAATTGAATTGAATTGAGGGAGAGAGGGAGGAGGGGGAGAGAGATAACCAGGACTCAAGGCAAATAAGATACACTCCACAGGCATTCACAACAGCAACATATGAAACGTTTGCACGTATAGTTAAGTTATTACTTGGTTTTCAAAGTGCAATGAAATACAATATTGTTGTTGTTGCTGTTCTTGTTGTTTTTATCCTGTAAAGCGTTTTGAGAAGCCACCTTTAAAGGCGATATATACTGTAAAAGCGCTGATTCTTATGGAATGTGTTCCGCCGGGGATTCAAATTTTTTTTTTTTTAATCGCGTATCTAAGGAAATCTCAGTATAACTTTGTTCATGAACAAAATGTGTCATGTTACATTATTATTAGATTTTTTGGTAACAAGGCTCGCCAGCTAATGTGAATCGAAACCTGTCTTTCTAGCTTTTAAAGTCGTGCGATGTGTAAACCACAATTCAAATAGAGAAGAAAAGACCTGACTGACAAGATTTAAGATGTGGCTGTCAATGTTGGATTAAAAAAAACACATTGCCCGACGTTTGTTGCATTGCTTGAAAAATAACTTTATTTCGAGAGACTGGATAAGTAATTCAAGTGTTTTTTTTAACTTCCTGAAAAACAACTAATAATTTAACTCTATGTGCAAATGTTTTATGATATGTCACTGTTGTGAATGTCTGTGGACATGTGCTGGCTGGACAGGAGGCTCCACTGTACACAGAGAGGGGCGGGAGGAGGGGACAAGCTGATACATACTCTTAGAGTTTGATTAATAGGGAATATAATACAAAAATATAGTACTAAAAATAAGATACACTCTACAGACATTCACAACGGCGACTGTCAGAAGATAGGACACAGCGGCTCAGGCACCCGCTGAATGGAAAAGGGGCACTTTAATGTTCTGTATGGCTAATACTAAAGCCAATACTGGCTCAATACCCTCAATGGGCTTTGACGTGCTAATGCGTTGGTTTAACAGTCCGGGTGTGGCAAGCTTCCAATGTCAACTCGACTCGATTGGAAGACAATGAACGTATTTTAGCCCTAAATGAATTAATAGCAAACATGGTTTACATAAAATACATTTTTCCAAGAAAGTTTATAATAATACGATCTATAGTTGAATTCTGAGCCTAAATATAAAGGAAAAGCATTTTCAGAGAGCAATCACGCTGTGTTTATGTAGAAAAAGCGATTAGGTTTATGAGCAATCTAATTACCTATTCGCCTAAAACGCTATATAAAATAAAGTTTATTTAGAGATGAATGATCAGTGTCGCAGTTTAATGCAGTTTAATGCAATTTAGAGCTTTCTGGCAAGAGGAGACACCCAAATTATAATGTAACATGCCACTGTTTGTGCATGAACAAAGATATACTGCAATTTTCCTTAGATACGCGATTAAAAAAAATAAATTTTTTGAATCCCTGGCGGAACACACTCCATAAGAATCAGCGCTTTTATACAGTATATCGCCTTTAAACACATATATTTAAACACGCGTTTACGATTTAAATCAAAACGCGATTCAAATCAATATAAATGTTTATTTTGTAACGCATAGGTGACTATTCATTGTTATTAAAAAGACTTAAATTCGATCATGTTGTGATATTTAGAAATATAAATTTGTTTGGTGCGAGTGAGGTTTTATTTAATCTCTGACCAAGGGAAACGTTTCATTTTTTCAAAGAAATGTTTGTTAAAAAATAAAGTGATACTGTACAGTAGTTCCATGGGATTCAATCACAGACCATGTGACATGGGAGTCAGGAAACTCACACACAGCGCCACCAGATTTGATAACGCTATAAAAACGCTATAAAATAATGTGACTAGGCACAGAACAAGTTTACAGCACAGTACAATAATCAATGCTGACCATGACTTTAGAAGCATAAATTACCTTACACTCAATTTAAACACAAGCTGTCTTTAGCCCTCTAAGCTGGTTCATACAGAAATGTAGAGATCCAGGCTCAGAACACACAGCTTCATTAGCGAATACATATGCAGGACAACTAGAGAAGACGTATTACAGAGGATGGATTTTTAGAAACATCCCATCAGTGACATCACTGAAGTCAACTCCTACTGTGGGTAACTGTCGTGTGGATAGTTTCACAAGAATCAGACAAAGGTTTAAGCATCGCTTGTTCTAGATAAAACTGCAAAAAAAAACAACAACCCATAATGTACTTCTTTGCGGCTCTGTTTGCCCAAATCATATATTCACAACGTTAAATTAGAAAATAATATTACGTAACCAAAATCCGCAATATGGAAACAGAACCTGTGTAATTGTTGACAGATGATGTTCTCGTAACATTTTTACAAGACAAACTACAACATTTAAAAAATGACTTGTATGTACTTGATATCTCTAATCAATCCACGGCGATATAGTTAAAGCAGTCGCCGCACAAAACGAAACTAAAACGCTCTGGCATACCGTTTCGCGCTTATCAGTTGCTCAAAAGTAATTTGACCGTATGAAATGCATAATATAAACCTAGAAACATATACAGTACGTGAGCAGTACTTACGTAGTATCGGTGTCAAGACATACCTCTCAAATACTGTAAATCAAGTTAAAAATATCTCAAGACCGATTCTGGTCATAATGAAACCATGTTTCGTGTATGTTTTCTTTAAAGTACTGAGACCAGCCATATACTGTATGTTTATGTTCCAAAATTAATATCGTTTATGGCCTTCACACGCGTTGCAGTATGCTTCTATTCTTTTTATGCTCAGGCACTAAGATTTCCCTTCAGTGGTAAAATTCCATATAAATATTCAATACTTAAACGGGCACAGTTAAGACATTAAATATACATATACATACTGTATACAGTACAGTTTGCATACGGTAATATGTTTATGTTCCTAAATCAATCTCTTTTATGAGCATGTGTAAGGCATGGTGAATCGATTCTCAAAAATTACTGTACTTTGCATGATTGGAAAAAAATGCGTGATTGCGAAATGCTGTGGTGTTACTTTTACAAAGACGGTCAATGAAAAAAAGAATGTGGACCAGGGCAATACTTTGAGTTTACAGCTTGTCCAAGGTCATTTATTATTAATACTATTAGTAATATCTTCATTAAAGACTTTGATGGCGACAGCTCAAACATGAGAGGTTGAGCTTTATTAGCTCCACCTTGCGGAAATTCCGGATACTATTATTTTGCTAGCGGTATTTACCGGTAACTTGCGGTATTTACCGGTAACTTGTGGTAGACTGCGTACAGCGTACCGGAAAATAATGCGGTATCGCCCGCGCATTTTGAATGGCTGCATCTGTACCTGGAGGAACTTCAGCTCGTTCATTGGCTGAAAGTTTCATGGGCAACAAAGACCCACGTGGGTTACTCTGCCCTACCAGTTCCTGATTGGCTGATGATGAGTAACCATGCCCTCTGACCTTGGGGTTGTAAACCACTTGGATGAGGCTCTCCCTTGGAATCTTGCAGACTTTTAGGCGCCAATGGATGACCATTGATCATGTTAGCCAGGCTTAGCTAAGTGCATCCCCATTTGGGAGTTGTCCCTTATCAAAAGTAAACATCTTTAAATCAGCCTGCATGAATAGCTTCTCTGTGGCTGCACCACAGAGATGAAGAGAGAGATGGGGCCTCATTTAGGAAAGCACAGCAACACTTAATTCTATCTTATTAACAAGCATTGCCGCTACACCTGCTTATCTTTGGTGGCTTGCCAGTTGTGAGTTGCAGGGTGATATGATAATTCTTGACAGTCATTACCCCACAACTTATCTAGGTATACTAAGGTAACCTTTACAATTATTTCTACTCAAGGGACCCCCAGACCTCAGCAAACATCCTCTCTCTTTTGAAGTTAGAAATTTTTACTCTTCCAAGTGTCAGAAAGTTTATCTAGAATCCAACAGATATTTCTCTGTCACCTAAAGCTGGAACAATATATACTGATTTTTTATTTTGGTGAGAACTAGTGCCAGTGCAAAAATAATTCTTAATACCTTCAAGCCTAATTATTTTCATAAAGTTTAATAGTAATCACATAAAATGCAACATATTAAAACAATTCTCATGTACTGTACTTATTTCTACTACTGTTTTTTCTCTTGTTTCTCCCTACACCCACTAATGTCTTCTATGTTCTATCTTCTCCACAAGACTTTCTGAACTCTATCACTATCTTGGATAGGCTCTGTCCAGAGCCTATTAACCACTTTCACTACACAGTCACTGAATGAACCTCTCATAGAAATTAGAACTGTTCAGTGTCTAATGACATTTCTGCATCTGCTCAAGAGTCTTGTGTCTGGACAGAATCTGTGACTTCTTAGCTAAATCATTCAATAACTCTCATAGTGTCTTGCACTGAAGTGTTTTATTTCTCAAAGTATCAGATTTTATGCAGAATTGGTCATTTGCTCATTGCATTTATTCACTGCATGCAATGTGCAACAGAAATCAACATGGTGTCTATGTTACAGTAAATCCTTCAATTTAACAGATTTTGGATTTGGACAAACTATGCTAAAAGTGAATGTTGTCACCTTTGTCATGTCTTTGTATAAAAGGCATGAATAACAATGCCTTTTAGAATAGAACAGGTGATATAGGGTACAGCAATTTTGGGCAGAATCTATAGACCTAGATTGTTTCCTCACAGGATTTATCAGTGTTGAGATAGAATAACACTGTATATAGCCGTGTCCCAAAAATGCTCAATTGCAGTGAAATTCATTTTTTTTCATATGCCCATTTTCTGCTCGGGTCCGCAAGGGCTTAGGGTGTCCCATTTCTAATATTTGTTTCACTAGGGTGCTCACAAGCACCCCCAATGAGCCCTTCATGCACCATTCTTGCAAGTCCGTATCAAACAGTCTACACTGAATGAAATTATCCCACATTCTTTGCGAAATAGTGTTGTTTTGGATGTGATATTCTAACTTGTCAAAGTGAAGTGAAATTGGAGAATTAAATATTCTCTGACTCCAAAGACTACAAAGACTGATGAATATTAATTTACCTACAGTGTATTGTGTACATGGAAAGATAAAGTATTTAATAGTGCAAAGCTTTGAGGTATTGCCAAGTTTACTTATGTAGTTTACTTTGCCCACTTTCAATCAATCTTGTTTAACGTGAATGAACATGTTACATTCCTTATACTGTTATTTTTGTACTGGGACAGATGAGATGAATGTATTTAATAGTGCGAAGCTTTGAATAAACAGAGAGTATTGCCAAGTTTTCCTTATTTAGTTTACTTCGCCCATTTTGAGTTGAGTCTGTTCAACATGACTGAACACATTGTGTCACTATTTTTGTGAAGGGACATTCAATTTCATTAAACTGCAAGCGGAGAATGAAAAAGTATTAAAAAAATTATCTGCCAGCATACACAGCCACTGGAAAAGTAAAAGACAGCAGCAACAACAGAAAGCAGAAACCGTAACCAACGAGTGATGTCATGCAGAGATGTCCCATTACCCATTTTATAATGGTGCACCCTCGAATGCTTGCACATCTTATGTCCACACTTTCTCTATGTCACAGAAGTGTGACCTTGGTGGAAGGGCTTAGGGCTTAGTGCAGCCTTTGGGACATGGCCTATCAGAGATCGACCTGTTGTTCTTTAGTTATAGCACAAAGTTAAATTAAGGAAAATTACAGTACCTTTACAAAGTGAAGTGGTCATTATTGTGGAGTAACCCTGCTTAAATTATAGGAGTAAATGAATTGCTTTAAACCAATGAATTGGTTTAAAATTCAGTAATATCAATGGTGTTAGTGTTTACTATGCTTTAGTGAATTTTATACAGTAGAATTACAACACATTAAATAAAGAGCTTGTATATTTATATTAAAAAGGTACAGGAATAATTGACAATCACTAATTTGATTGTGACTGTTAAGAAAATAAGTAAAAAGATTGAGAAAGCATATATATAATTTATGTAAATATTTTTTCTCATTTTTGTTGATATTTTTTTATTTTTAACACACAAAATAAAAAAAATGTTTTATTGTGTTCTCTTTGTTATTATTTTATTAATCTATTTATTGTATTGTACTTGAATATTTTAAATTTTTTGGTAGTTACATTTTAATGTAAACTTTGTATACACTGACATTATACATGATGATACAAACGTACAAAAGTAACTCCAGGGGAATTCAGGCAATGATCTCTAATGAACTGTACCATCTCTCTTCAATAGCTCTTATTCTCAATAAAATATTCTTGGTGTAACCTGATCATTAATTTAACATCTGGGGTGAGAAATACGTTTCTTTTTCATTTTGATCTAAATTATGAGTCACAAATTTTAAAAGTTTATGATTTAAATGTTTTTCATGTTTCATTAATAAGATATATACTAACACAGAGAAAGCTGTTTCAGTGATAAAGCAGCTATATACATGCCTTACATGTATAGTATCTCCTATACTGATTTTTTTTTACCAGACAGGTTTTGTTTATTTTTTCAACACTTCATTTTAAGCATCTCCTATTGTTTGATCATGTTAGATATCCTGCCAAAATATGATTTCACTCTGTGCCTAATGCTGAGAAAGCAGTTCATGCTGCTGTTTCATCTAAACCAGGACTACTGCAATGCTTTATTTACATGTACTGTACTGTAGTTCAGTTTATATGCCATTGCCACACCTTGTCAAACTTTCAAAATGTGTGTCCAAAAAGTAACTGCTAGGGCTCTTACTTGTATAAAAAAGCTTCTGCTTAGCTACTGGTTTTGTTTTTAAACAGTTTTTTTTACATTTAAAACAATAAAAGGACTGACAGCTAACTATCTGAAAATATATATACCAGCCTGCACAACCTTTTATATAAAAGGAACAAGTAATTGGTTTATTCCATGCTGAAAAGAGAAGATAGAAAACACAATGTTTTGGCTGTGAAACCCACCTGAACTACTTTTATATATAAGGTATATATATACTGTATATCTTAAAATTAAAAGATAAGTTTTTAAATCAAGATTTAAGACTTCCATTTTATGACAATCTAGGGTGAGTTTCCCGAAAACGATGAATCTTAGAGACTAACGAGCAATTTTACAATGTACGTACGTAGCGTTTCCCCAAACCCCTCTTAATCGATCATTTTACGAGCGAGTATAAAATACTTCTTTGTTAACCCCGCCCCTGAAATTGCTTAGCAAAAAGCATCACAAGTCCATTGAAAAACAATCGATTGACAATACTTTCATTATATGGTGTCAGTTTTGGTCCTTCAGTGAGATGAAATAAAGTTGTGAAAAGGAATGTGAAGTAAACATGACATCATAATTTAACAACCATTTAAGCGAAAGCGTATAGATAGGCACAAAATGGGACACTTATTATGTCTAAGAGAAAATAAAATAAATGACTGACATGCCGTAAAAGAAAACCAAGTTTAACTGTGTGGACAGTGTATGCGTCCTGCACGACGTCTTTGATTTAAAGCAATATTTTTTGGTGCGCTGCCATTGTTAAGAATCACAGTGTTTCATGAGAAAATACTGTTGTTATTTATAGTTGTTGGGTGTATTGGAACTCCATTTTAATTGATCTTATTAACATGACATCTGGAAAAATTAACTACTAAGCTTGGCATGTGTCACTCAACAAATACAGGACCTATAATTAAATTTAAAAACAAGTAGGTCTAACAATCACGACAGAACATAAAACGGTATTCGAACTTTAAATATTGTATCGACCATGGGTTTTGGTACGGAATGGAGCAGGCGTGGGACTCAGGGAATGGGGTTGAACAACACATTTATTAACTCGAATTGGGAAAGGCACACACACACAGGGACAGGGGTTACAGCGCTGCACCTACACTAACACACACACACGAAGGGAAGAGACTGTATCCCAGCCTCCGTCCCACTATATACAGTCCGGTAGTCCACAGGTGCTGTTCTCAGCCCGCCTTGCGTGCGCATGGCTAAAGTGCCCTGCGTGGGGCTACATTATAAATACATGTTAGGCCCAATGATTTAACTTACTGCATTTCATCATGAAAATAATATCATCTAGTCAAGTATAAAACTTAGCATTTTTTATTTTTTAAATTAAGTGTATTGTAACCCCAATGTTCTCTGGGCATGTGCCCTTGCCGCTCACATACAAATACAAGTAGAAGAGGAAATACAGATAAAAGAAAGAAAACATAAACAGAACAAAAAAAACAATTAACTGGCAGTGGTAATGAGGTAAATATTAATGTAACCAAGTTATATTTTTACAAATATCAAATGTTTTCCTTGCTTTGGCATTTTTCACATTTTTAATGTAATTTAAATAAAATTTAAACCCCACCTCAAAAGTACTAAAAGAGGGAGTGTTATTAAAACATTTGACTTATGAATATGAAATTTACCCAAGATGACTAATAAATTCATTACTGTATAAATAAATGTTCTTTTTCAAATTTCCTCTTATATAGTACAACAAGATATCAAAATCCTTAAGTTAATATAAAATCTCAGTATTCTAAATTTCCAGAGAAATGTCATAACATGAATTTAATATGCTCTGTCTGGCGATTTCTGGTGCTAAGGTTGGCACAGGAGGTAGCCAGTTTAAGAAGCACTTAGTGATTAATGAGTGGGTCGGGGAGCACGTAAATTACAAAGGATTTAACGTGCTGCTTTAGTTACGATGGATTTTGGGAAATACTCGTAAATTAAGAGTGTTAATCTTAAGATCAAGTTTACGATGTTCTTAGTGTTACGATGCTTTCGGGAAACTCACCCCTATTCAGTATAATTTAACGCAACGGGGTTCAGGTGGGCGCCCTCGCCTGCTGCCTACATAGGTCGGCCCCGCACCGTCGGGGACGCGAACCCGGGCCTCCGGCGTCACTCAACAGGGACCCAGCCCGGTGAGCTAAAGAGAGATCTCTCCCTAGCCTAACGGCTGTGGTCCTGCTATTACAGGGAAGGGCGGTGACGTCACCGCTCTGGTAAGCCAGCTCTTACACAGTGCCTGTCGGCCGTATGCGTTACAATAATTTTATATTTGCATGCTTAATTTATTTCTATTATTAATAAATACTGGTTTGTTTTTCTGTTTTTATAATATATTATGTAGTCAGTTTGCATAATTTTACTATTTACAGTATTATTTTACTTAAAATCTGAATTTGTTTTTGTTGCCAATAATGATTTATTATTACATGCTATTTGTTATCTTTCTAATAGTATTTTATGAAACCTAGGTAGTTTTCTACCTGTATTCCTAAAATGTTCTGTAGTAAACCTCTATGAGCTGCTTAAAAAGCATGGAGGGTGAAATGCACCTATTTATTATTATAAATAGATTTTAAAACAGAACTAGTGTTAATTAAAACAATACTTAATGGCAAAATAATCATTATAAATTAAACCTACACATTATATTCTTAGTCTATTCTTTTGAGAAATGTTCTTATCATTCATATTCAATATCTACATTAGTTCACCCATCACTAAAAAGAGTTTTAACTGACTGGATTTCAAATATCACTGGTCTATAGATGATGTCTATGGATGATGCTATACGTCAAATTTAAAAGCCAGATCTGATCTCTAATTAATTACATTCAATGTAGTTTGTTATTCAGTACAAACAATGAAAAATCCTTTGATTAATAGTTTTTGACAGTTCTGGGAGGGACTTTGAGCTTAAAATGTTACTCCTAAACAATTACATTTGACTTGATAAATTACTCTTGATTCATAAGTAATATTTATTGACCTAAGATGCTTTAAGTATGTTATATTAATGTATACATGATATAAAATATTAAATCATCTTACAAAAATGTATCCATCTGGGTACATTTCCTAATCCACAAGGAGCTATTACTTCTTAATTTATGACCTCACAAACTTTTGAGTGATCTTCAAGTAGTTTATATTGTCTGCATTTTGCTGTTATTCAATTTCTTTTGTTATACCTCCTTTTATCTGTGAGCTGTGTGTGATTTTTTATCACTATGTGTATTTGGCATGCTAATTGTTCCAAAATGGTTTGAAAGGTTTTTCTAAAGTTGAATTAGAGTGAATGGCATGTACATTTATATCAATGATGCATGAACCAGGATGCACACTTTTAAATCAGCGTATTGTATATTGCCATCATTCTAAAATGTTAACTTACTTTGATGAAACATGTCAGTAAGCTAAGAAAATTAGTTGTGAGTTAATAGTATGTGTATTACAGTAAGTAAAATAAATATATATTATTTTAAATTTAGCAAAGCAAGAGTTTCTAAAGAACACCAAACCTAACAAATGCAAAGAAAAGACATCTTACAAAAAAGAGTATCCAACAGCGCATGTTCTGGTTCTAGTTTTGTCAAGAACATTTCTACTGTTACATACACTACGTTTATGTACAAAATAACCATTTATTTTACTTTGTTGTTTTGTTCACTTCTCTTCCAATAATTCTGAAATTGTTGTTGCTCAGGAGAGAAACATTTGTTCTGTATTTTCTTGATAATGCTAGATAATAATATTTTTGTGCACTACATTTAGTGACAGATATCATAATTAGTATTATTACATGTATATTAATGCCACATTTGTACTATTTATGAAGCCAATTTGATTATTTAATTGCTTTTCACATTAAGAAATAGCAAGTTAAAATGAATTACATATTTCACTACTTAAAGTTACTTCTGCATTTAACAAGGACTATTTTTTGCATCACAGTGATAATGATATTAATAACAATCAAAAGAAAAATTCAAAATCTGATTGTTGGTTAGGTAAAAATAATCTTCATTTGATATTTGACATACTCTTTTTGACATACTGTATAGTGCTACACTACTCTTTCTCTCAAGAACAGTGTGCATCCACTAATTTTACATTCATCACCATAATTTTCAATTAGCCATGGTGCTGTGATTCCAATTATGTAACAAACACCCGATAAAACTGTATCTTCTATCTTATGTATTTTGTTTGTAATACTCCAAGCATTTAGGCACAAGACCTTAATTACCTGGTCCCTAGTTTTATCCGTTGGCTCCAATTTTAACTTTGTTCCATGTATGAATACTCCCCCCCTTTCTATTCTAGTATAAATGACAAGAGATTGGTGATAAGAATAGGGGTTTAACCTTTAACCTTCTGGCTGAATTCTACTTTGGACTTTCACAATCTGGCCTCCATAAATTTCACCCTTAATTCAGTTGTTTAAATAATTTCTCACTTCCTCTCACCTGCTACGTCATGGGTCTGCTGCTGTAGAATGGCTGATCAATGTGGGTACTGCAGTTCTGAAATGAATAACATAGTTGCCTCTTACAGATGCAGCCATTCAAAGTGCACGGCACAGACACGTACCGGAGGTAATTGGCTACGGCCTCGCACGTCACGATGCATAATACCGCGGTACGTGATTGGTTGACCGACAGGGGCACTCGTGGTGTGTTGGTCGGTCGTATAAAGATTTAAATGTCTTTACTGTGCCTGTTTTAGTATTGAATATTTATATGGAATTTTACCACTGAAGGGAAATCTTAGTAGCTGAGCATAAAAAGAATAGGAGCATACTGTAACGTGTGTGAAGGCCATAAACGATATTAATTTTGGAACATAAACATACAGTATATGGCTGGTCTCGGTACTTTAAAGAAAAAATACACACCAGTATTCCATTTCTCCCTAAACATTTTAAGCATCGAAGTCTTTAACTAACATGATACCGGAGTCAACTTTTAGAATTTGATTAAAAAGGAATATAATATGGAATTGCGTATCTAAAGAAATTAATAACGATATAATTATATTCATGTACCTCAACACAAGAAGAGTACATGCTGTACGATGTCTGTTGATAATATTTGTAGGGCTTTTTCAACACTCCTCATGTGACCTTGCTGGTGGCACTGTGGGTTAGGTTCCTGACTCCTACACCACACGTTGTGTGTTCGAATCCGGCTGAAGCCATGACTTTTTTTTTAACAAACATTTCTTTGAAAAAATAAAAAGTTTCCCTGGGTCAGAGATTAAATAAAACCTCACTCGCACCAAACAAATTTATATTTCTAAATATCACAACATGATCGAATTTAAGTCATTTTAATAACAATGAATAGTCACCTATGCGTTACAATATAAACATTTATATTGATTTAAATCACGTTTAAATCGCCTTTATTTAAAACCCATAAATAAAGCTGATACTGTTTAGACTTTTAATTATTTAAAACTGTATTACAGCAGCACAATGCACAATGCAACGTAAATCGCTATCTTTGTCTTCTGCGTAATAATGTTCACCTCTCTGTCCAGCAAATTAACAATAGTAATAATAATGAGCTTTATTGTATATGGTGCCTTTAAAGGTGGCTCCTCAAAGCGCTTTACAGGATAAAAACAATAACAACAATACTGTTAGGCTGGGCAAACGTTTTTTTTTTTAAAGAAATACAAAATGAGATATAATGATGTGTTCTGGCTTAGACATTAACGAAGAGCATAACACGTGGGCAGCGTAGCGGTCGGCTCTGGCTTTCCCATCTATACCGATGCACTGCAAGTACAACCCCCCTCTCTGTGGGAGTGCTAGCTGTGACGAATTAAACCGGTTTCACAGGTATTTTCAAAGTAGAAGGGGGCGAGATTTCCAGTGAAAGACACCTCCCCCCCTCCAAAACCCAGTAAGTACAGTACTTACTACTTAAGAGAGTTAGGCTCCTCAATGAAATCGCTTTAACATGCTAATGCATTGATGAAACAGTCCGGGAGTGGCAAGCTTCTAATGTCTCCCAACTACGGCTAAAGGAACCCTTCTTTCATTGGAAGACAATGAACATATTCTAGCCCTAAATGAATTAATAGCAAACAGGGTTTACAGAAAAGACATTTTTCCAAGAAAGTTTAGCCTTTGTCACTAATGAAACCACTAAACAAAGACATAAATATAGATATCTTAAGATTTTTAAAATACATGACTTTGCTAAAATGTATTTAAAAATAAAAATGATTACAAACGCCAGCGGAGAGAGAGAACAGGGGAGGGATGTTGGTTTTGCATAAGGGGTGGGGCTATGGAAATGAGGTCTATTTGGGAATGTGGAGTTACATGTTCTGGCTGTTTGTGAATTATCGTTGTTGAGTATGGAGTGTTGAGGTATTGATTTTGTGTAATGCTTTATGTTGAAAATTGAGGTGGATTTTGTTTATGATAAAGAGGATAAACTGGGATGGGAGGAGGGTTTGGTTCTGCATAAGGGGCGGGATTATGATAATTGGAGGAATTTGAGAGAGTTTGCGGGCTATTTTTGGTTTGTATTACGAATAATTCGTACAAGATATTGAGATTTGTTGATAATTGGAGGACGGTTTTGCTTTAATGGTTTGATATATTTGATTTTGTATTGTGGTTGTTATCTATGTTTTTGGTTGGTATTATGTTTATATGGTTGTTTTTGTTGGTTGGTCGTTATTATGGTTATTATATTTATTGTGTCATTTTTGATTATTGGATGTAATAATCAAAAGAGAGAGAGAGCGAGCGCCTTCTTTTTACTTTTGTAGCCAAAGGGCCTTGCAGATCAGATTCCCTTCCCCCTACGGAAAGACAGACACATGTTTTCACAGTTTCGAAGCCGCTATTCAGACGCAGGTGAGCAGCCCCTAGATAAAACATCAACTTTATTTAAACTCCAACGAAAGTATTAATGGTTTTTAATTACCGTACTCTTATGGAACATGCCACCAGCCATCTGCATTGAACGATTAAAAATAAAAACGATTACGATTGGCACTCCTGTTGTTTTTTCACGAAACCTCCTTTTTCACGAAACTTCCAACAGAGCTGTTCAACCGTTTTTTATCGGGCACCTCTTATGTCTGGCGTAAGCAATAAATATACAGTATTTAGCTGAAAAGCTGTACAATGCAAGACATTTCATTACTCTAGGAGGTTTCGTGAAAAAGCACATTGTGCTGCTGTAATAGTTTTAAAAAAAGTCTAAACAGTATCAGCTTATTTATGAGTTGTAATTTAAAAAAAAAGTCCAAAACCGCACTCAAAATGCAATTTAGCGCTTTCTGGCAAGAGGAGACCCCCAGATTAATAATGTAACATGCTACTGTTTGTGCATGAACATAGTTACTGTATACTGTTATTTCTTTAGATACGCGATTCCACGTTATTTTTTAATCCCTGGCGGGACCGGGAGTCCATAAGAATCGAGTAATAGGTTTCATTGCACTTTGACAGATCGTCTTTAAATCAATTGTTGATTTAAAGGTTGACAGTAAATGTTTATATTGTAACGCATACTGTACAGCCTCTATTTCTCTATAAAGATCTAAAAGATCATTTGCGCAGCCTAAGAGGGGGGCGAATGCACTACAATAGATTAGCATATTGTAGAGGAAAACAGTATAGGCATCGTTGATATGAGGTCTTTTGAAACCAAATTTCCCAAATTTAATATGTGCTTTTCTATATTTATTCTCAATTGATTGTCCATAATATTGCTATTCTGAGCAAGGAGCGCTTCACCCTGCCTGCTGTGGGAAGAGTTGGCTTATTCCTTCCCTGCCTCACCGAGGGCAGACCCTGCCAGGCCCTCGTTGACACCGGTTCGACCATCACCCTGCTGCGGCCTGGTGTCCTGCCGGGCACCGAGGCAGCCGGACCCCCAGGGCGCTCACCGTGCACTTTGGGGCTGCGAGGGTGAAACACCCCTTCTACCTTGCCCCAGTCCGTGTGGACTGTATCCTGGGATTGGACTGGTTGCAGCAGGTGGGTGGTTGCCTTGACTTGGGCGTGAGGGACGGGGTGCTGCGCTGGGGGTGGCGGGTACCCTCCAGCGGCGAGGTCAGGTGGCAGTTCGTGGTGTTGCGGTCGCTCTGTGGGGCAGTTCTCCAAGCGGTGCACGGCCAGCCGGAGGCTGCCAAGCAGTGACCTCGCCGCTGGAGGGCACCTGCCACCCCCGGCGCAGCACCCTGTCCCTCACCTCCAAGGCCTCCCACAGTGCATAGAGTGCCTTACAGACCGGGTAGGGGCAAGCTTATCTCACCGTACTGGGAGTCAGCTCTGGCACGCTCGCCCTGACACCTGCTGCTCCGGCAGGCCCAGGCGACGCCCGCCGGTGCCACCTCCGCTTCCCGCTCCGGTCATCCCACTCACCCCGGACACCTCCCACCCCGCCCACCGCGAAACTGATTTGTTCCCCCTGCCCCACCAACTCTCGCCGGCCCAAGTCAAGGCACCACCCACCTGCTGCAACCAGTCCAACCCCAGGATACAGTCCTCACAGACTGGGGCAAGGTACTGTAGAAGGGGTGTTTCACCCTCGCAGCCCCTGAGTGCACGGTGAGTGCCCTGAGGGTCCGGCTGCCCTGGTGCCCGGCAGGATACCAGGCCGCAGTAGGGTGATGGTCGAACCGGTGTCAACAAGGGCCTGGCAGGGTCTGCCCTCGATGAGGCAGGGAAGAAATAAGCCCCGGCTGTGGCCAACCCTTCCCACGGCAGCAGGTGGGGTGAAGCGCTCCTTCTGGCTTTCCGGAGTTGGGGTAGCGTCGCTCAAGGGCGGCCTTCCCCTCTTTAGGCCACCCCGCTCCCGTTTCCCAACGGCATCCGGAGTCCCCGGGGCTCCAGAGCCCGGTACTCCCGTGCGATGTGTCCCCTCTCCCCACAGCGGTGGCAGATGACCAGCCGTCGTCGCTCCCCCAGCGTCGCCGCGCTGGGCGTCTCCTCCTCCCCATCTGATTCCCCGTGCGCCCCTCCGTTGGTGCCCACCGGTCTCCTCGAATACGGCATCAGCCTGCTCAGCCAGAGCCAGGGCCTGCTCCAAGAGAACCGGCGCGGCCAGCATCACATGGCACTGCACCTCAGTCGGCGCCAGGGCCCAGAGGAACGCCTGGAGCACTATCTCCTGGTGGGCCTCCTCCGGGAGAGTAGGGTAACCCTGGCGGGCTAAGTAGGCTACGTCAGCAGCTGTTACCTTCACTGTTACCTGGATACCTCTTTATTTAGAACTCACTCTTCCCCCTGCCTGTCTGGCTTCTTTTAATCCTTCTGTTCCCGGATTGCAGCGGGTAAGATATTTTTCCAAGAAAAAAAGAGAAATTAAAAAAAGAGAAATTTCACCAGAGCCCCTTCTCATGTCTAATTTTTAGTTTAGAAGGATTCAAGCAGGATTTTGGATGAAAGGCAGCGACCTTAATCAAGCCCAAATCATAATTGAACCCATTCAGAGCCTACATTACATTTTAGCGTTTCATTCTGAGCAGAAGACCCTCACACCTGAAGAAGGCTAGCATTTTCTCCTCTTTTAAGCATGTGTACAATGCTGTAATACAATTTAAAATAATTAAAAGTTTAAACACTATCAACTAAACTCCATTAATATAAGTATTGAGTGGTATTAAATAAATACAGCTTTTTAGTATAGATTACACTTTTCTAAAATGTATTTAAAAAATAAAAACGATTACAATCTAATCTTTCCACTTTTGATCCCAAAATCCCAAGAAAAATAAATCTAAACGGGGAGAAAGCTATGCTGAAAGTTTATTAATATACTTAGAAGACAAAGATAACAATTTATGTTGCATTTGTCTGATTGTGAATCAAAAAATAAATTTAATTAACTCTCAGTGACAGCTGACAATCCTCCATACACTCAAGTGAAAAATTAGTAATGCCAATGTAAACGTCGTATTTACAATTTGTTGATAATAGAAATGTAAAGTTCTCTAAAGCTTTGTGAGGCAGCAAAAGGCAGCAAAAGATTCGAACACCCTATATTGTAATGAGCTGCTGAGCTGAGAATGGGTTATGTTCCTGCTGACAGAGGGGGTGGAAAGTGCCCACGGTCATTTAATTAGTATTACAATTCGCACTGATTCCCTTGCGAAGATACGGACATAAGAATATTCATGCGTGGTCAAAAAATGGCATTAAGCACTTAAAATTAATATGGTTAATAAGAGTAAACTGTAACATGCTGTAACAAGATCGGCTAAACTGGGATCTATTGCTTACGCCTGAAATTGGAGCTGCTCCCGCGCAGTGAATAGCGACTAATAAGTCTGTCTTTCTGTGGGGGGAAGGGAATCTGATCTGATCTGCAAACCTCCAACAGAGCTGTTCAACCGGTTTTTGTCGGGCACCTCAAGTGTCAGGTGTAAGCGATAAATATATTTAGCTGAAAAGCTGTACAACGCAAGACATTTTGTTACTCTAGGTTTCGTGAAAAAGCACATTGTGCTGCTGTAATACAGTTTAAAATAATTAAAAGTCTAAACAGTATCAGCTTATGTATGGGTTGTAATTTAAAAAAAATTCAAAAACCGCACTCCAACTGCAATTTAGCACTTTTTGGCAAGAGGAGACACCCAAATGAATAATGTAACATGCTACTGTTTGTGCATGGATATAGTTATACTGCTATTTCCTTAGACACGCGATTCCATGTTTTATTTTGAATCCCCGGCGGAACCGGGCATCCATAAGAATCAAGTACTGTAATAGGTTTATTCCATGCTGAAAAAAAAGAAGAAAGAAAACACATTCCATAAGAATCAGCGCCTTTATATAGCGCCTTTAAAGGTGGCTTCTCAAAACGCTTTACAGGATAAAAACAACAATAACAACAACAATATTGTGTTTCATTGCACTTTGACAGATCGTCTTTAAATCAACTGTTGATTTAAAGTTTGACGTAAATGTTTATATTGTAACGCATACAGCCTCCATTTCTTAATAAAAATGTAGCCTAAGAGGGGGAGTCTGCTCTCACAATCCTCCATATACTCAAGTGAAAAATTAATAACGCCAATGTAAACGTCGTATTTACAATTTGTTGATAATAAAAATGTTAAGTTCTCTAAAGCTTTGTGATAGTTTACCCAGTTTACCCATTGTTATTAAAAATGACTTGGATTCGAACATGTTGTGATATTTAGAAATATAAAAGTCAATTAATTGTCCATTTCTCTACTTATATCTTTATTTAGTGGTTTCATTAGTGACAAAGGCTAAAATTTCTTGGAAAAATGTCTTTGCTGTCTTGCTGATAGGTTAAGCTTTCGAAACCCAAAGTCATGTGACTGATTTTTCGCCCTGTTTCGTTGGTTAAACGCAATAATCACAAGCACCACCATGGTAACTGGGATGTGTAGTTTTTAATTCAGTTTGAATTATAACTGTACGTACTGTCTTCATATTTGGCCAGGGCTTTAAAGAGAGGGCGCACCAAAAATATTTGGTGCCGTCGTCTCCGCTTTAAAGGTACCCCCTTGCTGGAAGAATTTCACCTCGGAACGTTTGCCCAGTGTACATATAGGCACATCCCGGAATTTTGACTTCACTGTGTAATGAAGAAATTTTAAAGACTACTTAGCATGGATAAAAAAGCTTGGATTCCCATGGACAGTATCTTATACAGTACACATATCTTTTTCTGTTGTCTTTGTTGATCTCTTGAGGATCCTTGTGATATTTTGAGCTCTCGTTGAATGTGTCGCAGTTTAAATAATTTTCGTTGTTAGAAATTATGAAACGCTCTGTTAAAAGCAAGAGAGTTTTTATATCTGTTATAGTAAAAGAAAATGCCTGACGAACTAGGGATTGAACAGTTTTTCAGTGCTTGTACAATCGATGGAAATGTTCAAATAAATGTGCTAAAGAAATAAACAAAAAAGTTATTCCTTTATCATATTGGCTATCTAATGTCCCATCCTTGTTAGTTAGATCAACGGAATGCTGTGGTGGGTGTTACTTTTTGTCGATGAAAAAATAAAGTCATTACAAATAGTGTGGACCAGCGTAATACTTTGAGTTACACACTCATACAGCTGTGTCTGGATATCTTGCTCAAATATTCGGCTAGTGTGTATTGCCTGTTTGGGGTTCTGTAACATTCCACACAGCTGGGCAGCTTGTTCCCCCCTCCCGCTGTTTAGGGAGAAATTGAGTATTGGTGGTATGTAGATTACACAGTATGTAGATTACACTTTTCTAAAATGTATTTAAAAAATAAAAACGATTACAATCTAATCTTTCCACGTTTGATCCCAAGATCCCAAGAAAATAAATCTAAACAGGGAGAAAGCTATGCTGAAAGTTTATTAAGATACTTAGAAGACAAAGATATCGATTTATGTTGCATTTGTCTGATTGTAAATCAAAAAACACATATATTTAAACACGCGTTTGTGATTTAAATCAAAACGCGATTTAAATCAATATAAATGTTTATATTGTAACCCATAGGTGACTATTCATTGTTATTAAAATGACTTAAATTCGATCATGTTGTGATATTTAGAAATATAAAAGTTAATTAATTGTCCATAATATTGCTTTTCTATTTTTTCAATGAAATGTTTGTTAAAAGAAAAGTCACGGCGCCAGCTGGATTTGAACACACAACCTGTAGGTTTAGTAATCAGGCATGTATCTGATACAAGTATCTTTTAATAAAGTCTTTGATGTGCTCTTGAGGATCCTTGTGATATTTTGAGCTCTGGTTGAATGATAAGTGTCGCAGTTTAAATAATTTTCGTAGTTAGAAATTATGAAACGCTCTGTTAAAAGCAAGGGAGTTTTTTTGTCCGTTGCAGTAAAAGAAAATGCCTGACAAAGTAGGTCTTGGACAGATTCCAAGTGTTTGTACAAATGTGCTAAAGAAATTAGCAAAAAAAAGTCATTCCTTTATCGTATTGGCTAGCTAATGTCCTGTCCTCGTTAGTTAGATCAACGAAATGCTGTGGTGTTTGTCAAAGAAAAACTAAAAGCATTTTTGTTTAAAATGCCGGTTAGAAAGAATGTGGACCAGCGTAATACTTTGAGTTTACAGCTTGTCCAAAGTCATCCATTATTAATACTATTAGTAATATCTTCGGTAAAGGCTTTGATGCATAAATATTTCTGATAAAGGTAGGTTGTGTACTTTTGTCCAACTGAGCAATCTTGCTTTCATAAAATATACCAACTTTTTAATGACTGATGATTAACATGCTGTAATACACAGTTTAAATTAAAAAGCTCAAATGCTGTACATGAGAGGTTAAGCTTTATTGGCTCCTCCTGGCGGTTTTACAAGGTGATTCCGGATACTTTCCGGCATGACGTCAAATGACGCGATATACCGTGTGATACTGCATTTGGATGCGACACGCCCACCGGGGTATACCGCGAAATACCCCACCCATTTTGAATGGCTGCATCTGTATATATGAAGATCATTTAAACCCAATCGTGTAGTGAGATTTTTACAGTAAATCATAGTTTTAGGAGTATTGTAAAATAAATCAATTAATCCATTAATGTTCAACTCTTTAATCAAAACTTGCACTCCTGACACAGCACAAGTTTTCAGTCAGATCTCACATTCTGAGACTGCCAATCTGCTAATGTTAAAATATAGGGAGTGGTCAGGATTAAACAACAGCAGGCTGTTCTCCTTGCTATTCTTACAAGCAAACGGATTCCAATCCAACACAATGCATATACACAGAGACAAACACTCACATACTCACACCAGGGCCTGTTCTCCCAGAAGCTAATTTACCTACCAGTATGTCTTTGGAGTGTAAGAGAAAACCAGAACGTCCCTTGGAAATCCATGTGAACATGGGGAGAACATACTGTTACAGCTATAAGTGACTAGGAAGTGTCTCTAAGAGTTTAGATAAAGTGTGTAACACCTGGCAGTGTAAACACTTCCAGCTTCAAAGCTGAGGGGATGTTTGCTGAAATGTTTGTTGAGTTCCAGAGTCTGTGATCAAAGCAGATCTTAAAATTTACCTTGGTTTACCTTAGTTAATTAAGTTTTAGGTAAATGATTAAGTGTCAACCGACAGTCCAGAAACACACCATATAAGTTTAGATAAAGACCACAGAGAAAAGAGGAAAAGAGGAGAAAGAAGGTCAAGACATGAGAGAGAGAGGAGAACAGGAGAGAGAACTGATGCTTGCGCCAGGTGATCATGAAGCAGAGGCTTCATGATCATCAAAACCAAAATGCAGTTGGAGCTAATTATCTGAACCTTACTAGAAAGAGCTTATTGTTCTTTGATTTGGGGAAACTCGGGTTCCCTGAGTAAAAGACAGCTTGGGGTTGTGTCGCAGAATGTGGGCCATTGAGGCAGTAACAGGTTATGATTAATTGGGTTATGTGATTGCCAGGATTGTGTCAATGTTGCCTCTCACCCAAAGTTCACAGCCTCAGGTTTTCTAATGAATACAGTGAAGCCAGGAACAATTAGTAACAATGGTTACACCCAGGTCATTCAGGAAGCAATTAGATACTGATGCATGGAGGTGTGAGAGAGGGTTGCTGAGCCAGATTGAGCAGATCAAGGGAGGAAGAGGGAGAACAGGAAAGCAAACAAAGAAGTGATACGGGCCTATTACACCTAGGGTCGGCACGTTCACACCTCTCAAACAACACAAGCTTCCTCCTGGTAAACTACTGGGCACATCCATCACTGACACTTTTAATACCTGAAGGCAAGGAACTATTACTTCAGGAACTGACGACCACAGGAGACATTGGCATTGGAACAGAGATACTGTGCGGAGACTTTTAACACATGAAGGCAAAGAACAAAAAAAAACGGCCTGGCTAACCGTTAGAGATTGAGGGGAATGTAATACAGCCCGTGGGAGGATTTCAAATGTAACATGAACGGAGATGGGGAAATTGGACTGGGTGGTGCCCCTCTCCTTCAAGTGGGCCATCAAAGACTTTACAGGTACTAAGAAGAAACGTTCCAGTGGCTTCTCTTCAGTACTTTACAGAAAAGACTGCTGTCCCCTGGATTCATTATGACCCTTGGAAGGACCTTTTGTTGCTGCAAATGCTGTTTTCATTGTGTCTTTGGGTGATAGTGAATGTCAATATACTTAGAAAATAAAAAGGGCACTTATACAATACAAAGGCTTGGCGCTGGTCTGTGTGTGCATTGGTGATTCTGGGAGATAAACAGAGCCTGTGGTTATGTAGAGGTGCCCTAGCACCTTGTTTGTATTGCTAGGTGGCATAGTCATATATGAGGCAGGAAATAATTATTGTTTGAGGGGTAACCTCACTGTGACAGTTGCATTTTTAGAATAGAGAGATAGGCTCCCATTTATTTTGTGGCTTCTGGTTTTACAGAGAGAGATTTAACTGCAGGTTGTATTGCATTCTGTTTTATTTAGAAGACAGGTTATATCTTAATTTGGCATCTATAGAGATTATTTAAGAGTCAAGTACATGGTAGCAGTCTGGGGCTTTCTGGCTGATTAGGACTTTAGGCCTCTGGAATGCCTTGTCTGTAAACTTGTAAATAAGAAACTAATGTGTTGTATGTTTATGTTGTGTGTAGTAAGTGTCATTGTCATTGTTAATAGATATTTGTTTAACCAGGTGCCTGGATTATTACTCTTTTCACCAAATCTGTCTCAGAGAACAAAGACTTCACATGCTTCTAACTATACAGTGGTGTGAAAAAGTGTTTGCCCCCTTCCTGATTTCTTATTTTTTTTGCATGTTTGTCACACTGAAATGTTTCAGATCATTAAACAAATTGAAATATTAGACAAAGATAACACAGGTAAACACAAAATGCAGTTTTTAAATGAAGGTTTTTATTATTAAGGGAAAAAAAAATCCAAACCTACATGGCCCTGTGTGAAAAAGTGATTGCCCCCTAAACCTAATAACTGGTTGGGCCACCCTTAGCAGCAACAACTGCAATCAAGCGTTTGCGATAACTGGCAATGAGTCTTTTACAACGCTGTGGAGGAATTTTGGCCCACTTATCTTTGCAGAACTGTTGTAATTCAGCCACATTGGAGGGTTTTCGAGCCTTAACCGCTTTTTTAAGGTCATGCCACAACATCTCAATCGGATTCAGGTCAGGAATTTGACTAGGCCACTCCAAAGTCTTCATTTTAATTTTCTTAAGCCATTCAGAGGTGGAGTTGCTGGTGTGTTTTGGATCATTGTCCTGCTGCAGAACCCAAGTGCGCTTCAGCTTGAGGTCACGAACAGATGGCCAGACATTCTCCTTAGACAGCAGAATTCATGGTTCCATTTACCACAGCAAGTCTTCCAGATCCTGAAGCAGCAAAACAGCCCCAGACCATCACACTACCACCACCATATTTTACTGTTGGTATGATGTTCCTTTTCTGAAATGCTGTGTTACTTTTACGCCAGATGTAATGGGACACACACCTTCCAAAAAGTTCAACTTTTGTCTCGTCAGTCCACAGAGTATTTTCCCAAAAGTCTTGGGGATCATCAAGATGTTTTCTGGCAAAACTGAGACGAGCCTTTATGTTCTTTTTGCTCAGCAGTGGTTTTCGTCTTGGAACTCTGCCATGCAGGCCATTTTTGCCCAGTCTCTGTCTTATGGTGGAGTCCTGAACACTGACCTTAACTGAGGCAAGTGAAGCCTGCAGTTCTTTGGATGTTGTTGTGGGGTTTTTGTGACCTCTTGGATGAGTCGTCGCTGCGCTCTTGGGGTAATTTTGGTCGGCCGGCCACTCCTGGGAAGGTTCACCACTGTTCCATGTTTTCGCCATTTGTGGATAATGGCTCTCACTGTGGTTCGCTGGAGTCCCAAAGCTTTAGAAATGGCTCTATAACCTTTTCCAGACTGATACATCTCAATTACTCTGTTTCTCATTCGTTCCTGAATATCTTTGGATCGCAGCATGATGTCTAGCTTTTGAGGATCTTTTGGTCTACTTCACTTTGTCAGGCAGGTCCTATTTAAGTGATTTCTTGATTGAGAACAGGTGTGGCAGTAATCAGGCCTGGGTGTGGCTAGAGAAATTGAACTCAGCTTTCCAAAGATGTGATAAACCACTGTTGATTTATGTTTTAACAGGGGGAGCAATCACTTTTTCACACAGGGCCATGTAGGTTTGGATTTTTTTTTCCCTTAATAATAAAAACCTCCATTTAAAAACTGCATTTTGTGTTTACTTATGTTATCTTTGTCTAATATTTCAATTTGTTTGATGATCTGAAACATTTTAGTGTGACAAACATGCAAAAAAATAAGAAATCAGGAAGGGGGCAAACACTTTTTCACACCACTGTATATCGGGTATATTCTGGAGAAATTACATCCAAGTTGGGGGTGATGAATATTTATTTTACTTATTGACTAATATGCTTAGTAAGTACCTGCTTAACTTCCCATTGGTAACAATAAAAACTCCACCCCATGTTCAGAATTGAACCCAGGTCCCTAGTTCTGCAAAGCAGCAATGCTAACCACAATTCAACTTTACCACTGCCCTATACACAGCTGTAATTTAAGATATGGAATGTAGACTAAATAATTTCTGTTCATACAAATGTACATAAAAATACATCTGTATATACATCAAATACATCTAAATAATACATATATACATCATATACATCTGTACATAAAAATGGAATAAATGATAAGAGTATCATGTAAAACAAATATGCTGCTTTCCTAAAGAATATTGGTGGTGACTTGTGCACAAGGACAAATATTTTTTTTTGCGAGGTTTTGAAGACTCTCTTGTCAAAGCAGTCGCAATATACAGTATGCTGAGTGCAGACATAGTTGTAAACATCCCCTTTTATCATAATGGATTTTACTGAGAAATATGAGGTTACTATGCACTGCCAGTTTATATTAGAAACATAATGCAGGATTTTGCTTGAAGTACAGACCATTGTGGAAAGAATTTATGTTTTTCAGTGTGACAGCTAAAGAAGTAAATATTTTCAGTATTAGCCACTGGAAAACATGCTGCCGAGTATGAAACATCAACTTCCAAATGTCCATCTGCAGCTCTCTGAGCACTGAGGCACCTTCAGAAGCAAGAATATTTGTAACCATGAACTGCCATGGCAGAGATGATCAAACAGCGTTATAGTCATTATTACTGGAAGAGCAACTCCTATATTTGTAAATACATACTTATTCCAATATAATATATATGCCTCCTAAAATAACATTAAGCTTACAATATGTGTAGTATGATCTTATTAGAAAAACATTTCCTGACATCTTGTTATCCCCTACAGCCAAACCTGTATTCATAGCATAGTAATTGATTCCTCGCTTCCCCTGGGAATCTCACCGAGTTGTGCTTTCTCACCACGCTACACAGGTACCTTTGCAGCTAATTTTGAATGTACATCTACATCGTTATCTGCTGGTAAACTTTGACCCTAACCACTTTGGAGGCCCAGATAAAAGTGCTTCCTCTACACTGTAGCACAGGGGGTCTAGGGATTGTGCAGCAAGGCAAATCACACAGGACTTCCAATCAGAATCATCCCCTTTTGAAGCACCTCTCAGTTGGGAATTCATGAATGATTCATAACTTTTCAGCACAGTGTGAAGCAAAAGAGCAAAGCTAGTGTGTATTATTGGGTATTGCATGCCCAATAAGTTTCTGTGTTCAGCAAATTGGCTACAACATATTTTTTTTCTGGTTAGGTGTATTGCCTATGGTCAGGGTGGTTTATTTGGGTTGGAGGCTTTTTTTGTTTGGCTTCAGCCAATCGCAGTATGAATCAAAGAGTGATAGCATTATTTCTTCACATTAGTCTAAATTATTAAAGAAGCATTAAAATCTATTTTATTGGTATTTCTATAAAGAATATAAATGTTTATTGAAACAATTAATTTGAAAGAATTATAAAAAACCTATGGAAAGAATTAGGGAACAATCTTAATGAAGACTTCTGCTAATATTTGGACTAACTGTAAACTTTAAAAAAACTACAGGATATTTTCAGGAATACTTGAATTTTAAGGATGACTTCCTTTTTAGTGTGATACGGTAGCACAGTGGTTAGCTTTGCTGCCTCACAGCATTACTACCTGGGTTCAGATCCTGGGATGCTATCTATGTGGAGATTATATGTTCTCCCTATATTCAGGTGAGTTTCCTCTGGTGTTCCAGATTCCTCCCCCAATCCAAAGACATTAATGTTAATTGGCTTCTGTAAAATTGGCCATGGTCTGAGTTTGTGTCTGTGTGTACCTGGTGATTAACTGGTGTCCTTTCCACAGTGTATCCTGCCTTGTGACCATCATTTGACAGGATAGGCTCTGGCTCCCCTGTGACACTGTATTGGATAAAGCAGTTAGGAAATGGATGGACTTCCTCTTAGTATTCAAATAAGTCTCCTATATGATACAATGTTTTGAAAAACTATTCAGACCCTTGTGTAGTTTTTGTCACGACTGTAGTCCCTCCCCCTTAAGGGCGCTCTGGCCCTTTCACTTTGGACTTCATTTTGTGCGCCTGTCTCCTGTTCCCAGTCCACCTTAAAAGCCAGGCGCTGACGTTAATCCGGGCTCTGCATCTGATCTCCGTATCATGCGAGTCCGGGACCTGGAAGCGCCTGGTCCCGTTTAGGTTTTATTCTCCGTTCCCGTTCCTATTCCACCGGTTCCGACCCGGTTCCAGGTTTTATCTTGTTTGTTCCAGGATGGACTTCCCGGCTTTGGACTTTGCTCGTGTTTGGATTTCCCATTTGGATTACTACTGGATTGTTTGCCTCGGACTCACCCCCCCTTGACACCAGCGCACCAAGGACACGCCCCTGTTTTCATCCCTGATTCCTGCATGACTTTTCTCCCCAGTGTTTCCTCACTATTCCGGATTGTGTCGTCCGCATAGGGTCTGAAAAGAACTGTTCATTACAATTTTGTTCCTTTAAAAACTGTTGTCATAACAATGGGAAGGAACAATTAATATTTATTATATGCACAACCTACTCAACACATTCAAATAAAAACCAAGATCTAAAGAGATATTCAATATAAGAAAAATGGAAAAGTCATTAATATTACATTAATATTCTAACAATTTACTGTAACAAACACATTAATTTAAGTGCACAAAATTATCTTAACAATCCACACAATTCGTTTAATGGCCCCATTTGCTGTGCAACAATAGTAGATCTGTTTCAGAATAAAAACCTGTGGCTTTCCTTGATCTGGTAGTGAATTTCAAGTAAGAACTGAACTATGAGGACTAAGGAACTTTCAATGCAAGTCAGGGCTACATTCATTAAACAAGCACAGGTGTGGAAAAGGGTATGAAAATATTAAAGTGCCTGAATATCCCTGTGAACATTGTCTAATTGATTAAATGGAAGGACAGTCTTCTGAACTGAGCTGTTGGGCAAGGAGAAAACTGATAAGTGATGTCAGTGACAAATAGCAATGACATTGAGCATGTTGACAGGCTTAAAAGAGATACAGACTTCAATGACTGAGATGGGAGAAAATCTGCATTCACCATCAATATCCAGAACTACTTTACAAAAACTAGTCAGTAGGGCAGAGTGGCAAGTAGAAAGTCATAACTACAAACAAGACATCTCACAGCCTGTATGGGGTTTGCAAAAAAGCACCTAAATGATCCAAATGAGACCCATTTTAACCTTTTTGGTCTAAATGTAGAGCCATATGTAGGTGGTGCAGTCATACATGGTAGTTGCAGCATCATGTTATGGAGATATCGCTCCTCAGCAGGGACTGAAAAACGTACTAGAGGAAAAGCAGTTTCTAAGAAACATTGAGACAAGTATTCAGCAGAAGAATGGTCCCAAACACAAGGCAAAAACAACACTAAAGTGGCTTAAAGCATAAGAGTGAATGTCATTGAGTGTTTCTGTCAAATTCCAGGCTTGAATCCTATCAAATTTATGTGGAAATACTTGTCATTACCAACCCCCATGCAAATTGAGAGAGCTTGATACAGCTTGATAAAAAAGAATGAGCAAAATCTGCACCAAACCAGTGTGCAAAGTTGCTAGAGATCCAAAAATAATTTTGGCTGTATTTGGTACCAATGTTCTTCTACTATATATTATGCATACTTATGCAATCCACATTGAAGAAAGATGTGAAGACGGGGGTTTGAATTTAATCTTTTCTGTAGGGGGTTTAGACTTCTAAGTCACAAGCTGGGGTTTATGGCAGGAAAGGGGGTTAACTGATAAGGATTGCAGATGCAAGCTAGGAACCCCCCTGGGTGTAATGTTAAACTGACCATTTGTCCAGAACATCGTAAACTGGCCAAATACCATGAACCCCCCTCTTTACCATCAGACCGAGTGACGTCAGAAACGGAGAAGAAAACACTATATAACCCAAAAGTTTGTAACAGTACGGGGAACAATACTTCGGTTTTGTTGTTTCTTGCGGGAAACAAGACTTCGGCTTTATTGTTCCTTGCATGCAATAAACTCATCTGTTTTACTTCATCTCGGGATCAAGAACCTTATTCTTTCTGTTACAACAAATTTGGCGTAGTCAGCAGGATGCTCCAGAAGGCGCAGAACTTCCCATCGGCAGGAGAGACGGTCAGCGCGCACATAACTAAGAGGTAAGGACTCCTCTTTTATTTAAAAGTCCCGACTCTCTCTGACCGATTGGGAAATCTCTGCTCCCTGCGAGAATCGCCCGAGATGACGGAGTAAACGTGAGTTTCTGAATTCCTCTGGCCCGGGGAAGGCACCGATGTATGTAATGGGTTGGTTGCTGTAAGCCCAGAATTTGGTCTGGCAGGGGTTCCGCGGTATTGTGTACAGGCGTTCGAAGCTGGTGTATGGACCCTTACCGTGAAGTTCAGGACTGGTGTGGGTCTTAATTGCACCCGGAGTTCTGAAGGTCAGAACTGGTTTGGGTCTTAATTGCACCCGGAGTTCTGAGGCTCAGAATCGGTGTGGGCCTTAATTGCGCCCGGGGTTCTAGAGCAAGTGGTGCATTAAATGCACGTAGTTCAGGACTGGTGTGGGTCTTAATTGCACCCGGAGTTCTGAAGGTCAGAACTGGTTTGGGTCTTAATTGCACCCGGAGTTCTGAGGCTCAGAATCGGTGTGGGCCTTAATTGCGCCTGGGGTTCTAGAGCAAGTGGTGCATTAAATGCACGTAGTTCAGGACTGGTGTGGGTCTTAATTGCACCCGGAGTTCTGTGGCTCGGGATCGGTGTGGGCCTTAATTGCGCCCGGGGTTCTGGAGCTGAGTGGTGCATTAAATGCACGTATAATCCAGGATTGGTGTGGGCTTTAATTACGCCCGGGGTCCTGAGATTAGCTACGCCTTGATCGTGCACAGATTGGAGTGGCGTGGTTTCTGGCGTGGCGTGGTTTTTTTTTTGTTTTAAAGGAAACAGGAGTAGAAGAGATATATGTATGTATGTTTTTGGTGTTTTCCTTGTTTGTGAAATACATATACACACGCACGACACTAACATAAACACACCTCATAATAAAAGAGCAAAGCATTAGGTAACAGGATTTAAAGGACGTTGAGACCCGAGAATTGCCCTGATTGAGCTCAGTGCGTAAGTCCACCCCGGGGCAAAAGCAGCGATGCTGGCGTTCTGGGGATGGTGAATTACTGATCAAGAAAGGGGGTTTTCGAGGTCTCGTTTCTTACCTGTGAACAGTGCGGTGTAAGTCCTCTCTAAAGTCTCGGAGAGGCATTTAGATCTGGAGGTAACAGACGCCCTTAGCTGAATGAGTGCAGTAATGCACAGGTTTTTCCAAGTGAAAACATCCCCCTACTGAATGAGCTGTTACCTCACACACGACAAAAGTAAATCTTAAAGAAACCAAACATGTGTGCTAATTGGGTGTTTGAGAAAGTGGTGGAAGTATCTGATTACATATCGGAAAAGTGTAAATTGACTGAAAGGGAAGAGAAATATAGGAAGAAGCTGAGTCTGTCAGAAGGAGTTTGGGGCGAAGATGCCTGTAAAAGAGCGTATGAACATTGGAACAAAAACAAAGATTTAGCTGCAGCCCTGGTGATCGGCCGACACCTGAGGTGGCAGATTAGCATGAAGGAGAAATCAGAATGTTATAAAAAAGAGAAGGAGTTCACAGAAAAAATAAAAGCGTTAAATGAGAGGAAAGATAATTTATTCGCGGCAAAAGAGGTATTAGAAAAAAAGCTAAAAGAGTCAGTACAGGAGAATGAGAAACTAAAGAAGGAATTAACTCCTGGTCACGCTGCACTGGTTAATGTGCTACAGCCGGCGACTAAGTTATATCCTGCTCTCCCACAGAGGAACAAACAAGCAGGAAACGAAAATAATTGGGATCAATTCCCACAGTGGCCATATGGAGAAGGGGGGTCTGATTGGGATAACACTTGGTATGAGTGTGATAAAGACGGATCAGGGTCTCCCCTATTAGAGGGAGGGCGCCCGCAGGTCTGTACTCTCACTCGAAGTGGGAAAGGACTTGATGTAGCAGGGGCTGGCGCCGTTGATGACAGCGTCACTCTAACTCCGTCTCGCACCCCGCCTAGGGGGTCCGTTCTCGCACCTACCATCCCTGAACCCCCAATACGATCAAATCCAAAACCGGAGGATATTGACCGGTGGGCTAGAAAAGTACCGCACCCAAAATTAGGGATGCAGCGAACCTGGAGTGCGCTTCAGGAATTAAAAGATACTTATGGTATCTCCCCCCTGACTGCCGCTATGATCCTCAGAAGGACAGGGGAAAAGCGTGTCGGAGAACTTAAACAATTGTGTGAGGATAACGGTAGAGGAGGGCGATGGGAATGGGTTTGGCGATGGCTTAAACAAAATTATCCACCAAAGACAGATTGGAAAAAGATATCTGCGTGTCAGCAAAAAGAAAGCGAGGATGTGGCTGACTTCACTGACCGCTTCGTCACACTATGGCTGGAATGCTCAGGACTGAGTGACGAAGATGATGTGAATAGCGACGCCTCTGCTGTGATTAAACAAATTTATTTGGGCGGTCTTAAGCCTGATATAGCCAAAGCCCTCCAGTTAAAAGAGCCCGAAATAGGGCAAGATACGACCAAACAATTTGAGGAAATAGTTAAAATGGCACGGCAAATCGAGAGAAATATGTATGCTAAGGTGCGAGCAATACAAACAGGGTGGACGCCCCCCATACTGAAGGATGGAGCTGGCCCTGACACCCGACTAAATCCAAAAGGCGAAATTACAACTCGGTGCCATTATTGTAAAAATTTCGGACATTGGCAAAAGAATTGCAAAAAGCGATTAGCCAGTGAGGGCAGGATTGGAAGATACCGAGATCCCCCTTTCAATCCCTCGAATCGAGAGGGGCAAAAAAACCTGTTGTCACAATTACAGGATTTGAGCGAAGCAGACAAACGCGCTATCAGGGAGCTTTTAAACTAAGACTCCCCCTAGTGGCCTCCCTACGCCTATCTCAGGAACTGAGTGAAAAAGAGCTCAAATTACAATGCACGATTAATGGGATTCAAATGTCACTTTTATGGGACACTGGGGCTCAATTATCTTGTTTATCTGAACAGTCAGCCAAACGGTGTGGTGTCATGTTCACAGGGAGGGAGCTGGAGGCCACTGGTGTAGGGGGTAATCGAATAACACTCAGAGAAACTCAAAAACTCAAGATTAGACTAGGAGATGGGGAGGTAACATTTAATGCTGTCATGTGGGTAGGATCTACCCCAGATCTGTTGGGATGGGATGCTCTGAAATACCTACAAGGGGTTACATTAACCGTACATGAGGAGAGGGTGGAGGTAAACATCTGGTCCCTCCAAAAAGACGAACTAAAAGGGCATTCAATCTGGACTATGGATAAGGACGAATGCGGGCTTCTGGATATGGAACCCGCCACATTTACTGGGAAATCCCCGCCATACACAAAGCCATATAAAATCAACAAAGAGGCGGAGGAAGGGGTACGACCAGTAATACAGAAACTATTGGCTCAAGGCATTGTACGAAAAACACATAGTACAAGCAACAGTCCAATATGGCCTGTAAAGAAAGCCAGCGGAGCATGGCGATTCACAGTTGATTACTCAAAAGCTAATCAACACATCAACCGTCTCACCCCCTTGGTAGCAGACCCCTCTGCTATTTTTCAACTGCTGACCCCTGAGCACCAGGTATTTTCAGTAATTGACATGGCTAATGGGTTCTGGTCTGTTCCTCTACACCCAGAGGTACAAGATTGGTTCGCTTTTGTTGTAGATGGAGAACAATATACTTGGACCAGGTTACCACAGGGGTTTCATAACAGCCCCACCGTGTATCACATGGCACTTCGGAGGCATCTCCGGGAGCTGCCTCAAGTGTCCTCCGTCGTTATCCAATATGTGGATGATATTTTAATCGCGTCTCCTGACGAGGAAACCCACAAGAAGGACCTCCAAATTATTCTCGACCATTTGGTTAAAAAAGGACACAAGGCTAGTTATAGCAAAGCACAGTTATGCCTAGACACCGTAATTTACTTGGGACAAAAGATTAGTCAGGGAAAAAGGGAATTGACAGAAGATCGGGCCCAGGCAATCCGAACACACCCTAGTCCCAATACGGTGAGAGAGCTCCGATCATTTCTGGGTCTGTGCAATTTCAATAGAAATTGGGTTGATGCTTTTTCTGAAAGGGCCAAACCACTTACAGACCTATTAAAGGGGGGAGGGAGGTCCCTTGATCCTATTGCTTGGAGTCCTGAAGCTGAACATGCTTTTAATGATTTAAAACAAGCTCTGTTACAGGCTCCTGCATTGGGGTTTCCTCAGACAGATCAACCATTCTACCTCTACGTAAGTGAAAAGAATGGATTTTGGACAGCTGTACTAACACAGGAACATGGGGGTAGGTACCGCCCGGTAGGGTATTACTCTGGATCCTTGGACGAGGTAGCCAGGGGCTGGGGTCCATGTCTACGAGCCGTTCAGGCCGTCTGTCTAGCAGTACAGGCAGTCAGTAACATAGTGCTAGATCAACAACTGATCGTTCGATGCCCACATGCGGTACACACCCTCATGTCCCTGAATCGGGTCAGTCAGGTTAATGCGATACGATGGAGCAAGTGGCAGGTCTTGTTAGAGGCTCCAAATATTACCATTGAACGTGAAGGAGCTCTAAATCCAGCCACATTGTTACCTGACCCATCAGAAGCCTACATGTTAGAACACAGCTGTGATGTTTGGGCAATGGGAGAAGATGAGGGCATCAAAATAGCCGAGCAACCACTAAGGAATGAAGACCTCATCCTCTTCACTGATGGAACTTCATTCATAAATTCTAGTGGGGAGAGGAAAGCGGGATGGGCTGTGACTACAGAACATGATATCCAATGTGGGGGAAGATTTGAGGTACCCACGTCAGCACAGCGAGCTGAACTGAAAGCTTTGGTGGAAGCCTGTAAATTAGCAAAAGGCAAGACCACCACAATATACACAGACTCACGATACGCATTTGGAGTATGCCATGACTTTGGAAGATTATGGAGTAATAGGGATTTTTTAACCTCTGCTGGCACTCCGGTAAAAAATGCAGATCTGGTGTCTGAGCTGCTTGCGGCTCTCCAACTCCCAAAGCAGGTAGCTGTAGTCAAATGTAAGGGCCACAGCAGAGAGGACACTCCCGAGGCCAGGGGCAATAAGCTGGCAGACTGGACAGCACGTCAAGCTGCCCTGGGGCAATGGGAGGAGTGGGCTATAGAAAAACCTCTTCAGATTATTTCAGTTTGCACAGTGAACATACAGGCACTCCGGACGGAACAGCTCAGCGAGCTCCAGGCCCAGGCCCCAAGGATTGAGAAATGGACCTGGATGGAACGCAATGTGGGGCTGCAGAAGGATGGGACCTGGAGGTGCCAGCGTACAGGCAGACCTGCCTGTCCCAAGCAACTAATGCCCTACCTGGCACAGCAAATACACTCCACAGGGCACCCAGGTGTTAGCCAAATGACTCGTCGCTTTGCTCAGAGCTGGGTGGGCACAGGCTTCACACCCTTCGCAGCTGATGTGGTACAACGCTGTGGAGAATGCCAAAAAGCCTCTGGAGCACCGCCGGTTCGGGCTCCTAATCTTCGACGTCCTGCACCCGAGGGGCCCTTTAGACACTGGCAAATAGACTATTGTTCACTGCCACCCTGTAAAGGGAAAACAGGCCTCCTAGTGATGGTGGACCAGTTTTCTAGATGGGTGGAGGCTGTCCCTGTCAAATGAGAGACTGCGCAGACAACTGCCAAATATCTCGTGACAGAAGTAATTCCCCGATGGGGACTCCCATGTCGCATAGACTCAGACCAGGGCACACATTTTACTGGAAAAGTGTGTCAGGTGGTGGCAGACCTACTAGGGATCAAATGGGACCTGCATTGCCCTCATCACCCGCAGTCCTCCGGCATGGTGGAACGGGTGAACCGGACTTTGAAAGCTAAATTGACAAAGTACCACCTGGGAGGGATCCCCTGGGTGGATGCATTGCCCGCCGTACTGTGCAGCATCCGGGCTGGGACAAATCGAATAGTGGGGCTGAGCCCGTTTGAGGTGATCACGGGGCGCCCCATGAGACTGAGTGACTCTCCAGGACATGACAGAGTAGGCTTGAGTATACTGATTCTCTGTTACAGTATTGCAAGTTGCTGACAGAGGCCACCCAAGGAGCCCGCGAGCAGGTCCTGGAGGCGTGGGGACCACCACCTGAAGGAGGGCACGACCTCATCCCAGGAGAGTGGGTGTGGATCAGGAAATTTCCTTCACAGGTTCTCCAGCCCAGGTGGGATGGACCCTACCAGATCCTGTTGACAACCGAGTCTGCGGTTCGAGTGGAAGGAAAAGATCGCTGGATCCACGCGTCACACTGCCGACGAGCCTCATCCCCATTTACAGACCCAGAATGAAATCATTTCTGTCAATAATGATAATTGTTGCTGTAGGACTATGTTCCGCAGGGATTAATGATCATCTCTCCCACAAAGGAGAACATGGAATTAATTCCTTTTTAGGCCTCTCCTATCTGACAGCTAAGAAAACCAACCAAAGTGCCTGCTGGGTGTGTGCCGCATTACCCAAATATGTACAGGGAGGACTTCCTATGGGGGCCATTCCTTGGCGTCTCGAGGAAGTCATAGGCATGATCATTTGGAGGGATAATTTAGGAGATTTTAATATGACAAACTATGGGGGTTGCCATAACACGACTTTAACCTGCACAACATTACAATATCTACAGGAGCGAGGCTTAGAGCCCACGAGTTTCACAGGCTCTTACGCTCCTAAATATAACAGAAGCCATACACCACCATACCTGACTCTAAATAAGGAACGTGAGGGAAACATGTTTTCAGCACACTAATGGTCTGCACTTGGTTGGATGGAGTCGTTGCAACCTTACCATCGCTGCAGATATATCCACCTCTACCTTCCAAATTCCAGGATGGGATCGGCACACCCCACAATTCGGTATAAGTTTCTTATTTTCAGAGGCATGGGGAGCGCCAAACGGAACATATTTCATTTGTGGAAAACGAGCCTACCCATGGTTGCCAACCCAGTGGTCTGGCTCATGTTATTTAGGATATGTGGTTCCTCATATCCGTGTTCAAACCCACAGCCCCTTCGGACCTAACCACAGACCACAAAGAAAATTGGCTGATTGGGAATATTATTTAGGTATAATATTTCCACAAGCCGGCATGAACTTTCTGAGTCGAGAGTTAATTCAAATGGCCTCGACTTTAGAAGAATTAGCAAATTCTACCTCATCTAGTCTGAAGGCTGTTAATGATGAGATGGTAGCCCTCAGAACAGTGGCCATGCAGAACCGACTAGCTTTAGATTATGTACTGGCGGCCCAAGGAGGAACTTGTGCAGTAATTGGCACTGAATGCTGCACATATATCCCTGATAATTCTGAGCACATCTCAGATCTGGCCCAACACATTTACAATGAGGGACAGAAATATCAGGACTATTATACTGAAAATTGGGGAATTGGATCTTGGGTAAAGTCTGTGTTTGGGGCCTGGGGCGGAACTTTTTTACAGTGTTTATTTGTAGGAATAGTATTGTTTATATGTATAATTGTAATCATCACGTGCACAAAAACATGTATCACATCTTGCTATAACCGTGGAACGTACAATGTCATGGCAATACATACCTGTTCGCCAAGAAAGGAAAGATCTGCCCTGACATTGTATGTATAAAAATAGGCTACACTGACGTATGCCATATTTTATAAGGGGGGAATGAAGAAAGATGTGAAGACGGGGGTTTGAATTTAATCTTTTCTGTAGGGGGTTTAGACTTCTAAGTCACAAGCTGGGGTTTATGGCAGGAAAGGGGGTTAACTGATAAGGATTGCAGATGCAAGCTAGGAACCCCCCTGGGTGTAATGTTAAACTGACCATTTGTCCAGAACATCGTAAACTGGCCAAATACCATGAACCCCCCTCTTTACCATCAGACCGAGTGACGTCAGAAACGGAGAAGAAAACACTATATAACCCAAAAGTTTGTAACAGTACGGGGAACAATACTTCGGTTTTGTTGTTTCTTGCGGGAAACAAGACTTCGGCTTTATTGTTCCTTGCATGCAATAAACTCATCTGTTTTACTTCATCTCGGGATCAAGAACCTTATTCTTTCTGTTACAACAACATATTTAATGTTTTTCTCTTTAGATTTTCTGCCATTTACTTTGACTTATCATAGCCCTAGATGTATTCCATTTTAACATGTAGTAAATACTCTAAAACTGAGAAAAGAACCCTGATTTTACTGTTATGAAAAATGTAGAAATACAGAATGAAAGTAATGCACCTTTACACTGTTCTTGCCATTTTGGAAAAATGTTTTGGTGGGCCCTAAATATGCATTAAAAGGAAGGTAGTGCTTCTCCTGATTCATCACAGCATGCACACAGTGCTTTTATAAACTGCAAGCTGACCAGTATCTTCTTTTCTAAAACAGCCCCAAGTCATTATTGATCCATCTCTCTACTTCACTAACAAAGTCAAGCACTTTGAATTACTATTTTTTTCACTATACTGTATTTCAGACATAAAAAATATTTTTATAATTAATCATACCTGGACATTAAAATAAAATAATCTCATATATTGTAACAGATATTTATTTGAAGTACTTGAGGTTCATCTTATTATAGGTCCATCTGTAATAAAGAAGTATGAATTTTGACTCTATTTAAACTAAAAATATATCTTTTTAATAAAAGTCTGATAGCATTTGGTGAACATTTATTCTATTATTAGTGACATGTGATGTACTGTATGTCATGCTACTGTTGCTATTCTACCAGTTAGGTTTCAGTGTCTTCCAAAAATATATTTTTTTACAAACCACCAGAATTTTTGTAATCATTTTTTGGTGTATGTGGACTTAATTATTAGGCCAGCAGCGACATGCAGTATACATCCTGACAGGCTAGACTGGGATTTGGGTGGATTGGTATGGTTGATGGACACTGACATTAACTCATTAATTAGAAATCCATGATACAGCTTTATTTTACTATATGGATAATGTGTTGTAGTAATAGTAAACCTGGTTAGTATGAGAGGAACCTCAGGTTCAGACATTTGGTGTCTTGACCGAGGAGCCAATGGTGTGAATCTATTATATTATTACTGAATGTTTCTATCTCTGAATACCCTCTAAGAGATACTCACAAAATGAGGAAATATTCGCTTGTATCCATATAAAAAAGTCAGATATGTTAAAAAGAATATGTAGGATATGTTAAAAAGAAAAAGAAATCCACCTGTTTAACGTCTTGCTGGGGCAGGTCAAAGTAATCATCTATAAGTCCCTGAAGAGTAAGATCTCAGGTAATGGGTCTGGGGAGACCTTGGTTTATGAGATATCATAAATTAAGATTTATTTTTTCTTTTGTAAATAATAAGCATAGTGTTTTATTTTTGAGAGGGTAGGGTGTATTTATTTGTATTATTCATATGTATTATTCATTGTAATTAATGTTTGAGGGGGTTATGCTTTTTTAATTGTTTTGGTTTGTTTTTCTGACTCAGTTGACTTCAGTACAGTTTAAAAGACAAGTCTTTCACATTTGTTTCTGTCACAGATGTTGGAAAAGCATGCCGTGGAATGGCAGGAGAGTGAAAAAAGACCCTATGCATAGCGGCGCGACGGGGGTTAGCCTGGGCTCAGGAGGCCAGACAATACTGAAACCTCAATGCTGAGCGAAGAGGAAAGTGTGACCCGGAAATATATAGCCCCAGATAAAGACACACCAGAAGGACAAGCAAAGCACAGGAAACTAGGGACAGGACAGAGTAGGAGCGCCCTCTAGCTGTAGAGGGTGTAACAGTACCACCCCCCTTCATGGGCGGCTCTTGACACCCAAACAACAAATGAGCTGCACAGCACTGGGGGGAAGAAACCTCCGGGAGTCCATGGCTGAGAGCTGCCCCCTCTTCCAGGGTACAAGACCTTTATTGGGTAGAGGAAGGGGGGGCCGGGTAGAACTCCGGGGAGGGAGATAAACAATATGTACAAAAGTACACCCAACAAAAACAAATCTGGGAGACCAAGGTAACAAACCACACAACAGATAGGAACCAAGAATTCCACAACACAGGGGTCAAGGGGACCAGAGAACAGGGAAACCAGGAAGTGAAAAACCAAAACACCAAGAGAAAAAACAAAGTAATAACAAAAAGCCCCAGGAATCAAAATAGAAAAACACTGCAAACTGGGCAAAAAACACTGATGACAACAAGGAAAGCCAAGTATTCATACGCGGATGTCGGAACGGCATGGATGCCAGAAGGTGGTATTCAACCAACTAAAAGGCAACTATAAAAGTAGTCACACACTTGTAGTAATCAGTTAAAATAAACATCATGAATCCCTCTGTTTCTCTCTGTCTCCATGATTAACGTACCTCACTCTAATGAAATGGGGAATAAAACTGTTAGTCAAAAAAACTGTGAAGTCTTCTTCGGCCTGTCATTCCTCACACTGCTGACACAGAGTGTGTTTGTTACAATAGAAAAAAAGACCACATTTAGATGCAGATGCTTGGTAGCGGCTACTTGGTCAGGCAGCAGGGTGAGGCTCACTCACTAGCCAGATACATCTCATAATCCTAGTCTGTTGTGCCACTATTTTGAAAGTTGTGGTTAACAACCTTTAGTTTAGTTTAATCTCCAATCATGGACAAATGGATAACCAATCATGGACAAATGGATTCATGAATGTTACATTTACAGATGTTGAGATTCTACTGAAGTACAAACCAAAGCTGCACTTTAAACAAAAAGTGACTCTAAAAAGAGCTGTTAGTAATAACAAACAAAATATGGTGGAAACATAAATATGATTTTAAAATATGAATATGTCAGTTCTTCCACCCTGGAGGCAGAAACATTCCATGTATCCAATATATATGTATAAAGCTACATGTAAATATATAAATGAATTAATTGCAGATATAAATGTGCACCATGTTCAAATAGTGATCAATGAGATGGGCATACAGCTGTCTACCTATATTCTTAATGGACAGAAGATCTCAACTTGCATATTAACTGGTAAAGAACAAAGGTATTTTGGACTGGATTTATTGTTACTGTTAGTTTTGCTGTGTATTGTGAGCTCTATACTGTATAATATAATTACCCTTACCGTTTGTATGTTTGTATGTGCCTGTCTGCTTGGCTGTTAGTAAGTATACAGTACATGATATGTTCTTGTGGTTTGTATTCAACTTTATCCCTCTTCCACCATTGCTCCATCAGCACAGTACTGTGTAAAAGACACAACACTGCTGCCCCAGAGGTCCTAGTGTGATTCTACATAATTACTACAGCAAAGATCTGCAATGTACTACTACTACAAATTTTTTAAAGCTGGAAGAATAGTTGTTGAATTGATGTCTCATTTTTATTGAACATCAAAATCAATCATCCATCCATTTTTTAACTGCTTTGTCCAATAAAAGGTCACAGAGGATCTGGATCCTATCCTAGCAAGCAATAAGCACAATGCAATATACATCTTGAATGGGACACCAGTCCCTCGCAGGGCATGGAGACACACACATCAGTCACAATTTTCCTGGAAGCTAATTTAACACACCAGTATCTATTTGGACTGGGGAGGAAACTGGAGCACCTGGAGGAAACTCAACTGAATATGGGGAGAATGTACAAACTCCATGCAGATACCACCCCAGGTCCACTGTGCCACTGTCACGATGTGCAGTTTAGGACACTATGCAGATGGTATAACCCGGAAGTGACTGGAATAAGACTTAAAGGGAAACACAGTAGGAGCTGGATGGGATGGCAGTGTCATGATTGTAGTCCCTCCCCCTTAAGGGCGCTGTGGTTCTTTCACTTCTGAGTTGATTTTGTGCACCTGCCCCCTGTTCCAGCCTCCTATTCAGCCCACCTTAAAAGCCAGACGCTCACTCTGTTCCGGGCCCTGCATTGGATCCTGTACCAGGCGAGTCCTGGACCTGTAGTGCCTGGTCCCGTTCCCCCCTATTTCCCCCCAACCCTCCACCGGATCCTGCTCCGGTTTTTAATCTCGTTTGTCTTTGTCTCGGATGGACCGCCCGGCTCTGGACATTTGCCTCGTCTTGGATTTCTCTTTGGACTCCCTTTTGGACAGTTTGCCTTGGATTCACCCCTCAGAACACCTGCGCACCATGGACACGCCCCCTGTTTTCATTCCCAACTCCTGCATGCGTTTTTCCCCATGTTTTTCTCACTCTTCCCTGGATTGTGTGGTCTGCATAGGGTCCTGAAAGAACGCTTTCGTTACAGGCAGACAGGGGGGTGAGTGTGGTGATCCAGTACTCGGGAGGTGTGGCGCAGGCGAACAGGTCCAGAACAGTCGAAAAGGGGGAATCCGGGGTGCAGTCCAAGGTCCACAACTGGGAGGTCCATCCAAGACAGAACGATTAAGAAACAGGAACATGGAACAAGGAGATTAAAATGGTGTGACGAGGCCAGGCTCTCCGAGCCCCAAACTCAGCCTGGTCTGGTCGGTGTTAGGAAGCCTATGCCCTCAAGCTGCGTTCTTGGGCGATTTGATGGTAGGCAGGCCTCCGGGCGTCCGTCTTCCGATGCAGAGGAGTAGTGAGAGCTTAAATAAGGCTTAAATAAGGAGGGACAAACAGGTGCACAAAAATACGTAAGGGCCCCCTTAAGAGGAGGGATTACAATTGTGAAAGCCACTGTGCTGTCCCACATAGAAATTATTTATTGAATAATTTCAAAATGTGCAATGAGTAAAATAACTAGTTTTCAATTTTGGAATAGTAAATAAGACTACAAAAAACAAATGATGTTGATTGACCTGAACCTAACTTTCGTAAAACGTATATATACTGTTAAGTTTATATGAGAATATATGTAGCGGAGCTAGTTCGGATACGGTGACGTCAGCACCCTCACTGCGCGTAGCAGGGACCTCAGCTGCCTGAGCTGAGGGAGCTCTCCTTTAGCTCATGCGGCTGGTTCCCTGTTGCGTTACGCCGGAGACCAGGGTTCGCGCCCTAGGTGCTGCGGGACGGAACGGGTGGCGGAAGGCACGAGCCTGCACGGAACTGCGACTGTCACATATACAACACATATGCTACCTCTATAACCTTAGGTTTTATAAGCTTCCTTACATAAATTGACTCATTATTTAGTAAGTATGGTACAGCTAAAAATAGCATTGTAATATGCAGTAATTGCTAAACTTAGAAGCCAGTGTATTTAGAATACTGATGTAATGACACTATCCCACAGATGCTCTACTTGTATAAAACAGTGAAAAGGTGGTTTTACTCAGATCAATTATATCAAAATATGTGCAGAATTTTTTGTAATACTTTCTTGATGATCTTTTCTTTTCTAATATGTGATCATAATAATAATAATAATTGCTTTGATAAATATTGGATTTTAGCTAGGTATAATCCCATGTTCATTTATGTTGCCCCTCTACAGTACAGTTAAATAACAAAACAAATTAGCAAATAAAAATAAAACATACATTACATTTACTTGAGAAAAATGAGTAATTACCTGGACTGTCTACATATTTTTGCTGAAACAGGGGTTTTGCATAAGTTACTTCTGAATGTATTCTTAATACCGATTTGCTGAAAATATATCCACACACAGCAAATAATGCATTTCTGGGAACTCCTGAACTCCTTCAGATATTTCATTCCAACAAGCTATACAGCACCATTCCCATGCTGCCTCACTAACTAATAAATCTTGATCCATTAGGGAGTCTGCTGATAGGATTAAAGGCAAGAGCTTCAATTAGTTTCATTCTTTATTTTCTCAGAAGTGGTTTCTGCTTCTTCTTAAAAGTGGATTACTACAACAACCAAGGCACGTTCTATGTTTCAGAGCCACAAGATTATTTGGACAGTATCCTCATTGTTTTTTAAAATAAAGTAAATCTTAGTCTGACTGATAAGAAAGACTCAAGTTCACCCTCTGTATGCCACAGCTTAAAAAATAGCTTAGAGATAAAATGTGAAGGATGCACTAGGATGTCCGTGATCTGCAGTGGAATTCCCTCTGAGACTGATTAGCCCCTGCCTGTCACAAATAGAGGAGATAATTATGGGGGCTCGATGTTACTCACTTTGCAGGCACAGAGTTCACAGAGTTGTCCTAAGATGTCTGAAAAATTTGCTGGTTCTTGTCAATAGTAGTTATGCCATCTTTTTTCTCCCTTTCTGTTTATTTCTTTCATAAGGGACTGTGGATAATTCGCCCTCTTGTGGACACAGTCCTAAGAAAAAGAAATGAAAGAATAAGACTAGACACTTACAATACAGTATGTTCCTCATCATGTTTCCTGCCTAATGGGAAAAAAAGAGAAAGACATGATATGAACAGGACATAAGAGATGCAGTAGATATTTCAAAATCATTTACACAGAGGGCTGCATTTGCAAAAAGTTAGCATTGAATTTAAAATAGATTTCTACAAAGACACCATAAATGTTTTATCTAAAACATTTTCCTTCTTAGAACATCTATGCTTGTTTCTTGGTAGTTCTGAAGAATACAAACTTGACTTATGTGTGACACAATATTATAAAGTGTCTGAATAAGGGAACAGAACAAATTATAGAATGTCTGAATTCACAACAGTGTGGTTATTTTCATTAAATGACAGAAATATTCATATATTTGAAAGTTAGATAAATTAATGTGACTCTGAATCAGTGACATGGACTTTCATGTGTGTTCACCTTTAATATCTGCCAAGTGTAACACTCGGTTAACATTGTTCTATCAAATGACAACTGAGCAAAAAATGCTAATCATTCTTGGTGTTACATTCCACATCCCTCCTCTAGAGGGCGCTCCTACCCTTTTCTGTTATGATTAGTTTTTATTATTCTCTGGTGTGTCTTGTTTGTATTTTGGTTAAAAGCCTAGCGTCTCTGCAGTTCCTGGCTCAGTACTGGAAGATGTATGCCAAAGGGGTTGCCTATTTCCCGGGCTCACGGGTAGCCCGAGGGCAAGCCTTATTCCCCGGCATCCTGACCGTCTGGGTCTGGGGCTTGGAGAGCCTGGTCCCATTATGCTTTTAGTTCTTTGTGTTCCTGGTCTCGGTTCCCCTTCCCGGGGATTTTAAGTGTATTTATCTTGGATGGATCACCCGGCCTTTGGATTAGGACAGCACCCCGACTTCCTGTTTTGTACTTTCCTGGACTTGGTTGCTTCCACATTTCCCCCTGTGCACCGGAACACTACAGTCACAGCCCCCTGTCTGTCAACCCGTCCTCATCACGCTGTACCTTCCCTTGATGTCCTTCTCCAGACTTTTCCAGATTATACCGTCCCGCATAGGGTCTTTAACAACGCACTTCACATGAGTGAAGTCAGAACCGGCTCCCGTGACACTTGGATTGCCTAATACTGGATTTGGCCAGCCATTATATATTTCTGCTATTATACTCTCACTGTGTCCAAAGAATAATGCTATATTTAACAGTACTTTAAGAAGTCTTTTGTATATTATGTCAGTGTGGGCATATTGTATAATATATTTGTACACATACAATATATTATGCAATGTACAGGAACAGTGCGTTATCTCCTGTAGAGGCTCTTTACCAAGAAACAATAAAGTATAGTTGTTGGATATCATTATGTTTTTACAAAAAATGAGAATAATCCAAAATCAAAAACAATTAAATGATCTTTTATTTTTATCTTTTTGTGTAACAAAGAACAATCAACTAAATCAATTGAACGTCCCAATAACTTATGTCACTCAGTGACTAAAGACTGACGCAAGGGCAAAGTGACATTTGAAATTCTAGCCTTTTAAGAGATTCTGGAGACCCTCCAAGGAAAATGCTCATGCTCTAAATAGAACAGATTGTCAGCAAAATGCTTTAGTGATGTCTTCCTTTGGAGAGGTGCCCACTGAAAGTCCTTGTTTCAGGTTTCTGACTAAATGATATGACAGAATGACTTCATTGAAAAAGAAATCTTAAAATAAATAAAAGAATCCTGCTGTCACTGGTGTCAGACAATGGTATCACCTCTCCACTGATTGTGAACAAAACAATCTTGAATGGTCAAAACCAAAAGCTAAAGTCTTCAAACTGTATTTTTGAATGACCTTATTTTAGAGGATTTTGTGATTCATAACCCTAAAGGGAAATGTAAATGTAATTGAGGAATATTTAGTATTTATTTCCTAAATATAAAAATAATTAAATCGTTGGGTCTTTCAGGTCAATATTTTTTAAACTCCTATGCATTTAGCTTACAAAGTATACTTGGGTTTAAATACAAATATGACCTTTCTGTTTAAAGCATCAGTAGAAGCATCCTTTCCATAGAGTTTGAAACATATATGTCCTAATGTCAGCGAAGTAGATAACCCTTCGAGTGTGCCCTATACATATGCAGGTATAACTGTTACTCCTAGGGTTTCCTTATATAAAGGGATTTACAGGGTCAATTAATTGTTTTACAGGGTCATTTTACAAAACAATGTGTCATGAATACATACTGTACACTCAGAAGATAAAGGCTATTCCAAGATAATAGATATCATGAATTATCTATCTGTCTCTCATTTTTTGACAATTCCAGGATGCAGTCCTGTCTAAACAGTCTTTTAATTCCACTTTTGCATACATAAAACAATTATGCGGTTCAACTTCCTGGCATTGTAAAAAGTGACAGGTAATTCATAATCATCCCCATAATACATCCTGACTGACCTTTTTTAATACATAAAGGTAAACATATTTTACCTGAATATTTTATATGAAAAAAATATGAATATTTTAAGCTTAAAGTAGAATCACCAGTATTTTTTGTTATACCCACCCTAAATGGAATTTCCTATTGTTTTTTTTCTCATCTCAACTCAAAGACAATCAATGCACACAGGGGATAAGTAAGAGGTGCAAGTAGATTTCTCCAACTCACCCACCTTCAAGGCACATGATCATGTAATGTGTCACAGTCACCTCTGCCCTGTATGAGAGGTTCTGCCCCCATTGGAGGAGAGTCATGTCCCTCACTAATAGCAATATATGCCTGCAAACATCTGAAGAAGCATAGGAAACCAGAAGAGCCAATAGAGCCATTGACAACTATTCCCACCCTACTCATGGCAGTACTTTGCCAGTTACAGTATGTGCTCCAGTTACAGTTGGCTAGTAACACAAACCAGGTTCAAACTTGTGATGAGTTTAGTCTGCAATTGGGCAAGTGTTTTTACTGGTTGGGACAACCAGTATCCCTCAATATAGTCATATGCATCCCTTAAATACTACCATTTCAATCATCAGAGGGCTTTTTTTTTTCCATTCCATAATGGCTTTGTGCAAGAAACATGTCAAACTATAAATGAGATTTAAACATCTAAAAAGTAGCAGTGAGAAGTGTGTGAACATTCACAAAAGGATGACAGAATCATTTCACAAAATAATGTTTTGTTTTTGTAGTGATACTATTCCAATACAGTGAAGGGTAAGTGCTTCTCTGCATAATCAAAGTCCATAATAATAGGTGGATTACTATATGTTCTTATGGATGAAACATCCTGTAAAGTACACAGAAAATGGCCAAAAAGGGGAGATGATAACAGGCTTACTGTTAATATTAAAGAAGTTGGAGGTGAGCTGTCAAAGGTATTAATTCACATTTTCACAGAATGCAAAAGGTGAAAGAAATAATCTGAAAGATGCTTTATAAATAATTTGGTACATGTAAAGAGACATGGAAGTTATCAAAAAGTAGGTAAAATTAGGGCAATGACTGTAGAATAGACTGTCATCTACAAGATTTTTGCAAAAGTCCTACAAGGTAAAATGAATTAATTCAGCAAAAGGAACCCCTCTTTACTCATATATTATATGCATGTCTTTCTTTTAAGTCTTTGCTTTCAGTTTTAAGTAATGTTAAATTTATTCTCAGAAGTTTGACCATGTAACTAAGCTTCTCTCAATAAGGTATTCATAATTTTTAAACTCATACTGATAATCAAAATTATTTATGAGTTGTTTAGTACTACAGTATTTGTTTTTTAAATTTAATGCAAGGTTTAGTATTTTACTTGATACTTAGTCCATTGAGTATTACCCTTATACTCACAAAATGGCTGTGCCATATTATAATCACTTTTGCAAGTGTGAAATACATTATATCAATGGTGCAAACTGATTAAAATAATTCATTCTGGTATTACCAATAATGAAAGAAACCAACCAAGGTATCCTAAAACTATATCAAGTACAGCAGGAAGGTTAGTCATGAGGACAAAAATGCACTTACAATAGTGCAATATAGGCCAGAAAATTAATGTCAGGCACTTGTAATTCTGATGGGTGGCAACCTTTAACCAAAGACGCCAAAGGCATGGATAAGGAATCTGACCGCATTTCCTTTAATAGGAATTTTCTATTTAGCTGTAATCATATTTGTCTTCATGGAAAGCTGAAATAAAATACTACAAAGTGGCAGGTAAAAAATCAGTATTGATTACATATTTAAAAACTGGTGTCTTTTGTAAAGTATTGTAGGTGTTTAAAAGAAGTTGCATAACCTCTTTGTGGAAGCTTATTCATTGAGAGCTTTCTAAGAACATTTTAGTGATCTCCTTGTGTTAATAAGCTATTAGCAACCAAACAAACATAAAAGGAACATTTCCTGAAAAAAAACATAACTAAAATATCTTAGTAAAGTACTCTTATTAAGAACAAATAGACAATTATTGCAATTCAAACAAAATTAAATAGATGATATGGTTAAATATCCATACAATAACAATATCATGGCTTGCTGATGGCGCTTTCACTGAAAGAAAATGTCCTTGATTTAAACAAAATACTAATTCAGCACTTCCACAATACTTGCTCTTCATGCAGTTTTATTTAACAGGGTATCCTGCAGATATTTGTTTGCTTGTGTGACAGTGAAATCAGAGAAATCTTTGGTGCATCACAAGTTGTACAATGCTTCTGGAATTGTTTTTGATTGTTACTTAAAGTGATGGTGATTATCTGATATATTTGTCATTCTGAGAGTGAATAACCACCTACATACTGTACGTTTTCAATTATTTATGAAAGTTTATCTTGTTGACTTAGTATTTTTTTTAACTTTACTTTAACTCACATTATTATAACTTATTACCAGAATAAGACTGTAATACTTATTTTCTAATACTTGTGGGTTTTTTTTGCAAAAATAAGTAGTGGTCATTTAGGGAGAGTAATGTATTTTGAGAAGCCTACTGTCTTGATATATTCAAAAATCATTAACTAACATTAAACAACATGCTCTAATGAGCACAACTGAAAGAAGAATCATATTGTTATCATTGAGATTACTGTTATCATATTGCTACATATTAAGATGGTGGCTTTGAGCCTAAAAAGGCAAAGACATATAAGTGCATGTTTCCATATGAAGAAAACAGATTTTAAAAAGCAAACATCCATCCTTCCATTTTTGAATCACATCCAAAACAGGGTCATGGGGGAGCTCAATTCTAGCAACGAACGGGGGTAAATTAGGATACACACTGGACAGGATGCCAGTCCTTTGCAGGGCACACACAAACACGCACACATTCACACTATGGCCAATTTTTCCAGAACCAAATCCAGTATTTCTTTGGACTGTGGAAGGAAACCAAGGCACCTGGAGGAAACAAAAACAAATGCTGGGAGAACATACAAACTCCATGCAGATAGTGCCCCAGGAATTGAACCCAGGGCCCTAGCACTGGAAGGCAGCAATGCTAACCACTGCGCCTCTCATGCAAAATATTTTCCAAAATATTATCTTCCTAAAAAATGTAACTGCTTAATGCAACAGTTATGTAGACCTTGTATTAAAATAAAAATCAAATATTTTTTTTCTTTCTTTTTTATACAAAGGTTCATTGTATATCATTGATAATCAGGACACTCAGGATACTGCAGAGGATACAGAGCAGTAAAACAGTGCTGGACAACGTGGACATCTGAATAAAACAGATTGTTATGAACATGTAGCCATCCTTCCCTCTAGTGGCTTATTACTATTATTGCATCCCTATAGTATTTTAATCTGTAAGAATGATATTAAGTAGAACATTGGAAGTGATTCTGAATGCTTTAAAGAAACGTCCATTGCCAAAAAAAAGTACAGTAAATAAATGTAGTGGTATTTTTTTCATGGAGTAAATGTCAGTATAAGATCTAAGAATTATTTATTTCTTCACTAATATGAAAACAATACTGACAGTACATCATCAAAGCCCCTGTCATTATATACCGAAGTAAGCAATATACTGTAGAAGTTACAGTATTTATTTCATTATGAATTACATTTATTTAAGAACTTCAGGAGCTCGTGTGAATATAAAATTTATAGCGGCTCAAAACTTGTGAGGTACAAATCTGTAATATGTATCCATGTTAACAAAATCTGTTAAATTTCAATTCAGTTGGAACATTGGTTCTCAAGAGGCAAATGTTAATTTTTAACAGAAATATTAGTGAGTTAACTATTTTAAAATGTGGTTTGGATTGCACAAAAATTTAAATTGTCTTGTCTCTAGACTGATACCATATGAGCTTGGCTTTAATTAACCAAATATTATGAACAAGACTTATTTGTAGTATGGGACATAAAAAAAGAACAAAATAGTAGTTATGTGGCCATTTAATTTTATGCATGTACCAGGTTTCACCGCATTTTATTTATACAGTGACTAGAATCATACCAAGTTAAGAGTTAATTGGTCAAACAGTTTTTTAAAAAAGGAGCGATTTTGCGGTATTCTGTAGATCATAGTGTTCCAAACATTGCTTAACCAGTATGGGATTAGGGCCCATTGATGCATTTTCGGGTGAAGAAATCTTACAAGTTTTAATCAAATCTGTACAATTTTTCTCAAGAAAAATGATTCACGTACGTCTTCCAAAACACAGGTCCTGCCACAACCTTGTAAGGGCATGTTTTTTGTTACACAAGTAATGGCTGATCTCTACCTGGTAAATTGGAAGCCTTATGGTTTAAAAAAAAAAAACAGAAAACATGCTGGAGCAAAGTTGGGATGCCCTTCAACAGAAATTTTGGTACTGTGTCTTTCAATGTCATGATATTTTAAGAGCACTCGCTGTAGTTTAATGAAATGTGAATATTATTAGTTTCTGGGCATTTTACAATGATACAAAGAAAAAAAAACATTCAAATGGACTTCTAATATCAGTTTATATGTTGTGTTAATAGGTTTAATCAGAATGCCACATAATAGTTACTTTTGACCAGTAAAATAGAAGTATAAAAATGTATTTTGAAAAGTTGCACAGAAATTGTTATGACCATAAGCCATTTCATAATTGTTTAAGTCAATAATTTAATTCTGCTTTAGGTATATGTTTAGTGGTGGCAATCAACCACAGACAACTGCCTTGCCTTATTATGACTCATCAGTGTATTCAAACAAATTGTGTTGGACAGTGTTGAAAATATTATGGCAGGGATTTGCAATACATTGGAACTGCCTGGAAGAAAAAAAATACCAATTACATATTGCAGAATTGTCAAACAAATATCAAACAATTACATATTGCAGAATTGTCAGTTAAAAGTGTTTTAAAATAGTGTATTTGATAATCCTTTTAACAATTTCAGATAGTGACTTGGATTTGGAGGACTTTTCAATCAAAAGCACAATATTTTAATGTTGAGGGTTAAATTTAGATAAATAATGTCTTACGTTTTGCACGTATCTTACATATCTTGCAGTGGTTTGGTGCTGTTGACTATATAATGTAAGTTGTATACCCTCCTGATAAATTACTCTGGAGAAAGGAAGTGGTCCACATCTGGGGAGATTTATGCAGAGCAGGTTACAGAAAACATTGATAAGCATTCCACATCAGGAAAGTGTCTTGTCAGGAAAGGTTCAAGAAAGGTTCATATTGGATGGAAATCTAGTCTTAGACAATTAATTTGTCCAAGGTAACACTGCCATCTTGTGGATGACAATAAAGATGTCCTTAAAATTAGTTTTCAAATACATGTTTTTATTCAGTATAGGACTATGTCTGATCCTGGATGCACATTACACAATGTTGTATTGTGTATGTATGTATTTTAATTTCTGATAATCTTTATATTTAATTACGTGATTAAGAAATCACTTGCTTAAGTGACTAAAATGGAATATTTCCAAGTATTTACAAATACTTACTTGAATACAAATTTACTTAAATGACTTGAAGGTGATCACACCTTCTAGATGTTGTTTCTCCATTAAATTACATTTATTATAATTTAATAATATTTTATTCTTATACTGTATTACCTGAGACCTAGTGAAACTGCCATCTAGTGAAATAGCGCAACCACTCTTGGATTCAAGTGCTCTTAGTTAAAATGAAAATGAAATTAATTACTATTTCTATAGACAAAGTTAATTATATTTTAATATAAAGTTATTATCTCTATGTGGAAGGTGAATCCCCGGTATATTCTTTATTAATTAAATTAACTTTTATTATTAATTATTGAATCTTTACTATTAATTTTCTTTACATTATCGTCATACTGAAAAGTGAAGACAACCAATTAATTCCCTTTCATGTATATGAATATGTTGGTTATTCCATCTATGTTATTATATGAGGATGCTTTCAATGTTTATTTCCTAACACTACTGGTGTATTTGCATCCTCAGTTTATTATAAATATTAGTTTATGCAATATGTTCTGTTTCTATTACATGTCTTGAATTTAAACTTAATTGGCCAAACAGATTTATCCTTGTAAAACAGAATGTACAATATTAATTTCTGGGATTAAATTGGGATTAAATCATATGTGACAGAGGGATGATTATTTTGATTGCAGAATGAAATATATTTTGATAGACTCTTATTGTGAAAAAATATGGCTATATTGAAAGATTTCATTAACATTACATAGAACTCAAAACTTTATCAACATAATATCGTGCAGTGAGATTAACACAACGATGTAAGGAAACAAAACTCTATAGAAATGGAATGAATAAAAGAAAAAATAATTAATGTTATGAAAATTAATATGGAATACAGTAAACAGCATTTAATTAGTATTTGCATACAGACTACTGGTTTGATCTTAGTAGATGTAACAAAACAGTTCTTTCCAGACCCTATGCGGACGACACAATCTGGAGTAGTGAGGAAACACTGGGGAGAAAAGTCATGCAGGAATCGGGGATCAAAACAAGGGGCGTGTCCTTGGTGCACTGGTGTTCGGGGGGGTGAGTCCGGGGCAAACAATGCAGTAGTAATCCAAATGGGAAATCCAAACACGAGCAAAGTCCAAAGCCGGGGAGTCCATCCGGGAACAAACAAGATAAAACCTGGAACCGGGTCGGAACTGGCAGAATAGGAACGGGAACGGAGAATAAAACCTTAAAGGGGACCAGGCGCTTTCAGGTCCCAGACTCGCATGATACGGAGATCAGATGCAGAGCACGGATTAACATCAGCGCCTGGCTTTTAAGGTGGACTGGGAACAGGAGACAGGTGCACAAAATGAAGTCCAAAGTGAAAGGGCTGGAGCACCCTTAAGGGGGAGGGACTACAGTCGTCACAGTAGATGTATCTAAGCGATTCTCAAAGATGCTTTCTCTCACTATTTCATTTAATGCTGTTCTGAAGAAGGCCTTTTCATCAGATCACTGTTGCTCTGCAGACCAACCTTGCATCAATTATTTTGTCTACATTCCAAACATATCTAAAAAAATTAAACCAGATTAAACAATCCTAAACTATCACTGCTACTTTTTGAGAGCCTAAGAGAATTCCAAATTATTACAAAATGTAAAAACGTTTCAGTGGAACAACTTCTAGAGTTTAGCAATGATGACTGTGAAGACTGAAATTTGAACACTCCAGCCCTGTGATTTGATACTGTCTCACTCCTGCCAGTTCACAAAATTCACAAATCAATTAGGTACATTTCCTCTATTATTATTAGACATGATTAAAACTATCAGTGAAGAAATTTGCTAAGTCACTAGCAGCTAGTTTCTTAGAGCATGTAGAAAAAGAAGCCATAGAGTGTTGCCTGATAAGATCTGTATCTGATGAGAGTAAATATAGAATAGTATAATGTGAAACAACATATAATAGTAGTACTGTAACGATTTGTTGGTCAGGACCCTATGCAGATGGCAGAATCCAGAAGGGAATGAAACTGACACGGGGAGGAGACGACGAGGAACTGGGTAGGTTGACGAACAGGGGGGCATGATGACTGTGCACTAGTGCTTGGTCCAGGCGTTGTCCAGGCAAACAAGTCCAAGGGAATCCAAAGGGAAGTCCAGGATGTAGTCTAAAAGTCCAAAGTTGGGAAATCCAAACAAGACAAGACAAGGGTTAAAAACCGGAATGGAATCCAGTACAGGGACAGGGAAAAAAAATGGGATCATGAGGTCAGGACACCAATAGGAGGCCTAAGCCCTCAAGTTGCAGACGTAGGGCAACTTGGTGGTAGGCGGGCCTCCAGGCTTCCGTCTTCCAATGCAGAGCCTGGAATAGTGTGAGCGTCTGGCTTATATAAGGAGGGGCTAGATAGGAGGCAGGTGCACAAAATCAACTAAAATGTGAGAGAGCCGAAGCGCCCTTAAAAGGATGTCACAATTGTGACAAGTACAGGTATATGCAAATCATGATCTGGAGGGGTCCCTTTCCAAAATCTTGCCTAGGGCTCTCAAAACACTAAGGCTGTGCCTACAGATACAGTAGAATTATGAGGAAAGGCACTAGAAAGTTCTTATAACCCTATGCAGCATTATTACACCCATATATACAAAAACAAAACATTGGTCTGCAATTGGGAGTCCTCCAACAGGTTGCATTCTGTTCTACTCTGTCTGTCCAGTACCTTAGTTCTGCTGCCAACCTCTCTTTTGATCTGTGTTTTCTGGTCAAATCCTTCCTTTTTCCTGCGGTCCTGCAAAAAGCAGCTTCCCTTGCTCTGTCCATTTTGTGTTGAGGGGCCTGTGGGAGGAAAAAAGAGCCCTGATATGTTCAAGATTAGATCTTTTTACCCCTTTCATTAGCCAGCCCCCTCAGAAAGGTTTTTTTCTGTCTCTGTCAGGGGCAAGTGAGTCCAGTTGATTATCAAGAAGAAGTTTTGGATGTTAGAGAACTGTGAGTATGCAGATCTCCAGATGTCATGGGCACCTATCAGTTATTTGTTTCATTTCCTGTTTCCTGCTCTGTCCAAGGTCTGGTCCAAACTGGCTCAGTAACCCTTCACACCTTCATGTTTTGATACTAAAGGTGTGGTAACTGCCTCATGTCTGGAAAACCAGTGTGCTCTCCAATTCTTGATGATTGTTTCCTGCCCCTCTGTCTGCATTAAAAGACTTTGAAGTTAAATACTTTGGGAAGAAGTAAACACAGGAGAAAGACATATGTCTTGCACACACACACATATTGACACAATACAACCACTAAATGCAGTTTGGTCAGATGGCTTTTCTTGTTTTCAGAACTTATCTATATCTTCTATATTTTTTTGCTTGTTTTATTTAGTTTTTATTTCCAAAATTTAGTAATTGTTCAAATGACTAATGGTTATTCATTAATTATTATAATTGCTAGCTTCAACTAAAGACAGGAGTTTCTGCAAAGTGAACAACTTAGTCTATTTCATTGATATTAGCATATTCACAATTTATTACATTATGTTTTTTGTGATTTCATGATACAAAGTCACCACTTAATCCTTGCTTTTCAAATTTGTTTAGCTTCTGCCATATGGTTTACAATTTGCCTTGCCCTACACCTTAACACTACCTGTCAGTGATTAGCACAGCACCTCACACAAAACGAAGATAAACATTACTGTGCATCTGTTTATTCAAAAGTTCATGGCACTGCCCTGTTTTCTGCATGGGCAACTGACTAATTGGCTGCCCTTTCCTATCCTTTTCAATTAATGATATGCATAATTTCACACAGCAGTAGAGTTGCTCATACTGAACACCGAGAGAGCCAAACATATTATTTTCTACCCAAAGGCTCATGCCATAGAATGAATTAGTCCAGATGGTTGGCCCTTTGTCAAAGTAGTGTCAAGCAGGTTGCTCTTCTGATAAGTTTTGTTTTTGATAAGAATGGTAAGGTATTGAAAAAAGGCTTCTAAAACTTACTGGCAATTCAGTGATTCAAAATAATAACAATAGTTTTAAGATGTTAATAAGAAAACTCCAACTGAAGGACCTAGTAAAGCATGACTTGAAAAGTATAATACAAATATTATAGTTAAAGGTTTTTACTACTTTCATGCAAATCCCTGATTGGTATTCTTGTCTCATAAACAATTATTAATTATAATAATGAACTATTATTAATTAAAATTATTAATATTTGGTGGAAGCATCTTTGGCAATAATTACACTGCAAGTTATTTTGAGTTTATCTTTGGTCTTGTGCCTTGGATGATTATCCTACTGAATGGCTAATTTTTCTCCTAGTTTTAGGTATGAAGCCTATCTATGATTTACCAATACTTTGCTTCATGTCCCCATCAGATTTCACAAGCTTCCCAGTCCCTGCTGATAAGAAGTGCACAAAGCACACAGACACAAACATGCACATACTCACACAGGGCCAATTTTTTTAGACCCCTATTAACCTTACCACTTTATCTTTTACACAAACTCCAAGTAGATAGCACCCCAGGTTCAGGATTGAAACCAGAGCTAGGAGGAAGTAATGCTAACCACTGTGTCACTAATACTGCCCCTTTAATGTTTTACATCCATATAACTCTTAATAATGCAAAGCATGAATGTTGTTGATTTTACTGGTATGTGGGTATCAGAACTGTTTCTTAATTGCTAAAGGATTTTCCACTGTGTGAATGCATTAAATATATTCATAGAATAATATGTCAATAATTATACAGTATATCATCAAATATAGTGGTTAGATTCCTGATTAGTACTGTTGTGATATGTGTGTTTATGAACAGTTTTAATTTAAACTTAATACTTGTTCATTTAGAGATGGTACTATCTGCTAAAAAAATACATTTCATTATAAAATTATATTAGAAATCAAAAGCCAAATGACTGCACTCTGCAATTCTAATGAATATAACATAACCCTTTATATTTAGTTTTTAATTTAATTTTCATGTGTGTTGATAGATCATGCCATCTATATTAAATAGATATGACTGAACTAATTTACTCAAAATCAATGTTCAGATGCTTTTATCTCCTCAGTATATTATTTAGCCTTTTCAGAAAGTAACTTAAAATTTATTCTCCATTGATTTTCAGTCCTAAAATACAACTGAAAATATAATATTCTCTTTATAAAGGCTTCTGAGATGCTCAGATATGATGTGCTCAGATAACACTATGTAAATTTCAGATTAAATTATTAAATTATGTGTTATGAAGATATTGTCTATTGATTTTGTACTAATCATTACTGGAATGCAAAAGAAAGACCGAAATATTTTAAAATTTTTGAATTTGCTTAATGTTCAGAACTTGCCATCTGAACAATGTCCACATTTCTCTATATTATGTCAAAAAAGGTTCCTAAAATTTTGAATATGAAACCTTAAGTGCATATGTGAAAGAGAATACATTAATGATTTATGTTAAAACATCAACATCAGGGTTTTCAGTTGAATACTGTCCTGGTTTGATTGCATAGCAACAAGATATGCAGTGTCCTCATGCAGTTGCTTAATAGAGTGCTCAACAGAACAGGAAAAGCTTTGGAAATTCAAGTAGGGATGGCAAGGTCAGCAGACAAACTTGATATTTTTAAATTGCTTGGGTTAACATAAGGATTGCACAGATGATAGTTAAATTGTTTACTTTGGTGCTTTATAAGAGAAGCAATTTAATGATGGAGAAAACTTTCTCCACTTTTACCATTAAAAAAGCACCATGCTTAAATGAAGAAAGTATAGCTCTTAGTAGGAGCCTCCTAACCACTGAGGTTATCATTGTCAGTGCATTTTCAGAACACCTTTCACAAGATTCTATATTATTGGTTAACTTTCAAATTGAAATCAAATGTAACTTAGACTTGGAATTGATTACTGGATTAAATTTGAGGGTATACGTTGGTGAATTGGGTTTAATTTTCCCTGCTCTTTCTTATTTACACAAATACTTTAGATTCTTGCATACTTCAATTTATCAAAATTGCAGATTACACAAAAATACACAAAAAAGTTACAGAAACCCAAACATCATCCAGGAATGCGCAGGTACAGTAGTTAAAACTTAATTGATCTAATAAATGTGGGTGGAGCAGTGGCACTGTGGCTCAAGATCTGCACCTGTAGCTGGAAGGTTGCCTGTTCAAATCCTGTGGCTGGCAGAGGAATCCTACTCCTTTGGGCCCCTGAGCATGGCTCTTAACCCCATCTGCTCCAGAGGTGCCGTATAAATGGCTCACCCTGTGCTCTGACCCCAAGTTTCTCTCTTTCCGCCTGTGTCTCATGAAGAGCAAGCTGGGGTATGTAAAAAGACAAATTCCTAATGCAAGAAATTGTATATGGCTAATAAAGTGATCTTATCTTATTTAACTCATGCAGCTGTTTCTTAAGACTAACTAGTTTCTTAAAACTAACAAGGGCACTGGCTTCTACAACATGGTTGGGTAACTTGTTCCATATTCCTACAATCCTGCAATTGAATTGGTTTCATTACTCTGCTCTCCTCCCCACTGATAGCTGATAGCGTTCTGGCACATTATGGCTGCCATCGCATTATCCAGTTGGGTGCTGCACATTGGTGGTGGTGGGGAGTCCCCATTACCTGTAAAGCACTTTGAGTGGAGTTTCCAGAAAAGCGCTATATGAGTGTAAGCAATTAATTATTATTATTATTATTAGAATCCTTTGGGTAAACAAATGTCTTCTGTACTTGATCATACTGTATATGCACTTCAACATATTTTCCACTTACAGATGCAGCCATTCAAAATGCGCGGTACAAACCCGCGGTACGGTAACCTACCCACAAGCCACCGTGGGGCACCGGAGGGCACCGCGGTAAGTGATTGGCTGGCCAAAATGACCGACAGGGGCACTCGTGGTGCATTGGTTAGTAGTGAAAAGATTTAATCATTTAATGTCTTTACTGTGCACATTTTAATCCGCTTAGTTTTGAATATTTATATGGAATTTTACCACTAAAGGGAAATTTTAGCAGCTGAGCATAAAAAGAAGAGGAGCATAACGCATCTGAAGATCATAAACGATATTAATTTAGGAACATAAACATTACTGTATGTACGTAAACTGTACTGTGTATGGCTGGTCTTGGTAGTTTAAAGAAAAAATACACACCAGTCTTCCATTTCTCCCTAAAAATTTTAAGCATGAAAGTTTTATGAAACGGTACCCAAATATGCGATTGCTGTATAGAATGAATTTTAATTAAAAAAAATTATTTAACACGAAAATTAAGCTGTTTACATCTTCCGCCTGAGAACAGTCACCCGTTGCTACCCAACGCAGAAACACAGCCACTAACTAGCAAAGAGTGGACATTAGCTAGCCAATATGATAAAGAAATAAATGATTATTTTGTTTATTTCTTTTGCACATTTATTTGAACATTTCCATCGATTGTACAAGCACTTGGAAACTGTCCAATCCCTAGTTCATCAGACATTTTCTTTTACGCTGCGGGCATTCTCCCGGTCTGGCGCCGGTCTGTGTCTTCTAGGATATAATGCCAGCGAACTCTTGTTTTTATGTCCACTATAAAAGACAATCTCCTTTGCTTTTAACCGAGCGTTTAATAATTTCCTAAAATGAAAATGATTTACTTTATTTCCCTCACGGGATCAATAAAAGTATCTATCATCTATCTACATAAACAATCGGACAGAATTCTGGGGTCTCCCCATACCAGAGATTATGGTAGGGCTTCAGAATGGTGATTGGCTGACACCATCTGACACCCCTCTGATTGGAGAAAAAAGACACGCTGGTTTGCTATACATACAGTTCTGTACCAGGAAGAGGATTTCTTTCTATTCGAAACGTGTATTTTAAAAGTTTAAGAAGTAAAAACCTTACAGCGTACACAGATTTCTAAACTGACCAGGATCGTTATCTTTGTCTTATGCATAATAATGTTCACCGCTCTGTCCAGCAAATTAATAATAAACTTTATTTTATATAGCGTTTTAAACGAATAAGTAATTAGATTGCTCATAAACCTAATCACTTATTCTGTATAAACACAACGTAATTGCTCTCTGAAAATGCTTTTTCTTTTTATTTAGGCTCAGATTTCAACTATAGATCGTATTATTATAAACTTTCTTGGAAAAATGTCTTTTATGTAAACCATGTTTGCTATTAATTCATTTAGGGCTAGAATATGTTCATTGTCTTCCAATCGAGTCGAGTTGACATTAGAAGCTTGCCACGCCCGGACTGTTACACCAACGCATTAGCATGTTAAAGCGATTTCATTGAGGAGCCTAGCTTTCTCAACTAGTAAGTACTGTACTACCTTGGTTTTGGAGGGGGGAGGTGTCTTTCGCTGGAAATCTCGCCCCCTTCTACTTTGAAAATATCAAAGTGAAACCCTGTGAAACTGGTTTAATTCTTCACAGCCAGCACTCCCGCAGAGCGGGGGGTTGTACTCGTTAATGTCTTAGCTGGAACACATCATTATATCTCATTTTGTATTTTTATAAAAAAATCGTTTGCCCAGCCACTATTGTTGTTATTGTTTTTATCCTGTAAAGCGCTTTGAGGAGCATAGCTTTCTCACCACTTAGATTACTTTTTGATACCATTCTTACACAAAGCAGAAACTTCTTGTATTTTCCGATGACATACAAGTGGAAAGATTACAGATTTTAATCCTCTTTTTTCTGAACCAGGGAAAATCTGATCATGTTTCTCTATAACAATAATAAAAAACTTTATTTTACATATCACCTTTAAATGTGGCATCTCAAAACAATACAGTAGATGTAAACCACAGATTACAAAGTAAATACCTAGACAAACGCAAACGCGTTTTTAATAAAATGCTTTTATTCATTCAGCAGAGAGACAGCGTAAAACCTGGGCGTAACAGCTGTTCCTTTTTCTGATCACTCGCTCTCTGGATAAACGTCTCACCTGTCCTGTTCTTTGTTTTCCTAATTTGCTGATTATGCCTTCTGCGATCCACTCCTGCCCTCACACCTAAAGAAGACTATTTTAAATTTCTTTGCGCGGTCCATTGTGCAATTAACCCTTGTATGTGCTGTCCTTAAGGTGATATCACATAAAGGTGATATGTAAAATAGTTTTTTTATTATTGTTATAGAGAAACATGATCAGATTTTCACTGGTTCAGAAAAAAAAGATCTAAAGTATACTAGTTAAGAAAAATAAATCTAAACGGGGAGAAAGCTATGCTGAAAGTTTATTAAGATACTTAGAAGACAAAGATATCAATTTATGTTGCATTTGTCTGATTGTGAATCAAAAAACACATATATTTAAACCCGCGTTTGCGATTTAAATCAAAACACAAAACACACTATGGTATTCTCTCCGATGCAGTGCAGTTAAAAACATATCTCTGATGCTGTTCCTAAATGAATATCGTTTATGACCATCAGACGCTTATGCTCCTTTTCTTTTTTCCAGTGGATTGAACAGGGAGACGCATTTCATGATGTACTTTTCACTGATGAAACAACAGTGGCTCTGGAACAGTTTTCAACCATGTCGTTTTATAAAAAGGGGAGATATGTACGCGTTACTGAAGCTAAAAGTTTAGCCTTTGTCACTAATGTAACCACTAAATAAAGACATATAGAAATCCCTACATTACAGACTGTATATGGCTGGTATTGGTAGTTCAAAGAAAAAATACACACCAGTATTCCACTTTCTCCCTAAACATTTTAAGCATCAGAGTCTTACATGTGGTTATTTCGGAAACGTTTGTACGTGCTCCTTCTGACCATGTTACTGTTTACTGTTACTGACCATATTAAGTTTAAGTGCCTGTGGGCACTTTTCCTGTCCGTGGGGGGTGGACCGTCTTTCATTAGAAAGTTAGTCTGTTCTACTCTGAGAATGTAGAGGGGGTGGAAAGTAATTCCATGTCGCATTAACTAACCTCTTCAGTTTATTCCGCCAGACAGTACATGAATATAATTATATCGTTATTAATTTGTTTAGATACGCAATTCCATATTATATTCCCTGTTAATCAAATTCTAAAAGTATGCATTTGTTAGATAACAAACAAATTCACAAAAAAGGTTAAAAGACTATCAAAATGCAATTTAGAGCTTTCTGGCAAGAGGAGACACCCAAATTAATAATGTAACATGCCACTGTTTGTGCATGAACAAGGTTATACTTGTTCCCCGGCGGAACACATTCCATAAGAATCAGAGCTTGTATATATCACCTTTAAAGGTGGCTTCTCAAAACGCTTTACAGGATAAAAACAACAATAACAGCAACAACAACAATATTGTATTTCATTGCACTTTGACAGATCGTCCTTAAATCAATTGTTGACTTTTCTCTCTTTACTAAATGTACTTGTCTGGATTGACTGAGCTCCGCTATGTACCACACAATGATCCCCCCAGAGTCTCTGCCCCGGGTGATTTGGGTTTTTTTGACAGAGGGTAAAAAACTCTCTTTCTCGCTTGCCCTCCCCCCCCCATGTATTGTCTGTTTTTTTTGTGCTGTCCTTTGACAAAACAAGGCTCACCAGATAATGTGAATCGAAACCTGTTTTTCTAGCTTTTAAAGTCATGCGATGTGTAAGCGGGAACACATCATTATATCTTACATATGAAAAATACATAATATAGCTCTCAAACAAACGCAAACGTGTTTTTAATAAGACGCTTTTATTCACTCATAATCCGACAATTTCAGGAAGACTAAGGAAGGACTAAGGGAATTGTCATCTGTTGTTGAAGCTCTGTGAGCTCGGTGACTTTGAGACCACTTGTTATCCCAAGTTGTTTGAATCGCCACAATTCAAATAAGAGAAAAAAGAGCTGACTGACAAGATTTAAGATGTGGCTGTCACTGTTGGATTAAAAAAAAAACACATTGCCCGACGTTTGTTGCATTGCTTGAAAAATAACTTTATTTCGAGAGACTGGATAAGTAATTCAAGTGTTTTTTGTAACTTCCTGAAAAACAACTAATAATTTAAATAATAGGGAATATAATATAAAAATATAGTACTAAAAATAAGATACACTCTACAGACATCCACAACAGCGACTGTCAGAAGATAGGACACAGCGGCTCAGACACCCGCTGAATGGAAAGGGGTACTTTAATGTTCTGTATGGCTAATACTAAAGCCAATACTTTAATATTCTTTTCTGTATGTTTAACAATAGTGGGTACTGGCCTAATTCGGCCCTGCTCCCATTGTTAGGTGTTAATGTGTTGTTGTTAAGTGTGAATTTGTACCTGTTTCCCTGAGGTCTGGCTTTTTTTCTGGAAAACCATAACTCTGGTCTTGTCCAGATTGACTGTCAGCGCCCAGGTCTGACAGTGCTGCTCCAGCAGTGCCAGGTTCTGCCGCAGCCTCTGTTCTGTGGGCGACAGCAGGACCAGGTCGTCTGCAAAGAGCAGGACCTCGATTTCTGTAATTAATGCAGATCAGTAAATCAAGGGACAAAACAATTATTGCGCCCGGCTCCTCAATGGGGTTTGACGTGCTAATGCGTTGGTTTAATAGTCCGGGTGTGGCAAGCCTCTAATGTCTCCCGACTTCGGCAAAAGGAACCTGCCTTTCATTGGACGGGAAAGCAAGAGCCGACCGCTACGCCGCCCCTGTGTTTCAAAATCTTGTGACTTTTGAAATTTACTGCGGGTGGACCACGTCTGTAAATTTCGATGGGTCTAGAGGCAAAAGTGCCTTGCCTTGCAATCTCCGGGAAACCATTAGTAGCATGGTGAATCGGAGATTCTGAACCCTTACTTGGTGCGACTGGAAAAGAATTTGTGATCGGATCAACGAAAAAACAATTACTTTTTGTCAATGAAAACCGGTGTGTGTGTCTCTCTCTGCTGGATGTCCCTCTCACTCTCTGCTGAATGAATAAAAGCATTTTATTAAAAACGCGTTTGCGTTTGTCTGGTATTTACTTTGGTCCTTTTAACTGTTTTTCCATCTACTGTATTGCTTTGAGATGCCACTTTTAAAGGTGATATGTAAAATAATGTTTTTTATCATTGTTATAGAGAAACATGATCAGATTTTCCTCGGTTCAGAAAAAAAGATCTAAAGTATACTAGTTTGTCACTCTTCTCATCCCCTCTTTGCTAAATGGCTTTTGAATAGAGTCACATGAAGAGAGAGGTGAAACAGCCCTACACAGCCCTGTCGCAGTACACGAATATAATTATATCTTATTAATTTCTTTAGATACGCGATTCTTTTAATACAGTCTTTGCTGTGCTCTAGAGGATCCTTGTGATATTTTGAGCTCTGGTTGAATGATAAGTGTCGCAGTTTAAATAATTTTCGTAGTTAGAAATTATGAAATGCTCTGTTAAAAGCAAGGGAGTTTTTATGTCCGTTGCAGTAAAAGAAAATGCCTGACAAAGTAGGGCTTAGACAGATTCCAAGTGCTTGTACAAATGTGCTAAAGAAATTATACTTTGAGTTTACAGCTTGTCCAAAGTCATTCATTATTAATACTATTAGTAATATCTTCGGTAAAGGCTTTGATGCATAAATATTTCTGATAAAGGTAGGTTGTGTACTTTTGCCCAACTGAGCAATCTTGCTTTCAACTTTTTAATGACTGATGATTAACATGCTGTTATACATAGTTTAAATTTAAAAGCTCAAATGTTGTACATGAGAGGTTAAGCTTTATTGGCTCCTCCTGGCGGTTTTACAAGGTGATGCCGGATACTTTCCGGCATGACGTCAAATGACGCGATTTACCCCGTGATACTGCGTGATACTGCGACACGCCCACTGGGGTATACCGCGAAATACCCCACCCATTTTGAATGGCTGCATCTGTATGCTCTCTAGTTCTTGTTTCACTGGTTATTTTGAAACTTGACTTTGCCAATATTGTTTTTGGATTTTGAAGACTTGTACCTTTCATTTATGTGTTAAAATAAACACCTAGGTCTTTTCATAAGTAATTTTTGAATAAAACTGTAAAGGAAAACTTTATGTTGAAAGGTTTATGCTTTGTTGGTGTAAGCTTCTATTAATATTAAATATTATTTTGTTTTGTTCATTTTGATTATTCGTTTTGAGAACTCCAAGTCTAGAGCTGAACTGAGAGGTTTTAGCTCTCTATAATACTATATGGTGTAGTCAGAATACATTTTTATTATTTAAATCTATAGCATAAAATCTACACTGAGACAGAGCAAGCTATTTGTGAAAAGGATTTAGGTATTTATGTAGACTCTTCAGTATTCTCCTGCAAACAATATGGCAAAGCAATAAATAGGTCAACAAAATTTGATATAGTGTTATGTTAGTTTCTTAAAATTGGATATATAATGAAAATAAAATAGAATTTATGTTAAGGAAGGTTTTTGCATACAGCCTCTCTTAAAATGTGGTATCTGGTTTTGGTCAGCACAATACAAAAAGGATGTTGCAGCTGTGGAATAGATTTAAAAGAAGAGCAACAGGGCTAATTCATGGTCTAATACTGTTTTACTAAGATAGATTAAAAGAACCTAAGCTCCTTAACTTTGAACAGAGGAGACTATGTGGACTAGTGAAAACGATGAGGGCGTGCATATAGAATTGAGGCGGGGGGCTTTTTTGAGTTGCTAGGATATGTAACAAATTACATACAGATGCAGCCATTCAAAATGCGCGGGCGATACCGCATTATTTTCCGGTACGCTGTACGCAGTCTACCGCGAGTTACCGGTAAATACCGCAAGTTACCGGTAAATACCGCTAGCAAAATAATAGTATCCCGAATTTCCGCAAGGTGGAGCTAATAAAGCTCAACCTCTCATGTTTGAGCTGTAGCCATCAAAGTCTTTAACGAAGATATTACTAATAGTATTAATAATAAATGACCTTGGACAAGCTGTAAACTCAAAGTATTGCCCTGGTCCACATTCTTTTTTTCATTGACCGTCTTTGTAAAAGTAACACCACAGCATTTCGCAATCACGCATTTTTTTCCAATCATGCAAAGTACAGTAATTTTTGAGAATCGATTCACAATGCCTTACACATGCTCATAAAGAGATTGATTTAGGAACATAAACATATTACCGTATGCAAACTGTACTGTATACAGTATGTATATGTATATTTAATGTCTTAACCGTGCCTGTTTAAGTATTGAATATTTATATGGAATTTTACCACTGAAGGGAAATCTTAGTGCCTGAGCATAAAAAGAATAGGAGCATACTGCAACGCGTGTGAAGGCCATAAACGATATTAATTTTGGAACATAAACATACAGTATATGGCTGGTCTCGGTACTTTAAAGAAAACATACACGAAACATGGTTTCATTATGACTAGAATCGGTCTTGAGATATTTTTAACTTGATTTACAGTATTTGAGAGGTATGACTTGACACCGATACTACGTAAGTACTGCTCACGTACTGTATATGTTTCTAGGTTTATATTATGCATTTCATACGGTCAAATTACTTTTGAGCAACTGATAAGAAGCGCGAAACGGTATGCCCAGGGCGTTTTAGTTTTGTTTTGTGCGGGGACTGCTTTAACTATATCGCCGTGGATTGATTAGAGATATTAAGTACATACAAGTCATTTTTTAAATGTTGTAGTTTGTCTTGTAAAAATGTTACGAGAACATCATCTGTCAACAATTACACAGGTTCTGTTTCCATATTGCGGATTTTGGTTACGTAATATTATTTTCTAATTTCACATTCTGAATATATGATTTGGGCAAACAGAGCCGCAAAGAAGTACATTATGGGTTGTTGTTTTTTTTGCAGTTTTATCTAGAACAAGCGATGCTTAAACCTTTGTCTGATTCTTGTGAAACTATCCACACGACAGTTACCTACAGTAGGAGTTGACTTCAGTGATGTCACTGATGGGATGTTTCTAAAAATCCATCCTCTGTAAAACGTCTTCTCTAGTTGTCCTGCATATGTATTCGCTAATGAAGCTGTGTGTTCTGAGCCTGGTTCTCTACATTTCTGTATGAACCAGCTTAGAGGGCTAAAGACAGCTTGTGTTTAAATTGAGTGTAAGGTAATTTATGCTTCTAAAGTCATGGTCAGCATTTATTATTGTACTGTGCTGTAAATTTGTTCTGTGCCTAATTACATTATTTTATAGCTTTATCAAATCTGTACATTGTCTGTCGATAATGTTTCTGTAGTGCTTTTTCAGCACTCTGCATGTGACTGTGCCGGTGGCGCTGTGGGTTAGGTTCCTGACTCCCATGTCACATGGTCTGTGATTGAATCCCATGTAACTATGACTTTATTTTTTAACAAACATTTCTTTGAAAAAATGAAACGTTTCCCTTGGTCAGAGATTAAATAAAACCTCACTCGCACCAAACAAATTTATATTTCTAAATATCACAACATGATCGGATTTAAGTCTTTTTAATAACAATGAATAGTCACCTATGCGTTACAAAATAAACATTTATATTGATTTGAATCGCGTTTTGATATAAATCGTAAATGCGTGTTTAAATATATGTGTTTAAAAGCGATATACTGTATAAAAGCGCTGATTCTTATGGAATGTGTTCTGCCGGGGATTCAAAAAATTTATTTTTTTTAATCGCGTATCTAAGGAAAATTGCAATATAACTTTGTTCATGCACAAACAGTGGCATGTTACATTATTAATTTGGGTGTCTCCTCTTGCCAGAAAGCTCTAAATTGCATTTTGAGTGCGGTTTTTGACTTTTTCTAAATTGCAACCCATAAATAAAGCTTTTTAGACTTACTGTATTCTAAACTGTATTACAACAGCACATTGGACAATGCAACGTAAATTGCAAAAATGCACTTGGAATCTGTCCAAGCCCTACTACGAAAATTATTTAAACTGCGACACTTATCATTCATCTTTAAATAAACTTTATTTTATATAGCGTTTTAAGCGAATAGGTAATTAGATTGCTCATAAACCTAATCGCTTTTTCTACATAAACACAGTGTGATTGCTCTCTGAAAATGCTTGTCCTTTATATTTAGGCTCAGATTTCAACTATAGATCGTATTATTAAAAACTTTCTTGGAAAAATGTCTTTTATGTAAACCATGTTTGCTATTAATTCATTTAGGGCTAAAATACGTTCATTGTCTTCCAATCGAGTCGAGTTGACATTGGAAGCTTGCCACGCCCGGACTGTTACACCAACGCATTAGCATGTTATAGCGATTTCTTTGAAGAGCCTAGCTTTTTAACTAGTAAGTACTGTGCTTCCTACTTTGAAAATACCTGTGAAACCGGTTTAATTCGTCACAGCCAGCACTCCCGCAGAGAGGGGGGTTGTACTTGTTAATGTCCGATGGCATACAAATGGAAAGATTACAGATTTTAATCATCTTTTTTCTGAACCAGGGAAAATCTGAATGCTGAATGAATAAAAGCATTTTATTAAAAACGCGTTTGCATTTGTCTGGTATTTACTTTGGTCCCTTTTAACTGTTTTTCGATCTACTGTATTGCTTTGAGATGCCACTTTTAAAGTTGATATGTAAAATAAAGTTTTTTAATATTGTTATAGAGAAACATGATCAGATTTTCCCTGGTTCAGAAAAAAAGATATAAAGTCCTACACCTTACTTTCTTAATTCGATGTATTTAAAGCAGTGAACTACTGTAGGTGTAACATAATATTCAGAAATACAATCGAGAATAGTTTTGTGGTGTTTGTTTAGATGAAACGTTCCTAAAACGTATAACGTAACAAAATTAAAGACGATTAAAATCTGTAATCTTTCCACTTGTTCTGTATGTCATCGGAAAGGTTCTGCTTTGTGTAAGGATGGTATTAAAAAGTAATCTTAAGTGGTGAGAAAGCTGTGCTCAATGTATTTAAGGGACTTAAAAGTAAAAGGAGATGCTTCATATTGCTTGACTAATTTTAAAAACTAAGTTATAAATGCAGACGCTCCCTCGGTGCCGCGCCGGGTGTAATTATAAAAATATACACGAATATAATCATATCGTTATTAAATTCTTTAGATACGCGATTCCATATTATATTAGCAGAAAAGCTTAAAACTACCACTTTTTCACACGTTATTTCACATGTCAGTTAAATACTTCGATGCTTAAAATGTTTAGGGAGAAATGGAATACCGGTGTGTATTTTTCCTTTAAAGTACCGATTCCTGGAATCTGACTGGCTGACACCCTTCTGAAGTGGTTCCATAATATCTGGTATACGGAAAAGAAAGCGTTGATAAAAAGGCCTGGATTCTCATGTATCTCAGAGAGCGAGTGATCAGAAAAAGGAACAGCTGTTACACCCAGGTTTTACGCTCTCTCTCTCTCTGTTGAATGAATGAAAGCATTTTATTAAAAACGCGTTTGTCTGGGTATTTACTTTGTAATCTGTGGTTTACATCTACTGTATTGTTTTGAGATGCCACTTTTAAAGGTGATATGTAAAATAAAGTTTTTTATTATTGTTATAGAGAAACATGATCAGATTTCCCCTGGTTCAGAAAAAAGACGATTAAAATCTGTAATCTTTGCACTTGTACAGTATGTCATCGGAAAATACAATCAGTTTCTGCTTTGTGTAAGGATGGTGTCAAAAAGTAATCTAAGTGGTGAAAAAGCTGTGCTCCTCAAAGCGCTTTACAGGATAAAAACAATAACAACAATAGTGGCTGGGCAAACGATTTTTTTTATAGAAATACAAAATGAGATACTGTATAATGATGTGCATGAACAAAGTTATACTGCTATTTTCCTTAGATACGCGATTAAAAAAAAAATTTTTTTGAATCCCCGGCGGAACACATTCCATAAGAATCAGCGCTTTTATACAGTATATCCCCTTTAAACACATATATTTAAACACGCGTTTACGATTTATATCAAAACGCGATTCAAATCAATATAAATGTTTATTTTGTAACGCATAGGTGACTATTCATTGTTATTAAAAAGACTTAAATCCGATCATGTTGTGATATTTAGAAATATAAATTTGTTTGGTGCGAGTGAGGTTTTATTTAATCTCTGACCAAGGGAAACGTTTCATTTTTTCAAAGAAATGTTTGTTAAAAAATAAAGTCATAGTTACATGGGATTCGATTACAGACCGTGTGACATGGGAGTCAGGAAACTACCCCACAGCGCCACTGGCGCAGTCACTTGCAGAGTGCTGAAAAAGCACTACAGAAACATTATCGACAGACAATGTACAGCGTGTACTATTCTTGTGTTGCGGTACATGAATATAATTATATCGTTATTAGTTTCGTTAGATACGCGATTCCATATTATATTCCCTTTTAATCAAATTCTAAAAGTATGCTTGTTGACTCCGGTATCTCTTTAGTTAAAGACTTCGATGCTTAAAATGTTTATGGAGAAATGGAATACTGGTGTGTATTTTTTCTTTAAAGTACCAAGACCAGCCATATACTGTATGTTTATGTTCCAAAATTAATATTGTTTATGGCCTTCACACGCGTTACAGTATGCTCCTATTCTTTTTATGCTCAGCTACTAAGTTTTCCCTTCAGTGGTAAAATTCAATATCTACAACGGGCACAGCAAAGACGTTTACTGTAAGTCTTTCTACGACAGACCAACGGACCACGAGTGCCCCTGTCGGTCAACCAATCACGTACCGCGGTACCGAGCGTCATCTTGTGTCACAATGCGCGACGCCACCTGCGGTACGTGTCTGTAATGCGCACTTTGAATGGCTGCATCTGTAGCCATGTTGTTCAAATAGTTTCCCTGTGATTCTATTCAAGAAGCAGCTGAACAAAAAAACAGTATCTGAAAACATCTTGAGCACACAGTATGTTTTTAAATCATTAGTAATGTAAGATGATATACTGAAGTTAGTATGACTATAAGAAATTTTTTAACATTGTTTGTTCCTAATAGGGTTACATGAGAACATTTTTTGTAAAATCAAGTAAACTCAGAATTTATTCAATGTAAATAAATTATTGATCTAGAAATAAGATATACAGATTATACTATATTTAAAATGAGAATATATATCATACAGTGAATACATACTGTATGTAAATTAGTTTAAGGCACTCTGTTAATGAGGCATTGATAGCATTATCTTGAAACAATAGAACTCATGGTTAAAGTGACACTTCATGGTTTAAAGTATTCTCCAGCTATGTTTGGCATACAGTACATCTAATAAGGTAACCCAAACATACCTTTCCTTTTGGACATCAGCACGTAAATTCTATAGTTTTATTGGGGGTATTTGAGTCTGGGTGGACTCAAATAAAAACTTAATTCCAATCTCCTAAATTCCTTTTTACCCAGGTGTAGCTCCTTCCTTCATTCTAATTTTCAGGGCCTTCCAAATATTGGGACAATAAGGTATTGTCACTATGAAATCTAAAAATAACCTATAATAAAAAATGGGTAGGTACCTGTCCTATTTAACTATTTTGTTTTAAAGCTCTGATATAGGAAAAACAGACTGTGAGCACATCAGTACAATAACGATACCCATCACTATAATGACAGAAAATAAAGCAAGTGACTCATGCTACAGTGACCAAGTAATGTTCCCCATTTTAGAAAAAAGAATATCCTACCTTAATGTGAGCATTGGCACTAAGAAGCTTACTTGAGAACACTTATAATTTTTTTTTGAACATGTTGACACTGTTGATCATGTCGATGACACTTTTATTTTGTCCCTGCAGCTCGACATTCAGCTCATTCAGCAGTTTAGTCACGTCTGTGAGGAATGCTAAATCCAGAAGCCACTGGTCATCCTCTAATTGGGGATATTCACCATATTTAGACGACTTGAGAAACTCTCAACAGCTGTCTGAACCTGCCAAAAATGTTTGTTTTTGAAATCACCAAGCAGCACGTTAGCAAACTCAGCAAATGCTTTTTTCTTTTTTTTATTTCTTCTCGATCCCTGAATGACTTTTTGTGTTTAGCCAGGACTTGGTTTACATGGAACGATGTGATGATTGTCGCTTTCCCTCTTGTGTTAGGCCTTGTGAAAACCAACTGCTGCTAGTTAAGATTTAATTTTTCCATTTTTCTTTTCAGTAACTCACTTTTAGCGGGAAAATCCACATCATACGTTTTGTGTGCAGTTTTGAAATGTTGTTCTATATTTGAAGATTTGAATGCAAAAGTACAAAAAATAATCATACTCCTATTCCTTGTGGTAACAGTAAGTTTTCTGTCTTATTGCTTCATTATTTTTGCTCAAACACTACAACTATCAAATAGATAAACCAAACTTATCAAACTGTTGGTGAATTTGTCACAGCCAGTCTGTTTCGCTCCACTATGCACTGTAGCAAATGTGGGGTTTGTGCGGCAATAACCAAGACAGTGTTCTTAGGTAGCACACAAAACACTCGGGAAAGAGACTTTTACAGCCCATTCGTCAAGGGTTAAAAACACACAAAGGCAGTAAAATGTATGACATTACATGCATAGATCTGAATGAATTTTTAAGCAATCAAAAAAAGTACATTGTCTAATAGCCCATTTATGTTTTGCCAAACATTCTTGCGATTAATTGACTGGCAAGCACTCCGCTACCGAATGGTTGGGTATCCCTGTCTTAAGGTGTCTCTTGTCAGTCAGGTGTTTGTCTTTTTATATTTAGGCACTCATACAGAATGGTGCTGTTTTCCTATCCTTATCTCTCTACATTTGCAGTCTCCATCAGATTAAAAAAGTTGGTGGTAGGCTACATACTCCCAAATGGTGGAACAAACTTGCCATTTTCCACCTTTTCATCTCATCCTCAGAGGCCCATGAGTAACCCTCACTTGCAATCAATGCTCTAATGTTATTACTTCCTGTCTGTCAAGCAGCACTGAAAATCCTTAACTTAATGCTGTGCTTACAATTTTTTTATTATTGTTGTTTCAGGCTACTATTGCTACATGCATCCTTTGCTTCTTGAACAGCTGCAATTGTTTTGAATAATAAAAGTGTCTGCTAAATGAATACAAGTAATTTATGTTGATCTAATTTAGTATAGTTACTGTAGTTTTAGTATAGTTAAGTTTGCAGATGATAAATGGAAAATTCGAAACCTGTGGAGGATCTATATAAAAAAGACATAGGTGTTTATGTTGAAGCATCATTTAAATCTTTTAAACAATATGCTAAGCAATAGAATAAAGGAAAACATGCCAGGATTAATTAATTGTGGACATTAGATCAAGATACGGTACGTCAAAATAAGACAGTAAAAGGAGTGCATAAATATTATTACTTTATAAAAAATATTACTTGTCTGATATCAGTCCATAGAAGAGCAACTGGAAAAAATCCTACATTTAAAGGAATGCCTTACAAAAATAACAGAATGTTTTAGTCTTGAAAAGAGAAGGCTTTGAGGACACCCAATAGAAATATTCAAAATCTTCAAAGACATTGATAATGTCAACTCAATGCACTTAGAATCAGTAAATGTCAGTGAAAAATCAGTGTAACACATTAAATAAGTCTAACATATCAATTGGAAACAACCGGGAAGCACAGTACAATTGAAACTGAGAACAGGAGGTACAGTACCAGTTTACAGGAAAAAAAGTTATATTATTCTGGAACAAGCTAACAGCCATATTTTTAAATCTCATTCCTTGGCTGAATGAGATCCTTGGATCAATAAGCTAGTAGTAAAAAATTAAACTAGGTGTGCCAAATGACCAGCTTTCAGTTGGTAAATTTATCATGTTCTTGTGAATATGGGTACACATGTTTTGGTCATTATCAATCCATTCTATAGGATGCTGTGTGGCACTACATATCGTAAAATGTTTACTGTTGGTATTGTGCTTTCTACATCTTATTCATTTATTATATTATGATTATATTTACTATAATTAAATTGTTTGTCTTTATTGTTTTCATAATCATATAAAACAAAATCAACATTTATAAATACTGTAAGTATTTTGCAACAGTAAAATCAGTATCTTTGAATATTGCATTATACTCAAACATTTAGAGATTTAGACATTAAATTAAACTTTTTTTATCTATATATTTTTATTTTTTTCTGACTATGATATAAAAAGGAAATTCCTAAAATATTTAAGTATTTAAACATACTTGTATTGTAGCATAGTAACTATTGAAAAGGGGAAGGTAGTTGAAAGAATGGCAGAAATACAGCAGAGGGTGCTATAACCTTGTTATATAAAAAGTAAGCATGAAATATATTGTAAATAGCAGTAACGCATACAAAAATCTGTTACTGAACTACCTGTTTTTCTGGTATTTCAAAAACATTTAGAATAAAAGAATGCACAGTGGTTTAAATTAAGTGATATGTTGATCATAGGAGTATTATATATTTTTCTAACTCGTGATTTCTGTTTTATATCACAACTTTTCCGTGGAGTCGATCACTGCCAATGGATTGAATTTAATTTAAAAAAAGAGTTCTAAGACAACTACACACCAAAGTTAAAAAAGAATTTAAATAATTTTAGTTTTAGAAAATGTAATACTGTGCATTTTAAAACAACAAAATAGCATGATGAAAAGGGGCAAACGCAGGACAGACTTTAAGCATAATAATAATTGCTTATATAGCGCTTTTCTGGACACTCCACCACCACCAATTTGCAGCATCCACCTGGATGATGTGATGGCAATCATAGTGCACCAGTACGCTCACCACACATCAGCTATCAGTGAGGAGGAGAACAGTGATGAAGCCAATTCATAGATGAGGACTATTAGAAGACCAAGATTGGTAAAGGCCAATGGGAAATATGGCCAGGACACGGGGGTTACACCCCTACTCTTTCCCAGAAGAAAATCCCAGCAACACCCTGGGATGTTTAATGACCACAGAGAGTCAGGACCTCAGTTTAATATCTCATCCAAAGGACAGCAGCTGTTATTACAGTATAGTGTCACCCTCACTATATGGGGGCATTAGGACTCACAAAGACCACAGTGTGAGCAGCTTCTATTGGCCACACTAACACCTCTTCCAGCAGCAACCTTAGTTTTTCCCAGGAGGTCTCCAATTCATGCACTGACCAGGCTCACACCTGCTTAGCTTCAGTGGGTTGCCAGTTGTGAGTCATAGGGTGATATGACTGCTGGCATTAAGAAACTATTATTAACATGTAATGCAGAACAGTAGTCAGCCTTATATTTGTAATTATCATCATTTTCCCATTAGCTTAGAATATAACAGCCATTAAAAGTTGGTTGACCATTTATAATGCTATTATAAGTATTGTAGAAACTAATTTGTTCTGCAAAACATAATTCTGCACTAAATTTAATAAAACCTTGTATTTAATTTAATGGTTCCCATAAGTCTACTGCACTCCATACAATACAGAAATGAGATTAGTAAAACTTAATTTCATGAACTGCAACACTACTTTGGGGAGGTAATAAACTAATTAGTAATGTAAAATTACTATTAATGGACATGCACAGAATTATTATTTTATATATAAATTGTGAAAAGAGAGTACCCTTGTACAGGAGTTGTAAACTGTAATTGATTTTTTTTCAGTCTGTTTTAGCAATGCTTAATTCTGTTTAATGCTACGTACAGTATAAGCAAGGAAAGATACAAACAGCTGGACTAAACAGGTTGTCTGCCAGAAATATCACATTGTCTTTCAAATGTTATGCATGCTTATGACTCAGTAAACTTGTTTTTGTCTTTTAATTCAAAATGTTTAGGTGGATAATAATATACACATTTTGAAATCATTGGAGTTGCTTGAAAAGTAAAATACGGTAAACTCCATAACTACTAGCATCAGGAAACTGGTTCAGACTTCAGGTTATATGTATATATTGTACATACTCATATGTTTATGTTATTTTATGCACAAAATATGCTAAATTTATGCAATACATTTTAAAGGCAGTTCCTTTTAGCATGAAGGGACTAAAGATGGAGATAGAAGACTCTTTAATGTACTTACAGCAGAAAGAGGTGTTCATGGAATTACAATAAAACATTCAAATGACCACATAATATTGAGTAATCCTTGCATGCAAAACTAAAAACATAAATAAGTGATGCCTTCTCTGTGAGTACCTATTACAATTGTATTAATATTGTATCCAGTCTGCGGTTCCAAGAAGCACAGTCTATAACTATAAAATGCAACTTCTGTAATTAGAAAATGAGAATGGATTTGGTATTAGAAGTATGTCTCTTACATTTATAAACATCATCTTGTTGAATATTATTACTAGCTATATTTATTTAATTAAATTAATTATAAAATGACTCAGGCTCTTTAACTTAGAACAAAATAAATTACAAAATGCAGTACACTTCTGATTTGGTAAATTTGTTAGAGCATTACACCTTGCCATGAAGAGCAAACTAAAACTATAGAGTTAAGGATGTTTGAGGGTGTGATAGAGATAGTGTTTGTTTTTTCATTTGTTAGAACCATTTTTCTGTTCCTGGTGAAGGCCAGTGAAGTGGTGTAGGAGGTAGGTTAGTCAGATGTTTAAATTGAACTACAGTATGTGGTACAAACAGATAACCAGAGGAAGAATGAAGAGTACTGGACTGTGAGACACAAATAGACAGCACAAAAAAAGTATTCTTGTGTGTCAAAACGTTTTCCAAAGAAGGTTACAGGTCAGGTCAGAGAAGCTGGAAGATTACCAGATACGGGTGTCTTCCCCTTACCTACAGTATGTAAAGAAATATAGTTTTATTGGAAACTGGGTAATGTGTATAAGACCCTGAAAATCTGTATTCCGTTGATCTCACGTCGTGGCAGTTTCAACCCATTATAAAACTTTCAAGCCTGCAGGTTCTTTGCTGGGTACTAATTGCTCCAAGTGAAGCTTGGGGGTGAAAGCCTTTTAAGATGCCTCTAAAATTGCTGCAGTGAAAAAAGCTATACATTTTCCATATGCCAGTGTCCTAAGAGATATCTTCCTCTAGTACAACCAGTCACCCTGCAAATTGAAGAGGTAAACAGCTAACAGTCATTTGGAGATGTATAAAGTACTGGTGCCTTTATGTATATTATTAGAGATTACAGATTTATGTGAATTTGTTGTGGTGATATAATCTGCTAGCAACCTGGATATCACTGAACTCTCCTGTGTTTAGAAACCTAGCCTAGGGATTGGTGTTGTTTGGTGTTGGTGTTGTTGTTGTTGTGAAGCCAGACCACCAGTGATTGGCAATGATTAAATCCTGGCAATGTTGCATCAGAGAGTTTAATGCTATATGGAAAAAAAATATTACTGCAACCTGCTCACATGTCTACAATGACATTGAGGTTCAACTCCTATCTCCTTTGAGTTTTTCTTTATTGCATCTGGTGATTAAATAATAAAACAATGTTTAAGTATACACATACCCTGCACCTAGACTACTAGTTCTACAATTGTCATTTATTCATCTTTAGAGCTCAGGGTGAAACTTAAACTTTGCTACAATATAAACCAAAATAGACAATTTTACTGTGAATGTACAGTACAATGGTATTGTGACACTAAACATCTATGAATAAGAAAAATAATAATGTAACCTTTTGTTTTCTTATCATTACAAAAAAGAAAATGTTGTTGCACATTGAACAGATACAGGGTACAACTGCATGAAAATTGCATGGTCTTCCACAGAGCTACTATAATGTTGTGTGACAATTGCAAGCATGGTAGCATTTATTGTCTTTACTTTCTCTTTTTTTTCTCCTGTCTTTGTTTTCCATGTCTGATCCATACTTCTCCTCCTACAACTCATAAATGGAGATGCATCTGGACTCAAACCTTTTGCTGGAGGTCAATAATTCAGTGATAGGCCTAGGATAATCCACAAACAAGGAGTCTGCTGGGTGAGAAAGAACACTACTCTTGATGATGTCATGACCAGTCACCAACTGTGATGACTTTAATTGCTGTTTACTGAACAGCAATTAGCATTTGCTAATTTTACTGTATAAACTGCCAGATTGAGATAAATTGTATGTAAACCAGCAGTCTGCCCAAGACGTCTGTTGCAAAAAGGGGAGTTTTGCACAATTGTAACTTTACTGGATCAATGAACTAATATGGTGAATATCACTGAATATCACAGAAACTACAAAATGGGCAAACACATTTTCTCAACTTCTTAAGTCTCAACTTGCAGACAGACCAGGGTTTTGTTACTCTGTACTCTTTCCAAGAATCTTGACTGTGAAATGAATTGCAGAATCATTTCCTTTTCCTCAGCTGCAAAATTGGACATTGGATCCAACATTCCTCTCACCTCAGGTTTGTTTAAAGTGTCTGCACCACAGTCTGGACAAACCATTCTACTTGGATGAGTATACATTTAATGTTCACATTATAACACTCGAAAATGAAGCTGCCATTCTGAATGTTTGATAAATTATAATTCAAGAAAGTAACCAAATATTTACTTGTCTGTCATGCATATGAATGTTAAAGTAGACTAATTTAAAATACAAGATTGTCTTGCAATTGCAGTGTATTTTAACCCTTATTAGTATAGAGTGAGTAATCAGTCATTTGTATCATGGCAGATTAATTCACATATGTTTGTACTCTTATATTGATTTGTGTTGCACATTTTGTTATTGTATTAATAAAAACTGTGCATTGTGTGAGTTGCCAGTTGTGATGATTGATTGATTACCAGTTACCGTAAAGTACTTTTGAGATTTATGTTTCCAATTTCTAAAAAAAAATATGATGGTTTCAATAAATCCAAACCGTCTTTATAAATGTCTGTAGGCTTATAATAAAGTGTTGTAGCTAGACCATGGGCCTAAGTGGGTAATGCTGATGGGTCACCAGGTGTTAATGCAATTTGGTAGTTTGGGGGAGTGACTTTCAAAGAATTGGAAGAGAACTCCACTTTCCAGAAGCTATTTTTTTAATTCTGAGTAGATGTACAGTAGCTGTGTCTCAGTGGTCTTGAGATAAAGAAAATACATACAGTATGTCATGATAAATACCATACCATTTAACACTGATACCTTTGGCAGTTCCCATATTTAGCTCAGTCTGTATGGGCATTTTTTTTTGCTTTTAATGAGTGAATGACTCTTAATAATTCAAATAAATGTCCCAAAGTCAAGTGACAATTGTTTCTTGAAGTACAGCAAACTAATAATCTTTCTACTAAAGACCATAAAGTGGTGGATTATGGAATGTGTAGGCATAGACTGGAAAATTAATCAAAATTAAAGCAGCACAAACTAAACTTTTGATGTGTATTGTCTGTAAAATGATCAAGAAACATGAAACATATTTCAAAATGATGCTTCTAAATAGTAGCTCAGCAAAACAGTAAATGCACAATGATAATATTGTATTACTGATTTGCCTGTTTGAAAATTTCAAAAATCACTTCATATTCACACTTATTTTATGAACACATTTTAAAACCTTAACAATATGATTGCAGTCATTCAATATAAGAGGAGCAAATAGAGCATGACCTCGTATGTTCATACACGAAACCAGTATAATACTATAGTAAATATCACTCAAGGCAAAATAATGTATCTGTTAGGATGCTATTCTTGGGAACATGAAAACTGCTTAAAATAGATTTACAATAATTATGTATGCATGTTTCAGCAGCAAAAAAGTTACCCAAGAGATTATAAGCAACAGATGAAATACCTTGTCAACACTCCAAAATTTAAATCAATCTAAGAAATCCTGATGATTTCTCATGTGTGGAAATATGTTTAACACTCTTAGGCAAATCTGTGATTCCTATATACTGAAAAAAGAACATAAAAACAAATGTATAGCTGAAGTTGGTATCATTTTGTCTACATTTGGCAGTAATGATAGGATTTGAATTTTAATCTGCTCAGAAATGAAAACCAGAACTTTTCTTGAGCTAAATTGCCTTGCCTTTTATACTGTATATGATATGCACTTGAAAGTTCTTGAGTTGTTGAATGTCAAGCATAATCTTCTTAGGAAAAATTCTAAGCTTTTAAGACTCATGTAAAATTTACTGCTATCTGGATGAAAATGGATAATTAATGACAACTAAGTAACTTTTTTTCTGTCTGCCAACTTTCTACTAAGGTATTATTATTTATTTTAAAATGATCCACATTAAGTCACTTTGAAGTGTTACAAAGGCTCTTTAATGCTTACATTTCTACCCTAGGGATTTTGTAGCCTAATAGTAAGATGGCAAGTCAGAATCTGTCTAATTATACTATCACCACAATTAGGTTTCTCATTATTTATGAAGCACAGACAAAAAAATCTGGAGGCACATTCATGTCAAAATTGTCATTTCCAACCAAAGATTATAATTAGATAGTTTTCTGTTAAGAAAACAGCTTTTGTTTGTTTCTCATGCATGGAAAGTTTGAAGTATTTGTTTTTTTTCTTTTTTCCCTGAAAGGGCCTAATTAAAGGACATGCAGTTCAGAACAGTAATTATTTTAGTGGGTCACGTATTTGCTTATATTGAACACACATTCATATGTTAAAGAGTATTGTTTTCTTAATTTATCATTCAAATGATTCGTAACATAACACTCATAACACATTCAGGTTGCAGATTAAATTTCATTGTATAGCTGTAGATCATTTTGAATGTATGCACTTAAGTCAAATTATACTGCAAAATAATATTTCAGACACTTGAAATCACACAATTTCTAAAGATTTTTCAAAAGACCTTTCAAGAATCAAAAACCCTGCCTCACCCATCTCCTTTACTTATTGATATCCAAGTGATCCTAACAAAACTGGATTCTGGTCCAAATGTAAGTTTTAAGCACTGTCTAAAAGTAAAAACACACTTCCTGAAACAAGTTTCCATCCCCCTTTTTTATGAACTTCCAGATTATCCTGCTACCATCTTGTACAGAGTTCTTAATTCATTTATTGATCTGGCACAATTATACTTAATTAAATTTTTTCTCATTAGAATTGGAACAGGCTGGGGTTAATTATGACAATATCCTTAAAATGGCATTTTGACCAAAATTTTCAGTCTAAAAGTATTGTGATTGCTTTAGAAAAACTCATCTGACAAGCATTTTAATAACGTGAAACCATGAACCATGACCTTTTCTGACCCTTGTACTAAAATTTAAAAATTGAGAAATTTTGATTTAGTGATTTACAAAGCCACAACAAATTTATGATACAAAACAAATATCAGTCAAATAAAATAACAAAACATTTATGCTAAATAATGTATTATAATAGAAATACTTTATTTACTTATTTACTTGTTTATTTCAACTTCATAGCCTCATCACTTGTCTATGGATCCCTACAATGACTGTGGGTTGTTTCTCTCTGGGGCCTCTAAGACCTTTAACAAAAAAATAGCATTCTCCAATATTATGCAAAATTTGCCAACTTCAGTAAGTGGTACAATAACTATGTTTTAATTTGTTAGTTAAATCTTTTCACTCTAAAATATAATTCATGCTCAAATGAAATAAGTGCAAAATCTTTAAAATTCCTGGATATGTCAAAATCTAGTAATTTATTATGCATGTTTGAGGGTAATAATTGAATAACAATATTGTACAAGTTGTACAAGAGTCAACTCTTTCCATGTGTACATTGTAAAATACCTTCATCAATATACAGACCCCAGCATTAATGTCTATGAATAGGTTTCTATGAAAATAATTTTTTTGCAGTACCCAGAAAATCACAACTTTAGCTTTTCAACAAAGCTTCCTACCGCAGTAGTGACAACACCTTTGGGGACTTACTGTACATGTCATATTAATTTTGAGTGACACAACATTATGCATATTCTAGATATATACGGAAAACCTCAAGATGAAAAAAAGAATATGGTCATAGGGAAAGATGAGGGTAAATCCCATTACTGAAAAACATGGAAATTAACTATCCAATGAAACACATTTCGCAAGAAAATCTCATTGAGATAATTTTGTTATGAGTTTGTGAGCATGGATAGCAGTTCTCTATGATCCTTTCAGAGATAAAATCATATGTAAGTAAATATACAAAGATAAAAGGGAAGGACCTTTAGATTATTGGAAGAATCTTGGGTAACAATCCATAAATATGTCTAAAGTACCTAGGCTAAATTCAGGACACAGGTCTAAATTACATGAGGTTATTCTTGAATCCTATAATATTTCAAATATAACCTAATAAATATTGACAAATAATGAGTCGGAGTCATTGGAGTGTAGTGTGAAATTATAAAAATCAGATGTTTTGGTTAGATGTATTCCTCCCTAACGTCTATAACATATACATTTTATATTAAAAAAGAGCTATGATTTCAAGAATCTGTTGCCTTTAATTGGAAAAACCAGTACCATGGTGACACCTTGGTGAAAACCATATTGCAAAAGATCCCCACATTTAATAGCATGGTACTGGAAATATTTATACATAATTCACATACATCTGAACACTGTCATTTTGAAAGTTCAGGAGAATGCCATGAATTATTTAAGATATTTAACAGAAAAAGATACATTTACCTTATATGACAAAGGCTAAACATCTTACAAAATACTCACAAATTCCCAACCAAATTAAAACAGTTAGATTGTTTTATACAAAACCAAACCATCTAATTAAAACCATGTAAGAATGCCCATAATCACTAAATAGTTTTTTGTTTAAACATTTTAGGCTTAATGTTTGGTGGCCTCTAGAGTTACAGGCCAATTGTTATTAGAGTTCTTCCATGGGACAACCTGCCACAGTATTTTTAAAAACAGAAAGTCACTGAATTTAAACAGGACTGTTTTGTCCAGGTCTGTCAAAACACTACTACTGATCTTGATGCATTAAAAGTATAATACGGTAATTCAAATGGATTGCATTATTTTAAATTAATACTGTAATTACTAAGTTAATACTCTATGTTGCTTTTTAGTGAAATAATAACAATATCCAGGTTACATTGAAGGACAGACCTATTTCATTTAAGCCTAGATTTAATAATTTAATGGTAGGGTTCCATATAATACGAACCAAAATTGATCTTATGTTCTGCCTCATTTTCATCATTGATGATCTGCAATACCAGATTTCTTTATGAGTTGTTGATCTTATCTGACCTAATTTTATATTTTCAATTAAAAAGTTAAGACACAAACTATTTAAAACATTATTAGGTAACAAATGGCATGTCCTACTAAAAATCCTTATAAAAACATTTCAAAACCCATTTTATCCAAAGCATTAAAATAAATTGGATTAAGCAACCAAGCAGGTGTTATTTACAAATCACATCTCAGTAACATGACCATAGCACGATACTTAAACTATTTTCCTCAAATAAGATGTCATCTGGCAACCACAAATTTCCTGGTGTAATTGTTCTCCACATTTGTATTACTTTTCCAATAAAAAATCACAAGACCCAACACATGTCAAATGGATATATTTTGGACGGGATAGCAGTGCACCACAGGTGTACCCTGGTAATGGTCATTGTGAGGGGAGCTCCAATGGATAAAGGAGTTTAAAGAGCTATTGGAATGGTTAAATAATGATTAATAAATTAATTAGAATGTTAGAAACAGTAGGGGGAATGTGTAAATATAGAGTGTGATTGTACACATTGGAACGTGCAAGCCAAGCCCTTTAGCTGCATGGGTAAAAGGTGAGTAAAAGCAAAGGGAAGATCAGACAAACACCAGAAGAGAGCTTAAATTAACAGCAGAGACCCATAGATAGAATGCCCCATTGACACCACTTTTCAGGGCAAGCCGGGTAAACATCTGTCTCTGTAGTACAGGTTTACAATCTGTCCCTCAGTTGGTTGGGATAGAATGGCTGGGTTAGGCAGCACACAGAGTGCAATTTCTGAGATGCATTTTGACTCAGAGGAATGGGGGGGAGCAAAGGTTAGCTTGGGTGGCCACATGTGTGGCTCTGGAAGTTAGGAGCCCCAGTCTTGCCTTAGGGTAGCAGGGAGTAGCTCTCCTGGGGGAATACATCCTATCACTGTTGGATTAGGTGAAAGGAGCCCGTAGGCAACTTGGCAAGAAAGACTGAAAAGAATTAAAGTAGTAGCAGACTCAGTGACCGCTGTCTCAGGACTGCAGGTAAGTTAAGGGTTAATGTGCAGCAGTCATGGCCAAACGGGAATTTGACTACTGCTACAGGTTATGAGAAAGTATCAGTAATAGGTTTAAGATCAAGGAGAAAGATTAATTCTCTTATACCTCAAATGGGAAGATCATACATCAGTGTCATCTTGGTTACAAATCCTGGAGTGGATAATAAGCATTGGGTTAGTGATAAACTCCAGTGGGAGAGTCTGGAGTTACGTTTGCTCCCATTTATAGTTAGAAATATCTCTCAGATGTATGGTACACATCATCTAGAGAGGTATCTCTATGGAGTCAGCTGAACACCTAGGGGTGTCTGGCAGGTCAAGAGCAAGTTAATCTCTTCCCATTGGTTAGCTCGATAGGTTAGGAGCTGGCTCAATGGTTAAAGGAGAAGCAGACCTCCAAGGGAAGCCATCCTAGTGCATACAGGGTAGCCACTAGCTACTGTAGTTTTGATTACCAAGAGATAGGAGAAGTAAAGAAGTAGATGTCCTTGTGTCAGAATGCTGTTAAGATTACATGCAAGGTATGAGCATCCTAGCCAAACAAGGACACCCAGGTGATTACAGTTATGATTAGTACTACTCAAGGTTATAAGAAACAAGGTTGGCAGCAGAAAAGAGTAAGACAGTTTAGGTCTCTCACAACCTCAACAGGGGAACAATTTAACATTGGAAATATCAGGTACAAATTATGGAGAGGATTTGGAGGTACCCATGAAAGCATGGGAATAATAACAGTTACAGTTGCAAACCCCAGAGGTGCTTTGATAGAGAGCACCCTGGTAAGGTCAGTCTCAATCAATGTGCTCAAGGTTAGAGTAAGTGGTTACTTTCCAGTTGAATGGGTATACGTTGTTGGATAGGAAATCTCTGAGGAGCTTGATGGCTCCAAAGGAAGGTAGGATAGCCGATGAGATGAGCAAAGGTTAGAAGATCTGTTTGGATCAATGAATTAAAAAGGAAAAGCAGCTCTTTGACTAGGGGAAGCCACCACCTAGTGCAATCTATTAGGCCCTAGGTCTTCTGTTGGAAACCTAGAAGGTTTATGTTACAAGGAAACTGGTTCTGTGTGCAAAGCCTAAGACAGGCAACTTCACTCTACCACATGAGACATTGTTTAATTAACCAAATATTCAAAATCTTCAAAGTCAATGACAAGGTCCTAAGAGGTAGAAACTTGCAGGAGGTGGTTTAAGGATCCTACAGCAAGTAAGTTCTCATGTAGTAATAAGTGGTTGCACAGGAACACTCGTTGGTTTAATTGCCAAGGAAACAGAAGCCCAGGTAGCTGAGCATTTTCAGAGGAATGGGAAAACATTAACAACAATTAATCCCACAAGGGATTAGAGTGCATGCAATTAGCAGGTTCCGTCATCACAGTATGAGTTGTCTTAAATTATGGTAATTACTTGACAGTGTTAATTATGGTAATCATTAGAGAGGGACTGTAGAAAGGGACCCAGTCGCAGGTCAGCAAAATCACCACAAAAGTAAATTCAGGTAGCAGAAAAGCCATAAATTACCTGCCAGGTGATGGTGCATCTTTTAGGCAGCAAATCTAATTGCAACTCCAAACTTGTTGCTCTATACTGTGAGGGGCTGTGAAAATGTTTTTATTTAAAATTAGGGGTGTCAGGTTGTCACATGAATTGATTGCTATTTTTTGGTATATCAGCATTATTAAAAAGCTGTTTCAAAATCTGAAGTAAAATAATTTAAATTTAACAATGATCAATAGTTTTTTCTTAAGTTTAATTAAGAAGATGCATCCACTCAAAATCTGTTTGAAGGCAGGACCACACATGAAATTAAAAATGAATATAGATTTCTTTGGTGAACCAACCCTTATTTGATGAAATAATTGAAGGGGAACTGCAATGCTATTTTCATATTTCAGGATTAGAAAGAATCAGCATTAATGAGTGCATTTCAAATCACAATAAAAGTCAAATGTACACAGTAACTTGTAAAGCCTCCAATTTACATATAAAAAAATAGATCAAAATGTTCAGGTATCTGGAGTTCTGTTCTCAAATCAGAACTAGGCAACAAGACTTCCGGTCATGTGTTGCAGCCTTATTTACATTGTGAAGAAGCAGATTCTTGAAAACATCTCTTTTAATCCAATAGAAATATTGTTTTCAATTTTGAGACGGTATTGCTGCCAAATACTACTTACTTGTTAACTCTGTATGGAGATCACGTCGAAAAATTTGTGGAGAAATGTTTGCTGTATAACCTTTTCTAATTTGCTCGTACGTTGCATTACATTACTCAATATGGAGACTAGTGAACAGGAAGAGCTGCATCACATCACAATTCATGAGAACTCAAATGTGAGTTTGCGACAACATGGCGACTTAAAGTACTTTTGGCAAGGTTCACAAAATTGTGCTTAATTCAAACTTTTTACAATGTTTCTGTAAAATCAATGAATTTATTTTATTACCAAGCTTTAATAACCAGTTTGAGAAATTGGGAATGCAGTTCCCCTTTAAATGTACAATGAAATTAAAGAAAATCTATCAAAGTTACTGTATAACTATTTAATAGCAAAATTGTTGTAGGATATCAAGTCATCTTTAAAGTTAACTAAGTTACCTATGCTTAAAGATATACACATCCTGATTTAAAACTGCACTTAAATAGTTTGGGAAACTTACATTGTTATTTAACTTTTGGCAAGTTATTTTCTATATTAACTTTAAACCTCTCATGCTTCAGCTTTTACATGAAGTCTTATCATCTAGCTTTTAACAATAACAAGCACTCGAGAGTTGTAAGGCACAGAAATTTTTGGCTTGAAAAATATAATGAAAAACTAATTTATGTTACCATGACATTTCACAAATTCTTAATCCCCATGTAAAAGTAGGCATAATTCTTTGGAGTGCCAGAAGTAAATGACCCTCCACCACATGAAAGAGTGAGTAAGGGTCTGGCTATAATGAAAGAAAAAGACTTTTGAATGCTTTGTATTCACAATAATGAAAAGCAGGGGATGTGTGTTGGGCCTCCATCCATGCAACTGGCATATGGCATTTCTTATAGTTGTGCATATGGCTCAATGTTGCCTGAAACTGGCTCATCACCTGAACATCTTCCTGGTGCCAGAGTTATCTGGAATACAACCCAATGCACTTATTCAACAAGTCAAAGCTCCCTGTCATGATACATGTGTTTCCTTAGTACAGGGCGAACAAGCAAATGTATCTCCTATAATGGTTTACATAAACCTAAGTCTCATCAACGACTTTTCCACTTGGAACACAGTGACTCCAGCATGTTCACAAAGAATAATACATACACATACATTCATTTTCTGGCATTTAAAACTAGAATTCACCCTACAAAATCTTGCTGAACATTGTGTAGATGAATGGAGAATGCACATCTTTATGTTGCAGCAGACACGCTTTTATTAATCTGTGAAATATCTATTTAAAATACTGTATGGTTATCACTTATATATTAACTGAGGTCTACAGAAAAAATAACACTTTGTACTACAGTTACTACTTAAACAGATTGATAAGAAAAAAAATCACATTACTTAAGTTATGCCATGTCAAAAATGGTAACTCTGATATTTACAAACCATGATACACTATTAGCAGTCAGAGACAGCATTTAATTCATTTTGACTGCATGAATAAAAAAACAAGTAATATTTTTTTTTAAAAAACAGCCTCAGACTAATTACATTTAGCTCTTATAATGAAGTTGATAAAATATCTCTAACCAAATTATGCAATGGCTCTAAAATGATGAGCTAAGACAAAATTATGCAAGAACAAGGCATATAAAAAATAACTAAGGATTCCCATGAGAAAAGAAAATGTGTCCTGTTGCTGACGTGCTGGTAAATTAGAACTGAACAGAAGCTTTTTATTATTTTTTGTTATAGTACAGAAAATAATAGGAAAATTGTTAAGCCAAATGTATAATCATTAACAATTTCATAAAATATTTTATTAATGAAAAATGCTGTCATCCATTTTTTTAATTAAAACTGATTAATTTATATTATTGATAGCAGAAATAGTTATAGTAGACATAACTTTACTAATTAAGATGATAAAAGTCTGAATTTTGTATTTCATAGAGCAAGACTGAATTGTATTCAGTTAGATAAAAATAGCAACAAATCCTCTATTATTAATCTGCTCCAGGCAGGATAGTTTAAATTTTAGCCTGGCTTTGTGGTACAGGGCTCATTTCACAGACCAATCAGTCCCTTGCAAAAATGTCACCTTTCTTCAGGAATCCAGTTGACATTAGAGCTTTACGAAGAGAATAAATGTTTAGAGATTGCCAAAACCCTTTACAATAGCCTTTAAAAATTATCAGCAAACTTCACATTCACAATCTCTTAAGCCCATACATTGATAATATTGCTCATCATAGGTCAGCATTAATGGAAACTGAAACTCTGTGCATAAGGCTGAAATTCCTTCTGATTGCTGCAGTTTTGTTAATGTGTTGGTGACTCGGAGTACTTCAGTAAAGTGACAGTGTGTCATGTGATAAGGAAAGTGGTGATTGCACTTAAAGTTTTTGCATGTATTCATAACGTTTTGTAGCTATACATTAGTGAATACAATCAAACAGGTGTTTCATGAAATATCTGGTAATATTCTTAAAGGTCTATCCACTATAAATGCAGCTTCTGTTTCCTGTAGCTACTGTATATGTTGTGATCTGAACATTTACTGCAGCATTTCCTAATCTAATAGCATTTATTCTTACGGAGAAATGTGTCGCACATGAGCCTCAGAGGAATATGTACATCCTCCTGGTCCTCATTAATCATATTATTTTACATTATTTCTCATGGAAATTATTGCTGCTGAACATTCATGTTTTATGGTATAGGGAGTTACATGTGGTCCCCTGATTTCCTTTCTCACGGTACTGGTATGTTGCAGAGTGATTATTTTAGAAAACACCACGGCTTCACAAAAGTACATCATAGAAGCATGCAGATACTTTGCGCATGCACAAGCACCTCTGCTTTATCCAATCAGAATACTAGCCCTTTTAAACATCACTATCCCAGAGGGAACGAAGATGCTTTTGGGAAATGTAGTGGAGTGAAAGTACCATTTTCTGAGTAAAAGTTAAAATATCCCAAAAATATAATACTTATATAATATATAATACTAAAGTACAGATCTGGAAAAAAATGTACTTAAGTACTGTGGCGAAGTAGTTCTACTTCATTACTTGACACCCCATGACACATGAGCTCTGGATTCAAAACAGTCTTGATCCACTTCAGTCCACAGCTATCTCCCTTGTTCTACATACTGCTTTGGCTCATCTTGACAATATTAACACTTATGCCAGATTACTATACATAGATTATAGTTCAGTTTTCACCAAGCTCTTGGACCTGGGCCTTAGTACTTTTCTTTATGACTTGATCCTGAACTTCCTGACAGGCAGACCTCCATGCTGATCCTCAACACAAATGGCCCCCAGGGCTATGTGCTTAATCCCCTGCTCTACTCCCTGTTCACCCTCGATTGTGTGGCTAAATACAGCTCCAACTACATTTTATCGATAAAACATCTGCCTTGCGACATTTCTCCAACTGTTCCAAAGCCGGGTACAGAGTAAAGTCCTCTAAATTGAATGCCACGATGGACACCACAAGTACCCGTAATATAAAGTACCATAATACATGTAATACAGGGGACCACTACAAACTAAAATAACCCCAAGTGCAGCACGTTTTGCAGCACGTTTTGCTCCACAAAACAAAGATCCTGAACAAGACCCCAAATATCCTACATCCCCAAGATAGTTATTAGTTATGGCAAGGTGAAAGTGGGAAGCTGATTTTTTAAACATTTTTTAAAGAAAATACAAAACAAGAAACAATGACATGTCTGTGCCTAACGTAGACATTGCATGACTTTAAAAGCTATAAAAAAGTTTTTAGATAATTAAACACCACTTATTTAAGCATGAAAAGCGGGTGATTTTTCTTCCTCATGATCAGCTTAGAATCTTTGTGAATGCTGTAAGTCAAAATAATTTTGCTAATGCAACACGAAACATATACACAAAAAATCACCTTCTTCTCTTAAAACCAGGAATTACTTGGCTAAAGCGGCATCAGTGACTTTGGAATGTGTATTGATGGAGAGTGAAATTACAGCCCAATTCCCTTCCCCCTACTGTGAGGTGATAATGTGCTAGCTGGCTGGCATGAAACAATCCCTCCCTTCCGAGTATCCTGGAGATGGTCTGGAGGTTCATTCATTCATGTTATGACTATAAAACCTGCTAATCTGCTTCACACCACAGGGAGAGGGGAGAATGTGATTTTAAGTGTATGAAAAGCGTGTGGCTTTTACCAAACTAAAGTGTTTTAAAATTTAATTAAAAAGTAAACAAAAAACTTACAGCATACACAAATATTCTGATCACGAGGAAGAAAAATCACAAATTTTTCGTCCATAAAAAGTGGGGACATGTTATTGTTTCTTATTTTTGATAAAAAATGTAGCATAATGTTTACACCTGGGATCCACTTTATTCAAACTAAGGATTCTAAAATGCATCCAGGTACTAGATATTATTTAAATAAAAGCTGTGAAAATTTTCACAAATTGTGATCTTTAAAATGCCTATGGTTTGAAGGCTCTGTGACAATATTCATAAATACTGTAGGTTTTTTAATAAGAAAGTGAAGGTTATGAAAACCTCTGAGAAAGATACAAGAAGTTTGAAATTATTATTTATTATCAATAAATTATAACTGTTAATAATGATCAGATACATTCTTATAGTTTCAGTGGTCTTTTTAATACCACTTTGTTATTCTCGATTGTAATTATATACGATTTCGTTTTAAGGCTTCTTGTAAAGGCTTGTGTTAAATTGCCCCACCGAATAAAGTATTTTGAATTGAATTGAATTTAACCGGTTGAACTGGTTTTTACTCCCACTGTTGACAGTATTCATGTTTGCTCATTTACGTTTTTATTTCATTATTAATATAATTTAACATTGAATACATTGTGATATATAAAAAGAATTAAATAATTGTTGATATTGTTACAAATGAGGGGCTACGAAAATCAGGAATTGACAGAGCGGTTAGGCAATGAAGGAAATAATTATTCATAACCCCCTGACTTGTAAGTGATTTCTACCAATATAGAAACTTGTAAGTGGCTGGTGTAATTAGGGGCACATGAATTCTTTGTTCTCTGGCACAGCTTTGTTGAGAAGAGCAATAATCCAGGCACACTTGGTTAAAACAAATATTTATTACAATTACAGGACACAAACTACACTACACACAGCATACAACACAACACAAGTTACTTTATATACAGTATTTACAAACAAGGTTTTTCAGAGGCCTAACATTCTGGTCACCCAGAAAACCCAAGACTGCTACCAAGCATTAAACTCTTAATATGCCTACAGAGGCCACACAAGAGATGAGCGTCATTCTAAAAAAATACAAAGCAACCTGCAGTTAAATCTCTCTCTCTGCACCCTGGATGCCACAAAATAAATGGAAGCCTATATCCCTATCCATAAAATGCAGCCTAATCAGGAAAGACGTTTCTAACTGAGGTATCTTTTACCCAGGAAACCCATGTTCCCTAAAAAATACAGAATAGCACACTCTCTAACAAAGTTCAGATACTTACAGTAGCTCCAGTCAGGCTTGGTTTGGATGATCAAGAAGTAGGGGATCTCGCCTGGCACAAGCTTCAAGTCCCATCTCCTCCGGACTTCTCTCTCTTCTTTCTGAAGCTTGCTTCTTCTTTCCTTCTCCTTTCTTTGTGCTCTTAATGTGATCTTATATTGTCTCTCTCTGTGGTGCTCTTTGTCAATCATTAATCCACAACTTCCCTAGGTATACTTGGATAAACTTTACCGTTGTTTCTGCTCAAGGGACCCAAAAGAAGTTAGATGTATTTACTCTTCCCAGTGTCACAAACTTTATCTAAACTTTAAGAGACACTTCTAAGTCACCTTAAGCTGTAACAATATACTGTACATAATATTGACTAATTTATTTTTTAAAAGGAGTCTGTTTGTTAGAAGAAAATCTTGTGCCCTATTATTAAGCTTTATTATTAAACTTTGAGTGAATGGCTCAAAGAAAAAATAAAACATGTTTACAAAGAAATTGGACTACAGTAATACTACCAGCTATATAAATATATTATATTTAGATCCTTAAATTAATATTGTTTTTAATTTATTTAGTTACACAATTCCATATTATATTCCCTATTAAGCGGATTCTAAAAAGTACACGTCTTTTTACTGAAATAATGACAGCAAGTATTCATAGAAAAGGTTAAAACATTACAGCTTTTTACAAAGTATATAAACTTAATATAGTCAAAATGAGCAGGTCAAAACTTTTCCAAAATAACCACAGTAAGTGACTGTGTTAAAGACTGTGATGCATAAAATGTTTCTGAAGAAAGTGGAATATTGTTGTGTTCCTTCCCTGCTGGTAGCTACCACTACCAGCCATATACAGTATACAAAAATGTATATTCCTAAATGAATATTGTTTATGGCAGTATGACGCTCAGAGACGTTATGCTCCTGTTATTTTTGTGTTCAGCTACCAACATTTCCCTTTAGTTGTAAAATTTCATATTAATATTCCATATTAAGTGAATTTGAACATGCACAGTGGAGAGATTAAATGAAGCAATCGTTTCACTAACAACTAATGCACTTCAAGTGCCACCTGTCAGTCATCTTTGGCCAGAGAATCACATACCTTTAGCTCAAAACCCGTAGTACGGAGTTTTACTGTGCACCTTGAATGGCTACATCTGTACTCTTCTAAAGTCAGCCTATAGCAGTTGTCAGATTTTCTGGATCCAAAAAATATAACTGAATTAATTTGTATTTTCTAAAAACTCATGCTGCACAAGACGATCCCATCCATACGCCACTATTTATCAATTTAATTTGTCACCTAATTTCTCCTTTCTTTCTTTCTTTACTCACTGTTTCACCATTAAGTTCTGTTTCTATAGTGATACTTCACAGATGTGCATACAGTATTTGATTTGGTTTTCTAGATACAAATACAATTCCATTAGTTTTGGTATACTGCTCTAGAGGAAATGTCATACTCATAAGTCTACCTTTGCACCAGGTTGAAAAATAAATATTTTAGTAAAAGCATAAATACTGCACAAAATACACCTTCACTGTGAAATCAACAGATGGCAGTCTTACCCTGCACTATCTATATTATCCCTTTTAATACACAATATGATTTACAGAAGAGGGGTACACTAGAGATTCATTAAATGTGGCTACAATCTAGAAGTAGTATGTTTTACATAAGTGAAGTGCCACTAATCTGGGGATTACATAGACAAATCCTCTGTGCTTGTTACATGCAGCTTATTGTATATAAAGTAACTCATCCTTTTTGCATCAACAGTGTGAAAGTTTAGTTTGTACTGTAAATATAATATTCAAAAGACAAGCAGCACTATTGTGGTTCATTTTAACAATTTAAAAGCTTTTTCTTTAACCCTGTGATTAGCCACAATAGTTTAATTAGAAATAGCCCAAGATACAGCTGTTTGGTGAACATTGAATATTCGTGTTCATTAAATTATTATATAAGCATTTTATCTTGTATTCCTATAAGGCTTGTTTCTATATTTTATGATATGCGCAGCTCTGAGGCCTAAGCTTATACTACATATAAATGTTTCAATTCTAAGTGTTGAGATATGGCATAATTCAAAATGTAATTTGATGCTGAACAAACAGAGTATGACACATACAGTACGTACAGCTGATAATATTCAGCTCATATTTTAGTCCTAATTCATTTCCTGTGATTGTTTCATTTTTGTATTCAACTCTGAAGTTTTTACATTGGTGTCCACTTTTTCAAACATAATTAGAGCTGATACACAAGGGACTGCCAGGCAGAGACTGTCTGAGTGGTACAGGGAAAAAATAAAAATAAAAATATCTTTGACACTTTTTGTTATTGGTAGAAAGAAAGGAGGTGAGGAATAATTTGGCTTTTTTGTTTCTTGTTGTATTCTCGTTCACATTTACTCTATAGGTCTACACAGAAAATCACTGTTTTTTCACTTTTATAATGCTGATATTTTGTAAGATAAATAAATGGAGCCAGACACTTAACCAGTCTAAAAAATAAAGCACAAAGATAGATATATTTTCAAGAAGATAACAGTTTAAGCTTGTAGAACTTAAACAACTTAAACTTCCCTCCCCTCAAAAATAAAATTGGAAGAAGAATAAAAATCCATATTGGAGTTTGTGAGAACTAGTAGCGTTAATATCTACTTTTCTTACAATATTATAAAATGTACAATAAAGGATGACAGACCCAAAATACATGATAAATTGTTAAAGATAAGGATGAAACACTTACACATTCAATGTTTTTTAAATAACACTCCAGAAAACATTGGAATATGTGCTAGGTTCTGCTGTAAAGGCACCAATGTCAGGGGAAGTGGTGGTGGTGAATTGACTGGTATAAAAACACATTGATAGAATGCTTGAAAATTATGTAAAAAAAAAACCTGGAAGATATCTAAGGTAGTGTCCAGACAAAATTAAAACTCTATAGGACCTCTAAAAGTTTAATATTAATATTTACCCCTTTAAACCCCCTGTCATTTTCAGTCTCCTCCAATATGTAGAAACTGATCATGGGTCTGTAGTGATTATTTTGTAGAATGGTGTAACAATTCCTTCCTTCAACTTAATGTGTCAAAAACTAAAAACTTGATCAGTGATTATAGAAAACAACCACTGGATGCAAAACAAATAGTCATTGAGGAGCAAGAAACTGAATTGTCAACAGTTACAAATTCAACATCTTGGCACTATTGTTGGTTACAAACTAACCTTAAAGGAAAACACAGATGTCATATGTAAGAAAATCAAACATCGATTGTTCTTCCTAAGAAAACTCTGCTCTTTTAATGTTGTACTACAACAATGACTTTATTCTATAGTTTTCATTGAATCTATCCTAACTTTGTGGTAGCGTGGTTTGGCAACCTTAATACATGCAATAAAATAGAATGAGCAGGATTCTGAAGGTAGCCTGCAAAGTTATTGGTGCACAACAACTTCAGCTTTCAGACATCAACATCAAACAAATAGTGCAGAAGGCCAGTATAATCACTGAATGTCATGACCACCCCTTGCACAATGAATTTCAGCTCCTTCCATCTCGACATTGATTTAGATTATCTAGATTCAAATGTAATAGAATTAAGTGATCTTTTATTACCTGGCTTTTACCATGCTTAATTTATGCAATTGATTGTATATTTTAATTTATGCATATATATTTTTTTCTTTTTCAACATACATGAATGTCTCTTACTTGATAATGGGTTCATGCTGTATTAAACGTATTGTGTTATATCTTTTACCTACCTGCAAAACATATGTCCCATCAGGGACAATTACAAAGTAAGTAAAAAGATATTAATTGTAAAACATCTTTGAAATATTCATGTATAGTGCTACATAGCTTTTTCACCATTTGCCATAATTTTAAGGGATTCCTGATTGACTGAAGGGATTTTTTGGGCTTCAAATGACAAGTTGCTTAGATGTTTATGAGTTTACAGTGGTGTCAGCAATAACTAAATCACTTCTCTTTTGAAATGTTCACTCTCCTTGGCCCTGGCATCCTGGAATTTCACTTCATTCTTAAATTGAATACAAGATTCAAGATGTGTAAGGCAGTAGCATTACTTTAAACCACATTGCTGTCTCAAACTAAATCTTACTGGGAGAGTACAAACTATAATCGGCAATGAACAAATGTACCAATAAATGTTTAAATTTGTTTTTGTTTATGACTATGTGAGAAAAACAGAGAATCTGATTAAAAATGGAAAAACAGTAAAAAAAAGTCAGCCACCTTCACTGAATAGGCACCTTCACTAGATCATGTGTGCACCCCTGTTCCTTAGGTAGCTAAACAATCTTTTTAAACAACCTCTGAATAAATGAAATGTCTTTAAACATTATTATGAGCTACTGGAAAAAACAAAGAAATGCATGAACACATTTTTCATGTTTCATTTTCTTTCTCTATGAATAATGGTATGATCGTTAGACCTAAATCTTTCACAAACCTTCCTTCAGATTGTGTCAATGGGGATAAAGAAGTGGTGAATAATAAAAGCTTTATCAGTAGAATGCAATTTGCCATCACATTTATCCATCTATTCATTATCTGAAAGCCATTTATTCTTGGCAAGGGCTGTAAGGATCTAAAAAGGAAGAACAGGGTACAAGGTTAGACTGCACCCTGGAAAGGATAGCACAGTATTACAGGACACACAAACAAGCACAAATTTATGGACACCAATTAACCTCATCAGCATGTCTGTGGAAGGAAACTAGAAGACCTGGAGGAAACCTATGCAAATAAGACAGATTATGGAATCTTTATATTGAAGATGCCCCTGTCTAGAATCAACCTCAGGACCCCAGAACTGTACAGCAAATGTGCCAATAAGTATTTCATATTTAAATCCTAGGGCACATAAGAACAGTTACAAAGGGAGGAGGCCATTCAGCCAATTAGCCCATTTTGTAGTAAGTAGCTAAATGATCAAACAATCTCAGCCAACTGTTTCTTGGGTATCAGCTTCAACAACATGCCTACAAAATTTGTTCCATACTTCCACAACTTTGTGTAAAGAGGTATCTCCTGTTCTCTGCTTCAAATACACTTCAATTGATTAAGCAAGGTACAGTATTTAATGTATAATTAAAAGTTAAAGTGCATCTAAATAAAATATGGACGAGGTCCTTATTTCCACATATAGATCTAATGCCCACTAGATATAAGTGCTTTTCTTGCAAGCAATAGCAACACGCCAACAACATGGAAATAACAAAAATTAAGAAAATTATTGTAGTCTTATTTGAGGTCTTTAAATTCAGAGTATGTGAAAATGCTATGAGGCTTTCAGACTATTTTTATTATTAAAAATGACTGAGCAACTTAGCATCATTGTTTTTTGCTTTGACTCAGAAGAAAACTGTTCTTCACATATATTGATTAAATATATCAAAGGGAATTCTACACACACAGGTATATACATTATAGATAGGTTTACAATGAATAGCCAAGAGGCATGTGAACTTCTCAGTGTCCAATTAATCTTTTAGCTGACTTCAGCTGAATTGATTCCAGACAACAATGATAAAAAAAAATATGTAAAGTAATAGGTTCATAAGAAAATGCTATATGGCTATTAGGATAAATCACACCATGATCTACTAAAACTTTAAGTATCAAGGTAAACACTAACAATTCAAGCTTGACTTTGACATTATTTATTAAACTGCATATGTAACAAAAGTAAAACCTGGAATTTCAAAACATCTTTAATCTGAGAAAATCAATATATGAAGACCATAAATAAGCCTTCAATCTACATCTAGAAACATACTAGGACCTTAAAACAATTTTCCATATGTTTTCACAGGAGAGGAATCGATCCAATTTTACAAACATACAGTACTTATCTCATAACCAGTAGTGTTCAGTCCTGATCCTGAATGTTTTACTACATTTCAAAATGATCAAATGTAAAAAGTGTGCAACTGATGCAATGTTGACTAACAAAGTAATCTAATTTAATAAAGTAATTAAAACTAAGAGTTCAGGTGGAACTGAAAGCAGATGACCCCATGAATTTCAAGGAATGGAGCTACTGTAGCCACCCGTTTTACACTAAAGTCTAAAGCCCCATCCACCATTTAATCATGAAGTAATATAATCCTTGCTTCTGCCAGTCCCATACCCTGAATAACCTATTTCTAGATACGGTATGTGAAAGGCATCTTTTGCATTTGAATAATGGCCAAAGGCTAGAAGAATAAATTGAACCTGACATTGGAATATTAAATTCTACTTGGAGATAAAAATGATAATTGTCAATTATTATTTCAGAGATTTATATATAGAATACTTAAGGTTTTGAAAAATACACATTTTACAGAGATAATTAATGACAAATGCTGAGGGTGTTTAATGCACAGTGGTACCACAAGGACGCATTTATAACTGTAGCTTCATTACTGTATGTAAATCAATAATGATGTATGTTTCAGTTAAGGTCCTAATGCACCTGCTCTGAAGATCAAAAGTCTGTGCATCCATTCATTTTCTAAACACTTAATCCAATTCAGTCATGGGAGAGCTAGATCCTATCCCGGTAAGCAATGGGCACAAGGTAGAATACACCCTAGATGGGACGTCAGTCCATGGCACAGACACAGATGCAAACATAAAAATCCATACACTCATACCAGGGACAATTTTCCCGGAGGCAAATCAACCTACCATTATGTCTTTGGTTAGTGGGAGAAAACCAAAGCACCCATAGGAAAACCACACAAATATGGGGAGAACATACAGATGCAGCCATTCAAAGTGCGCGTTACAGACACGTACCGCAGGTGGCATCGCGCAGTGTGACGCAAGATGACGCGCGGCACCGCAGTACGTGATTGGTTGACCGACAGGGGCACTCGTGGTCCGTTGGTCTGTCGTAGAAAGACTTACAGTAAACGTCTTTGCTGTGCCCGTTGTAGATATTGAATTTTACCACTGAAGGGAAATCTTAGTAGCTGAGCATAAAAAGAATAGGAGCATACTGTAACGCGTGTGAAGGCCATAAACGATATTAATTTTGGAACATAAACATACAGTATATAGCTGGTCTTGGTACTTTAAAGAAAAAAATACACACCAGTATTCCATTTCTCCCTAAACATTTTAAGCTTCGAAGTCTTTAACTAACGTGATACCGGAGTCAAAAAGCATACTTTTAGAATTTGATTAATAGGGAATATAATATGGAATCGCGTATCTAAAGAATTTAATAACGGTATGATTATATTCGTGTACTGCGACAGGGCTGTGTAGGGCTGTTTCGCCTCCCTGTTCATGCGAGTTGTCCTGTAGCCTACTGGTCTACGTGCCTGACTAACAACTCGCAGCTTGTGTGTTCAAATCCAGCTGGTGCTGGACTTTTCTTTTAACAAACATTTCTTCGAAAAAATAGAATAGCGATATTATGGACAATCAATTGACTTTTATATTTCAAAATATCGCAACATGATCGATTCTAAGTCATTTTTGATAACAATGAATAGTCACCTTATTCCCTTCTGACAACGGTCCCTGCTTCTGCTTCCTGCTTCTATTGTGTGTGTGTGTGCAACAGAGTAAATTTTTATAGAGAAATGGAGGCTGGACAGTATGCGTTACAATATAAACATTTATATTGATTTAAATCGTGTTCTGATTTAAATCGCAAACGCGTGTTTAATTATATGTGTTTTTTAATCACAATCAGGCTAATGCAACATAAATTGATACAGTATCTTTGTCTTCTAAGTATCTTAATAAACTTTCAGCATAGCTTTCTACCCATTTAGATTTATTTTTCTTGGGATTTTGGGATCAAACGTGGAAGGATTAGATTGTAATCGTTTTTATTTGTCAAATACGTGATTGTATTTCTGAATGTTATGTGACACCTACAGTAGTTCACTGCTTTAAATACATCGAATTAAGAAAGTTATGTGTAGCACTTTAGATCTTTTTTCTGAACCAGGGAAAATCTGATCATGTTTCTCTATAACAATAAAAAAAAACTTTAGTTTACATATCACCTTTAAAAGTGGTAGTACCTTTTTTAGTACTATATTTTTGTATTATATTCCCTATTAATCAAACTCTAAGAGTATGTATCGGCTTGTCAGTCAGGTCTTTTTTCTCTATTTGAATTGTCGTTTACACCTCACACGACTTTAAAAGCTAGCAAGACAGGTTTCGATTCACATTAGCTGGCGAGCCCTGTTAACAAAAAAACTAATAATAATGTAACATGCCACTGTTTGTTCATGAACAAAGTTATACTGAGATTTCCTTAGATACGCGATTAAAAAATAAACGTTTCATATGTTGCTGTTGTGAATGCCTGTGGAGTGTATCTTATTAAGCTCTTAATTGCATTTTGAGCGTGGTTTTTGACTTTTTTTAAATTGCATTTTGGGCGCGGACAGCACATACAAGGGTTAATGAACTGCGCCAAGAAATTTAAAATAGTATTCTTTAGGTGTGAGGGTAGGAGTGGACCGCAGCAGGCATAATCAGCAAACCAGGATAGTTTTGTGGTGTTTGTTTAGATGAAACGTTCCTAAAACGTATAACGTAACAAAATTAAAGACGATTAAAATCTGTAATCTTTCCACTTGTACTGTGAGTCATCGGAAAGTTTCTGCTTTGTGTAAGGATGGTATCAAAAAGCAATCTTAAGTGGTGAGAAAGCTGTGCTCAATGTATTTAAGGGACTTAAAAGTAAAAGGAGATGCTTCATATTGCTTGACTACTTTTAAAAACTAAGTTATAAATGCAGATGCTCCCTCGGTGCCGCGCCGGGTGTAAATATCAAAATATACATTCCCAACACTAATTGTACCCATCTGTCATGCAAATAAAACACCTTGAATTGAATTGAATTGAGGGAGAGAGGGGGGGAGGGGGAGAGAGACAGCCAGGACTCAAGGCAAATAAGATACACTCCACAGGCATTCACAACAGCAACATATGAAACGTTTACACGTATAGTTAAGTTATTACTTGGTTTTCAAAGTACAATGAAATACAATATTGTTGTTGTTGCTGTTCTTGTTGTCTTTATCCTGTAAAGCGTTTTGAGAAGCCACCTTTAAAGGCGATATATACTGTAAAACCGCTGATTCTTATGGAATGTGTTCCGCCGGGGATTCAAATTTTTATTTATTTATTTTTTAATCGCGTATCTAAGGAAATCTCAGTATAACTTTGTTCATGAACAAACAGTGGCATGTTACATTATTATTAGTTTTTTTGTTAACAAGGCTCGCCAGCTAATGTGAATCGAAACCTGTCTTGCTAGCTTTTAAAGTCGTGCGAGGTGTAAACGACAATTCAAATAGAGAAAAAAGACCTGACTGACAAGCCTATACATACTCTTAGAGTTTGATTAATAGGGAATATAATACAAAAATATAGTACTAAAAAAGGTACTACCACTTTTAAAGGCGATATGTAAAATAAAGTTTTTTATTATTGTTATAGAGAAACATAATCAGATTTTCCCTGGTTCAGAAAAAAGATCTAAAGTGCTACACATAACTTTCTTAATTCGATGTATTTAAAGCAGTGAACTACTGTAGGTGTCACATAACATTCAGAAATACAATCACGTATTTGACAAATAAAAACGATTACAATCTAATCCTTCCACGTTTGATCCCAAAATCCCAAGAAATATAAATCTTAACGGGTAGAAAGCTATGCTGAAAGTTTATTAAGATACTTAGAAGACAAAGATACTGTATCAATTTATGTTGCATCAGCCTGATTATGATTAAAAAACACATATAATTAAACACGCGTTTGCGATTTAAATCAGAACACGATTTAAATCAATATAAATGTTTATATTGTAACGCATACTGTCCAGCCTCCATTTCTCTATAAAAATTTACTCTGTTGCACACACACACACAATAGAAGCAGGAAGCAGAAGCAGGGACCGTTGTCAGAAGGGAAGAAGGTGACTATTCATTGTTATCAAAAATGACTTAGAATCGATCATGTTGCGATATTTTGAAATATAAAAGTCAATTGATTGTCCATAATATCGCTATTCTATTTTTTCGAAGAAATGTTTGTTAAAAGAAAAGTCCAGCACCAGCTGGATTTGAACACACAAGCTACGAGTTGTTAGTCAGGCACGTAGACCAGTAGGCTACAAGACAACTCGCATGAACAGGGAGGCGAAACAGCCCTACACAGCCCTGTCGCAGTACACGAATATAATCATATCGTTATTTATTTCTTTAGATACGCGATTCCATATTATATTAGCAGAAAAGCTTAAAACTACCACTTTTTCACACGCTATTTCACATGCTAGTTAAATACTTCGATGCTTAAAATCGTTAGGGAGAAATGGAATACCGGTGTGTATTTTTCCTTTAAAGTACCGATTCCTGGAATCTGACTGGCTGACACCCTTCTGAAGTGGTTCCATAAAATCTGGTATACGGAAAAGAAAGCGTTGATAAATACAAGTGTCTTTTAATACACTCTTTGCTGTGCTCTTGAGGATCCTTGTGATATTTTGAGCTCTAGTTGAATGATAAGTGTTGCATTTTAAATCATTTTCGTAGTTAGAAATTATGAAACGCCCTGTTAAAAGCAAGGAAGTTTTTATGCCCGTTGAAGTAAAACAAAATGCCTGACAAAGTATGGCTTGGACAGATTCCAAGTGCTTGTACAAATGTGCTAAAGAAATTATACTTTGAGTATACAGCTTGTCCAAAGTCATCCATTATTAATACTATTAGTAATATCTTCGGTAAAGGCTTTGATGCATAAATATTTCTGATAAAGGTAGGTTGTGTACTTTTGTCCAACTGAGCAATCTTGCTTTCATAAAATATACCAACATTTTAATGACTGATGATTAACATGCTGTAATACACAGTTCAAAATTAGGCTCAAATGCTGTACATGAGAGGTTAAGCTCCCCCTGGCGGCTTAACAAGGTGATGCCAGATAGTCTGGCAGAGCGTCAAATGACGCGCGATTAACCACGTGACACTGCGTGACACCGCGTGACACCGCGACACGCCCACCGGGGTATGCCGCGAAATACCTCACCCATTTTGAATGGCTGCATCTGTACTAAGTTCCAAAAAGAGAGAATACAAAATATGCATGACTAAATTGAAAAGAAGTATGATTATTTTACAATAAATATATGGTCACCTCTTTTCTTTAATTACTATAATGCGTCAAATTCAACAAATTGTTTTTTGTAAACATTATATTTTCAACATATTAAAGATCTACTTTAGGTCTAGACCACATCAAAACTGTATGCCATCTACCAAAAGGAACAGCAGTGGAAATACACAGCAGTGGTTGGTATTTTATGCAAAACTGAGGTTAGAGAGGATAAGAAACAAGAAACAGCTGTTGCTGTTAACTTATCCAAGCCACAGAAGAAAACCTGGGTTCATGAATCATTACAGAAACTAAATTTTACACTAGTTTTATGCAGGATTTATGTCAAAATTTTATATTCATTTTACATTTTGGTGATATGTGCTTTTAATAATTCAAACCAAGTGTTATTGTTTACGTCCTCATACAAGTGTGTAAAGATTGGATCAGTTTCATTACCATCTCTGTGTAAAGCTAAATCCGATAAAGCTACAGTAGTTATTGTACATTGTAATGTCCAACATAATGAGCCTCTCTTAACTGCCAGAAGGAAATGTAACTAGTTTAATTACCTGTTGTGTTGGTAATGGTGTAAAGGGGGGAATACAAATGGAAGGGACAGTGCATACGAGAGATCATGAGTACAGTGTACACCAGGAACAAATAGATTGTCCAGACTCTCAGAGCTCAGGATTAAAAAGGATAAAAAAGAAGGGATGTGAAGTTAATTTTGAATAACTGAAACTGCGGGAGGAAAGAAAAAACATAGGTATAATGCATCTAATTTGAGCCAAAACCTATATATCTCTGTGTGCAAGGTCTTTTGATAATTAATTTCATGGGTGAATTCTGTTCAACCTATCTTTTAGAGTAGACTTTAGCTTGGTGTAATTTTATTGTATAGCTGTTTAGGATATTTTACAAACTTACTGATACAGTTAATGATACTAATTATACTAATACCACTCTAGCTTAGTAAATGATTATGATTATTGTATCACATTGTGATAATCTTAATCATTAATAATTACTTACATTGCTTTTGTAACATTGTTGTGATTTATTGCATACAGTATTAAATTGTAGCTTGTCAGTCTATTAATAGTAAGTTATTTTTAAAAACTGTTCTTGCCTGACCTTTTCATGGTGTCCCCAGACCATCTGGAATATCAGTGGTGGTGGAAACTTTACATGACACCACTATGTATAGTTTAGTGAACCTACAAAGGTGGCCTCTGCCTCGAAGTACTGGCAGGACCTATAATTAGTATAATGAACATGTCCCTTGCATCAGGCATTGTACCTGATCAATTTAAGGTAGCGGTTGTTAGACCACCGCTTAAGAAATTTGGATCCACAGGTTCTTAACAACTACAGGCCTGTTTCAAACGTCCCATTTCTGTCTATAATTCTTGAGAGAATAGTTGTGGCCCAGCTGCAATTGTATCTGGATTCAAATAATATACTTGAGAAGTTTCAGTCTGGTTTCCGCCCAGGCCACAGCACTGAAACTGCATTAACAGGAGTCGTAAATGATATTCTATTAGCTACTGATGCAGGGAATGCAACAGTGCTTGTGTTTCTAGATCTTAGTGCTGCCTTTGACATGGTTGACCACTCTGTTTTGTTACACAAGCTTGTGATTGAGGTTGGCTTATCTGGAACCATCCTTAAGTGGTTTACTTCATATTTAAGTAATTGCTTACCTTATGTTCAAATATCTAATAATTGTACTGCTTCATCAACAACTTTTTGTTACTTAAAACTGAGGTTCTGTTGTTTGGAGGAAACAATACTGATAAGACTACTATAACGTCAGCACTTAACTCAGAGGATTTAAAAATTTGCCTCAACACTCAGACTCAGCACGTAACCTAGGCATCATCTTAGACCCAGGGCTCTCATTTAACTCTCATGTTAAAACAGTATCTAAAACATGCTTCCTACAGTTAAGAAATATTGCAAAACTATGGCAATTTCTCTCCACTCAAGACACAAAGAAATTAATACATGCTCTTGTATACAGCAGGTTAGACTACTGCAATGCCCTATTATCAGGGAGCACCCACCAGTCTTTCAACACCTTACAGCGAATTCAGAATGCAGCAGCTAGAATTCTTACTAGGAGCAGAAAGTATGACCATATAACCCCCATACTTAGCTCTCTCCATTGGCTTCCTGTCAGGTACAGGGTGGACTTCAAAATCCTTCACTTACAAGGCTCTCAGAGGTCAGGCACCTGTCTATCTAATGAAACTTATTAATGTTTACCATCCAAGTCGCCTGCTTAGATCACAGAATGCAGGTTTTCTTCATATTCCATGAATTAATAAAATAACAGTTGGCGGTAAAGCCTTTAGTTACAGGGCCCCTAGCTTATGGAACAGCTCCATTGTCTTCTGGTCTTCTGTCCTGTATTGACAAAATGTATCGTCAATTGTATTGTTAAGCGCCTCGGGGCAACCTTGTTGTGAAAGGCGCTATATAAAAATAAATTGAATTGAATATTGCTCTTTATACAAATTATGTACAATGTATTGATTTTGAAAGAAAATTAACGTGTACATCTTTGACCACAAAGTATGTTGTTAATTACTGTTAATATGAACAGTATATTTAATTCTTTCTATATTTAGACACAGATGTATATGCAAGCAGCATCCAGTTCTAATCAATTTTACCCCAAACTCTAACTCCATAACATTATATGCGTTTTGTATTTGTAATTCTCACACTTAAAATAAAACAGGCTTTTTTCTGTTTTTATCATACCAGACCAAAAGACAACATTTAATTCAATTTAATAATTTTCCCACATAATTAATTACATCCAAATTTCCTGCACTTTCTCATACTGCTGCTTATTTTTGCACAATTGTCTCTATTCCAGTGGTTGAAGTGAAAACCTGATTTGGTACAACTTAATTTGGTATGACGGACGCAGTTCTGCTGTTCCCACGGTATGGATTTAAATCATGGTTGCTTTCAGGCTCAATGCCATTTCCTACACAGCAGCTAACAATGCTACAGCCAAAGGCCAGGTGTTCTACCATGTGTACATTCTACAGTTTAGGTTTAAGGGGAGTGATTTCACCCTTAGTAACAGAGCTACTGAGCCCTGACACATTGTGAAACACACCTTATTGTGCATTTTGAATGAACAATATAACATCTGAAGGTATTTCCACTAAAACACACATTCATGCAACAGCTCTATAGGTTTTCACCCAACAGGTTAGTAAAGGCTGGAAAACACTGGTCTAAACAAGATTCAAGATTCAAGATTTCTTTACTTGCCATATACTGTATAACAACTGTATTGGAATGGTTACTCGTTCAGCTGTACCCAATAACATTAGCGAAAGAGAAAAGAAAAATAAAATAAAAATGCACAAATGACAGACATGGACAATAAATTCAGACAATAGACATTATAATACAGCCAAGACAGGACATAGTGCAAACAGTGCAGTACCTTAAAGTACAGGTGCTAATATGTGCAGGTGCTAATTTGAGCTATTTAAGATGTGGACTGCTTGGGGGAAGAAACTGTTTTTGAATCTATTGGTCAGTGTTCTGATACTGTGATACCTCCTACCAGAACCCAGAAGTGAAAACAGATCATGGCCAGGGTGAATCGGGTCCCGAAGTATAGCTTGAGCCCGGTTGTGGCAGCGGTTGAGATATATCAGGTCGATGGAGGGTAGCTCATCCCTGTGTTTTTCTGCGCGGACCTCACAACCCTCTGTATGGCTTTTCTGTCCTGTACTGTGGCTCCACCATGCCACACCATAATACCACTGGTCAGGACACTCTCAAACAATGTACATCTGCAAAATAAAATAAGACTATGAACTTGTAAAATGTTATGTTACAGGTTACAAATTTGCCTGAACATTTCCTTGCATCTTCTATGCTTTTTTGTTAATTCTCCTGTTGTATTAGCTGCAGACATAACATTTTTTTGTCTTCAAAAACAATCATCCAAAATCTAGATTGAAATAATTTAGGGAAAAAAAGTAGTCTTAATACAAATTCCTGTGTTGCTCTATATTTTCATTAACCTCAGAGTATTTACACTTTTTGTACTGTTTAACCAGTTCTCAATCTAAATACTGTACATGGATTAGTTAGAATACCTAGTGTCACAGTGCCTGCAATTAGAGAAATTTTATGAAGAACTTAATTAAAAGCCTTCTGTAAATATAACACATTGGAAAAAAGTTAATTACAGTATATGTAGCTACATATATGTCTAGTAAAGATTTAACTTGCTGTTAACTACAAGTTGATTGATTTGAGTAAGTATTTTAATTCAGATTTTCAGTCTTCATAGTATTTATAAAGTTCTCTATTTCATTTCATACAATACATTATATAAATGGCCCATTTTCCTGCCTTTCTTGTTGCCTTTTAAAACATTCTGTACCATTTTTGGTTTCTCTTCCTATGTACGTTTTAATAGCAAATTGCTTCTAGCTCTGAAGAATCCACTGATTCTGCAGTATTGGGAACTGTCTGATTAACATCTTAAAATAACAAGAAAAGTTCTTCACTTACAGTATATTATAAATATTATATATTACATTATTATATATATGTTATTGCAATTAATTACAATTAAATGTTTGGAAGTGTACAGTATTTTTCAGTGATAGCCTCATACAATGTAATAAAAATAGACTATGTAAATAAAAAATAAGAATGTTATGTAAAACACCACAGTACGACAAAGAACCTACTATCACCCTGTAAAAACCATTGGAAATGCAGTACATTTTAAAGTGCCCACTGTCACGTTGTAATTGGAACATTTTGTAAATGTAGTTACATTTTACATCAGGTCATTACAACATGAATCACTGTACCTGCACCATGGAAAGTGCTAAAAGTCTCTGATTCCAACAAGCTGTGACTAAAAAAAAATAATAAACATTGAGTGTATAACAAAAGTGTTTATGTATTAAACATGTTTTCCCGTTAAAGTATTTCATAATTGTGCTTGAGAGAAAGTCAAGGAAAGAAAGTATAACATTGGAATAATTCTGTAAAAATAAAATATCTTATAAATATACAGTACATCTTCAATGCAGTTCCTTTTAAGACTGTAAAAATGAAAAGCACTCAGGCAATACTCCATAGAGAGAAGAGAAGCCATGAAAACATGTACTATTCAAGAGGTCAGCTGGCTTTCCTTTACAAGACAGAACACAGCTTTTTTAATATCTTTTGTTTTTTACATGGTCATGGAATGTCTGGCCCACATTTGCAACTTGCTGATGCAGGTCCCTATTATAATATTTTAAAAACGCATATCTTTTGTTATGTTCAATTATCTGTAGCCTTCATATACCACCCAGTACACCACAATTTTTACATTTGTGTTAAGTAAATATTTTTTTTATCTCATTGTGCCCCACTCTATCTATTATGTGTAAGTAAATAAGATTTGTCTTCACTATCTTATGTGAAATATGTGCTTCAGAGAAATCTGTCCACAGTGAAAAAAAAATGAGGGGGCCCACAGAAATTTCACACATTAGAGAGACAGTTTCACCTTCCACTAACTCGGGTAAGTAAGAAAGGGTCTTAATGAAATAATCCATTGGACTGCAAATTCTAAACTATTTATCGTTTGGAGTGTGACTTTCTTTTTTCGTGTTGCATTACCTGTTTAATCCATCCATCTATTATCTAATTGCTTTATCCAATTCAGGGTCGCAATGGAGCTGGGACCTATCCTGGCAAACAACAGGAACAAGGCAGAATACACTGCGGACGGGACGCCAATCCATCACAGGCCATACATGGACATACATATGCACATGCTCACACCAGGGCCAAGAATCCTAATAACCTACCTGTTATGTAAGTGAAAGTTATCTAGCTCCATTGGTCATTACTTCCATTATAAAGCCACAAATGGAGGTTGTTTCTTTCAAAGATCATAAAGAAAGTGATCTATTCTCTGAAGTGGCTCTGATAAAGAAAGTAGGCATGATACAGAAAAAGCTTTTGTTTCAGACATTTCATGTCAATATGGGGTCTATTTTGAGCAGGTTTTTTAAAATGTTATTGCCTTGATGTTCACCACAACAAGCAGAATAAAGATGGAAAGTATTATGTAATTAACAGAGCTGCTTAAATAATATTAAAGTAATTAGTGTTTTTTGTTTTTGTAATAATATACAATAATTAGTATCATAACGCACAGGATCTATTTGAGCTGTTTGTACATGTGAGATACATTTTGCTTTTATTAACAATTTAAAGAGTTAGAGAATGTCAGTTCTTAGGATAGAAATCGAGATATGGGAATTGACACCAAAAATAATTACACCAAAAACCTGATGAAATCTGAAACTGTGAATTTTGGAAATAAATAATACAAATGTTGTCATTGCAGTTCACTTAGTGTTCATCCTGGCATCAACCCCTTAATGTACCACATGGGTCTGATATAAAAAGTGATGTTTCAGAATATCCATGCTAATATAGTGTCTTTAGTGAGCAGGTCTTGCCAGGGGACTAAATAAAGATATCTCCCTACTGGGCATTTTATGGATTGTGATTATTAAAGGACTAAAATGCAAGGCAAGGGTAAGGTTTTATTGTCAAATTTTCCTCCTGGCGGGATTTGCTAAGTAAAGACATTGTATATTCTATTCAAGAGATATTCTGAAAACCAACTACTTACTTTCTCGTAACAATGTGTGATTTTTATTAGGCAAGTTTGACTTCATTTGTATCAACACCCTCCTCCCCAAGTAGAACTCCTGTATAAGTACAGTATATTCTATATCATGTGTCAAGGGTGCTCATATTATACTGTTTGGTCAGGACATTCTGTTTTATAATACATATACGATGTAATGTTTCTTTTTTAAATTAATAAGAAAAAGAAGAGGAAAATATATATTTTCCTTTTGGAAGAAAAAACATCAACAAATGTCCGAATACTGAAAAAGTTAGATTATGTTTAGTAACTGTGTTTTATTGCTGTGCTACTGTAGTCATCAAAACCCCAGAAAATGAGGCTAACTGAAGGTCAGTTGAGTTCTACAGAAAGTCATTTATTTCATTATATGCCTCAGATGCACATAAAAACAATAAAGGAAAAAAAAGAAAACTCGCCTGGTAAAACTACTGTGGTACAGTACAAAGGTACTAAGTTTACATGTCTTGACTATTTTTAAAGAATTGTAAAATAATAATTTCTATCATAAGCAATATAATTTGCTAAGTAAACTATGTAATAATTTGAATCACTGATATTTACAGTATATAGACCACAACTAAACTGCATGATCATTTACAAAGAAAAGCAATGATCTATGAAGAAAAGAATGAAGAAAAACAAACCTATAAAACAACTGTCCAAAAAGAAGCCTCTAAATTCTGAAATGCACATCCAAGTGACCAACACATAGTCTTCTATATATGTATACTGTACAATTTTATCAATATATATTGTTTTTATTTCCAATAAGAATGCCTGAATATGTCAGAAAACTCTATAATGTTGCAGGTGTACCAAACATTTAGAAGTGTAACTTGAAGTTGGATGACACCCACAGTAAATTTGCCATTACTGCTCTCTTCACAGAACATATGATTGCCTCCAGAGAAGCATATCACCAATTGCCTAAATGAGATAGCAATAAGGATGAAATGAAGGATTTTGCAAAAAGAAGAACAGGACCCTATGCAGACGGTATAATCAGGAAGTGAGTGGAGTAGAACAACGTGGAAGAGACGAGGATTAGGGCATCGGGGGCTCGGGGGGCGTGGCCATGGCATACAAATCCAAGGAAGTCCAGGAGGGAAATCTGGGACGAAGTCAAAAAGTCCAAAAACCGGGAAATCCAAACAAGACGAAAACAAGACACAGTTAAAAACCGGAACTGGATCCGGTGCAGGGATGAGGAATAAAAGCAGAATCATGAGGCCAGGTGCTCTGAGCCCCAGACTCAGCAGGGTGAGGACACAGAAAGGAGGCCAATGCCCTCAAGCTGCGGACGTAGGGCGACTTGGTGGTAGGCGGTCCTCTGGACATCCATCTTCCAATGCAGAGCCGGGAGAAGCGAGAGCATCTGGCTTAAATAAGGCGGAGCAGGATTGAGGGCAGGTGCACGAAATCAGCCAAAATGTGAAAAGAGCCAGAGCGCCTTTAAGAGGAGGGATTACGATTGTGACAGCGGGGGGGAATAGGAAGTCATTTATTTCAAACCCCACTAAATCCATTATGTTCAATGAGAAAGAGCATCAACAATTGAGCATACTGAAGAATCTACATTTATACTACATTAGTTATGATAATAATTTCTCTATCTTTAAGACAATTACACAAATCGTATTTCACAGTAATGTCTGTTAAGTTAGAAATGAGTGTTTCCTGTGCAGCACAGTGGTGCACTTGTAAGCATTACTGCCTTGCAGCACTGGGGTTGGTTTGGTTCCTAGGGTGCTATCTGTGTGGAGTTTATATGTTCTCCCTGAGTTTGCATGAGTGAGTCCAAAGACATACTGGTAGGTTAAGGGGTATCTGTGAAAACTGGCATTTGTGTGTATTTTAAAAATCTGGTGTATGTTAGTGTGTGCTCTGCAATTAACTAACATCCCGTAAAGTCCTGTGATAGAAATGTGTCTATAACATTCCTTTAAAATTAGGGTTTGGTGTTTGGGACACATCCTTATCTTTCAAAATCAGTTAAATTGTTTGCTATATGGAATTGTTAGGGATTTCTGCTTTCAGTCCTGCAAAATGTGCATTTAGTTTTATAAGATTATCTCATAGTGACATGACAATGAGCTGTTATTTTATTCTTATTCTTTATTCTAGCCAAAAATGGTAAGACAATGAGTGGCCATTCTATGGATGTTCATGATCAAAACTCACCAATAACTGCAAAACACAATTAGATTGACATTTCCATCCATGAAATATGGTGAGTAAGAAAATGAATGCTTCCTTTCGAAACAGTAGGCTACAACACTGTGAAACATTTAATGTTGGGAAAGATTTACTAAAATGAAAGAGCAAGATATGGGCATAAAAAATGCATGTATCTTTTCTAGGAATAAATGAGAACAAATGCTTTATGTAGTAATGTGTGTGCACTTATGAGCTAAATTAGATATATTTGGTAAATCCATCTCTCAAATGAATGTTAGCACCATTAAGGAACACTCTAGCTTTCATGGTTTAAATAAGTTGAACCATAAAACATCTCAAAAGGATAAAATGTCTGTCTGACCTCAGAGGTAGCATCATACTGATATACTGTACTTATAACCTTGCTTTATTGGAAAGATATAATTCAAGGGGGGGTAATTTCTTAGAAAATGTGGACCAGTATCTGAATATTAAATATAAGAATTTATGTATATGATGTTGTAGCTTTTAAAATACCTGTGGTGTGCAATATTTCTTTTAGTTAACCATGACTATACAATCACAAATTAAAATTAAGAGATCAAATCTGGTAACTGTAATTGTACATCAAAACTTAAAATCATAATAAATGATTTAAAAAAAGGTTAAAGCTAATGTAGATAATGACAATTTTGAATTTATATTTCTGTTATCAGACTTTTGTGGATTTTTCTAGTAATCCTGTTTTATTCTTATGTTATACATCCAGTTTCTGAGAAGCTTAGAAATACAGCACAGATTATATTTTCTCAAGTCAAAACATATTTTTTGAATTCATTCTATACTATCACACACACAAATCACCATGATGAACCATAAATGTAAATACAAATCATAAGAAAACCTTTTAAATGTTTTCTTTAATTAAAAGCATAAAAATATGAGCACTAACTCACCTTCCTGCCAAGGCAGATAAATCTATTCCTCCTTGAGAGGACACCAACCCACTTGTATTACGTACTATACGTGCCTGAACAGGAAGAACCTTTAATGTGAATTGGTAAATTCATTATAGAAAATTAACAATTCATGATTTCACAATATTGTTAAATATCAACTTTTTAAAACCAATTTAAGTTTAATTTTTAATTCAGAAGTATATGTTTTAAACAGGTAAGAAGAGTAAGAGTAATAATACAATGTTTTTACATGTATAAAAAGGGTAAAATACATTTTACTGACACAAAATACCAATAATTTTAATTATAAATACCACTTTAAGGTTTCTATCTTTCCAGGTTTGACAGATAATTGTGTTGACAGATGTTCCCTGGAGCACTGCTATAAACTGTGCTTGGATACAGTAACCCCAACAAGAAAATTCTTACAAAGAACTATAAGTTCATCATGCAAATTCATTACGCCCATTGTACCACATTCTTCAAACAGACATCTCCTTTCGAAAGAGACAAGAAGTGATAATGTGACAAATGAGCGTGTGATCTGTATATGCACAGCCTACTTGGTCAGGATATATTAAGGATGGATGCAAATAAAAATGACCTTCTGTGACAAGGACAGTGTAATCATAGAACATGACATTGGGTTCTGATATTTTGATTCCTTGCCATTAAGTGTATAGTATTATCCTTGCATTGATGACAAAGAATGCCATTATTGGTTGACAAGTAACACGGGTAATACTGGTTAGTTCAGCAATGCTAAAGGACAGACAATGGTAGGTATTATTACTTCCCATGCCACATCCAAACCTTGTTATTCAAGCAGTTATTAGTGCTGTGTAAAAGTGCTCAAGATAATATACTGCAAGGATAACACATTGGAATTGCATCTCCTTTTAGATGAGAAATTTCAGTTCAATGAATGACTCTGTGAAGCAAGTCAATTTTCAGTCCTTCCTATGATGAAATATATCAATAATAACAGAATGAGAAAGGATAATTGACAATGTTACAGATAACACAGTATGTAATATTAAAATTGTAACAATTACTTCATTCTTCACCACATAGATTATTCAGATAAAGGTCATCCAACACACTTGCACTAGCCATTGTAAAATTAGGAAATTTATTAGAAAATAAAATCAATATTTACCAAAATTATTTAGAGTTAGTGTTTAAGGCTTTACCTTTTATACAAAAAATATTTTGTGTTAAAAATGCACAGATTTTTCCTTGGTACATCATATGAAATAACAATAATAGTTTTAAAAATAGTATAAGATGTAGACATTAATGATAGTGTCATGTATAACCAGAGATCAGATATTTTACTCTATTTCTGCCAAAGTGCCTTTCCTTTTGAGAAACTGGCAGTACTGTAGAATTATGCTAAGTAAACATTAGAGCTTAAGGGTTAATCAAATAATGCATTTCATTTAATCTTTTTAGAATCAAACAAGAGGAGACCATATGACCAATCTATCAGATAGGAGGTGAATACATCCAAATTTATTCTACTGCCATTGTAGTATTCTGTATTAATTCTTCTTCAGAAGGCAACATGCTCTTAGGACTTTTTGTTTTTAGTATGGAAAGATATTGGAAAATAAACTTTTGTTTTCTTGTGAAGGTTATAACCAACACTGGTTTAAAAGAACAAGCAATCAAAGAAAAATGTATCTTTATATAACTAGCAAAATGATAGCTACTGTAGATGCATTATCTACTGTTCTGTGTCTTTTGGGGTAAAACTGCTGTGCTCACTAGCATCAGTGTGTGTTTCTTATGTTCTAACACATGGTTTTAAGAGCTTCTGAATGTTCTGTTTTATTTGATTTCTGGAAAAAATAGCCTAATAAAAAATAGTCTATTAAAACAATATGGAGCTTTAGCGGATCGATAGCACAAAATGCCAATGTCTGTGTTATTGTATTGCTTACTAATTTGTCATATTTTGTTTACTGCTGTGCTCATTAAATGAAAAAGAAAAGTCCCAATAAAACCACTCAAATTATATATTCTCTATGATGTGTATTCTTGAGTTTTTAATGTGTAATCTGAATGTTAACGGCAATACATCTTTTTGAATTCTAAGGAATTATTTAGTTTTTTATATTTGTGTTATTTGTAATGCACTTTTAAAGTGGTTATGATGGCATATGAATAGTTTAGACTGAAGTTACAAATTTCAAATGATTTAATCATAAATCAAATCAAACTCAGAAATAATTTTAGCTCATATCTTCACAGGAAGGTTCTTTAAAGCCAATTGATTACCCTAACAGTAATGAATAATGACTATTGTTTTTTCACTGACAGAGTAATTCTAAACAAATTGCTTGAAACTTGGCTTACATAATAGTAAGAATACTCAAAAGGTTTTGAAAAAGGATAAAAGCATATGGATACTTGCCAAAGTTCAATACAAATGTAAATTCTTACCATGACAGTGCAAGTGACCTTTATGTCAAAGCTAAACAATACCTTCATGAACCATTACTCATAAAGATGTTAGGTTACTACAGAAGAATTCAGCAACATTTATATTGTATCTGTCCTGTGGTGCACTGTTAGCTCACATATTCTGAAAAGGTTTTTGAGACTTGTCTTAAGATTCATTTGATGTAACAAAAAGAAAAAAAATCAAATTACAACTGAATGTGTTCCTAAGTATTAAGCTTTACTAAAAAACACACACATACTCACCAACTCCTTGCAAAAATTAGGCTGTATTGATCCTTGTAAGGATAAGAGTTGAAAATCTTGTATCAAAGCATTCTCCTCTAGTGGAGACTGGATAGGATGTTACATTGCTTTTTACATTTTGCTTTGCATAACAGATGCAAGTTAATTCAAACCTTCCATTTCAATGATATATGGACTTAACTAAATTAATTAAATTGTTCTTTAGATTCCTAGACTTTACAGCACTATAAATGCACAACTTAATGCTTTTAATATTGAGATATGCATGAATATTTGACAATTTGAATTCAAATAATTTAAAGAGTACAATTAAAATTACACATTGAATACTGAAACATTACTCATAGAAAATACATATTTGGCTAAATAGGAACATACAGTATATGAATTAAACTTTCTTTGGTTAATTCACTTTCCCATTATCTTCTTTTTAGATAATGACCATTAGACTTATTTTTTCCTAATTACTTTTCATGCAGTGTTCAATAAAGACTACATTTTCTGTGCATGTTTTTTCTTTTCTTTCAATTAAAACCTGTATTTAGTCAATTTTATTTGTACTCTCATTGTCTTCAATTGTCTAGATCAAACATATATAATACAACTATTTTCATCTTATTTTGAGATACTATATGTTGCAAATAGCTAAGGGTGCTGAAGGGCATAGGTGTGTAACAGACAACAGATTATTATTTACAACTAGAAGTCTGGGAAAATCTAATCCAATTAGTGAATTCCCTTCCTTCAAGGAGACTTTTATCCTGTGTCGATGTGTCATTGCCAAGAGGACTGCAGAATTGTAATCATAATGCATCTGTTTCCATTAAAAACAACTGAGTGTTTTGGCCACTCATTCTTACAAGCAGATTGCAGTGCAGACTGGATCATTACTTAGTGTGTTAAAAACACATTACTGAGAAAAAGATGCTATCGCATTTTAATGAAAATACCAAGAGATTATACTATTCACATGATTCAAGCACTAATCTGTGTTGTATGACCCTACAATGGTTTTTAGATTGCTGAATAGCAGTGCATATGAAAACAAAATGTGAATGTAAAAAAGAATGACAACATTCTTAAAGGATAAAAAAAATCAGCAATGTTAATCTAAGGACTATGCAGCCATGTGTATGTGCAATACTCAGATCAACAGCACAACATTTAAACCAAAAAGAAAATAAAAGGCAGTAATTGGTTGAATTCTAGAAGGATATTTGTTTGATTCATGGTTTAATTCATGTTGCATTTCAGAATTTTGTAACGTTCCAGTTTAATAATGAACTAAATATTACAGTTTCATTATGTCATTATGTTTAAATTATATCCTGGCTTTAAATTTTTTTTTCATAAATAATGTTGTGACAACATCATTCCGGGTCTAAAAATTATTATTACCACAATATGTTTGTGTAAAATTGCAAATAGTTTGTCAGTTTTACAACACTATTGGTACAGCTAAATGGGCAGAAATCAAACACCTAGCTAACGTCAATATTTGTACTGTAGTTCTCAGGGGCTCCAAAGCAAGAAATGAATTGAGGTCTGGGGGTCAGACCTCAGGGGGTCTGACACACCGATTAAAGGCATCATCTGATTTACCTTAATTAAGGTCTGAGTAAATAATTAAGAGTCATCTACAGTTCAAGAATAAAGGAAAAACACAGACAGGCAGACGGACAGAGGAGGAGGACACAAAGTGAGAGAAGGACTGGAGAAAGAACAGCAAGATATAAGGGAAGAGGAGAAGAGACAGTGCCAGTCAGGAGGTTCTTGTTCCGATCTGCCTTTAAAGGGGAACTGTAGCCCCAGTTTCTCAGACCAGTTACTAAATCTTGGTAACAAAATAAATTCTTTGATATTGCAGAAAAAAATACGAATTTCAAATTAAGCTCAAAATTGGTTGTGGAGCAGACATTTCACAGCAAAAATGTTCCAACATGATCTGCACGCAGAGTTAACGAGTGAATAGTGTTTGTCGGCAAAACCTTGTTGAAATCTAAAGCAAGATTTGTATTGGATTTAAAGAGATGTATTCACAAGTCTCCTTCTTTACAATGTCATATGGCTACACATGTCACCTGATGTTTTGTTGCCTCATTCCGAATAACAGAACACAGCGCTGCACATTGACAGCTTGCCGTTATGTTCTTTTAGAGTACACTGATTTCTTACAGAGAATCCTTAAGTAAAACAGTCTCTCCTGTTTTTTTAGAAAAGGGATTCTCATTCATTTTGTAGTATTTCTGAACTAAATAGAATGCAGCTCCAGGTTAACAGATCTTTATTTGACAGATATTGCATCAGCTTGGCTTTTTAACTAGTGGGTCTTCAGGTTATTTTAATAAGTGGAAATTACTTTTGTATATGTTATTGAATCCAAAAGATTCCAAATCTTATCACAAACAGGAAAAAATCAAGTAGGAAGTACTGGGGTTTACTGTCACAATTTTCTACAAGCAGCTGTTATGATTGCTGCCCTGCTGCACCTCTCGGAACACAGTTCCCTTGGGAAACTGGAGCATTCTCACAAGGACTCACTGTTTTCCATGGCTTGCTGCTCAAACCAGATACCCTTTCAGGTGATCCATTCTAATTAATAATTATTATCCCAATTATTCAATTCCCCCTTTTCCTTTATAATGCCAAGGCACCTCTGTTGAGGAGCTTTGTAATTATTCAATTTTTCCTTTTACCTTCTCCCTGGCAGTACTGCCTTGTCACATCCCATGCTCTTCTATTCCTGTGAGTTTATCCTTCAGCGGTTTTCAGAGGAGTGCTCCTACACCCTGGTAGTGGGACCATACCCAGCTGGCCCCCACATTCCGTTGATTGTCCATTGATATTTTGGGGATAGTGTCCAATTTCCAGTAACGAGGGCTCATCAGCAATTTCCTTTACTTGGTGCCACTGAAGCAGCCTGCACTAAACCCCATACTTAGAACTCTACTCAGTGCTACACTCAGACTCATCAGCCTCATCAACACTTCCCTTCGTGTCTTCAGCCTGAGAGCACTTCCCATTAAGTCTTCACTCTGCACCTCACTTCAGTCAACATTTTATCTTTGCATGGAGGCTCTTGGCTCCTGGAGCATCCCCAGCATCAGCATCTGCTGTCCTTAGACTCCAGTAGATGAGGGGACTAAAGGATGTGTCACTTTGTCGCCTGCTCCTAGAAGATGTCTTCCCCAGTTAGGTCTAAGGGCACATGGACATGTGATGCTGATTGTACCAGGGTGATTCCGTCAGAGTGATGAACCTGGGAAACCGAGCTGACAGTGCACACCTGGCCTGGTCTCAGAGGAGACCACCTGTCAAGGTGTGCACCTCGAATCACTGGCTCCTGAGCCCTCTGATTGGATCACAGAGTGGGGGCTTCTTGCCTTTCAGGAACTCAGTGTAACCTCTTATCAGTGTAGCCTTAGGGGTGAAGCAAGCTGTAATCTATGGTAGCTCTTTTTTTGTCCAGCATGTCGGTCTGCTAGTTAGCCAGCCTTCATCCCTGGCTACTAAAGAGAGCTTCCCCAAAGGTCCATGTGGCCCCCTTCCTGGAAGCTCAACAGCAGGAATATGATCCAAAGCCAAGAGATCAAAACCCCAAGAGCTGAGGTTCCCAGATTCCAGTAAATGCATAAGGTAGACAGTTTGAACTAGTCCCAGCTAGAGACCCAGCTCCAGTTTATTTTTACATTTTTTCCTTTCTTTGAAAGACTCACTCTGAGTTATGCACTGTATTTTAAATTATACAAATGTAAAATTTAAATAGAATAAACTTCTCACATGAAGAAGGATCTGCAGTGAAGAAACTTTTTCTTTCTACTTTTCTTTGTGGAATTAATCTCTACTAGGTCCTTTGTATCCCAATTACTGATACAGCTACCCACTCAAACCTTCACAAAATAATGTCTAGCTCTCCTTCCTCCTATTTTAAAGACACCCCAACTCAAGACTCAAGACACCCCAAAGAATTTTGCAGTGAAACCAAAAATAAATAATGTAAAGCACCATAGGTAACATCCTCCAGGTCAATAGACATGACAGTTCAGCATATACATACAAAAGTGGAACTACATACTTTCACAACTGCTGGAGTGGAAAGTTTCAAGACACAAGTGTTTAAGACATAAAAGACTTATACCTGAATTAAGAATAATTCCCTCAATGCCAACCAAATAAAGAAAGGTGATGAGGGGAGGTGCAGCTGCCTAGGCCTGAGTGCTAAGTTTTAGCAATGCCAAATGTGAAACTCATCCGTCTCCTCCACTTTAAAATAGTGTTAGAAAAGATGCTAGAAAACATTCATTCAAGGCTTACAGTTCAGAGCTATCAAATACAGTTATTGTTAATCATAAAACAATCCTTCTTGATTTTTTTCCCATTAATTGATACAGATGCAGCCATTCAAAGTGCGAGTTACAGACACGTACCGGAGGTAATTGGCTACGGTGTCGCGCATTGTGACGCAAGATGACGCGCGGTACCGCGGTACGTGATTGGTTGACCGACAGGGGCACTCGTGGTCCGTTGGTCTGTCGTAGAAAGACTTACAGTAAACGTCTTTGCTGTGCACACTGTAGATATTGAATTTTACCACTGAAGGGAAATCTTAGTAGCTGAGCATAAAAAGAATAGGAGCATACTGTAACGCGTGTGAAGGCCATAAACGATATTAATTTTGGAACATAAACATACAGTATATGGCTGGTCTTGGTACTTTAAAGAAAAAATACACACCAGTATTCCATTTCTCCCTAAACATTTTAAGCATCGAAGTCTTTAACTAAAGAGATACCGGAGTCAACAAGCATACTTTTAGAATTTGATTAAAAGGGAATATAATATGGAATCACGTATCTAACGAAATTAATAACGATATAATTATATTCATGTACCGCAACACAAGAATAGTACACGCTGTACATTGTCTGTCGATAATGTTTCTGTAGTGCTTTTTCAGCACTCTGCATGTGACTGCGCCAGTGGCGCTGTGGGTTAGGTTCCTGACTCCCATGTCACACGGTCTGTGATTGAATCCCATGGAACTATGACTTTATTTTTTAACAAACATTTCTTTGAAAAAATGAAACGTTTTCCTTGGTCAGAGATTAAATAAAACCTCACTCGCACCAAACAAATTTATATTTCTAAATATCACAACATGATCGGATTTAAGTCATTTTAATAACAATGAATAGTCACCTATGCGTTACAAAATAAACATTTATATTGATTTGAATCGTGTTTTGATTTAAATCGTAAACGCGTGTTTAAATATATGTGTTTAAAGGCGATATACTGTATAAAAGCGCTGATTCTTATGGAATGTGTTCCGCCGGGGATTCAAAAAATTTATTTTTTTTAATCGCGTATCTAAGGAAAATAGCAGTATAACTTTGTTCATGCACATCATTATACAGTATCTCATTTTGTATTTCTATAAAAAAAAATCGTTTGCCCAGCCACTATTGTTGTTATTGTTTTTATCCTGTAAAGGGCTTTGAGGAGCACAGCTTTTTCACCACTTAGATTATTTTTTGACACCATCCTTACACAAAGCAGAAACTGATTGTATTTTCCGATGACATACTGTACAAGTGCAAAGATTACAGATTTTAATCATCTTTTTTCTGAACCAGGGGAAATCTGATCATGTTTCTCTATAACAATAATAAAAAACTTTATTTTACATATCACCTTTAAAAGTGGCATCTCAAAACAATACAGTAGATGTAAACCACAGATTACAAAGTAAATACCCAGACAAACGTGTTTTAAATAAAATGCTTTCATTCATTCAACAGAGAGAGAGCGTAAAACCTGGGTGTAACAGCTGTTCCTTTTTCTGATCACTCGCTCTCTGAGATACATGAGAATCCAGGCCTTTTTATCAACGCTTTCTTTTCCGTATACCAGATATCATGGAACCACTTCAGAAGGGTGTCAGCCAGTCAGATTCCAGGAATCGGTACTTTAAAGGAAAAATACGCACCGGTATTCCATTTCTTCCTAAACATTTCAAGCATCGAAGTATTTAACTAACATGTGAAATAGCGTGTGAAAAAGTGGTAGTTTTAAGCTTTTCTGCTAATATAATATGGAATCGCGTATCTAAAGAATTTAATAACGATATGATTATATTTGTGTACTGCGACAGGGCTGTGTAGGGCTGTTTCGCCTCACTCTTCATGCGATTTCCCTTGTAGCCCACTGGTCTACGTGCCCGATTACCAACTCATGGGTTGTGTGTTCAAATCCAGCTGGTGCTGGACTTTTCTTTTAACAAACATTTCTTCGAAAAAATAGAATAGCGATGTTATGGACAATCAATTGACTTTTATATTTCAAAATATCACAACATGATCGATTCTAAGTCATTTTTGATAACAATGAATAGTCACCTTCTTCCCTTCTGACAACGGTCCCTGCTTCTGCTTCCTGCTTCTATTGTGTGTGTGTGTGTAATAGAGTAAATTTTTATAGAGAAATGGAGGCTGGACAGTATGCTTTACAATATAAACATTTATATTGATTTAAATCGTGTTTTGATTTAAATCGCAAACGCGTGTTTAATTATATGTGTTTTTTTAATCATAATCAGACTAATGCAACATAAATTGATACAGTATCTTTGTCTTCTAAGTATCTTAATAAACTTTCAGCATAGCTTTCTACCCGTTTAGATTTATTTTTCTTGGGATTTTGGGATCAAACGTGGAAGGATTAGATTGTAATCGTTTTTATTTTTCAAATACGTTTTAGAAAAGTGTAATCTAGACCCCAGCCAGGCTCTTCAGCCTCTGCCCAGGACGAATGTATATTTTGATATTTACACCTGGTGCGGCACCGAGGGAGCGTCTGCATTTATAACTAAGTTTTTAAAATTAGTCAAGCAATATGAAGCATCTCCTTTTACTTTTAAGTCCCTTAAATACATTGAGCACAGCTTTCTCACCACTTAAGATTACTTTTTGATACCATCCTTACACAAAGCAGAAACTTTCCGATGACATACAGTACAAGTGGAAAGATTACAGATTTTAATCGTCTTTAATTTTGTTACGTTATACGTTTTAGGAACGTTTCATCTAAACAAACACCACAAAACTATTCTCGATTGTATTTCTGAATGTTATGTTTCACCTACAGTAGTTCACTGCTTTAAATACATCGAATTAAGAAAGTTAGGTGTAAGCACTTTAGATCTTTTTTTCTGAACCAGGGAAAATCTGATCATGTTTCTCTATAACAATAATAAAAAACTTTATTTTACATATCACCTTTAAAAGTGGCATCTCAAAGCAATACAGTAGATCGAAAAACAGTTAAAAGGGACCAAAGTAAATACCAGACAAACGCAAACGCATTTTTAATAAAATGCTTTTATTCATTCAGCATTCAGATTTTCCCTGGTTCAGAAAAAAGACGATTAAAATCTGTAATCTTTCCACTTGTATGTCATCGGACATTAACGAGTACAACCCCCCTCTCTGCGGGAGTGCTGGCTGTGACGAATTAAACCGGTTTCACAGGTATTTTCAAAGTAGGAAGTACAGTACTTACTAGTTAAAAAGCTAGGCTCCTCAATGAAATCGCTTTAACATGCTAATGCGTTGGTGTAACAGTCTGGGCGTGGCAAGCTTCCAAAGTCAACTTGACTCGGTTGGAAGACAATGATCGTACAGTATTCTAGCCCTAAATGAATTAATAGCAAACATGGTTTACATAAAAGACATTATTCCACGAAAGTTTATAATAATACGATCTATAGTTGAAATCTGAGCCTAAATATAAAGAAAAAGCATTTTCAGAGAGCAATCACGCTGTGTTTATGTAGAAAAAGCGATTAGGTTTATGAGCAATCTAATTACCTATTCGCTTAAAACGCTATATAAAATAAAGTTTATTTAAAGATGAATGATAAGTGTCGCAGTTTAAATAATTTTCGTAGTAGGGCTTGGACAGATTCCAAGTGCATTTTTGCAATTTATGTTGCATTGTCCAATGTGCTGCTGTAATACAGTTTAGAATACAGTAATTCTAAACTGTATCAGCTTTATTTATGGGTTGCAATTTAGAAAAAGTCAAAAACCGCACTCAAAATGCAATTTAGAGCTTTCTGGCAAGAGGAGACACCCAAATTAATAATGTAACATGCCACTGTTTGTGCATGAACAAAGTTATACTGCAATTTTCCTTAGATACGCGATTAAAAAAAATAATTTTTTTTAATCCCCGGCGGAACACATTCCATAAGAATCAGCGCTTTTATACAGTATATCGCCTTTAAACACATATATTTAAACAAGCGTTTACGATTTAAATCAAAACGCGATTCAAATCAATATAAATGTTTATTTTGTAACGCATAGGTGACTATTCATTGTTATTAAAAAGACTTAAATTCGATCATGTTGTGATATTTAGAAATATAAATTTGTTTGGTGCGAGTGAGGTTTTATTTAATCTCTGACCAAGGGAAACGTTTCATTTTTTCAAAGAAATGTTCGTTAAAAAATAAAGTCATAGTTACATGGGATTCGATCACAGACCATGTGACATGGGAGTCAGGAACCTAACCCACAGCGCCACCGGCGCAGTCACATGCAGAGGGCTGAAAAAGCACTACAGAAACATTATCGACAGACAATGTACAGATATGATAAAGCTATAAAATAATGTAATTAGGCACAGAACAAGTTTACAGCACAGTACAATAATAAATGTTGACTATGACTTTAGAAGCATAAATTACCTTACACTCAATTTAAACACAAGCTGTCTTTAGCCCTCTAAGCTGGTTCATACAGAAATGTAGAGAACCAGGCTCAGAACACACAGCTTCATTAGCGAATACATATGCAGGACAACTAGAGAAGACGTTTTACAGAGGATGGATTTTTAGAAACATCCCATCAGTGACATCACTGAAGTCAACTCCTAGGTACTGTAACTGTCGTGTGGATAGTTTCACAAGAATCAGACAAAGGTTTAAGCATCGCTTGTTCTAGATAAAACTGCAAAAAAAACCAACAACCCATAATGTACTTCTTTGCGGCTCTGTTTGCCCAAATCATATATTCACAACGTGAAATTAGAAAATAATATTACTTAACCAAAATCCGCAATATGGAAACAGAACCTGTGTAATTGTTGACAGATGATGTACTCGTAACATTTTTACAAGATGAACTACAACATTTAAAAAATGACTTGTATATACTTGATATCTCTAATCAATCCACGGCGATATAGTTAAAGCAGTCCCCGCACAAAACTAAACTAAAACACCCTGGGCATACCGTTTCTCGCTTCTTATCAGTTGCTCAAAAGTAATTTGACCGTATGAAATGCATAATATAAACCTAGAAACATATACAGTACGTGAGCAGTATTTACGTAGTATCGGTGTCAAGACATACCTCTCAAATACTGTAAATCAAGTTAAAAATATCTCAAGACCGATTCTAGTCATAATGAAACCATGTTTCGTGTATGTTTTCTTTAAAGTACCGAGATCAGCCATATACTGTATGTTTATGTTCCAAAATTAATATCGTTTATGGCCTTCACACGCGTTGCAGTATGCTCCTATTCTTTTTATGCTCAGGCACTAAGATTTCCCTTCAGTGGTTAAATTCCATATAAATATTCAATACTTAAACGGGCACAGTTAAGACATTAAATATACATATACATACTGTATACAGTACAGTTTGCATACGGTAATATGTTTATGTTCCTAAATCAATCTCTTTTATGAGCATGTGAAAGGCATGGCGAATCGATTCTCAAAAATTACTGTACTTTGCATGATTGGAAACAAATGCGTGATTGCGAAATGCTGTGGTGTTACTTTTACAAAGACGGTCAATGAAAAAAAGAATGTGGACCAGGGCAATACTTTGAGTTTACACTTACAGCTTGTCCAAGGTCATTCATTATTAATACTATTAGTAATATCTTCGTTAAAGACATTGATGGCTACAGCTCAAACATGAGAGGTTGAGCTTTATTAGCTCCACCTTGCGGAAATTCCGGATTTGCTAGCGGTATTTACCGGTAACTCGCGGTATTTACCGGTAACTCGCGGTAGACTGCGTACAGCGTACCGGAAAATAATGTGGTATCGCCCGCGCATTTTGAATGGCTGCATCTGTACATATGTTACTGCCATACACACTAACATATTAAAGAAAACAGTCAGCTTTAAAAGGAAGGTTGTTTCATATTTAGGAACATTTATGTTCATAAATTCAGCAAAACCTTGGTTTATTGGACTAATGGTGGAATGATAAAATAATAAATCATTTCACAGCATAAAGGTGTGAAATTGTAAAGGCTGGGGTCAAGTGATCAAAACATCAAAATTGAAATATCTGGTGGTCGTGACCTTGCTGTTTTTGTATGTCACAGAGTGACATCACGTCACAGCCAGAAAAAGAAGGCGCTATATTGAAATGTAAAACATCCACCCCACACAACCAGACAGACTCAGAAAACAAATTGCGCCCATTGTTTTGATCACATCCAGTAATTAAAGTATTGAGTGTGTAGGTACCTGTAAACTTCCTTGTAGATTCACGTGATTACCCAATAAAACAAGGCGCTATATCTCTGAAATGAATCAGCACAAACGTTACCTTCAACAGCAAAATCCGGCACAAATGCAGCACTAACGATTGTGGTGGGTTTCATCATTTGTGCTTTTTGTTCGCTGGGCAGGTGGGCAACTTCATGGAGCTGGACAAGCAAACAAGTCCTGGGTCATTACATTGCTTACTGCAAGAGACACGACTTCACCTGGGAGAAATATGCCGATCTAAGAAAGGCACTCATACCTTTGTCTTCAGAGTCAAGATGTGCCCTCACGCTGTATTCTACACCAAGAATTGACCAGAAACACAATAATAAAAGGACTTTGAACTAACTTTTTCATGATTGCGCATAAGAACCCTGTAAATACAAACACACAGATGATAACCGCTGAAGTTTATTAAAGAACTTAGATATATGTTCACTTCTGTTGTGTGAAAATAAACATTTTTCCAATACTGCCGTGGTCTGCATGTGTGAGATGGTAGGCTTTCCAATGTTGTTTTACGGATGTATTATTAACTACCCATGTCAACTTTGTACACAGTGCCCCTTAAAAAAAAACATCCTGGTTCTTTTTCATGTTGACGAATGTGCTTTGCATAAAAAGAGCAACAATTATCTTGTCGTTCATAAAGTTGCAAATTCAAATCTTTTTAAATACATGGCTCGACAGATGGGTCGAATCTTTACATGTCCCTTGGTGCAAATGTCTATTTAAAAAGGAGACCAATTAGAAACTGATTACTTCTTCAGATTTTTTAAAAAAGACACCACTACATAGTACTAAGATGTGCTAGTTAAAGCCTCTTTGTAAGAACATCAAATTGTTTGCTAATGTTCGCTTTTTAAGGCTACACCCACAGCTTTTCTGATTAGGGTATGATATTGATGACAATTTTAAATTTTCTGTTCACAGAAAGACGCAGAAGATACTGATATTAAATGCAAAATCCACTGCCGCCCCCCACCCAAACAAAATTGCAGAATTCTTATCCTCGCACCAGTAATAGAGCACTTGAACTCGGCAGACCGGGTCACTGGAGGTCAAAGTCACCGTGCATGGTCACGTGATCACCCGAAAAAACAAGGTGCCATATGCTTTCCCGGAAATGAAAGCAGCACAAATGCTACTTTCAACGACACAAACCGGCACAAATGCAGCATTAATAAATGGGACCGGTCCGGTTCCTCTACAACATTGTAGGGGGGCTGGGCAAGGTCACCCCCCAAAAAAGAAGGCGAGTAGTAGTATAAAGCGACACCTTTCGTCAAACTTTTGACAGGTACCACGCCCCCTTTTCCAGCCAATGTTCGTCCGCGGTGGTTGGCTGCCCCGCCCCCTTGCCAGCCAATGTCGTGTTGTTATGTGTGCATGTCCCGCCCCTTCAGGAGCCAATGGTGTGGGTCGGAACTCCCGCCTCCCCCCCGGCCGGTCGGCCCGGCGCCTCAGGGTCCCAAAGCCCCCAGACGGCGCATCCCTCGCTTTAGGTGTGTGCAAGTGTGTATTGGTTTGGAAGGGGACCATGTCTGCTGCGGGGTTGAGTGCGCTCTATTATAACCCTAGGAAATCGGGCAGTTACGGCGGCACGGGGAGTCTGGTGCGGGGCCGCGAGATCCCGGGGTGTGAGCGGCGCCAGCCGCGGCCGGGTGGTCGAGTGGTTGTCCGGCCAGGCTGCTTATACGCTGCACAAGCCGTGTCTCAAAAGCAGCAGGGTTGTAAACACACACACACACACACACACACACACACACACACACACACACTGATTGCGTAAAGTCTCGTGGAAAGAATTTGCAGGACAAACACCAAGTGAAATGTGAACCGCTTTATTTCAACAGTGGGTTTTCAAACACAGAAACAGCGCAGCAGCGCTTTTCACACAAGTTACAGACTCCAGTTTGCAAGTATGTGAAATGTGAACCGCTTTATTTCAACAGGGTTTTCAAACACTGAAACAACGCAGCAGCCGTTTTTACACAAGTTACAGACTCCAGTTTGCAAGTATGTGAAATGTGAACCGCTTTATTTCAACAGGGATTTTCAAACACTGAAACAACGCAGCACACATACGTTACCGACTCCTGTTTGCATTCAACAATTAAATGTTGGTGCGGAAAATTAGTTCGGTACGCGTAACCATCACCCCCACATTGCTGAGAAACTTTGCGGCATATGAAAAAGCATTCATAACCCCCTTCCGCTCCCCGTGTCTAAAGCCATGCGAACCACACTGGGCGATCCGATCTAGCAGGGCAAAAAAATTTGCCTGCGTAACCAGCGGGATGGTGTTACCACAGGTTCTGTGCAAAACACGCTGTATTTTGGAATACACACTGTAGAACCCCCCAGGCTTCCTTTTCTGATCTGAAAACATCAGATCTGCAATAATTTCACTCAAGTTCTCGACATACACATCTATCTCTTTAACAAATTTAAGGACATTAGCATTCGACTCTTTGTTTTGCATATCAAGCTTTGTAGAGAGAAGCGTGTAAAGCACTCTTAGTAAGAATTCAGACGTATACATTCGAAATTCTTCATTCTTCGGACGATGGCACACCCGGGTCTGTAAAACAGAGTGAAACCTGTATTCACATTTTACATAGATCTTTTTTTTTTTGCGTCTGTAAAAATAAGAATAGTGTTTCTTTTGCAACTCATCAAAAGTCACGTCTACTAATTTTTCATCCAGCTGTTCAAGGGTGGTGTGTACATGCTCGTATGGGGAGCGGTCCTCAATTATATTTTTTAGCAACTGTTTTATGCACCGCTCAGTGTCATTTGTAATGGTGTACGAACCCAGACACCGGGCGGTGTACAGAACAGCCGATAAAATTCGGGCTAAACTGAGAGACTTATAAATTTCTAAAGCGGCAAACGTCACGTCTTCACGCCCATCTGCGTAGCCGCCAGACAGGCATGTGTGACCTCGCTGCCCGGGGTGGTCAATCAAACAGGCCGGGCAGTCATCAACCAGGACCCCCTTTAAACAGTGTTTGAAGATGCAATAAACTACTGCTTTCACAATCTGGGGCATAACATCGGGCTCATTAGGGACAGGGGCATCAGCTTTATTAACATTTGGGCGAACACACAAGCATAGACACGAGACATTCACATGTGTCGGTAGGCTGAAGATTGACCCGTCCACATCCTCTTTATTCTATTAAAGGAAAAAGAAAAGGAAGGCTTAACAAAATAGACATGCTTTGCACCTAAAATATCGAGCATTTAACGCACTTTTGAGCTAAGGTTTTTCGTTAATATTTACCATTTGTAGCGTGGTATCATCGCTAGCACCCGGCTGTTCTTCAACATCTGGTACCCCAGCTGAACTCACACCCCCACCGATGTCACAGGGCGCAGAGGGTGGGGTCGGGTTTTGCTAAAAAGAAGACCAAGTATTAAAATGACACACGCTAAGCACCGATACAACAATTCCACGAGCAGAAAAAAATATTTTAGCCGCCTACCTCTTCACTTTGTAGAGTAGCGGACCCCGTTGTTTCTCCACACAAAGAAGCCATCTCAGCAGCTCCGCGGTGTCTGACAGCTCCAAGCACGCACTGCGGCCCTGTCAGGTCGGAGCGTTTAAGAATATGCGCCAATGGTGTAACACGCCTACATAACACAAGACATTTTTCAATTGGTTGTGATGACCCCCCCCCCCTGATTTATCGAGAGCGAAAAGTATTCGCTTATCAGTTTATAAGTTTTAAAGTATTAACACACAACGCAAACACAAATGATGTGTTTCACCCGAAAATAAATTTTAAACACGCGGGGTTGGTCTTAAAGTTTTTAAAATAACGTAATAAGACACAGTTTATTTTTAATAACACATTTGCGACAGCTTTTTCGAAAGTTTGGGATAAATTTCCACACAGCGCCAGCATAAAAGTCTTCAAGGTGTTAACAGACAACAAATGGTGGTGTGTTGTTCTTCAGACTTTAACAGATTATTCATAAAGTTTTAAAATTGATTCCCTGTAGAGATGATTTGTGATGATATTGGAGACGGGATGTGGGGGGGGGGGTTAGTTACAGACTCTGGAATGCAGAGTGGGGGGTGCTAAAATTGACACCAGGGAAAGTTTACAAACATTTTAAATTCATGTAAAGTTTTCTAATTTACAAGCACCACATGTATTTCACGCAAAAATGTTCTTAACAGCGCAGCGCGAAAAAATAAAACCTCAAAACGTCAAGCTTGGTTTGTGAACACGTCCCTATAAAGAACAGATACATTTTCTTATAGCGTTAATAAAAACATTTTGCTTGATAATATTCTAAGCGGTCTGTTGGTGAATCAAACAAAGACAACGCGGCACATTTTCGCCACGTTTTAACAGCTAAGAAATGTAGACACCGTTGTATGTCTTAAAATAATATAGATTTTAACATTATAACGATCTATATTCGCTTATCAGTTTATAAGTTTTAAACTTTAAAAGTATTAACACACAACGCAAACACAAATGATGTGTTTGCCCAGAAAAGAAATTTTAAACACGCGGGGTTGGTCTTAAAGTTTTTAAAATAACGTAATAAGACACAGTTTATTTTTAATAACACATACGCGACCGCTTTTTCGTAAGTTTGGGATAAATTTCCACACAGCGCCAGCATAAAATTCTTCAAGGTGTTAACAGACAACAAATGGTGGTGTGTTGTTCTTCAGACTTTAACAGATTATTCATAAAGTTTTAAAATTGATTCCCTGTAGAGATGATTTGTGATGATATTGGAGACGGGATGTGGGGGGGGGTTAGTTACAGACTCTGGAATGCAGAGTGGGGGGTGCTAAAATTGACACCAGGGAAAGTTTACAAACATTTTAAATTCATGTAAAGTTTTCTAATTTACAAGCACCACATGTATTTCACGCAAAAATGTTCATAATAGCGCAGCGCGAAAAAATAAAACCTCAAAACATCAAGCTTGGTTTGTGAACACATCCCTATAAAGAACAGATACATAATAAAAAACATTTTGCTTGATAATATTCTTAGCGGTCTGTTGGCGAATCAAACAAAGACACCGTGGTACATTTTCGCCACGTTTTAACAGCTATGAAATTTTAGACAGCGTTGTATGCCTTAAAATAATATAGATTTTAACATTATAACGGTCTAAAACGTTTTCTAAAATGTTTCTTAAAATAATTTCTACAGACCAGTACGTGCACCCCCAACGATACCTAAGATTAATGGTTTTATGGGGGGCCATGTGTGTTTCTTAGAAGAGAATGTTTAGCGGATTGAGTATAAGTACCAGCGGTTTAACAGGCGAAGTTTTAGCTGCATTCCAATTCCTACAGTCTCACGTTATCGCCTAACTCGTCAGAATGGATCACGCCGATCAATTACAACAGTCTGAAGATAGTCTATTTACAGACTTAACACTGTTCGACTTGATAGACGAAGACGAGGATTCCACGAATTTCAGCGGTATGTATATCTGGCTTATTGTGAGACAATTACAACGTCACGGTGCATGTCTCGTGTTAGCTATAGTTACAAAACGTTGTATAATATTTGTATACTAGGCAATATTGAATGATTATAACGGAATTACCGGGGATTGGTGCCGTAATGTGGTTGTGACTGTGTGTATCCATTCATTTCCATTAGCCCCGAAAACCACAGCTGTAAAAAGACCAGTTACGGCGCAGCACAACACTGGTGAGTAATTACGACAATGTTTTGAATAACGCTTTACGACCATGTGAGTCTTAAAGACACAGGGGTATATACTCCACACCAAAACTCGTATGTGTCTATTCCACAGACGCGGGCGAAGGGACAAGTCGCCACACATTTAAAAAACCTCGTTTGGGGTTTGCATTACCAACCCAAAACCTTGTGGAGACACAGGCAGATGTTCACGGCACACCAGACGGTGCGGGGGATATTATCAGAGCGCCTGAGAGAAGAGGTCGGTATTATATAAAACATTCTTTTATCATGGCCATTTAAACGTGTCTATAATAAAAATACCCACCGTTTTTCTATTTTTTCACTAATGGTATTTTCCCACAACGTGCAGACCCCGGAACTTCAAAAAATAAACTGCGACGAGCCAACAAGTTAACTGGGGCAACGAACTCAAAACGTCTGAAATCAACAAGCAAAGGTTAATATAATTTAAGCGTGGTCAAGATGTGTTATGATCCACTTACGGTAAACGTTACTTCTTTTGTTAGGATGTTAATTCGCTGAAAGATCCTACCTCGCGTAGTTTTCTGTTTGGGAGTGTTAAAAAACCTTATTTAAAACTGCCTAGCTTTTAAAGTTTAAAGCGACTGGTGTGTGCGAGGGTCTACAGGCCATTAGCACGCCGCTTGACCCAGTAGCGCCACCACAGCCGTCAAGGAAACCGGTGTAACAACATGTCCGGGTAACTTGTTCCATTCACCCACAGCCCTTTGTGTAAGGATGCGCCACATGTGTGGCGTTTTTATCATAGTTATCATAGTTTTCTGACTTTGACAGTTTAGATTTCATTGATTGTTGTGTTGAAAAGTCTTTTATTTTTATCACAGCGTAGTTTTCAGATTTTGAGATGTGGAGCATTGGCGTGGTAATAAAAAGTCTTATTTTTTCACACAGCAGCTGTATCGACGCGCGGCGAAACAAATGTGGCGGAAACGTCGGATCCTACGGTGGTGACTGCATCGGAGACGGCTGTTAAGACGCTGACCAAAGCCAGACGTGTCAAACCTTCGGAGCGAAATCATAACGCGCCTAAAGACTTGGTGCTTGGTGATTTGGGGTACTCAGTGCGGCATATTGCAGACTTGGTATCAAAGGTGGGCACTAATGAGGTGGATAAAAAGCGGTGTTTAGAGAATCTAAGAGCCGCTTTAGCATGTGCACATGCAGTGTTTCCAAAAACGATCCAGGTTTACGCCGCTAGCCTCTTAGACGTTTTTTCTAAAGAGGATGTCGATCTAACCTCTGGATTTCACTACCACGTAATGCTATTTCAGGGAGCATTGGTGCAAATCCCCGGTGATAAATGACTAAACATGCGGTCTAAAAAGTGCTTAAAAGACCGACCGCTTGCCAACCGCAAGCTTTTGTACATAAATAAAAGAATTAAACTGGCAAAAGCATGTTTGTTGCGTCGTCAAAGATTCAGAGCGAGGCATCAGATTTCCCAAGGGTCGCCCGAGCCACGCAATGAAAATGCAGTGGTAGAAAATAACTTAAGGCCCGAGGTTGTTGTAGCAGAACAGGATGGTGGTAACCCAGAACCGGTTGTACTGAACGATCTGAATCAGGTTGGTGGCGGTGCCGGGGCGAATAGAGACCCCATAGTTTTCCTGGAGCGTATACGTAGTTATAACAGGTCTTATAATAATTTTAGAGCAACAGAGCACCATGAAGAATTTCGTTTTGTTAATCTCGACAGAATAACCTCGTATGTACAGGCTATAGACGCTGTGCATGGTGCAGTCCAGAGAATATTGGATGAACTTTCTCCAAACATCGGGGCGAATGATTTTGTACAGCTGCGTTTGACTGCGGGTGGTTTTAACAAACCCTTGTTCTCACGCAGGAGACACCCCGGAGAATTAAATGCTGCCGATTTTTTAAGCCACATCTCAGACCTCTTACAGAGCCACACAGAGGTTCTCACCGATGACACCCTCCGCTTAGTGGTGACGATAGTTAGGAATATGCAGGGGGGTGCCCGCCGAAGATTTAAATCCGTTCTGTACAGCCGGGTAATTGCGCAGAAAAAAGCGCACCTTATCGACTTACATTACACGGGCGGTAATCTGTGTTTCGCCGGGAGTGTGTACGGTTTGTTGAATGAGGGTTGTACCGATGGGGAAATGTTACAGGGTGCTAAACGAATGCACAAAGAGTTGGGTTTTCCAGAGAATCGGAAAATTAGTTTGTCAGACATTACCGCTTTTGAAAAACATTTAAAGGTGGTCATTAAAATTTTGTACCACGACCAGGGTGATTGGAAATATTTTACAACGGGACCCACACCACCAAATTCTAAAATACTTTTTGTTCTACTGCATGAAGAGCATTTTTATGGGGTTTTAAATATTAAAGCTTTTGTGGGGGCGGCGTATTTTTGCACTAACTGCCACGCGGCGTATAGCCACAAGAACGCACACGCCTGTGTTAAAGCTTGTAAAACCTGTTTAGATCCCCAGTGTTGCGAAATTGATGCTGAAATTCAGAATTGCCCGTCCTGTAAGGTCTTTTGTCGTAGCTCTCAGTGTTTGGTGAGACACTTGCGGAATGCGGCGACGGGTGTGAGTAAGTGTGAGCACAGGGTCTTTTGTGAGAAATGTGGGGTTTATAACCTTGCAAGTCACAAATGTAAAGAGAAACTGTGCACGCGTTGTAACAACGTGATCGACACCCCTGACACACATTTGTGCTACATACCGCCTTTGGACAACCCCAAAATTTCAAACAAGTACATTTTTTTCGACTTTGAATGCATGCAAGAAACGGGGACACACATACCAAATTACGTCCACGTCCTTCATATTGACAATAAACGCAGCTGGGAATTTTATGGTGAAACTTGTCTAAAGGATTTTGTTTGTAAATTTATCGATAGACGTTTCAAAAACCATACGTTCATATCGCACAATGGCAAGGGATATGACAATTACCTAGTGATCAGACAGTTGTTAGCTGAAAAGATGGACGTTGAACTAATTAATCAGGGTGGTAAGATAATGTGTATGACCGTAAAAGCTCTGAACATCCGATTTATCGATTCTTTAAACTTTCTGCCTATGAAATTAAGCAAACTGCCGGCCGCCATGGGGTTCCCCGGGTGTAAGGGTCATTTTCCACACTTGATGAACACTTCAGAAAACCAGAATTATGTCGGACCGATGCCTCCGCCTGAACTTTACGGCGTTAACTACATGCTGCCGAGCGAGAAAGCCGAGTTTTTGGTTTGGTATGAAGAATGCAGGGGAAGTGTGTTTAACTTACAGAGAGAGTTGAAACGTTACTGCCAGTTGGATGTGGCAATTCTAAGAGAAGGCTGTATCAGGTTTCGGGACGAGGTCATGAAAATGACCAGACAGACTCGCGTGACTGAGTCAGGGGCCGCCTGCGTTGTCTGCATCGACCCCTTTCAGTTTGTGACCATCTCTAGTGTCTGCATGGCCATGTTCAGACTTATGTTTTTACAGGAAGAGACGATTGCGTTGCTACCCCATGACAATTACCACCGCCAGCAAAAACGATTTTCTACACCCAGCATTCAATGACTAATGTACATCGAACACACAGAGCGCGTTAAAATCCAACACGCGTTAACCACGGCCGGTGAGTTCAAGGTTGGCCCATATTTTCTGGATGGTTATGCTGTAATTGACGGAGTGCCGACAGCCTTTGAGTTCAACGGTTGCTTTTTTCACGGTTGTAGCGTTTGTTATTGCGAAAATGATTTTAATCAGCTGACAAACACTACTTTTGGTTGGTTGTACAGAAAGACGATGGTGAAAATTAATTTTCTCAAAATGAGAGGTTTTAACGTGCGTGTTTTGTGGGAGCACGAGTTCAGAGACACGCTTGTTAAAAATGGGGGTTTGGCTAAATTTCTAACAGCCGCGCAATTACCAGAGCCTCTGCAACCTCGCGAGTCGCTTTTTGGGGGGAGAACAAACGCGATTTGTTTGCATTACACAGCGCAGCCCGGTGAAAAAATTCATTACTATGATTTCACCAGTCTGTATCCGTTTGTGAACAAAACTAAAAAATACCCACTGGGGCACCCCCGAATAATATATAACAACTTTGGAGATTTAAAACGGTATTTCGGTTTAGCGAAGGTGAAAGTTTACCCACCCAGACGTTTGTACTTTCCAGTTCTTCAAACCAAAATTGACAAAAAACTGTTTTTCACACTGTGTCGTACGTGTGCTGAAACACGGTGAGCACGGTGATGAAGATCGCGCCTTGACTGGTGTCTGGTGCACCCCCGAATTACAGAAGGCCTTAGATCTGGGGTATAGAGTGTGTAAAATTTTCGAAATTTGGCATTTCGAAAAGGCCTCACACGATCTTTTTACCGACTACATCAAACTGCATCTGAAAGGGAAGCAGGAAGCTTCGGGGTTTCCAGAGTGGTGTACAGATGTCGCGAAACAACAAAGATATATCAGCGAATATTATGAAAAAGAGGGTGTCCGGCTGGACCCCGGCAACATTAAAAAGAATCCGGCCAAAAGACAGCTTTCAAAAATTGCCTTGAACAGTTTGTGGGGCAAGTATGGGCAAAGAGACAATTTACCACAGACCACCATTGTGAGAAACCTCGATGAATTGTTCAGGTACTTATTTACGCCATATCATGAGGTGTCAGCCTGCGAGTTTATCGATGAAAACACAGCCTGTGTTACGTGGAAACACACTAAACACCATTATACGGGCCATTCAAACACTAACATTTTCATCGCTAGCTTTACAACCGCCTATGCCCGCTTGGAGTTATACAATCTGCTAAATGCTTTGCAAGGCCGTTGTCTGTACCACGACACAGATTCTGTTATCTTTGTTAGCCAGGAGGGTGAGTGGAATCCGGAACTGGGCGACTACTTCGGTGAGCTGACCAGCGAAATCGCTGCTGGTCAACACATCACCGAGTTTGTGTCAACAGGACCCAAGTCTTACGGGTACAAACTGTCTGGAGGGAAAGCCTGTTTAAAGGTAAAAGGCATTACGCTCAATGTGAACAATTGTGAAAAAGTTAACTTTGAGAGTCTGCGGGACTTGGTTTTTGACTATGGCGTTAACCCTTATGCAGAGTGCCGGGAATTTAAACACATTTCTATTCAGCAGCCGATGATCGTGCGTGTTAAAAAGGATTGGCGCATTGAGACCCGGACCTTAAAGAAAACCCAGAAGGTGGTGTACGACAAGCGGGTGCTGCAAGAAAATTTGACATCGTTGCCCTACGGATATTAACACGATGGATGTCAGGTTAAAACACCCTTTTTCGTGCATTTTGTCCGGACCCTCGAATTGCGGTAAAAGTTATTTTATAAAACAGCTCTTGGAGAGCGGTGATACCGTTATGACTCGTAAACCTGAAAACATAGTCTGGTGTTACAGCTGCTGGCAACCTCTATACGACGAGTTGCTTGTGAAATTTCCATACATTCAGTTTATAGAAGGACTACCGACGTCGTTTTCCGACAACCAGCTACTGCCGCCGGGTAGAGTAAATTTGATTATAGTTGATGATTTGATGGAGTCTGCGTGTGAAAATAATGAGATAGAAAAAGCTTTTACCAAATACGTACACCACCGAAACCTCAGCATCATGTATATCGTCCAAAATGTGTTTTGTCAAGGCCGGAAAAGTAGAACCATCGCGTTAAATACAAAGTACATGGTGCTGTTTAAAAACCCTAGAGATAAACTACAGATTACAACCCTGTCCCGGCAGATGTACCCCGGTAAAGCCAAATTTTTTTTGGAAGCGTTCGATGATGCTACTAAAAAAACTTTCGGTTACTTGTTGGTGGATTTAAATGCAGACACACCTGATGACTATCACTTGCGAACAGGTCTTTTCCCCCCAGATGTACCCACGGCTTATGTAATTTAAAAATCTAAAAGTCGGTGATCTCACAACCACAGACTCAGTCGAAAAAACACGTTCGGGGCGTCGTCATGTCTTCACGCGTTCGGAGAAACCTGACTCTCTTAAATTTTCTGGTAAAAGCCGCCCCCAAGCAGCGGAAAGCTATTCTCTGCGGAGCTACAAATGATCTTGTACAGGCCATAGCTGAAATCGCCTTGAATGAATACCTTGAAAGGGAACATACCGTTATCTGCTAAGCAGTTTGGGACCCTGAAGAGAAAGCGTAAGCTTATAAAGACTTTGAGTCGAAAGGGTCTTTCTCTTAAAAGAAAGAGACTCTTGGTGAACCAGTCTGGTGGTTTTATCGGGACCCTGTTGAGTATTGCAGTACCACTGATTACGGGGCTTCTACAACGTCAATAATGGAGCACGCTGAAAAAATGTACCTGGTACCTCAGAAACAGCTCGATCGGCTCCGAGAGCGGTCTGGGTTCGAAAGCGATGTAAGAAAAATAACAGCCCGTCGGTTGGATGATGAAATGCGTGACATTCTGCAGAACGCGCATCTGGCCGAATATGAAAAAGTGAAATTGTACAGCCAGGTGTTACAACTGTATTTGACATTAGTACGCCAGGAGACTTCCGAAAAGGGGACTTTAACCGTTGTACTACCGGAAAATGCACCCACCGAACTATCACGCACGTTAGCACAACCGCCGTCATCGAGCGTGGCTGACTTTGGGTATATTTTGGACAGCGTGTCTCAGCGGTTCCGGAGAAATGCTGAGATATTGTTAAAGACCATGGCCCGCAATGAACCATTAATAGCCTGGAATGAAAAAGGGGAATTTGTGTACAAGGGGGCACCCGTTGAGGGCTCTCACATGATTGATCTTGTCAGGGCTCTCACGCAGCAGCAAGCAGTTGCTGTCGGTAAGAAGCCAAAAGGTTGGGATGTGTTCATGGAGGCTATGGCCGAAATCAACGTGCCGGGCACCCTGCTAGCCAATGCTGGTAACCGAGAGCTACTTGAAAAACTCAAGGCTGTCCCGCCGGGGTGTGCAGCGTCGGTCAAAACTTTAAAACAACCGGTAGAGTTGTCGACGGTCGACCCGGTCTCTAAGATAACCGCTGAAAGGAGACGCTCGTTAATACCTAGACCCACATGGTTGTCTTTGTAACATTTTTTCTCTGGGTATGTGTGTTTGTGTTAAATGACTTGAAATGTATATTAAAAAGCGTGCGCAATATGTTTAAAAATGGTTTGTCTGTAACATGTATTAAAAAAAGCTTGAGCGCTATAACAGCGATTGTATAATAAAAATATTGTGTTGATTTTCAATCATGTTTTGTGTTCTTTTTAAATAATAACCACACAGACGTCGAAATGGTTCGATTTCATTTTTATTTTAGACGATCGATTAACATTTATGACATGTTTTAAATTGTCGTAAACACCCGCATAATTGAACAGTCGTATTTTCAAAGGGCTTGAAAGGGTACAGGGGTCTCCGTCTCACACAACGTTGGTTTTTCAGAAACATTTCCACCATGCGGTCATTCTGGATTGCATTCGTAGAATAAAGTTCTAAAATGTTTCTAAAAGATAAACCTTTACATCTATGGTATAGAAAAAAGACGCAATGTAGACCGCAGGTCACTGCAAAAGAATCTTGCAATTGTCTGTTGTTGTAAAATATGGAGTTAGCATTTCTGTTTAAGAAATCAATAATGTTCTTGGGAAAGAAAAAGGCTTCGGGTGAAAATCCGTAGGAGTCGAAAAATTCTGCGCCCTCGTCGTCGGGTAAGTAAATAGCCAGCCAGTGTTCACCGGGGCGGTCGTGTGGGTGAGTATTAACTATTAAACACAACGGGCGCCGCGCCAGTCTCTCGCGTGGTAGGGCATCACTGGGGAACACGCCTAGAAAACTGTCTCGGGTGTAGCGGTCTCGGGTTAGAATGTCTTCCAGCTGTTTGGTGTTCATCTTTATGTGCAGGTTGTGTGGCCGCCCGTGCTTTTTAGCTGAAGTCGTAAATGACTTGACGTCTCATATCCAGCTCTATCACGTTGTCGAACAGCGCGTACACAACCATGTTAACTGTAGTGGGTAGCGGTAGCGCGAAGCGTATTTCAGCTCTCAGATTACCCGTTTTGATAAGTGAATAATGTCCTGTGCACTCGTCGTCGGGGCTGAGGTTGAAAGCGAACAATATGTAACCGCGCGCGTACTCCTCGCGGTCCACCAGAAGTGGTTTGTCTTTCAGACGCTTCCCGGCTGTTTCCACCAGATTAAAATATTCACGGACGCAATGTCCATTCTGGAAGTCTGGTTGAAGCGGTTTAGTGGGGATTTGTTCACCATCCGCGTAGAGAGCCAGAAAGTTAACGTTGTAGTGTTTAAAATTGAAGGGGTTTTGGGTAAAACTGCCGCTGAATGCCGCGTTGTCCACAAACCCCAAAATGACCACTTTGGGTAACTGTCCGAGAAAGAGGTTTTCTTGGTTACACACACGGCTCCCTGCAGGCAGGCTGAAGACTTTCATCTGTACGCGGTCTATGGGGTATTTAGCGTTGGCCGTCAGGAGTGCTTCGGCGTGTCCCAGCCTGACCCCGGGTGACACTCTGACTCTTTTCACAAACAAAGATGCAGAGAGTACGCTCAGTTTGTGTTCTCCGGCGTTGTTCATTAAGCAGAAAGCATCTCTGTTTCGCGTGAGTTTTATTTTCAGGTCTACGCCATTCAGTAGTAGTTTGTCCTGAAAAAACAGGTCGGCGTGAATGTGACCCAGGAGCTCCAGTTTTCGGCTTTGCGTCGTGTATGATGCTCTTTTTTTCGGAACCCCTGATTGGGACCATCCAAAATTGTGGACTCGTGTTCCCCGGCTGTGTCTTTGTAAAAGAGCCCTGTTGAATACTGCGTCTTCAGTGTCTCTTCACTGTAGTTCAGGACCGACTCTATAAAGGCTCTGTAAGGATAGCAGTTGTTGCTCTGGCTGATCAATCGGTCTCCTACGGTGATGTCAACCTGGCTGAAGATGGCTGCGATGGGGTAGTTCACCAGGCTCACACAGGCTGCCGCATCAATGTCCCGACCGTCTGCTTCCGTTATTTTACAGGTCAAATAGAGCAGAGTGTTGTTTAAATCTAAATAATCTTCTCCGTTGCCTGCGACGTAGAACTCCAGAGGTGCGTTTTCCGTTAGGGCCGTGAGGGGTGGAACTTCTATGTAAAAACTTTTCTCGACGCTTGTTTGGGTAGGTGCTAATTGAAATATGTCCAGCTCCGACTTGGCGCATTCTGCAGACCCGCCGTGAACAAAAGCCATGTTTAAAATATGTCTCGTTTCGTGTCTCGTTGATTGCGGTGTGTCACGCTCTTCTTGGTCGACCTGAAGCTTTTATGAGTTGCCTGTCTGCGCTTAGCCGTTCTTTTATCAGGTTTCGGCGGCCCCCGACGGTACGATGATGACGTCTGTCTTTTTCTCTTGACACCCCTGCGGATGTATGCTCGACCCGAACCTTCCTGCTGATGTGCAGCCACCTTAGACATGACCGCGCTTGTAACGTTGCCGACCACGTCTTTGGCGATGTTTTTAGCTGCCGATGCCATGTGCGGCTTAGCTATTTCAAACCCGCGTTTCAGAAAAGGCACGGCTTTTCTAAATAGCGCTCTGAAAATACCCCCGATACCAGCGCCGTACTGAACCGGTAGCCCTGAAAATCCTGGTAATCCATAACCAGCCTGTTGTTTGTAGTAGTGCGTATACAAAGAAGGATCCCCGTAGCGCTTGATGACCGTCATCCTTTTAGATGTTTGTCGCTTTCACAGGTCTGAAATGCAGCTTGACGATGACCTTTCCAAAAGCAAATGACACGTGTTCGTTTTGATCCGTCTTTATTTCAATAGTGATGTTGTTAAAATGGTCGATGCTCATCGGCACGTAATGGGGTTTGTCGTACAATACTGTGACGAATTCACCATCCACGCCTCTGAAGGGCACACAACGCAAAAGCGGTGCGTAGACGTCGCCTATTAACTGGTGTTCTATGATATCGGTGTATATATACATGGTGTTAAATCCGCCAGTCATATCGACGGGGTGCGGTGATTTTACACCCGCGACACCCGAATTGAAACCCAACATCCGCGCTAGGCGATTACCCACCTGCATAACAAACCGTTTATCACTAACAATCCTTACCGACCGGCTAATGGGGTTGTATTTAAGACTTACAGCCGTTAACTTGGATTTTTCAGCAGCCCGTTTCATTTCATGCAAGAGCTGCTCGATGTTGCCGTAGTACCCTCTCGGTAAGGTACAGGTCCAGATAGTCTTGAGCTCCTCGCTGATGAACAGAAAAACTTCGTCTTCATCAAAAGTGTTTAGTGTATGCGGATAGTGCAGCTCGACCAGGCCCACTTCCCAGCTCCCGTCCGGGTCAATCGCCTTTGCCAGATGCTCTGTGAAGCACGCGTTAGTGTTCTTTGGAAACATCTTTGAGGATGAATTACTGGCCAGCGTCAGATAGAAACCATTGGGGTTCATTTTTCACCACCTCTATATGTCTCGGACCTCAGAAGCCTTCACCCAACTATTGAATTTATCGCTCCAGCCGCGCCACTTTACCAAAAGCTGTTTGTTTTTGCCACGACCCCTGGCTGCTAAAATCGTTTGGATGCGATAGACGTTCTCAACATCTGGGTTTATCTTCTGTAGCTCTTCGGCATAGAAGGAACCCTTAATGTCGTCGCCTGCGTAGTCCTGCAGTTTGTAATAGAGTCTCAGAGCCGCGGACCGCTCTTTGACAATGAAAATTTCATCTGTGAAGGTCTGTTCATATCCCTTCTCAAACACTCCCTTTATTTTGGACACCCGCACGCGATCACCCACATTAAATGAAAACTTTGACGGTTTTCTCTTAAAGTGCTCGTCATAGACCGTTCTCCACACCTCAAGGGCGTTGTCGGGCGTAACAGAAGCCGGGGTTCGTTTAATAGTCGTGTGGTAACTATGGTTATAAGCGTAAATAAGATCTGAAAGGACGTCGATATAACGAAAGGTGTTTTTGTGTGTCAGGTACCTCCACATTTTTGTTTTAATAGTTCTGTTAAACCTCTCGACCACACTAGCCTTCACATCGCTGGCCGTAACGAAATGTTCAATATTCTCACGTTTGAGAAAATTTTGGAAGGTCCTGTTAAGAAATTCTTTACCCTCGTCCGTTTGTAGCTTTTTAGGAGCACGCCCCTCTTGCAGTATATTTCGGAAGGCGCCTGTCACGGCCCCACCAGTCTTGGTTTTCAGCGGCACGGCCCAAGCGTATTTAGACAGCATGTCTATACACATTAAGATGTAACAGAAACCGTCGTTGAACTCGTGGTGTTCTCTCATGTCCACCAAGTCGGCCTGCCACTGCCAGTCCATTTCGGACACCAGCATCCTGTTTCTCTTAAAACGTACGCGCGCCGGCTTGTGCAGCGTATAAGCAGCCTGGCCGGACAACCACTCGACCACCCGGCCGCGGCTGGCGCCGCTCACACCCCGGGATCTCGCGGCCCCGCACCAGACTCCCCGCGTCGCCGTAACTGCCCGATTTCCTAGGGTTATAATAGAGCGCACTCAACCCCGCGGCAGACATGGTCCCCTTCCAAACCAATACACACTTGCACATACCTAAAGCGAGGGATGCGCCGTCTGGGGGCTTTGGGACCCTGAGGCGCCGGGCCAACCGGCCGGGGGGGAGGCGGGAGTTCCGACCCACACCATTGGCTCCTGAGGGGGCGGGACATGCACACATAACAACACGATATTGGCTGGCAAGGGGGCGGGGCAGCCAACCACCGCGGACGACCATCGGCTGGAAAAGGGGGCGTGGTACCTGTCAAAAGTTTGACGAAAGGTGTCGCTTTATACTACTAAGGCGTTATATCTCGGGAACAAAAGCACCCGGAAAGTTACTTTCAATGGCACAAACTGGTACAAACGTAGCACTAACGAATGAGACTGGTTTGGTTCCCCTAAGACGTTCTAGGGGGGCTCAGTGACGTCACACCCCCAAAAAAGAAGGCACTATATCTCAAAAATGAAAGCAGCTAGGAAGTTACTTTCAACTGCAGAAACTGACACAAATGCAACACTAGGGAATGAGGGGGGTTTCAACATTTCTGCTGTTTGTAGGGAGGTCAACTTCACAGAGCTCATTGGAAGAGATGTGTATAGGTAAACAGACAAAACACAACCAAAAAGGAAAAGAAAATGTTATTTTATTTACAGTACAAGAAAAAAACCAAAGCCACAAGATAAAACAAACAAGGTGAGCTCTTATCTTAACTCTAACTAATACTTTTCTATCAGCAGCTAGCCCAGTAAGTTGCTTACTAGCTCCAAAAGAAAGTTTCTTTCTATTGTTCAGATGACTGAGTACAGTACAACATTACTCTCTGACTTTTGGGGAATATGGTTCCCCAGTTTTGTCCACCGACTGTCCTCATTCAGATGTTTGAAAAACTTTGTATTGTTCAGTTACAGTACATGTTGAGCTTTCATTTTTAATTAAACATACAGTAATCATATCATCTGTAATAGTATGTTATTCAGACTTTTGGGTGTTGCAGCGCAATGATAACGTTATAGCAAATATAATTAAATTAATTATAATAATAATTAATATTATTAAATTATAATATAATTAAAAGTTTTAATAAAACTTCTAAAATGAATTGTGTCTTTTTTAAATGAATATAGAGATTTTGATAGCAATGAACAAAACACACAAATTAAACCAGGGAATCCTCTTTTGTTATAGTAAGCAACAAATAGTATTCTCTTCCATGACTTTGACAATGAGTTTAAATGCCAGCGTTTGCTCAAATTCCATTTGCAAGATCCCTCAAGGGACTTTTCTCTGAAACATTCTTCACCTACGCCATAACTAACTTCAGTAGATGTAGAGAAGGTTAAGGGCAGGACAATTAGATTACTGGTAGCTTCAAGGACATACATCAGAGTACAAAAATGTATGACTGTATCTGTTTGGCTATTAAAAAATAGTCAGCTGTCAGAAGGTCATTTTTTACCACAATTTAGGATCAAAAGGCTTTTTAGGATCAAATTCTAGGATTCTCATTCACTTGAGAAAGCAGACAAGATCAAAGTGAAACCATTACACTTCTCTTTGCTTTTATAGGTGACCAGTTTGTTATGTCAATTGTATTTATTGCTATCTGTTTTATTTTTTGTTTAAATTTATCTAAACCCTCATTTACACTGGCATTTTAACCCATTTTAACTGGATCCACTTATGTGCTACTTGATGAGAATTTTATTTTAGTGTAAAAGTACCATTTCAGCAGAACCCAACCTGGTTTGTTCTGAATATATCTGTTTTATGGGTTCTTCTTTCTCTCACTCTTTGATTTTCTCTTTGAGAAATCTCTATTTCATCAAAATTTGAAAAAAAGCTAGGCAAATGAATAGGTATTTTTTAGTTGTAATGTATATTTTAAGAACAAAAACATATTTATAGGCTCTTTTTCACAGTATTAATAACATCAGTGTCAAGTGATTAAGGCAGATATTTCTAAAATACTTTTCAGCAAGTATGCACAGTAATTCTGTACTTTCTTTCTCATCATTATCTTGTGTTTTTTAATCAAATAAACATCACAATGCCTTTGATGTACTACATAACATTTTTCTATAATATCACACTTTACCATTGCAAACATTTTTGTAATGCAGTATATGTTATTTATGCTGTTTTAAAGGAATAGACTTTCAAGTTATTTGCCATGACATTGTTATCAAGTATCCAAAGCTAAAGGTAAGCCATATTTTTACAACCAATTCTGATATCCTTAGAAGAAAACATACTTTACAGTTCAACCTAATGGGAAAAAAATATTATAATCAGAAAATGTGTATCAAACCATGACATTGGATATCTCCTCAAAAATGTAGTTAAGAGAAGTATTTTAGCAGTTGTTATTAATATCCAATATAGTGGTATCAAATATTGTAAAAGTCCTTTCCAGGTTGTCTTCTGATTTCATTCTCAGATATTCTCTTAACTTTAGTCAATGCCTAATCTAATATTGCTACATAGCAGTCAATAGGAACAGTTCAAAAAGACAAAATGTGGAAAACCCATCTAATCACAGAAACCATTAACAAAGAAACTAAAGGGATGATAGGTATTGATTTGCAGTTATATTTATCAGCAGCTAATGCTGGTGACTTTCAAGCACCTGAAGCAGCATTATATTTTGATTTTCTTAGAAATATTTTCTAATAACAATTTGACCTTGACAAAACCACATACATCCATAGATATTATACTAAAATTATTTCAAAAAGATTTTGTTCTCAGAATTTTAATTCTTTTAAAGGTATGCCAAAGATGTTTAGAACCTAAATTAGAAAACAAGATTTAGATGATTAAAAGTAATGCCAAACAATCTTAATTTAATTATTTCTCAATTTTAATAATATCATTTCTAATGTTACATTAGGTAAGACTATTGACTATGTTTGTAATTTGTATTAAGATGAACTACGTTAAATGTTAAAATACTACCTCTGTTTAATCATTTTGAATGGAAATCAAATTATATAATTTGTTTTTAATACACTTATTTATTTTCATAATGTAAATTCAACAAAAAATTAAAAACATAGTAGACAGAAAAATAACATTGTAGTTCAATATAGAATGCTTATTACATTGTAGCGGCAAGGCTAATTAAAATACAGAAATTAAGTTTTCTGCTCCCTTGCCAGTCCCTCTCTCTTTCATCTCAGTGGTGCTTGATACAGAGAGGCCATTCCATTTGGTTCACAAATAAGGTGTTTTTCTAGCTGATAGAGTGTCCTGATAAGGAACAGCTCCCCAATGTTGAGATTCTCCAGTAACCTTAATAAATGTTTATCTCTGGCGCCTTAAAGTTTGAGATTCCAAGGGAAAGTGTTATTCAAAGTTGGTTTACAATCCTAAGGTCAGAGTGCATGGTTACTCATCATCAGCCAATCAGGAACTGGTAGGGCAGGTTAACTCCACGTGGGTCTCTGATGCCCATGAAACTTTCAACCAATGAATGACCTGCAGTTCCTCCAGGCAAAACAGGCAACACAGATTTCCTGTAGAACAGTTCCCAAGCGCAGAACAGTTCCCAGGAGCAGGACATTCTCGCAGCGCACCTGCTGGACATTCAGCCTCAGGGCTCCTCCTGAACATCCTCAGACTCAGCCCGGACCACCACGTAACGGCCAGTGTGTCCGAGTGCAGGACTTTCCTTTGTTCTAAGAGTTGAGGATTGAGGTTGCCAGCGCGTAACCAAAGGATCCACCCGAGGTTAGCCAGCAGCAAGCCTCGTGAACAGGTCGGAACTGTGGACATCTGAATCAGCATTCAGGACTAGCGCTTCATCAGGAACGAACTGGTCTTCTTCCTGACCTGCTTGGACCCGCAGTCACTTTTCTCCTGTGCACAAACTCTTGCTAGTTTCAGCCAACACTAACTAGCTGGTTTTCAGAGAGCATCAGCAGCGAATCACCGCAGGAATCTCCACCACGTCATCAGCCGCACCGAGCACTGCTTGGCACCGAGCAAGAGAACGCCGATTGGACAGCAACAAGCCTGCCACTGCTTCTTTGTGCCCGCGGGAGATCTGAATCCACACAGATTGGATGAGTATTCAACATTCTGCATTACCGCTCGAGAATTCAATTGTTACCTCAACCTGAGTTGATATCAATGTAATTCCTATGAGTGATATACTTGCTTTTGAGTATCTAGTGTAGAAGTTGTAACCAAGTTAATTTGCGAAACGGTCTAAATGAATGATATACTGAACGTATGTCCCTCTTGGTATTTGTAACTCTTCGTGATTGAATATATACCTGTTGTATTCTGCTAACCCTCACGATAAGATCTGTTATATTTATATGCACATTTTATGTATTAATAAATGTATTCTTGTGTATTAGTACCCGTGTGTGTGCGTTGTTTGAGTTAACCCGCAAGGTTGGATTCTAATAGCCATCAGAAGAATCATTTTTGTGACTTGCTGCTACAATTAATAATTGTCCCAGTTAACCACAACCCCTACATTTACTGGTGACTCATGAAAGGATACCTACAACATAAAGAAGAGGGAAAATAATAATCACAACAACAAAAACCAATAACAATAAATTAAACTTACAGGAAAGTAGGAATGATAATGGTCTTCATAAAAAGGGAATGTGGGTTATGGTGGTGATGCATGATGCATGCTTTGTAATGACGTCTGTGTGTATGTCTCTTTGTATGCATATATGAGTGGGGCCTATAAATTTAGATTACCAATTAATGGAGCCCACATTTCTTAGGTATGTTTAGCTTGATTTGTAATAGAGACTTTACTTTTCTCTATTGATATGTGTTCTCTGAAAAGATTTAACCATTGTGAAAGGTTAAGAGTGTTTCTGGTTTTCCAATTTAAGAAGATAACTTTCTTGGTGATTTAAAGCAATGGGTATTGTCCTGGGGCTATGGCTGGATTAATTATTGAGAAATCTCCAAGTAAAAAGAGAAATGAAGATAGAGGGAGGAATGTAGTAGTTCATAAAGGAGGGACATTTGCTCAATGTCTGCTGGAAATGTCTTGTAGGACAGAGCCAGGTGGTGTGGAAATAAATATCTGCATTGTCCAGTGTACAGTGGGAGTATTATCTGACTTTATTAAACTTATTTTATACCTCTTATAATGAGTAAGATGTACTCTGTAATTTACCTTTTATTCAATAAGTTCTATATTAGTCATTTAGAAGGTGTACCTGCTGATTTGTGTCCAGACGTCAGTACTGGGACTGATTGATAAATCTTTTTCCCACATTGTAAGTGTTAGGGGTATTGATGAGTCAACATAGGATAATAGTGTGAATAATCTCGAGATATTTTTCTTAGGAGTTGATATTTTGTTAATTTCTTCTTGTACTAAATGTGGTAGCAAATTGTCATGTAATTTGCAAAACCGCTTTATACCATGTGGTGTTGTGAGAAGCTGGCAAGCAACGAGCACAAGGAAGGGTACACCCTGGACAGAGCGCCATTGCAGGGCAGGTGCAAGCCAATCATACATGGGGACAATTTGGAGGCCACAGTAAAGCCAAGTGGGGAAATTTGACCCAGACACTTGGATAACTTCCTACTCTTATCAAGAAATGCCTGGGGATCTTTAATGACCGCTGAGAGTCAGGACCTTGGTTTAACATCTCATCTGAAAGACAGTGCCCACTACAGTATAGTGTCCCTGCCACTATACTGGGGCATTAGGACCCACACAGATCTCAGGGTGAGCACCCCCCACTGGTCCCACTAACACCACTTCCAGCAGCAACCATATTTTCCCAGGAGGTCTCCCATCCAGGTACTGACCAGGCTCCACCCTGCTTAACTTCAGTGGGTAGCCAGTTTAGAGCTGCAGGGTGATATAGCTGCTGGCTAGCTGCAAATTGTTATATGTTATATTTTGGATTTAATCACTGGATTTAACTAGTGTTATTGAAGATATTGTGCATTCCCAATATCGTACTTCTGGACCAACTCTTTAAATGTTATTAAGGTGTTATTTTGAAAAAGAAATATGGTCAAGATTTGGAATATCTTTCTGTTTACATGAGCTAAAATAATATCTTTTGTTAAGTTGAAAGAGAGGTTTATGCCAGATTGGAATATATTTGCAAGATGTCAATGTAGAAGTTGCAATTTTGTTGATTTTCCACCAAGGTGTCCGAGTTTACAGTGACATTACAGAGATTACAGTGTTATGAAAACAATTTTGATGTTGTATAGAAGTGTTAAGAAATAGCAAGTCTGATAGTAACATTTCTTTGCAGTCTAACTCTTGTTTCCAAAGGTTATTCTGTTGGTTAGAGTGGAGTCATTTAGTAATGTATTGTAGTTGGTTTGTCAGGTAGTAATTTTAAACATTGAGTGCTTCTAATCCTCCTTGAGTTTAATGTTCCTGTAGGGGGTATGTTCATCCAGCAGAGTGTTATCTTCTATCATTAGTGGGTCAAAATTTAGTTGAAACAGGTCTGCTAGGGATAGTCAATGGAAAGGTGGTTTTTGAGCTACAGCATTCCAATCATCATCATATAGTGGTAGAAATGTGGATTTAGTCCCGTTTATATAGTAATTACATATTTTGGAGAATGTGTTTATGAGCTTGATGGTTTCTGGTAGGAAGTTTGATGAATCTTGTAAATATAATAGTTCATCACCTGCATTAAGTCGATTTTGCACTGCGTTTTGAGGGTTTTAATTGGCTAGTTGTTTATGTTTTTCCATAATGCCACAGTAATAGGCTTAATAATAAGGGTAAGAGAATGGGCATCCTTGCCTGGTCACCCTGTAGTGTGCAGTGTGAAAAGCCATGAAGTTATTCCATTAATAGCGATTGTGACAAAAGTCGAATTGTACAGTATAATTACTTTATCCAGTGAATAAATGATTTTCTGAAAACAAATTTCTGTAAAGGTCTGAATATGAATTTCCCTTTTACTTTGTCAAAAGACTTCTCTGTATCTAATGATGCAATAATTGCTAATGCTTTACCGATCATTTTTCATATCAGTGTTAATAAGCAATAAGGAATGATAGGTGGAATTCAGGGCTGAGTCTTTATCAGATTTCAATAGTACTGAGATAATGGCTGTATTCATATGTGATTGTATTTTTGAGTTGTGTTTTGAGTTGTATTTTATTTCATTCTGACAAACAATGGTAAAACAGAATGGGACAGAAAGAGTGGCCAGTTAGGAAGTGTGAAGTCAGGATAGGTGAAGAGAGGTGTGAAATGAAACTTACAATGAATAGAGAGAATTTAGAATAAAAGTAGTTTCCCCCCCCCCTTCACCTATCCTGACTTCACACTTCCTGATTGGCCACTCTTTCTGTCACCTGCTCCCGCCCCTCACTCCTCCTCTCCCCCAGCCTTTGTTCTCCCACTACATTACCTTTGCTTACTGCCCTGTCTTTCTCACACCTGAAGAAGGCTCCACTGCCAAAACATTGTATTTTATTTCTTCTCTTTTCAGCATGGAATAAACCCTATTACTTGTTTAATTCATTTTCATTTAGTTTTGGGAAGTCTATATTATTCAGAAAGAAGTAAATATCTGTTTGATTTGGTTCATGGTCTAAAGTCTTGCTATAAACGTCTGGAAAGTATTATTTATGTCTTGTGAAGTCTGCATAATATTCCCGCTGAATCCCTTATCGCAGGAATCATTGATTTTATTTTATTCTGTTTTAACGGGTTTAACAAATATTTTCCTGATTTATTATTGTGTTCAAAATGATCATATCTGAGTCTCTGTATTAGAAATTCTGTTTTTTATTAATAATATAATTTAGTTTAGTTTTAAAGTTTTAGTTAGAAGTTTAGGTGTTCTCAATTCATTTTGATTATGTTCAGTTGGATTATTAGCATAAGCTTAATTCAGTTTTTTTGAGTTTTTGTTCCTTTTTTTCTGTGAGATTAATATGATATAATTTTGCACCTCAGTAATACTTTAGGTTTATTCCATGCTGAAAAGAGAAGAAAGAAAACACAACGTTTTAGCAGTGGAGCCTTCTTCACACCTGTGGTTTCTTACTTCTCTTTTCAGCATGAAATAAACGTATTACTTGTTTCTTTGCAGCCTACGCATGCTGATGGCAGCTACCCTCCTGAACTACTTCAGAAATACTTTGTCAGGTATCCAAAGTAACGTGTATCAGATTTCTGGAGAATCATTCTTTTTTCATGAAGGGTGCCCACATTTCTTTGATAAATTTGTCATCCTTAAGCTGCTATGTATTGAAGTTTCATAGGTTGTTTAAAAAATTGTTTACTATTTAAATTGATGGAAACAGGACCACGATCACTAATTTGATGGGGAAAATTTTGTTATTTGAAACATCAGATATAATAATAATTAATTGCTTACACTTATATAGAGCTTTTTTGGACACGCTTTACAGGTAATGGGGACTCCCCTCCACCACCACCAATGTGCAGCATCCACCTGGATGATGTGATGGCAGCCATAATGCTCACCACACATCAGCTATCAGTGGAGAGGGGAGCAAAGTAATGAAGCCAATTCATAGATGGGACGCCATGATTGATAAGGGCCAATGGACAATTTGGCCAGGATGCTGGGGTTACACCCCTACTCTTTTGGAGAAATGCCCTGGGTTTTTTAATGACCACGAGAATCAGGACCTCAGTTTTATGTCTCATCCGAAGGATGGTGCCTGTTTATAGTATAGTGTCCCTGTCACTATACTGGGGCATTAGGACCCACATGGACCACAGGGTGAGCGCCCCCTGCTGGCCCCACTAGCACCACTTCCAGCAGCAACCATATTTTCCCAGGAGGTCTCCCATCCAGGTACTGACCAGGCTCACATCTGCTTAGCTTCAGTGGGTTTTTAGTTGTGAGTTGCAGAATGATATGGCTGCTAGAAATATAATTGAATTATTAGTGAAAAAGAAATCAATATAGAAAAATGACTGATGAAGGGATAGGACAATTTCTTTCATTGCCAGCTATCAAGACCAAATTTACTTGCTGTATGTATTATTCTATTTTTTCAGTGGAGTGCCAGTTCCTTCAGTTACTGTACTTGAGGTACTTGATCTGTCAGTGTTGGGCTGATTTTAGTATTAAATTTACCTCTTATTATAATTGTTGAATTTGCAAGCTCAGTTAATGATGAGGAAAATGTACGAAAAAAAGAAAGGTGATAATAATTTGGGCTGTAAATGTTTGCAATGGTAATGCTGTTGTTAATGGAAGCATTAATTTTACGTACCACCCATTATGGCCAACAATGGTTGGTTTATAGATTATTGCATTCTTTTATTCATCAAAATGCAGATGCCTGAAAATTGATTGAACTGTGAGGTTTTTAATTTCTGATGCTCTAATTTTGCTAAGCACATTTCTTGTATTAAGCATATATCAGCCTGTAATTTAATTAAGTGTTTGAAAATCTTTTTTATTTCCTGTGAACCAACGCCCCATTATTCCAAGTTCTGAATTTAAGTGATAGGATTGTTACAAGTTTAAGTCTGTACAAAATATTTGTTATAGATGCTTGTATGTGTAGATGTGTGTGTGCATGCATGCTTGTATTAACAAGGCCAACGTCATAAATCATAACTGTTGGTGTCATCAACTTTGTTGTCACAACTAACAGTTGTAACATTGCAGAGATACTTCACATAATTATTCAAAGATATTCAACTCCTCTTAATATCAATAACATCCATATCCTCGCTTACCCCATGTAATCATAGAGCATCTAAAAACAGAGCCTAATCAACATTATACAAACAGTCCATAATGGTGGTTGCTCCTGGGCTACTACAGTCTGTTGTATTGTAGAAACTGGAAAATATGCATACCAGAGTATTGTCTAGTTGATCTTCATTTGCTACATGATTATACATGATTATATATATATATTATATAGTTTCACTCTACAGAATTCACCCACCATAGAAATTAAACTATCTAACCTTGAGAGAATGTTATTTTTTTCATCTTCCTCAGGGCAGTAAATAGTAAGCGGAAGATTGCATAAATGGATAAAAGGAACAAAGGCTTATTTCACCTCAGATATACCTTACAACTTCTAATCACACTATAGAAATATATAAATATCATATTTGAACTTTGCTTGCTTGGCTGCTAGTAGCTAGATGATGCAAGGATCCCATATGACAGTATGACTAGAGTTTTTCCAGACTACAATGTACTTCAGTTTCCTGAATTATATCCACTTTTCAGTCCTGAATGCTCCTAAACGTCTGTGTTTAGGTCCAAGTATCATTGTTAATACTGAAGACGTTCCCTAGATTGATTTGACAATGCCTTTCAGAATTATAAATCACTAAATCAAGTCCTAAGAAAATCTTTTCTATTCTAAAATGATTCTTCTGGATTTAGGTTCAAGGTCCAGGTATTTTCTTGTTGATGTCAGAATGAGCAGGCCATTGCTTAGGTAATGTTCCAGTACACAGTCTTAACAAAAACAACTAATTATTCTTACATGAGCTGAGATTCTCAACATAGTATAAGTATGCTAGTACACTATTATTTCCTTTATGCAATTGTAGTGCACTTTTTTAGTACTAGTTAAAAGTCCATAATCAACCAAGTAAGGCTATTTTAGCTACTATTAATCTGAACGTCAGAAAATATCAGACCTAATGGTCAGACCTAACATTGGATGCAGCGAGAATTCCTGTGAGTGCTACGTCTTAGTTGGTGGTGCTCTGTAGACTTCTACTTTATGGGCATTTGGCCTTTATGGGCATTTGGCATTTGTGTTGTTGAAGGGATTAAATGTTTGGCCAACATTGGAGCATCCTATGAAACTGTGATTCCAAATATCATTCAGCAACCAAAGGGAGAAAAAAATAAGTCTAAATATGTCAACAAAGCTTTAAAAATAAAGTAGCTATTACAATTGATATGTGCCTTGATATGTGCCCAAATTCTACTTATCTGCTTCAATTTTCATGAGTTGTAAATTAAATACCTGAGTCATAGCTACTGTTGAACTTGAAAACCTTACTGGATATATTATTAGCTGGTATTTCATTTGACCACTGTTGCAAAATAATATTTGTGAATGATCGGAGCACAAACATTAATGCAAACTTTGCAATTAAAGCTGAAATCCATACAATGCCTGTATTCTCACTATAGTGCTCAAGCCTATTTATTTAACGCTAGTGTAATTGACAAGTGCAAAACTCTGTAACAGACTTAAGAAAAAGTTTCAGACATTGCAAATTTACTATACGCAGTGATATTGTCACGGCAGGACTGACTGCGGAGGATTGGGATCCTATGCGGTGCTCTTCGGAAGGATAAACGATAGACGAAGGCGTAGTTGGAGTAGTAGCCGAGTCCAAAATCTGGGTAGGCGTATCAGGTGCGTCAGTACAGAATTGGGAGACGAAGACGTAATCGAGGAAGCAGACAGGGTTCAGGACCCGGGAAGGCATTGTAGAAGCGTCAGAATCAGGAGGTGAAGACGTCATCAAGGAGGAGAAGCAGGGTCCAATATCCAAGAGTGTGTAGTAGGGGCGTAGGTACTAAGTCGGGAGGCAAAAGTGTAGTCGAAGAAAAACAGGGTCAAGATCCAGGAGTCAAACAGTATTATCGCAGAATGAAAACTAGGAACGCAGCTCAGGGAGTAAATCTAAATCGTGAGCACTAAAAGGGGGTCTGGCGAGGGTTTAAATAGAGGACAGATTGGTGCATGACAGTACCTCCCCCTTCAGGGGCGGCTCCGGACGCTGTAGATAGAGGAGGAGCACGGGAGTGAAGAAAGTCTGAGATAAGGGTCTTGTCCAGGATGTCCCGTGCAGAGACCCAGGTTCTCTCCTCAGGACCATATAAGAACCAGTCAACCAGAAATTGTCTCGAACCCCTATACCAACGACATTTGAGAATCTTGTTGACTGTATAGGTGGTAGATCCAGCGATGGAGCGAGGTGGAGGCAGACAAGATTGTGGCCTGGAGAGGGGTGACCTGTGGCAGCTCTTGAGAAGGGAAACATGAAAGGTGGGGTGAATGCGAAGGGTGGGGGGGAGAGCCAGGCAGTAAGTCACTGGAGTGATCTGGGAAATGACCTGGAAGGGACCAATAAATCTGGGCCCCAGCTTGCGAGAGGGAACGAAATGAGCCGCCTTGGAGAACCTGTCAACGACGACCATAATCACCGTGTTGCCCTGGATCCTGGGAAGGTCTGTGAGGAAGTCCACAGAAATATGAGACCACGGCTGTGCGGGTACTGGGAGGGGTTGGAGAAAACCAGCCTTCTGATGACGGGGTGTCTTAATCCGAGCGCAGGTGGGACAAGCTCTCACGTAATCTGAAATGTCAGCCTGTAAGGAGGAGTTTCTGGAGAAGAAGGCACAGGGGTGGAGAGTAGTACTATCGCTGTGTCGCTGAGACAGGACAGCTCCAACACCATGGGCAGAGGCATCGACCTCCAGGACGAAGGGATCAGGATGACGAAGAAGGGGAGCTGAAGTGAAGAGGTGTTTCAAACGTACGAAGGCACGATCAGCCTCATCGGTCCACTTGCCCAGAGTCAAGAGAGTTGGACGACGATAGAAGTTAGAGAATCCGAGAAAGCGTTGAACCTGCTTCAAGTTCCGGGGGGTTGGCCAGTCCCTAATGGCAGCCGTCTTAGAGGGGTCCATCTCGATGCCCAGAAGAGAGATGACATAACAGAGAAATTGAACAGTGGAAATATGGAAAGAACACTTTTCCAGCTTGGCATAGAGGCTGTCCTTTATAAGACAGGTAAAGACCTCCCTGACGTGAATGACATGCTCCTGAAGGCTACTGGAAAAAATTAATATATCATCCAGATAGACGAGCGCGTACTGGTGAATGATGTCCCTGAAGATGTCGTTCATAAAATTCTGAAAGACGGCCGGAACATTGGCAAGACCAAAAGGCATGACTCGATATTCATAATGGCCATGAGTGGTGATAAAAGCCATCTTCCATTCGTCCCCCTCTCGAATACGGATAAGGTTGTAAGCGCCCAGCAGGTCGAGTTTGGAAAAAATCTTTGCACCTCGAAGAGACTCTAGAGCAGCAGGAATGAGAGGCAGAGGGTAGCGGTTCTTAATAGTGATGTCGTTCAGACCGCGGTAATCAACGCACTGTCGTAGAGAACCATCATTCTTTGTAATAAAAAAGAAACTGGCGCAAGCAGGAGATGAGGATGGACGGATGAAACCAGACTGCAGGGAGTCCTGAATGTAAGTATCCAGTGCCTTGGCTTCCTGCACGGAGAGGGGGTAAACGTGCCCTCTAGGCGGTAAGGCTCCGGGGACCAGATCGATAGCACAATCGTAGGGGCGATGAGGGGGAAGAGAAAGAGCTCTTCGTTTGCTAAAAGCCACATGAAGGTTGGCGTAATTGGGGGAAATAAGAGGGGAGGTGACGTGAGAGATCTGCATAAGGGGAAGTCTCGTGGGGAGCTGGCAACAGTGGTTTAAGCAATGGGCACCCCAGGCAGTGAGTTCCTTGTCAGACCAGGAGATGTGGGGATTGTGTAACTGTAGCCAAGGGAAACCGAGAATAAGTGGGAGAGAAGGAGAGTGAAGGAGGAGAAGCTGAATACGTTCCAGGTGGGTGGCACCAATACGCAGGGAGAGGGGGATGGTCTGCCACTCCACCAATCCTGGAGAGAGGGAGGAGCCATCGATGGACTGGATGCAGATGGGAGGGGAGACGGGCAGTAAGGGAATCTTCAATGAGGCAGCGAGTTCGGAATCTAAAAAGTTTCCCTCTGCACCTGAGTCAATGAAAGCAAAATGGGATTTGTTAGAGTCGTCCCAGGAGATCGCAACAGGGAGGGACAATCTAGAGGCAGAAGGGTTGAGAGAAAGGATACTGACCTTCGGAGGCGGACAGACAGAACGAAGGAGTCCCACCGGACAGGAGGCTCGGAGGTGGTCGGAAGCACCACAATAGAGGCAGCGCCCCTCTGAAAGTCGGCGGTTTCGTTCCTCCAGAGTAAGACTAGATGAGGAAGGCATGGAAGGTGCGGTAGGAGTGGAACCGGGAGCGGTGCGCTGGCAGCAGAACGGAGCATGAGTCGTTCATTCCTACGTCGCTGTAGGCGGACATCGATCTCGGTGGCCAAAGAAACAAAACTCTCCAGGGTCGGCATATAGTAAGGGAATTGGGCCAGGCGATCCTTAAGTTCCTCGGAGAGACCAGTGTAGAACTGATGGATGAGGGCTCTTGATTCCAAGAAAACTGAGAAGCCAGGACCCGAAAGTCCGTCACATATTCCTGGAGGGGGCAAGTGCCCTGCGACAATGCTGACAGACGCGAGGCGGCGAAGTAGGAAGATTGAACCTGACCGAAGGTGGCCGTCAGCACTGCCTGGAACTGTGCTAGGTCAGAGGTTTCGGGGGCATTCCTGGTGAGAAGACCTGCGGCCCACTCCATCGCGCGGCCAGAAAGGTAGGTGACCATAAATGCAATACGTTCGCGGTTGGTCGGAAAACAATCTGGACGAAGTTTAAAAGCCATCCAGCATTGTGTCAGATAAGCCTGACACATATTCGGGGTGCCATCGAATCAGTCCGGTGTGGGAGGAGGCAGAGGACAAGAGGAGGCAAGAGAAACTGGAGGCAGAGTGGGATTAGCGGGAGGGTGGGAAACGAGAGGCTGAGGAGGGGAACTGGAGACCAGGTTAGCAAGGTGTTGAATGCTGGCATTGAGCTGGTCAAGTGCCTGGGAGTGCTGGAACAGAAGGGCCATGGGATTAAACGAGCCCGCGGGATCCATATTTTGGCTCACGATTCTGTCACGGCAAGACTGATTGGGATCCTATGCGGTGCTCTTCGGAAGGATAAACGATAGACGAAGGCGTAGTCGGAGTAGTAGCCAAGTCCAAAATCCGGGTAGGCGTATCAGGTGCGTCGGTACAGAATCGGGAGACGAAGGCGTAATTGAGGAAGCAGGCAGGGTTCAGGATCCGGGAAGGCGTTGTAGAAGCGTCAGTACAGAATCAGGAGGCGAAGACGTAATCGAGGAAGCAGGCAGGGTTCAGGATCCGGGAAGGCGTTGTAGAAGCGTCGGTACAGAATCAGGAGGCGAAGACGTCGTCAAGGAGGAGAAGCAGGGTCTAATTAGAAGACCTGTTAGAATAGCAAAACTGCTATGTATCTCTCTGTGAACTGTTCTCTGAAATGTCTAAGGTAGCAATTGTTGCAAGACAGGAATTAACAGGATAGAATAGATGGCAGACATATCTATGTTTTCCAAAGCTCACCAAATGTTTTTTAAAACTAATAAGTAAGGAAATTGAGTGAGATAACTTGACAATGCATTTGGTTGTGCTGAGGTTTTATAGACCAAAAAGCACTATGAGTGTAATTATGAGGATTTGGAATATGTCTTACTTTAAGGTTTTTCCAATGTGTCTTTTTAAAGAGTATTGTAGATGGCATTCACTTCCAGCGACAAGATTGCAACATATTTTTCCCTTTATATAAAATTAAAGGATGCTCCCAATTGAAAAAAGAGGCTCTATTTATGTCCAGAAGAAGAAACCTCTCACCATTTCAAATATGCAATGTGTGCTTTGTCAAAACATGAAGAGATAAAAGGTATAATTAAAAATGGGGAAGATGAAGATGAGGATAAAGGTCTGGCACTACATTTTGTAGATATTCAGTTTTAAAATGAGGATAGTGACAAAGATCTAACCAGATTTTGGATAGAAGAACAAAATATATTCTCTCAGTTAAGGTATCCCATATAATACTTGAATTTGAACTTTATTGCCATATGTAACCGGCACATGTACTGGTACAATGGAATTCTTACTTACAGAAAGGCTCTCGATTGTTAAAAATAGTGTAAAACACAAAGTGCAGACAGTGCATCAAGACAATATACGAACAAACAGTAGACAATGTACAAGCAAACAAGTAAACAGTTTGAATGTAAACAATGCAGACATGTAAACAATGACTGCAATAAATAAAATTACAATGAGTTAGATGGTATAAGTGTGGTCCGAGGGGCATGGCCAAATGTGTTCGCCAATCGCACTGCTTGTGGGTAGAAGCTATTGAAGAATCTGGTGGTAAGTGTCCATATGCTCTTGTATCTTTTGCCTGAGGGCAGTGGGGTGAAGAACTCATGCCTGGGGTGATGACTGTCCTCTGTGATAGCCAGAGTTCTACCACGGCAGCAGTCATTATAAAGCTGTTTAATCTCTGTGAGACCACTGCCGATGATCAGTCCAGGTTAGGTCATTAGAAATGTGAATTCCCAAAAACCTAAAACTGGTGACTGTTTCCAATTCCGTTCCATCAATATTGAGTAGGCTGTGAGTGTAAGGTCTGTGTCTCCGAAAGTCCACTATTAGTTCTTTTGTTTTACTCACGTTCATGTCCAGGTTATTGCTATCACACCACCTCAGCAGCTGTACGACTTCATCCCTGTAAGTGGACTCATCATTATCGTTGATCAGGCCTATTATAGTGGTGTCATCTGCAAATTTAATGACGTGGTTGTTGCTGTGTCTTGCTTTGTAGTTGTGAGTGAATAGGGAGTACAACCTTGCACTCAGACAGCAGCCTTATGGGGTGCCAGTGCACAGGGTGAGTGGTGCTGATGTTTTATTACCTATCCGCCCACCTGTGGTCTCTCGATTAGGAAGCCCAGCAGCCAGTTGCAGACAGAGTTGCACAGTCCTAATCCCCTAAGTTTTGTCACCAGTTGGCTGGGTATAATTGAATTGAAAGCTGAACTGTAGTCCACAAACAGTATTGTCACATATGAGTTCTTGGTGTCCAGGTCTCCCAAGGCTGTATGCAGAGCTAATACCATGCATTTATACTTGAGGTTTAACAAGTTAGTGAAATGTTTGCTCAGCTGGTCAGTTCATTGAGTCTCAAACAAATCACTTCATCCTAAGGACATTTGATTCTATTGTATTTCTTCATAGTGCTGTAAAGTCATCCACCAAATGAGACATATAACTACCTTACTGTAGTCAGGTACCTCTAAAGATTAATGGATTTTGGGTGTAGGATAAATCGAGGGCTAAAGGAGCATATGTTCAAAAGATTAACTAAATGAACAGCATTTTTGGGATTCATTATATTCATATTCAATTAAAGGTAAGCCACTGTATTAATATATACCTAGAATAAAAAAAAAATATCAAAGGTATTATCAGGAAAAGGAAAATCTACTGTAATGGGTACACTGTGACTTTATTGAACAGACATAATACTGGTAAATTGTTCGCCTTGATTTGTCCTCAACAGGGTGGTCTACACTATAAGTCACAGATTATGAAGATGTGTGGTCAGAGTTGCAAACAATACAAGTTGTATGCTTGTGACATATTTATTGCACAAGTTTGCCGATGTTTTGTTTTGGGGGATTTTTTTCCCATTCCTCTTGCAGGACAAATGTGTCTGACCATTAGTTTCTGAGCCTTTGATGTCACATGTCATACCACACTATCTCACAAACATTCAGTCATCCAGAGCATAATTGTTATATTCTCTTCTTGCAAAAAAAAACTGTTGTTGTATGAACAGCATGGGGACATGCTATATCTTGCTGGAATGCTGTCATGTCACAATAAGTCAACGGTACATGAGGTCCCAGGATTTGATCAATGTAGTATGTTACAGCAGGTTTCCATCAATCATTACAAATGGAATACAGTAGAGATTAGACTCTCTTGCACAGACCATCACACTTACTTCCGACCATCAATTGATCTGTTGTACACAGCAATTAGCAGATCATTCTGCACATCTGCCCCACACTCTCTGATATCCATCAGGGTGGTCTTCAGAATACCTTCATCAACAGAAGACCTGGATTCTTCTGAATTAAGTTATTCCAGCATTTAAGCAAATTCCTTGCAAAGTCATTTGTTTTCTTGATGAGTGAGGAGATATGTTAGATCTTTACTGTGTTTTTTCTTCATTCTCCAGACTTGACATTCAAGAAGTTAATCAACCTCATCACCTGTGCCCAATGAACTCTTGTCATGAATGATACATTAAATGATGTCCAAAACATTAATCAATATCCAATATCCATATGTTTAATTTTATTAAAAGCATGCATACACATATAAATTGAATGATGTTGCTCATGAGGTTCAATATGTTTTATACATGAATTAATTATTGTTTAAGGTCCCCCCCACCCTGAAATATATAGATGGAATTATTGTTTACTTGCTGTATTGTCTGGTGATACCTGGGTATCTATATTTCTGCTTTGAAGTACAATTTTCCATACAAAGTGGGTGATAACATCCAAATGCATAAGACTTGAATGGTATGAAAAATATCATCCTAGGGTCATAATTTAGGATTAAAACATCCAAAAGATACTGATCTGTGATAATAGTGAGGCAATATTATTGTGCCTCCCCTTTGCAAAACTGAACATGTAAGTCTGACTATATTTAAATATAGCTAAATATGTATCGTGTTTTCCTGTTCAGTTTAGCAAAGGAGTATTTTATGTGATGGGGGTAGGGGTCACTGTGAGTAGAAGAGCTACTGTATCTCACAGCTCTGGGAACTCTGAGTTATCTTCCTAGCTCTGCAGCATTGTCTGTGTGTATAAGGTATGAACATCCTCTACATGTATGGTATTTCTGAATGTCAGAAATATGCCATTTAGGATAGGAGTTGTTGACACTAATTTGACACCATGATCTTATCTGCAAACATGAAAAAAATAAATTACATAAACATGTTTAATGTAATCAACAGCGGTAATTTCACAAGTGGCAAAATAAGAATATGCTTATGCAATAAATGAATAAAGGTACTGTTACAGATTTGGGTGACTGGGAAGTGTCTCTTATATTTTAGATAAAGTTTGTGACACTGAGAAGAGTAAACACTTCTAACTTCAAAGCAGAGAGGATGTTTGCGAGGTCTGGGGGGTCCCTTGAGCAGAAACAATTGTAAAGTTTATCTTAGTATGCCTAGGCAAGTTGTGGATTAATGATTGCAAAGAAGCAGGGCAGAAAGACACAGTATAAATTCAGATTAAGAGCACAAAGAGAGGAAGAGAGAGAGAAGCAGGAGGAGAGAAAGAGAGAGGCAGGAAGAAGAGGCAAGTGAAACTGGAGGAAAAAGAGAGAAACAAGAGAATAGTTGGTACTTGAAGCTTGCGCCAGGCGAGAGTCCCTACTTCAATTCAAGCTTGATTGTCCCCTAGGGGAAATTTGTTTTACGGCACAGTCAAACACAACACAATGACAAATAAACATCATCAAAAAGGAAGAGAATACAGTAGTGTTACAGGAAAAAAAAAACAAGAGACAAGGTAGTTACTTTGTATTGTTTAAGAGTGTAATTGCAGTGGGAATACAATATTTCCTGAGTCTATTGGTTTTACACCTGGGGATACAGAGGTGTAGATGGGAGAAGTGTGAATTCACAATGGAGAGGGTGAGGCACACACTCCATGATGCTTTTGGCTTTCTTAGTCACCCTCTGTTTGTAAAGGATGCTTAAGTTTGATTATTCCCAATTATTTTGCCACTTATATTCACTAATTTACCCAGCCTATTACAATTAACGAACAACCAACAGGGCGGAGCACTGGTAGGGGCGGAGCCTATCTGTGGCTAAGGATCTGTGCCTGTGGCTGGAAGGTTGCCGGTTCAAATCCCATGGCTGGAAGAGGAATCCTACTCCATTGGGCTCCTGAGCAAGGCCCCTAACCCCAATTGCTCCAGGGGCACTGTTCAATGGCTGATCCTGCGCTCTGACCCCAAGCTTCTTTCTGTCTGTGTGTCTCATGGAGAGCAAGCTGGGGTATGTGAAAAAGACAAATTCTGAATGCAAGAAATTGTACATGGCTAATAAAGTGATCTTATCTTAATAAATGAAGCAGTATGTTAAGACACTTTCAATGAATGATTTGTAGAAAAGTGTAAGAATAGTTTTATTTACCTTAAAGTAGCTGAGTTTTCTAAGAAAGAAGAGTCTCTGTTGGCCTTTTTTATAGATAGTGTAATCCCATTTGTCCCATTTTAGGTTTTTGTCAATGACCAGTCCCAAGTACTTTTAGTTATCGACAATTTCAACAGGCTGACCATCAATTATAATGGGTTGAGGGAGTATGGTATGTTCCTAAAATCAATAATCAGTTCCTTTGTTTTTGAAACATTTAAGTTTAGGGAGAACTCATTGCACCAGTTCGTAAAATAATTTAGAAAGTAAAATCATTTAGAATTCTTGATCCTCCAAATCAAACATGACTGGAGCTAAGTATTCGAACCTTATTAGAGAGAGCGTGTTTTCTGTGCTTTTTAGGGAACTTGGGTTTCCTGGGTAAAAGATACAGATGCAGCCATTCAAACCCCATACTGCGCGAAATCATCTGCAGAACAGCGCGGAATACCGCAGTACCTGATTGGCTGGCCAAAATGACCGACAGGTGGTACTTGTGGTGCATTGGTTGTTACTGAAACAATGCCTTAATTTAATCTCTTCATTGTGCATGTTTAAATCCACTTAATATTGAATATTATTTTGGAATTTTACAATTAAAGGGAAAATTTGGTCTCATCTGTGTTTCTGAGCAGCTTGTTGGTACAGCCGGTTTGTCGATAGAGGTTCTGTCTAGGCGATCCGAGTTCAATACCTGCTTAGGGCACAAGTTTTTCTTCTAACAAAGACTTTTTAAAAAATAAAACTGTTAATATTATGTACACTAAATTAACATTTTTTTTGTTTTTATATATTATAACATATTCAATGTTAAGTGATATAAATAATGAAATAAAAACGTGAATTACCAAATGTGAATACTGTGAAGAGTTGGAGTAAAAACCAGTTCAACCGGTTTAACTTAACTCAGTTCAATTCAAAACACTCTATTCAGTGGGACAATTTAACAGACACCTTTACAACAAGCTTTAAAATGAAATCATATATATTGTAATTAGAATCAAGAATAACAAAGCGGTATTAAAAATACCACTGAAACAATAATAATGTGCCTGGTCGTTATTAACGGTATTCATTTAATAATAGTCTTTTCAAGCTTCTTATATCTTTTTCAGAGTCATTTTTTTTCAGTTTTCATAACCTTCGCTTATTAAAACGTCTATTTATGAGACACAGTGTTTTGTTTCAGATGTCAATAACTTTGTGAACAAATGACACAGAGCCTTCAAACCACAGGTTTTTTAAAGATCTTTGTCTTTTTATTTAAACAATATCTAGTACCTGGTTGCATTTCTACAAATCTTAGTTTGCATAAAGTGGATCCCAGGTGTAAGCGTCTTCATAATGCGAGAAGGCATTATGGTATATTTTTATGCATCAGTTGAACCCTTCTAAAGTCTCTCAAAAACATAAAAATGTAACATAAAATTGTGTGGCACGATGGGCAACTGATTCTTTTAATTTTAACGAAAATCATAAATAAAAAAAATAACGTGTCTGATTTTAAAACCCATAAAAAATGGGTTTAGTTATAAACAAGAAATCCCCCAAGAATGGGTAATTTTTTTTCTTGTGATCAGCTTAGAATCTGTGTGTAAGCTGTAAGTTTTTAAAACTTTTTAATGAAACATTTTAAACACTTTAATTTTGTAAACGCAACATGCATTTCGTAGAGATACAGTACAATCACATTCTCCCGTCTTCCCGTGGTGTGAAGCAAAACAGCAGGTGGCTGAGAAATAAGCACACCACCCACTGAGCTTAGTCAGAGAAGAGGCGGCGCCATAAGAAGCTTGCAGTGTTTTACGGCACTGAGCGTGTCTGCCTTTAAAACTTAATAATGGAATGTAAATTATTTCTTTAAACTTGAAATCTTTTAATTATCATTAAACATAGCTTTCTCACTAGTTAGTTTTATATTTGAAACCATCGTTAAACAAAGCAGGGGCTTATTGTACTCTTTTATCCTTTTTAATAAATACATTTTAGAAAAGTGTAGTGGCAAGGCTTATTAAAGTACAGGAATTAAGTTTTCTGCTCCCTTGCCAGTCCCTCTCTCCCTCATCTCAAGTGGTGCTTGATACAGAGAGGATATTCCATTTGGTTCACATCTAAGGTGTTTTTCTAGCTGACAGGGTGTCCTGATAAGGAACAACTCCCAAGGCTGAGACACATCAACCACCCCAACAAATGGTCATCTCTGGCGCTTTAAAGTCTGGGATTCCAAGGGAGAGTCTTATTCAAAGTTGGTTTACAACTCTAAGGTCAGGGGGCATGGTTACTCATCATCAGCCAATCAGGAACTGGTAGGGCAGGTTAACCCCACGTGGGTCTTGAATGCCCATGAAACTTTCAACCAATGAACGACCGGTAGGTCCTCCAGGTAAAACAGGCAGCGCAGAGCACCTCAGAGCGCCTGCTGGACATTTCTCAGACTCTGGGTGCCTCCTGGACATTCTCAGCCTCAGAGCTCCTCCTGGACTTTCTCTGACTCAGCTCGGATCACCACATAAGGGCCAGTGTGTCCGAGTGCAGGACTTTCCTTTGTTCTAAGAGTCGAGAACGGAGGTTGCCAGCGCGTAACCAAAGGATCCACCAGAGGTTAGCCCAGCAGCAAGCCTCGTGAACAGGTTGGAACTGTGGACAGCTGAATCAGTATTCAGGACTAGCGCTTCATCAGGAACGAACCGGACTTCATTCTGACCTGCTGGGACCTGCAGTCACTTTTCTCCTGTGCACAAACTCTGCTAGTAAGCCAGAGCTTACTAGCCGGTCTTCAGAGGGCATCAGCAGTGCATCGCCGCAGGAATCTCTCCCACCACGTCGCAAGCCGCAACAACAATGCCTGGCACGGAGCCAGAAAGCGCCGATTGGACAGCAACAAGCTTGCCACTGTTTCTTTGTGCCTGCAGGAGATCTGAATCCACACAGATTGGATGAGTATTCAACATTCTGCATTACCGCTCGAGAATTCAATTGTTACCTCAACCAGAGTTTATATCAATTTAATCCCTAAGAGTGATGTACTTGCTTTTGAGTATCTAGTGTAGAAGTTGTAATCCAAGTTCATTTACGAAACGGTCTAAATGAATGATATACTGAACGTATGTCCCTCTTGGTTTGTAACACTTCGTGACTGAATATATATGTTTTGTATTCTCCTAACCCTCATGATAAGATCTGTTATGTTTATATGCACATTTTACGTATTAATAAATGTATTTTCGTGTATTAGTACCCGTGTGTGTGTGAGTTGTTTGAGTTATCCCGCAAGGTTGGATTCTAATAGCCATCAGAAGAATCATTTTGTGACTTACTGTGACAATTAATAATTGTCCCAGTAAATGCACAAACCCATACATTTACTGGTGCCTTGTGAGAGGATGCCTACAAAAGTTTAATCTACACAAATATCACAGACTATTTTTGATTGTATTTCTGAATGTTATATCACACTTAGTTGAATATTTTAGATACATCTAAATAAGAAAGTCAAGTGTCAGGTGCATAAACTATTGGTAATCAATAATTAGTATTAAAATTTGCACTGTAATAAATTGTTGCAGTTCTTCCACATCTTGTAAAAGCCTTAATTTATAAAATAAAAAATGAAGGTAAAATATCATTTAAAATTAAGCCAGGGTTCACTTTTTTTCTGTCTCTCTGTACTCAATCCCACTGTGATTCAGAATGGTTTAAAAGGCGGACAGGTCAGGCAGGCAGAGGGAAGAAGGAGGCATCTTCCCACCTCTATGACTAAAGAAAGTGTCAAGGAGGAATGGCTTGAGTGACATATAGAGCCAAAAAAGTTTGGTGCAGTCTTTTTTGCTTTAATACACTCCTTGCGGAAGAATTTTCACCTTGAACGTTTGCCCACCAGCTAACACGCAAACACAAACTGAATACAAAATGTGCTTGCAAGAATAGTGATTACAAACATTTAAAAAAACGTACTTGCTTTATACTGTTATACTGTACTGTATATTAAAATTAACACTCTATGGCCACTACACTGGGAGTAACACTGACTACTAAACCTCTTTCCCAAAAATTTTCATGGGGGCAAAATCACGTAGCTGATTCACTGCTGGATACAATTTTATCTTGCCTCGTCACAGCAAAAATCAGACATTTGTCAACAGATTTACTAAAATTATCCATCTCAGTAATCTCACTGTGTTAATCTCAATATGTGCCCCAGTGCTCACTCAATTTTCAAACTCCCAGTAAAATAAAAAAAAACAATTTTCCGCATTATCACCTTGCACCAGGGGGGAAGGAAAAGTACCGGAGGTAATTTATTTCACTCTTCATCACTCTGCCCAACACCCCTGGACAGACAAAGTTGATTAAAACTCATTACAAAGGGTGTGTTAACACAAAGTCTGCTTAACAGAGCCGCTTGTAAGAGCAAGGGGACGTTCTGCTCAATTAAATAAAGCTACTGCTGTGCTGTTTATCAAAATCAGCTACTCTGCAAGTAGTACATGACTTCTCAAAAGGTACCTATTGTAGCTCTTGCAAACTCAACAAAGGTTTATTTTTTATCATTCCGAAATTTGAACCATATGCCTCAGGGACTCATTAATAGTATTGTAGCGAATACTGTTCATGCAGGAAAATCAAAATACCCCCCCACCCCCCAGCTGGATCTTGCCTCCCACTGTTCCAAAGCCAAATGGTTTCAAAGTATGTATGAAATATCTTTTCTTACTCTAGTTATTAATCCAATCTATTTTTACTCATCTGGCTATGTAAAAAATATAGCCAAAAGGATCTCTGTAAAGGTTCAGTTCCAAGCTGAAAAGACAAGGCTCAACGTGTCTTCTCTTACTCTTCAGTTTACAGCTTGGCCATGGTCATTCATTATTAATATTGTAACGAACCGCAGGCATACAGATAGTAGGAGCCGTTTGCAACAGTATAGTCCTCTACTCCCCTGTGCATAACCTGTGCTGAGCTGGCAAAACCTCTGTTGAGCAATGCAGGAGACCCAGGTTCGAGCCCATGCGGTGAAGCATGAACTGGGACGGGAGCAGAGAGGGCACAAGCCCAAAAACCCAAATTCGTTACAATATTATTAATAATATATTCCGTATTGCATTTAAATTGGAATGTTTTTACAAATTTAAGAACAGACGATACATAACATGTAAAAATAACCCTTTTCCCTTCTTTAAAGAATTCCGTGAAGAAATCCTAAATCATGAAACCATCACTTATAATTAATTCATCCAGATACACACACTCATGTCGTAGTCAACAAGTTATAATAGTGAACTATTTTTATATATTCTGTTATTTAAGAATCAAAGTAATTCTCTGATCGGGCTTTGAATCGCCTGGGTGCAGCGCACTACACGACTGTCCATTGCCTATTACCACTATTAGGACAATATATATTTTTTAAAAACGAACGTCAAATGCTTCCAAAATGTCCCCTTGTGATATTTTAGCTGCTTAGTTACACGACTACATACTAATATTACTATAAAGAGGTATTAAATCAGTACAGCTTTTTTTTCTTACCACGTATTCTTAGAAATATAATATAAGCATATAAGCTTTATAATGTTAGAACAAGCACCTTAAAACCACAACCCAATGTAAGTAACCAAGTTAAAGACTTTGTTGCATAAAATATTTATGCATAATTAAAATATTTACAGTATGAAGAAGGTGGAAGGTTGTGTACTTTTATCCAACTAAGCAATCTTGCTTTTATAAAATATACCTACTTTTTAATCCATTTAATGTTTAACATGCTATAATACACAGTTTTAAATTATTAAAAGATATTATAAACAGTATACAATTTAAATTCTGTAATTGGCAAAAGATTGTCCCTCAGCATTGACCGGGATTTGAAACTGGGTGTTTTCTGCCAACAGCCACAATGCTGCACATGAGATGTTAAGCTCACCTCATCTAAGCCCAGCTCCACCTGGTGGTATTACAAGGTATTTCACCCTAAAAAACATGCAGTTGGTTGCGGAACGTCCACTGCGTTTTAGTGCAGTATACCTTGTGTATTTTGAATGGCTGGATCTGTACCTGAAACATCTTTCCTGATTAAGATGCATTTTATGGATAGTGATACAGGCTCCCATTTATTTTGTGGCATCCAGGGTACAGAGAGAGAGATTTAACTGCAGGTAGCTTTGTATTGAGTTAGAAGGCAGCTCAGCTCTTGTGTGGCCTCGGTAGGCATATTAAGAATTTAATGCAAAGGAACAAGTAGTAGGTTTATTCCATGCTGAAAAGAGAAGAGAGAAAGCAAAATGTTTCAGCTCTGAAGCCTTCTTCAGTTGAATTTAATTAATTAATTAAATTTAATGCATAGTAGCAGTCTGGGGTTTTCTGGGTTACCAGAATGCTAGGCTGCTGAAACACCTTGTCTGTAAATACTGTGTATAATGTAACTTGTGTGTTGTGTGTTTTATGTCTTATGTAATTTATTGTACTAAATATTTCTTTTAATCAAATGTGCCTGGATTATTACTCCCCTCAACAATGCTGTAACAGAGAACAAAGAATTCACGTGCCTCTAGTTATACTAGTCGCTTGGGTATATGGTTAGAAATCAAGTTGGGGGGTTGTGAATAATTATTTCACTGATTGACTAAACCTCTTGGTCAAATCCTGATTTTCACCAGTTTTATAACCCCCCATGTGTAACAATTGTGGTGTCATTGTTTTAAAATATCTATCCAGTCCAATTTGTAACAGTACAATAAATGGCTTTGTTGTCCATTCAGCTTTGTGAATGCACAGTTGCAAATCACAGAACCTATCTTTTATCTGTTGACTTATAGACAATGTTACATTGGCTTCATGTGTGAATATAAAATACAACTCAGTCTTCTCATGCACATTTAAAATCCCTTGGGACCTGGAAGTGGGGTGATCCTGTGTATGTGCACCTTTTAAATAAATTAACCCCAGTTTTCCTTATATAGCATCCTTTGCCTGCATGTGAGAGGAGATAATAAAAAGCTTGGTCAAGCTGGCTACTGTGGGGTCTGAATTCAGGAGCAGACAAGCAGCAAGATACTCTACTTAATATTTGATATTATATTGTAGCTATATACAGGTATATACAGTATAGTCAGTCTATATTAGTAATTAAGAAACAATAGTAATTTAAAATGCAAACCGTGTCAGGGTTAGAGAAATATTAAAACAAAATGTATAAATTGGGTCTGGCCAGGCATGAGTCAACACGTCAAATTAGATGCATCATTCTGAAATGTATCCCTAGTTTGCTCTTAATGGAACTGTTTTATGACAAGCCAGACCCAGGAATTCTGGAAAGGAACACCAAGTGTATGCATTGCTTTGATCTTGATGTGAAGATCAGAAGAATTAACATTTGCACATCTTAAAATCTTGCTGCATTTCTGCTGAAGTAAAAGGATCCACACAAAAAATGTATGAAGCATCATCCTAGACACAAGTATGTACAGTATTTAAAAAACTCTCATTCATTTCAATAAGCAGGACATCTACAATCACAAACAAGCATTTAAATGGTGTACTAAAATCACATCTACTTGCTATCTATAGAATATGAAAACAATAAAATATATAAATATGCAATTTAAAGCATTCTAATAATGAGAATACTCCTGGTCTTTTTAAAGGGAAATAAAATCTTCAAAGTATAATATTGAAATATTGACAAAGGTATAAAACCACTAATTTTCCCTATGTAAGTGCAGCGGCTAAAACAAATTCATGATTAAAAGATAAAAGTACACTTCCAGGAAATAACATTATCTTGGAGTAAAGAAGACACAAAAAAATCACTTTTTGCACAGAAAAAGCTGCAGCCCATGCCAAAGGCTCACGAGATAAAATGTTTAGGTCTCCAGGACAGAATGATAAGTTATTCAAGGAGTAGTTGCAAATTTGAAGATGGGGCGGAGGAATATTACAAGAGGCGAAACTGATGTAGCCACTTAGAATGAAAGTCTTACTCACGGCAAGCTCGCTGCAGCATACTGCAATATCATTCAGCACACCAAATTTAACTTTTCACTGTCCAGAGACTATTTATAGATGGAGCTTGTGGTGCGTTAGACGTTAGTGAAACTAGCATAGTTTTAATACTGTACTTCTTTAAATCCACTGAATATGGAAAATTAATATGGAATCGTGTAACTAAATTAAAACTTTGAAAGTTAAAAATCAAGAAAAAATAACCAAAGTATAACAACCTCTCTTAACACCATTAACAATATTAATTTATTAATAATACATTAATATATGTAGTGCTAGCTAAAAATAAAAAATAAGGTACACAACAGTATTCCACCCTTTTCAAAAATATTTTCTGCATCAAAGTCTTTAAATTGGTCACTTGCAATGATTATTTTGGGATATTTTGGGGTTGTAATTACATCTGCTGCAACGTAGACAGCACATTGGTGGCTTTGTAGTGCAATTCTTAACTTTTTATTTGAAAGATAAGAAAGTCTGAGTTTAATCCTAGCCAATACAAAAGTTGTGCTTTTAACAGACTACACCTTATATACAGATGCAGCCATTCAAAATGGGTGGGGTATTTCACGGTATACCCCGGTGGGCGTGTCGCATCAAAACGCAGTATCACGCAGTATCACGCGGTGTATCGCGTCATTTGACGTCATACCGGAAAGTATCCGGAATCACCTTGTAAAACCGCCAGGAGGAGCCAATAAAGCTTAACCTCTCATGTACAGCATTTGAGCTTTTAAATTTAAACTGTGTATTACAGCATGTTAATCATCAGTCATTAAAAAGTCGGTATATTTTATGAAAGCAAGATTGCTCAGTTGGGCAAAAGTACACAACCTACCTTTATCATAAATGTTTTAATTATGCAGAAATATTTTATGCATCAAAGCCTTTACCGAAGATATTACTCATATTATTAATAATGAATGACTTTGGACAAGCTGTAAACTCAAAGTATTACGCTGGTCCACATTATTTGTAAACGTCATTTTAAATGAAAAGACTTTATTTTTTCATCGACAAAAAGTAACAACACAGCATTTCGTTGATCTAACTAACAAAGACGGGACATTAGCTAGCCAATATGATAAAGGAATAAATTACTTTTTTTGTTTATTTCTTTAGCACATTTATTTGAACATTTCCATCGATTGTACAAGCACTGAAAAACTGTCCAATCTCTAGTTCGTCTGGCATTTTCTTTTAGTATAACAGACATAAAAACTCCCTTGCTTTTAACAGAGCCTTTCATAATTTCTAACAACGAAAATTATTTAAACTGCGACACTTATCATTCAACCAGAGCTCAAATTATTACAAGGATCCTCAAGAGCACAACAAAGACTGTTTTAAAAGATACTTGTACCAGATACATGAGAATCCAAACTTTTTTATCTACGTCTTTAAAATTTATCACACAGTTACAAGTCAAATTTCAGGGGCGTCCGTATACCAGAGATTATGGTACCGCTTCAGAAGGGTGTCAGCCAGTCAGATTCCAGGACCGGAATTATCTGTTTTATAATCGAGAATATGTAAGCACGTAACTAAATAAATTAATCATGATATTAATTTAAGGACCTAATTTCCAAATCTATGTATCTATATAGCTGGTAGTATTACTGTATTTCACTTTCTTTGTAAACACATTTTGTTAACACCTGAATCGCAGGTGGATTCTGTTTTTTGGTCTGTTATGGTCTGTAGCTCAAATCCTGCTTAACTAAAAATTAGATGCGAGAACAGTATTATTGGACAATGTTGTGAGGCTCTGGCGGAATTTCTCTGTAAACTGAACAGTTATAGAGGAGACAGGTTGTGTATCGCTTCTTTTGACACTTGTAAAAAAAAACATTCCAATGTTAATGCGACACGGAAGATAATGTGGTGTATTGGTCGTTAGTGAAAAGATTTAATCATTTAATCTCTTTACTGTGCACATTTTAATCCGCTTAGTATTGAATATTTACATGGAATTTTACCACTAAAGGGAAATTTTAGTAGCTAAGCATAAAACGCAGAGGAGCATAACGAAGGTCATAAAGGTCATAAATGATATTAATTTAGGAACATAAACATATTATGTAAACTGTATGTTGCTGTTATTGGTATTTTAAAGAAAAAATATACACCAATACTCAATTTCTCCTAAAGTATATTGACATTTTTTATATTTCAAAATAACACATGTTCGTACTGTATGTACAGTACACAACGGTACCACAGGTTGAACTTTAGGGCGCAAATCCACCCGAACCCAAAAGCCCAACATATTAATGTGCATTCGCCTGACACTGCGCGGTTTTCATCATTGTCTGCGGGAGTAGTTTTTAATTCAGTTTGAATAATAACTGTACGTACTGTCTTCATATTTGGCCAGGGCTTTAAAGAGAGGGCGTGCCAAAATTTTTCGGTGCCGTCGTCTGCGCTTTAAAGGTACCCCTGTCGCGGAAGAATTTGACCTCGGAACGTTCACCCAGCGTAATTATTGTTTCATTGCACTTTGACAGATTGTCTTTAAAACAGTTGTTGTCAGAATATCCCCACCTCCAAACAAGAACAAACACGTCTTTTTTCCCCAATCAGAGGGGTGTCAGCCAATCACCATTCTGAAGCCCTACTGTAATCTCTGGTATGGGGAGACCCCAGAATTCTGTCCCATAGTTTAGATAGATGATAGATACTTTTATTGATCCCGTGAGGGAAATAAAGTAAATCATTTTCATTTTAGGAAATTATTAAAGGCTCAGTTAAAAGCAAAGAAGATTGTCTGTTATAGTGGACATAAAAACAAGAGTTTGCTGCAGCCTTATTAGAAACCCAAATTTAACAAAAAATCGCTGGCATTATATCCTAGAAGACACAGACCGGCGCCAGACCGGGAGAATGCCCGCAGCGTAAAAGAAAATGCCTGATGAACTAGGGATTGGACAGTTTCCAAGTGCTTGTACAATTGATGGAAATGTTCAAATAAATGTGCAAAAGAAATAAACAAAATAATCATTTATTTCTTTATCATATTGGGTAGCTAATGTCCTCTCTTTGCTAGTTAGTGGTGACTATGTTCTCAGGCGGAAGATGTAAACAGCTTAATTTTCATGTTAAATAATTTTTTTAAATTAAAATTCATTCTATACAGCAATCGCATATTTGAGTACCGTTTCAGGGGAGAAATGGAAGACTGGTGTGTATTTTTTCTTTAAACTACCAAGACCAGCCATACACAGTACAGTTTACATACAGTAATGTTTATGTTCCTAATTTAATATCGTTTATGACCTTCAGATGCGTTATGCTCCTCTTCTTTTTATGCTCAGCTACTAAAATTTCCCTTTAGTGGTAAAATTTCATATAAATATTCAATACTAAGCGGATTAAAATGTGCACAGTAAAGAGATTAAATGATTAAATCTTTTCACAACCGACCAATGTACCACGAGTGCCCCTGTCGGTCATTTTGGCCAGCCAATCACTTACCGCGGTGCCCTGCGGTGGCTTGTGGGTAGTTTCCCGTATCGCGGGTTTGTACCGTACATTTTGAATGGCTGCATCTGTACAGGCCTCTCTCTTAATAGTAAACGTAAGACTTCATGAGTCAACTATCAGTAAAAGATTTAATAAATGTGGCTTTAGTAGAATGATAGCCAGCCTCCAAGAAGAATATTGTTTTCAAAAAAGTATTAGAATGAAAATCAAGACTTTTGGCACAATGTGCTCTGGACAGAAGAGTCAAAGGTTGTTTGACCTTATTGCAGGCTGTGCTCTCTCAAGGGAATACAGTATATTCTGTACTGTTAGAGTCAAGCTACAGTATATTTGAATTCAAGCAAAAGAATATGATTATCTATACCTGTGTACTGTGATTTATAGTATAAAAAGCTTTAGTAAAAGTTTCATCTGATACTCCCATAGACAACATTGATTTTTATTAAAAGAACAAATCAAATGGTAATCACAGTATTAATTGTGTGAACATTTTCTTTTTGTAAATCATTTTTGGGAGTTAAGAGATGTAATCAGCTCTTCAGGGTGCATTAATTAAATTAGTTAAATATACATTTGAGTATCCCTTTTCTACAAGAACAGGCATAAGTTGTGGCACTGATAATGTACAGTATGTCTCTTTTAAAAGGGACTCTTTGTTTCCATAGAATTCTCTCTGCTTGCAGCTATTATTTCTCTTGAGGGTTTTTAGAGATGGAAAAAGAGTACTAATGTCGTTTAAATATTTATACTTCCTATCCTATACTACTGCTTTACCGGCTTTACTTGCTAAACATGTTGTGTATCAGAAATGGAATTCTGTCATCTTTGAAATGCTTTTAAGACCAAGGGATGTCCAATGTCTATGGTTTCTGAGGAAAGAAGCTCACACAGGGAGCATCTTGTAGTGCATTACAAAGCATTTATTTGAAAATGTTATAAGGAATTTATGTTTTTACTGGAATCCAAACACTTATGAATATCAATCCCAGTAGAAGACTAAAACAACATTATTTAGTTTCAAATCATTAAATATTGTGTTATGCCTCAGAGTAGCTAACAGAATGTGTCTAAGGCAGATCTGCTGTTCAATAGTTCATTTTTTATTATTTGAGAGGGCTAACAAAGTATGTTTTTTATTGCATTTTAATGCATTACATTTCCTGAAACCTCTGAAATGGTTGAAATATAAGAAATGTACCTTCTGCATTAACTCTGTGTAAAGTCTTTCATCTCGCAATGCAACCACTACCAACCTCTCAGTAAAAGCCAGCTCCATCTTTGACTGTGCATAGGCTTTCAACAGCAAAAATCTCACTACATTATTATGACAGCTATTTATAAATAATACTATTAAAATTAATATATACTTCTTGTTCTAATCCAAATTAGGACATTGAGAGACAACATTTGAGATAGATAAATATGTCTGATGTAATGTCTGAGGACTTGTCCTGTTGGAAATTAAGTAAATACTGTATGACAGACAGAAAACAAACAAGATTAAGAGCAAACATTATAAATCATACGAGGTTACTCACAAAATGCATTCAGACATCTCAGCTAAAATAGCTTTCACTGTTTTGGTATGTTTTAATACTAATGTATAGCTTATTTAATAAAATTGCACTTTAAATTTAATAAAATGACTATGGGCTGAATTCAAACAGTGTATCTAATTGAAAAAAAAATACTGTTAGTTTATTGAAACAAACCTTGCAGAGAAGACAAATCTAATTTATTCCTCATCTCTGGTAGGCACATCCCATTGAGTGAGCATAGAAGAGAGGAGTTCAAGCTACAGTTGTTGATTTAATGTGATGTTTTGCTATTTATTGTGATTGCAATAATAATCTGGATTTAAAAATGTTTATAAAATAATGCCCTAAGTGTTATTCAGTATATGAGGTTATGAGGACTCACTTTAATTATCATTTGCAAAAGTAGCACAAGTATTACACAAGTATTTTCCTCCTTAATTTTAAATACATACCATTTTCTCTACTGGAGAAAGCAAACAAACAAAAATTATTTGCATAGAGAAAAGAAATGATACAATATACATGTGATGAAAAACAGTAAGGGACATTCTCAGTTCCTAAAAACAGAAAAACATATAACTTGATATGTAATTAATTTTGTGCCTGAATAGCTGCTGATTATATATTTCACATAACGTATGTCATATATTTCACTTCTTTAAATTTTGACTGATTATTTTGAGATATTGCATAACTAAATAATAGAGGTACCATGTTTTAAAATGTAAAATTGTAAATTATCAGAAGGGAATAATTAATAAAAAGAGGCAAATTACAGCATGATGGTTGTATGTGCAAAGTTTATTTTACTCAACAAGGAGCAATGTGATGTTATCATATTCCTTTCATATTTCAATATTTTATATTGCATTGTGACTAAACGTAAATACAATAAAATATTACATGTTTACTGTATTTTTAATTATGCCAGCAGCCATGTCACCCTGCAACTTACAATTAGCAGCCCACTGAAGCTAAGCAGGTGTGAGTCTGGTCAGTACCTGGATGGGAGACCTCCTGGGAAAAACTAAGGTTGCTGCTGGAAGAGGTGTTAGTGAGGCCAGCAGGGGGTGCTCACCCTGCGGTCCATGTGGGTCCTAATGCCCCAGTATAGTGACAGGGACACTATATTGTAAACAAGTGCCGTCTTTCGGATGAGACGTAAAACTGAGGTCCTGACTCTCTGTGGTCATTAAAAATCCCAAGGTGTTTCTCGAAAAGAGTAGGGGTGTAACCCTGGCGTCCTGGCCAAATTTCCTATGCCTCCTAATAATCCCCCTCTATGAATTAGCTACATTACCCCCCACTCCGACGCAGGCGGAGCGACGCGCCGGTTGGAGTATTCTCGGTCGCATTTAATGACAATGTCAGCTCAAAGATTTGGTTCAAACCACCAAATGGAGACGGGCGTGCCGACAAGCGGACCCTGCTGATGCGGGATTAACACTAGGATGAGAGACTGTATTTTTAATTATATTTAAAATTATATTTAATTTCTGTCAGATATTTTTATTATTGTTTTCTTATACTTCCTACATACATCTCTATGCAGGGAAAACAGTTGCACACACTGAATACTATAAGTGGATGAAAATAATATAGCATTTTTATTCTTGCTTATAGACACAGCTACTTATATTCGGAGCATCAAAAGAAAATGATTACTCTATATATGAATGTTTTTAGAAAGATATATACATCTGGATATTCATTGTCTTCCATTGCATCACATTGATTAATTGATGGGTGCTGCTTCTTTTCCTTGGGATGCCTAACCATAACCACAGTGCTTCCCACTTCGGGGAGAGCTAACTACGCTCATCCTACTCTTCAGAGCCAGCTACTCATCTACACCTTCCTTAATATCTCATATCCTAATCTTTAAACCTTGAGAACCAAGACTCATTTCTTTACTACTCTGAAGAGTTATTCTCCTACTCAAACCTCCTCTGGAGTATGTAAATGTAAGTTCTGATTTTCCCCTATGGAGAATTCTTGATCGTATATTCCCTTACTGGGGAAATTTAAATCCTCCCAGGGATTCATAACCAGCCAAGCTGACCAGTAACTGACAATAGTTACTTTCCCCTTACAGAATAGTAGAGAGAGATAACCTTATCTAATCTGGTAGTATAAGTATAAGATCAACCTCTGTTGGTTGATCTTGTTTGGCCAGGCCTGCCCTGCCTTCTTTACCTTACCAGTGGACCTGAAGCTACAATTGCAGTGTGCACTTTGAGGGGAAAATGTGCTTTCACTCGGATTTCACTCACAGGATTCCTCGAAATATGCTGATTGCTGTACACACATGCATTACACGGCATTCCATGAGGGATGTCTTTTCATCCAGCATTCACAGAAATCACTTCTTCATCTCTCTTCCTTTATCATTAAGGACAGCTTGCAATTCCTCTTAACAGACTACAAACGATAAAGCCAATTTTTTATGCTCCACTTAATGCACATAGATACATGAAAATAGACCTGACAAATAAAAATGCACCAGGACGCAGGGCCTTGTGCACTGCTGCTCTAATGATGCAGAGCTCACTGCTGGTGTTGACTGAAGCTATGACTATGATGGTCTTGTAACAGAAGAGACAAGCAGATGTCAGACACACGTCAAAAATGCAGATATTGTCTTGCCTTGAGGCCCAGTGTCCTGGTTCATTTTTTATGATTCAATTCTATTTTACAGCATGTGTACACACATTATTCAAATTACTGATGAATAAAACAGCTAACTCAGAAGAGATGTTTTCTTTTCTGCAAATAAAGATAATTTATTGGCAGTGGTGTAATTATTAAAAATGTAACAGTAGCCATTAATAAAATTATACATATTAATCCACTCAAATGTAGATAGCAGTAAAATGGTAGTGAAAGTACTGTAATGGGATAATAGTTTAATGATTGTTTGTTTACTGTGGAGAAAATTATTATAAATTAAAATATGCCCAAATGCATTCATGATAAAACCGTATACAGTAAGTAAGAAATTTGCCTAGGCCACAAGGATTACTCTTAAGCCTCTCCAGTGTAGATTTGGCTGTGATAGTACTAATAGTGTAATGAACTATGCTGAGTTTGTGTCAGATGTAAGAATTTGTATTTAAACAAAAATGTTTCACTTTTGTTCTGTGTGACCGTAAAACCTTTTGCCATATGTTTGCAGTTTCACTGAAGTACTTAATTACAAACCCCATGGAGGATTTAAGATGTTTATAATTCAGTACCAAACAAGTCTAACAAGTAGAGTGATCAGGATATTGTTGACCCATGGACATTTTCTCCTATCTCACTCACTGAGCTGTGAAACTCAGTATTCAGTATTCCTTGTCATGAGGAAATGGCTACTACTGCAGTGAAAGATTAAAGGATGGTAATTGTAGTACTGTAACAGTGGATGGAAAATAGTTGTTAAAGTGTAGTTAATACATTGAATAATGTTGCATGGTGAGTTTACCTCCAAAAACAATAAGCCAGTTTCTACAGTTGCCATTAGCGGCCTCACACATTTATAAAATACAGTGACCATAGTACTGTTGCACATAAAATCTCTGCTGAGACAAACAATTGGCATTTATCATGTGTCAGTCTCAGCTCTTTTCATTTTCTTTTTAAAGTATACAGAGCATCAGAAGAAACATATTACTTATACCTGCAACAGACACAAAAAGCAACTATCAGGAAAATGTCAAAATGCTTTTGAAGCAGGTGCATTTATATTTTACTGACCGGACATGAGATAGGTAAATCTATCATACAAATCTTTTCATTAACAGTGTTGATCAACAGAGGGTCTACTGTGAAAGACACAAGCTAGTAGCATGTGGCAGTGTAAGCAATATAAGCTGTACATCTGTCACATACGCTTTGCACCAGATTGCAGATATTGTCTTGTGGGACTTTGTCCCATTCCTCTCATAAAACTTAAGTCACACAGAAAAAAAAAGCATTTCACTGGTCTTTGATGCCAAAATGTCACCCATCAATCCATATTATCACAAAAATTTTGAATAAGACTAAAATCAAGTAAGTAGAGTATCCGGATATTTATACATTGTATGATTTATTATATATTGTATAATTATCAAAGTGTCTTCTTGCAAAAATGCTGCTATTACATGAACAGTATAAAGATGGACACAGGATTGAAAGAAATACTGGTAGTAAAATGTCTTCTGTGTCCTGCTGCAGTGTTGAAAAGACAGTATTACTATCCATCTTTGGGATGGCTAACAAAGTTTAAGATATGCTACTTTCTCACATTTGGTGTGCCGGTGAACAGGAGTCTGCTGATACCAGTGCTGAGAAAGATTTTTGCTCTATTGCTCTATGTTTGCTCTAAGAAACATGTGGAAGAGCATGACCTAAACCGAGACAATATTTACATTGCAGAAAAGACAGGGCTTCTGTGGCAGTGTCTTCCATCAATTACATTGGTTGGAGGAAAGGAGAATGTTGCATTTAGTCTTAAGCAGAATAAAGAATGTCTGACATTGATAGTGTGTAGTAAGGCTTCTGGCACACCAACAGATGATCAGAAAGCACTATAAGTCTAGGTCATTCAAGGACATTACACACCTTCCAGTGGAGTGTTGTGCCCAGTTGAACTCATGGATGGACTTCCATGATTTCCATGGATTCACCATGTTTTTGTCCCTCGTGTGAAATAACATTTATATAAGAAGGGGCTCCCAAAAGACAATAAAGTTGTATTGTTTCTTAATAACTGCCATGCTCACTTGGCAGCAGAGGAACTAGATTGCAGGGACATTTTTTGTGTGTACATACCCCCTAACATAATAAGCCTGTGTAGTGGCAATGCTTATTAATAAGACAGAATTAAGTGTTGCTGTGCTTTCCTAAATGAGGCCCCTTCTCTCTTTCTCATCTCTGTGGTGCAGCCACAGAGAAGCTATTCATGCAGTTCTGATTTAAGGTGTTTTCTCTCAGATAAGAAGCAGCTCCCAAATGGGGATGTGCCCAGCCTTGCCTGGCTATTGTGATCAATGTCCATTCCTGGCGCCTATCTGTCAGTGAGATTCTTGGCAACATCTGGACTGTGGTCCTAGATGTCAGAGGTCACTGTTACTCATCTTTCACCTTGACCAACCAATCAGGAACCTGTAGGTCGTGGTAACCCCACGTGGGTCTGAAATGTCCACTAAACCTTCGACCAATCATCACCTGTCTTGGTTCTGGTTTAAAAGACACTGCCCAGCTCAGAAGCTTTGCTTCCCCGGCCATTTTCACACCCTTAGACAATCACGTGATGGCCAATTTGTCTGTACTGGGACTGGAATCTTGTTTCAGAATGCCCGTATGTAAATCGCTAGCCAACGTGGATGCTTAGCTTGATTACCAGAGAATACGTTTGCACTCTTGTCGACAACCTGAATAAGTTTTTATTCAGCAGCAGCGCTACACCGGAAGCAAACAAAGTTTCTTCCCCCTAAAGAGTGACTTGCTCGGATCCGCGATCACCCTCTGTGCATAGAGACTTTCTACAAGTCAGCCGGACTACCAGTAGGTCCCTGAAAGAGACACTGTCAGGCGCACCGCCACAGCAGAAATCTCTCCTCCTAATTCGTCCAACTCCGAGCTGCACCCTAACTGGTTGGCCGGGAGCCAGAGGATGCCAGGACAATGCCTATTGAACTCCGCAGCATTTAATGACTGGCATTTCCATTAATGTGTTAAAAATAAACCTTAAATTGTTTCTTAAAACAAAGTTTCTTATTTGAATAACATACCTTCTATACAACATTTGGTCTTTTGCACTATACAGATTAAAAGCAGTTTTTGCTACAATTTGACTTCATTTGTCTCTATATTTTTTGTAAATTTCCCAAATTTGTCTTGAGAATGTAGGACAATTAAAATGTAAGAGAACTGATGTATCACACTAGATTCCTTATATTGCTCTTCAGAGATTAGAATTTTAGTGTGAGGATTAAATGCACATTTAATATCCATATTCATTAAAATTTCAAATGAACAAAAACGTTCTCAAATATTCCTAGTGCATTATTTCATTTTCCGAAAACTTTAGAAAGTCAATGTCTCTTACATCTTAAAACAGTTATAAATATATTGTGGCTTCAGGCTTCATTCTAGGACTTTTAAGGCTTTAAGAAAATGTCATAAAAATAAAGTATATTTACATTAAAATGTATCACCAATTGAATGTAACAGAAGGTATCAACACATTAATACAGAAGTCTTTGAACAAGCTGTACAGTGAAGCTGTATAAAAGAAATAATAGATAATTTTTTTTTGTCCAGGCTGGCAATGTGAACTGAATATGTGGTAACTAATTTGCTTAATAAATTTGTGACAATGTCATCTCCTACTCAGATACTAATAACGTAGTATGTCTTCTACCATTACTCATGATAAAAATGAAATTGCTCCACCACTGTAACACAAATGTTTATTGTGAAGAATCAGTTCTAGCTCAATATTTCGCCCATTTTGCCATGTGCAGCCATATCATTTTGACGTGTGCTTCTCCCCTTTAGATAAACTGTAAGAGTGTTTTGTCAGTAATTATATTCATAGTATCAATTTAGTAAAACAAAAATGGTCCTAAAATGTACTGTAATGCAAATTTGAAAAATAGGTTGTAAATCAGGATGGCACGGTGGTAAAGTGGCAAGCATTGCTGCCTCACAGTGCTGGGGCCCTGGGTTCAATTCCTGCGGTGCTACAGTATCTGCATGGAGCTTGTATGTTCTCCCATTGTTTATGTGGGTTTCATGTAAGTGCTCTGGTTTCCTCCCTCAGTGCAAAGACATACTGGTAGGTTAATTTGCTTCTGGAAAAAATAGACCTGATGTAATTATGTGCATGTTTGCACACATATATGGCTGGCATCTTATCCAGGGTGTAATCTGCCTTGTGCCCATTGCTTGCCAGGATAGGCATCAGCTCCTCCATGACACTGTTTTGGATAAAGCAGTTAGAAAATGGATGGATGGTTATAAATTTAATACAAGAAAAAAATCAAAGGCAAACCACTTTAAGAAAATAAATGCTGCAATTTTGGTTTTGTCATTGTCCTGACCTCTCTCAATACTGTCCAAATGATGAAATAACAGACATAGTTAATGTCACTATACCTTTCACCGATAGTAATGACTACCTTGTCAATTTTTCTCCAAGCTCATTTTTATAGTAAATATCCACAATGTTGATTACATTTTCCTAGACAATGATCAAAAGCTAGATAATTCTTCACACTGCCCCTGTATCTTTCTGGTGTTACATTTGGATTTCCAAACTGAATTAAATGAAGAGCTATATTTTCTTTACCTTTTTTGTTTGATATGTTTGATAAAATCTTCAAGGTCTGATTGTAAAAATATTAGAGAATGAAGCTTTCAAAACATTTCAAAATTGTTCTTTTTGTCTTTACATGTTTTTCCTGCTCATTTGTTTGCTGTCCTTTCTTTTCATGCTATCCTTCCTCTTTATTTCTCAATCCTGTGTTCACACAATCCATTCCACTGAATCTCAGATCCCATGTCTGTCCCTTTCCAACATATCACTTAATTTAATTTTTGCACTTGTGTACTTATGCCCAGTATGAACAAATGACAAATAGGTTAGTGTCTTCAGCCCCCAATTCCTCCAATTTAGTCCCTGCTGCTGTCACGGACGTCCAAAGGGACTAACCGTGGGGAGCAGGAGAGCGGAAAAAGACCCATGTGCGTAGCGGCGAGACGGGAAAAAGGCCCGGGCTCATAGTGCAAAGAGTTCAGGAATGCCGTATAGAAACCTATGCCCTCAGAGAGCGGACGTGGGGCGCCCTGGTGCTAGGCGGGTCTCAGGACATCCGAACGTCAATGCTGAGCGAGGGCAGAGTGCAAGACCCGGAAATATATAGCCCAAGGGAAAGAGAGGGACCGGAAGGACAGCAGACCGGAAACTAAGGACAGGACAGAGAAGGAGCACCCTCTGGCTGCAGAGGGCGTGACAGCTGCTCCTGATACTATTTTTGGCCCTGTGACTCTCCAGCATCATACCTTTAGCTTAGTCAGCAGATTTCCTACCACCATTGATCTTTTCTTGGTCTCCCACCAGTCATCACACCTCTAACTACCTTGGAACTACTTGGAATACATTCTCGTTGCTCATAACACTAAAGCTCCATTCAAACTTTATCTCTACTAAAATCCCTACCAACTGAACTTTTTTTCTTCCTCAATTCAAAGCTTTAATTCTGCTCTTCCTAATAGTTGGCTTTCTACCCCTATATAACGTGACCAACATGACCCAAAATCAACAACTTTGGTGCCTTTAGCCCCAGTTTCCTACATTTCGGCCCCTGCAGTTCTTGAAATTTTCTCAACCTTGGATGGATCCTAAATTCTCTGTCTGGCTCAGACAGTATGTGTCCTGCAATGTCTTTTCTATTTTCCCTTCCTTGGTGTCTAACACAGCTTAATGGAAGTTTCTATTTTATAACCCCTTCTAGTTTCACAAGATTTTTCCCTACATTCCTCTATACAGCCTGCACTCTTTCCATCTTACCCTCCTTTTTCAGCTCCAGTTTATAAGACTTCTCCCTCTCTGCACTCTTCATGTCCCTCCAAATGCTTTGTGTAATATGCTGTACTAACATATGCAGCACTCTGAAACTGAAGACAGGATCCAATAGCAGATAAGTGAGGAGCTGGAAAGCCAAGTGCACAGACAGTGAAACACAGTCCAAGGCCAAATTTAACAGGCAAGGGTTGAAGATGTGACCTCAAAATCAAAGTGCTGAAGGAGAATCCAAAAATCAGAGAATTACTGTAAGTAGGTAGCACAATTAGAAAGCCAGAGCAAGCACAGGTAACAAGACAGAGAGTAATCTGAAAGTCAAAGTCAAAACACCAAAATCAATCAAAAGGAGGAAACTAATGGAAAAATGCAAAGACCAGGTGAAAAACACACTGTCATCCTCATCACCACATATGAGGGGCGAGCTTGGATTTAAACAATAGCCATCTACCTGTCATTCAGCACCAGTTGCCTGGGTCATTAATTTGACAGAAGTCGTGTACCACCTGGAGGCAGTTTGCACCCCACCTACCTCAGGTGTTTCAAGACTACATAAACTGTAATCTGGCAGTTCTCTGAAGCTCTGTTATAGAGTTCACTACATTTTAAGCTTCACTCCAAGTTCTCAAGTTCTTATTTGCATCCTGGACTTTGCTTATTCTTGTTTATGACTCTGGCCCATGTTTGCCTGGACCACGCTTGCCTGCTTTTGTTGCTTGTTGCAAACAGTGTGCTGTGCATTCAGACAGCTGCTTGCCTGCTTGTCAATTTGTATATGCCTGCCCTTAGATTTATTTCATGAAAACATGTTGCTGCTTTAATATCACCTCAGCAAAACATTACATCTTAATGTTACAGTGCAGTGTAATGTCTACTTTATCAGCAAAGTTTTCAAGCGGCAGATGTTAATTTAGCCCATCTTCTTATTCACTGCACCTTTCAAACTCAAACTGTTGACTGCAGCCCTGTCTGTCATGCTAAAATCTACTGGCCCTTGCTTGTCTTCTATCCTTACAATCAGAGAATTTCATCTTGCTTTCAGCATTTACAGAAATACTGTACTCTGTTTATCCTAATTGATTGCAAGAACTCAATGACTACTATAACATTACTCTTAATATACAATATATGTTAATCTCAGTGTTTTTTTTTTCTACAGATATGACAAAACATTTTTAAATAAGCTGCAGCTCATCTAGAACCAGTGTTTCTATTGTGGAGCCCTGGCAATAGAAATGGAAATGCATTTGTGTGAACATTAAAAATAAACCTGTCTCCAAAAGAGTTGCTGTGTTAGCCTTAAAAAGGGAAAGTTAGTAAACAATTACTTTTTTTAAAAAAAGGCTTTCAATAGCATGTCATAATACTTTGTACAGTAGCTGTGTCAATATTTTTTTAACTAAAGATGTGATCTAAGCAGTTTCACGTTGTATTTAAAGTTTCAATCTATTTTTCAAGGCACTCATTTTAAAAAGGTTAACCTACTGGAATGTTTTTAGATTGTGGGAGGAAAGCCATGCAAATACAGAGAGAAAATGCAAACTCCACACAGAAAGCACCTCAGGAACTGAAATCAAGGGCAGCTCCATAACGTTACCCTCATGTACATGAAGTTCATACCCCCAGCTGAAATAGCACAAGCAATGACTCCCACCACATTTTGTTCCTCAGATAAAGCATTTTCTTTCTCAGGGCATGATGTCATTCTGTGATATTCCTATATTATAATGTTATGAGTGCTATATTATAATTATGATGCCACACTTTGATCTTTAAATTAAATATATCCTCACCCCCACAATTGTATTTTAAATCTAATGTAATTTTAGAAATATATGTAAATGTGGCAGCAAATACTTCAAAAATTAATAAGCTTATTTTTTTTGGAAACATCATGATTGTTACACAACAGAGTGAAACTTGACATAATTTATTACCGTTGTTAATTTAAATTAAATAATTTGTCCTAATTAGGAGAAACAAGTAGGCTGGATAGTTATCATATAATCTACAACTTACTAGGGTAGTCTACAAATTACTTTCTCAGTCTTTCTGGGGTAAGGTAGTGGGGCTGAAGTTGCTGTTTCCTGAACCTCTTCCTCAGTTTAATATCTGATACACCCCAGTACATTTTTGCTGCTATGGGCTTAAGAGCTCATGAACGTAACGTGAATATTTAGCATATTGTGATATATAAAATTAGTTAAAAACATGAACATAGCATACATATTATTTATTAGATTTTATTATTATTTATTATTATTATTAATTTAAGATTTTAATTATAAAATATATTATAGAGTGTCTTAAAAATGTCATATTTAAAAGCAAAATAAAATGTACTGTAAAAAACCTAAAAAATGGCCAGATTTAAACAAAACCTTTGAGTAGTTATTTGAATGGATTTGTTGCATACTGTAACTTACCTTATGGTCATTTTCATTTATAACCATGAAATACAGTATACACACCATATACACACCACCAGGAAGTCAACCTGCGGATTTTAGGGGAATGGGAGATCCTAAGCTAACGCAGCATTAGTGAGCGTATCCTGAACATACATTTTAAATATTAAACTGAAAATATTTAACCATCTCTATAGCTGACCTAGTGATCATTTTATTAACAATTAGGTTCATTTTCCATTATACATTAAAGTGGAATTACGAAGAAAATAAAAATGGTTGTAAACTGTTCCAAAGTCTTATAGCCAGCTTTACAGCATAAGGAGCTTTTGGTTTGTGCTTCTTCAGATGAGGAGAGTGCTAATAAAAGAGTGCAGCCCATATCCAGTTTCCCCGCATTTTGAGGAGACAATGCAACCACCAAAGCACGAGACAACTCCAATGTTACAAGAAAAAAGTTAAACAGAAATAGGTGCTAAGCAAAAAAGCACTTTAACAAGTTTGGTTTAATTTAAAGCCAGAATTATATAAACTTCTAGAAAAAGGGGTAGCAAAAAACGTATGTATGAAAATTTTAGATTTAAAATTTTATCATTTATACAGATGCAGCCATTCAAAATGCACGGTACAAACCCGCGGTACGGGAAACTACCCACAAGCCACCGCAGGGCACCGCGGTAAGTGATTGGCTGGCCAAAATGACCGACAGGGGCACTTGTGGTGCATTGGTCGGTAGTAAAAAGATTTAATCATTTAATCTCTTTACTGTGCACATTTTAATCCGCTTAGTATTGAATATTTATATGAAATTTTACCACTAAAGGGAAATTTTAGTAGCTGAGCATAAAAAGAAGAGGAGCATAACGCATCTGAAGGTCATAAACAATATTAATTTAGGAACATAAACATTACTGTATGTAAACTGTACTGTGTATGGCTGGTCTTGGTAGTTTAAAGAAAAAATACACACCAGTCTTCCATTTCTCCCTAAACATTTTAAGCATGAAAGTTTTATGAAACGGTACCCAAATATGTGATTGCTGTATAGAATGAATTTTAATTTAAAAAAATTATTTAACATGAAAATTAAGCTGTTTACATCTTCCGCCTGAGAACATAGTCACCACTAACTAGCAAAGAGAGGACATTAGCTACCCAATATGATAAAGAAATAAATGATTATTTTGTTTATTTCTTTTGCACATTTATTTGAACATTTCCATCGATTGTACAAGCACTTGGAAACTGTCCAATCCCTAGTTCATCAGGCATTTTCTTTTACGCTGCGGGCATTCTCCCAGTCTGGCGCCGGTCTGTGTCTTCTAGGATATAATGCCAGCGATTTTTTGTTAAATTTGGGTTTCTAATAAGGCCGCAGCAAACTCTTGTTTTTATGTCCACTATAACAGACAGTCTTCTTTGCTTTTAACTGAGCCTTTAATAATTTCCTAAAATGAAAATGATTTACTTTATTTCCCTCACGGGATCAATAAAAGTATCTATCATCTATCTAAACTATGGGACAGAATTCTGGGGTCTCCCCATACCAGAGATTACAGTAGGGCTTCAGAATGGTGATTGGCTGACACCCCTCTGATTGGGGAAAAAAGACGTGTTGATCTGCTATACATACTGTACCAGGAAGAGGATTTCTTTCTATTCGAAACGTGTATTTTAAAAGTTTAATTTAGAAGTAAAAACCTTACAGCGTACACAGATTTCTAAACTGATCAGGAGGAAGAAAAATCACCCGTGTTTCGTGCATAAAAAGTGGTTATTAACTATCGAAACCTGTTTTATTTTTTATTTTTATTTAGATTAAGAGTTCCCGTCACCCCCATTCCCATTTAAATCACAAACCTGTGTTTAATTAAATGTTTTTAATTAAATGTCTTTTTACGTAAATCGTTATCTTTGTCTCCTGCATAATAATGTTCACCACTCTGTCCAGCAAATTAATAATAAACTTTATTTTATATAGTGTTTACGAATAAGTAACTAGATTGCTCATAAACCTCATCATTTATTCTACATAAACACAGCGTAATTGCTCTCTGAAAATGCTTTTTCTTTTTATTTAGGCTCAGATTTCAACTATAGATTGTACACTAATTACTAGCAGTAAATACTGATGGTTTGCTCCCTCTTACCACAAAAATATTAAAAATAATGTATTGTAGCTGGGATGAACTTTTTTTGGAACGTGTCTCTACCTGCTGCGACTCGGAACTGGTTAAAGATGACGACAACTCAGGCACCCAGAGATGGGGCAGCGTCTTTCGGCCTCCATAACTAAAATGCCAAATAGGAGTAGTTTTTAATTCAGTTTGAATTATAACTGTACGTACTGTCTTCGTATTTGGCCAGGGCGCCAAACTTTTTTGGTGCCGTCGTCTGCGCTTTAAAGGTACCCCTGTCGAGGAAGAATTTGACCTCGGAACGTTCACCCAGTGTAATATTGTATTTCATTGCACTTTGACAGATTGTCTTTAAATCAATTGTTGTCAGAATAGCCCCACCTCCAAACAAGAACAAAATTGCAACGATTTTATTAACTGGCTGTTTCAGTAACCTAAAGTATATATCTAAAGTAATAATTTAACAATATATATAAATGTTTTAAGATATGTTTATGTTGTGAATGTCTGTAGATTGTATCTTATTTTTAGTTTTTGTTTTCTTTCAAATGGCCTTGCAGATCAGATACTGTATCAAGGAACAAAACAATTATCGCGCCCAGCTCCTCAATGGAATCGCTTTAACATGCTAATGCGTTGGTGTAACACTCTGTGTCTACAGTACATTGTGAACAAACCGGTTTCACTGGTATTTTCAACCCCCAACCAATGTTGTTTCATCGGTTGTTATCCACCGGTTGGACTGGTTGCAGCAAGTGACCTCGCCGCTGGAGGGCACCCGCCACCCCCGGCACAGCACCCTGTCCCTCACGCCCAGGTCAAGGCAACCACCCACTTGCTGCAACCAGTCTAACCCCAGGATACAGTCGTCGTGGACTGGGGCAAGGTAGAAGGGGTGTTTCACCCTTGCAGCCCCAAAGTGCACGGTGAGCGCCCTGGGGGTCTGGCTGCCTCGGTGCCCGGCAGGACACCAGGCTGCAGCAGGGTGATGGTCGAACCGGTGTCGACAAGGGGCTGGCAGGGTCTGCCCTCGATGAGGCAGGGAAGAAATAAGCCCCGGCTGTGGCCAACCCTTCCCACAGCAGGCGGGGTGAAGCACTCTTTCTGGCTTTCCGGAGCGGGGGTAGCATCGCTCAAGGGCGGCCTTCCCCCCCTTAGGCCGCCCCTCTTCCGTTTCCCAACGGCCTCCGGAGTCCCTGGGGATCCAGCGCCTGGCACTCCCGGGCGATGTGCCCCCTCTCCCCACAGCGGTGGCAGATGACCAGCCGTCATCACTCCCCCAGCATCACCGCGTTGGTCGTCTCCTCCTCCCCATCTGATTCCCCGTGCACCCCTCCGTTGGTGCCCACCGGTCTCCTCGAATACAGCATCAGCCTGCTCAGCCAGAGCCAGGGCCTGCTCCAAGAGGACAGGCGTGGCCAGCATCACATGGCGCTGCACCTCAGTCGGCACCAGGGCCCAGAGAAACGCCTGGAGCGCTATCTCCCGGTGGGCATCCGCCATGTCTGCAGCGACTGGACCCAGTGGCTCTCCCGCTAGGCAGCAGCATTGGGCCAGCCTTGCCCACAGCAGTTCCGGCGCCTCCCCTCTCCTGCCAAAAAGCCTCCGGAGGGCCGACGCCAACACCGCGTAGTTGTACCGATGGTCCCCGGGTACATCCAGCAATGCCTGGCAGGCCTCCCCTCCAGGACGGCGGCGAGGTGGCCCACCATCTCCACCTGAGACCAGCCGTTTGCCCAGGCCACCATCTGGAACTGGGCCTCAAACATCTGCCATGGGATCTCCCCCTTATAACGGCTCGGTCTCACCAGCACAGGCTGGAGCAGGGGTGGCGGGCTGGACCCCGCTGGTCTGGCGTCTCCTTCCTGCCACATGGCCTGAGGCGACCCGGGAAAGGGCCCCCCTTCCACTGAGTAGGTCACCGTGGGGTAGCCCTGATAAGGGCTGTGGCCACTGGCGGTGCTGAGGGGTCGTCCCGGCCCCTGGTGGCTGCTGCTCGCCCCCAAAAGGCGCTTTAGGGGGTCACTCGGCTGCTGGGGGAACCGGCGCTTCTCTGAGTCCGACATCATCGGCCGTTCACTGTCCATCCTCCGCTTCTAACACCAATGTAATGAATTTGGGTTCGTTGAGGACGAACACAAAGACTCAAACCTGTGGAGTTAAAAACTGCGCTTTATTTCTTCTACGTCACCACCCGCCAGCAGCACTCCTGCGCCCAGACGAGAGAGAAACACAAGACAAACCCGCCAAGAGCGCGGGCCCGAGAGAGAGAGAGAGAGAGAGAGAGAGAGAGAGAGAGAGAGAGAGAGACAAAAAAAAAAATGTTTGGGACACAAAAAAAAAAAACTGGGACACACACACACAGACACAACATAAACTGGAATGTTACAGAACCTTAAACAGACAATACACACTAGCTGAATATTTGACCAAAATAAAACATAACAAACAGAAACAGACCCTGACGAAGTACAGGCTCAGTGACCACAGCCTGGCCATAGAAACTGGGCGACACAGGCAGACCTGGCTGCCCAGAGAGGACAGGCTGTGCTCCCACTGCCAGCGGGGAGAAATAGAGACAGAGGTGCACTTCCTACTGCACTGTGACAGATACTCTGGGATTAGAGAAACATTCTTCCCGAAATTCAGAAATCTAATCCCAGAGTTCCCACACCTGCCAGAATCACAACGGGTCCCAATCCTACTGGGAGAGGGAGGAGGGAACTCAGTTGAACTGGCAGCCCAGTATGTGATCTCCTGTCACAGCCTGAGGAACAGTGAGTCTGTCTCCCAATAATGCTCCAGCCGCCTACAGAATATGTCAATATTGTATAATATGTCTTTGTTGTAAATGTCTGTAATATGTCTGTAGATTTTATTTTACTTCTATTTTTGTTTTGTTTCATGTAAATATCATTACTTTCATTTGCTTTGGCAACACTGATTGTACCCATCGGTCATGCTAATAAAGCACCTTGAATTGAATTGAATTGAATTGAGAGAGAGACACCAAGGGGTGCGGAACCAGGGAACTATTTACATGGAAAACGGCCGATCTCCCCAGACTGTAAGCCCGTTTCACTGTTACCTGGATACCTCTTGGGGGATATCCTCTATATCCTTTTGGGGGGAATATCCTCTTGGGGGATATTCTAACAACAAGTGATTATAATATGATCTGTCAAAGTTCAATGAAATACAATATGCTGGACAGTATGCTTCTCAAAGCGCTTTACAGGATAACAACAACAATAACAACAACAATTTTACAAGTCCTGGGAGGAAGAATATCATCAATATTAATAATAATAAACTTTATTTTATATAGCGCTTTTAAAGGTGGCTTTTTAAAAAAAAAAACTTTTTTTAAATGCATTTGCATTTGCACACAGAGCAGTGTTTACTTGAATTTGCATCATTTGGCAGGGCTATGATTCATACAAGTGGTGGTGGATTTGGAGACAAAATGTATTTACATTGGGTTGCTGTAAGTGGAGTGCTAATAAGCCCAAAGCTCTACTTATTATTTTACAAGAGAATGCACCTGACAAGCTGGACAGTATGCTTCTCAAAGCGCTTTACAGGATAACAACAACAATAACAACAACAATTTACAAGTTCTGGGAGGAAAAATATGAGCAATATTTATAATAATAATAATAAACTTTATTTTATATAGCGCCTTTAAAGGTGGCTCCTCAAAGCGCTTTACAGGATAACAACCAATGAAACAACAGTGGCTGGGGGTTGAAAATACCTGTGAAACCGGTTTGTTCACAATGTACTGTAGACACAGAGTGTTACACCAACGCATTAGCATGTTAAAACGATTCAATTGAGGAGCCGGGCGTGATAATTGTTTTGTTCCTTGATACAGTATCTGATCTGCAAGACCATTTGCAACAAACAAAAACTAAAAATAAGATACAATCTACAGACATTCACAACATAAACATATCTTAAAACATTTACATATATTGTTAAATTATTACTTTAGATATATACTTTAGGTTGCTGAAACAGCAAGTTAATAAAATCGTTGCAATTTTGTTCTTGTTTGGAGGTGGGGATATTCTGACAACAATTGATTTAAAGACAATCTGTCAAAGTGCAATGAAACGATAATTATGCTGGGTGAACGTTCCGAGGTCAAATTCTTCCGTGACAGGGGTACCTTTAAAGCACAGACGACGGCACCGAAAAATTTTGGCACGCCCTCTCTTTAAAGCCCTGGCAAAATACGAAGACAGTACGTACAGTTATAATTCAAACTGAATTAAAAACTACTTCCGCAGACAGTGATGAAAACCGCGCAGCATCAGGCGAATGCACATTAATATGTTAGGCTTTTGGGTTCGGGTGGATTTGCGCCCTACAGTTCAACCTGCGGTATTTTATATTTTGAAATATAAAAAATGTCAATATACTTTAGGAGAAATTGAGTATTGGTGTATATTTTTTCTTTAAAGTACCAATAACAGCAACATACAGTTTACATAATATGTTTATGTTCCTAAATTAATATCGTTTATGACCTTTATGACCTTTTTTATGCTCCTCTGCGTTTTATGCTTAGCTACTGAAATTTCCCTTTAGTGGTAAAATTCCATGTAAATATTCAATACTAAGCGGATTAAAATGTGCACAGTAAAGAGATTAAATGATTAAATCTTTTCACTAACGACCAATACACCATATTATCTTCCGTGTCGCATTAACATTGGAATGTTTTTTTTTACAAGTGTCAAAAGAAGCGATACACAACCTGTCTCCTCTATAACTGTTCAGTTTACAGAGAAATTCCGCCAGAGCCTCACAACATTGTCCAATAATACTGTTCTCGCATCTAATTTTTAGTTAAGCAGGATTTGAGCTACAGACCATAACAGACCAAAAAACAGAATCCACCTGTGAATCGGGTGTTAACAAAACGTGTTTACAAAGAAAGTGAAATACAGTAATACTACCAGCTATATAGATACATAGATTCACAGAGCTTCAACAACAGATGACAATTTCCTTAGTCCTTCCTTAGTCTTCCTGAAATTGTCAGATTATGAGTGAATAAAAGCATTTTATTTAAAACACGTTTGCGTTTGTTTGGGAGCTATATTATGTATTTTTCATATGTAAGATATAATGATGTGTTCCTGCTTACACATTGCATGACTTTAAAAGCCAGAAAAACAGGTTTCGATTCACATTATCTGGCAAGCCTTGTTTTGTCAAAGGAAAATTCTATTCTACTCTGAGAATGTAGGGGGAGGAAGAATGCCCGTGGTCTTTTCACTTACTGCAATACACCAACGCATTAGCATGTTAAAGAGATTTCATTGAGGAGCCTAGCTTTCTTAACTAGTAAGTACTGTACTTACTGGGCTTTGAAGGGGGGGAGGTGTCTTTCGCTGGAAATCTCGCCCCCTTCTACTTTGAAAATACCTGTGAAACCGGTTTAATTCGTCACAGCCAGCACTCCCGCAGAGAGGGGGGTTGTACTTGCAGTGCATCGGTATAGATGGAAAAGCCAGAGCAGAGTCAAGTCTAGCCATGTGTGAGTCTAGTCTCACAGAGCTTCAACAGCAGATGACAACTTGTGAGTTCAATTAAGAATGAATAAAAGCATTTCATTAATAACGCGTTTGCGCTTGTCTGGGTGCTGACAAAGTAAAAAACAATTACTTTTTGACAATGAAGAACTGTGTGTGTGTCTCTCTGTCTGCTGGCGTTTGTAATCATTTTTATTTTTAAATACATTTTAGCAAAGTAATGTACCATAAAAGTATTGTGAGACATATTTGGGTTAACATGTTCAGTGTTCAGTGTGTGGTAATTTGTTTGGTGCGAGTGAAGTTTTATTTAAAATCTGACCCAGGGAAAAGTGTGGTGTGGACGGCTGAGAAGAGAATGCAGGCTCGCGCTGTGTCCGTTATTCTTTTTGTCTTTTTGTCTTTTTGAGCCAGTGAGAGCTCTGTTGTCCATGAATACCTGAATCATTGTACAGAACCCAGGATTTTACAGTATTTTTTCTTTAAAATACCAATAACAGCAACATACAGTTTACATAATATGTTGATGTTCCAAAATTAATATCGTTGATGAGTTTAATGACCTTCGTTATGCTCTTCGTTAATGTCTAAGCCGGAACACATCATTATATCTCATTTTGTATTTCTTTAAAAAAAATCGTTTACCCAGCCTAACAGTATTGTTGTTATTGTTTTTATCCTGTAAAGCGCTTTGAGGAGCCACCTTTAAAGGCGCCATATACAATAAAGTTCATTATTATTACTATTGTTAATTTGCTGGACAGAGAGGTGAACATTATTACGCAGAAGACAAAGATAGTGATTTACGTTGCATTGTGCATTGTGCTGCTGTAATACAGTTTTAAATAATTAAAAGTCTAAACAGTATCAGCTTTATTTATGGGTTTTAAATAAAGGTGATTTAAACGCGATTTAAATCAATATAAATGTTTATATTGTAATGCATAGGTGACTATTCATTGTTATTAAAATGACTTAAATTCGATCGTGTTGTGATATTTAGAAATATAAATTTGTTTGGTGCGAGTGAAGTTTTATTTAATCTCTGACCCAGGGAAACTTTTTATTTTTTCAAAGAAATGTTTGTTAAAAAAAAAGTCATGGCTTCGGCCGGATTCGAACACACAATGTGTGATGTAGGAGTCAGGAACCTAACCCACAGTGCCACTGGCAAGGTCACATGAGGAGTGTTGAAAAAGCCCTACAAATATTATCAACAGACATTGTACAGCATGTACTATTCTTGTGTTGAGGTACATGAATATAATTATATCGTTATTAATTTCTTTAGATATGCGATTCCATATTATATTCCCTTTTAATCAAATTCTAAAAGTATGCTTGTTGACTCCGGTATCACGTTAGTTAAAGACTTCGATGCTTAAAATGTTTAGGGAGAAATGGAATACTGGTGTGTATTTTTTCTTTAAAGTACCGAGACCAGCCATATACTGTATGTTTATGTTCCAAAATTAATATCGTTTATGGCCTTCACACGCGTTACAGTATGCTCCTATTCTTTTTATGCTCAGCTACTAAGATTTCCCTTCAGTGGTAAAATTCCATATAAATATTCAATACTAAAACCGGCACAGTAAAGACATTTAAATCTTTCTACGACCGACCAACGGACCACGAGTGCCCCTGTCGGTCAACCAATCACGTACCGCAGTATGCGCGAGGCCGTAGCCAATTACCCACGGTACGTGTCTGTGCCGCGTACTTTGAATGGCTGCATCTGTACTTATTAGGACTTAGTGAAGGTAAAATATGTCTAAATATGTTAAACCATAAAATGTTAAGGGAGTGCACTTACGTTTTCACAACACTGTATATAACTATAATTTACAGATGTTGAATTTATTTTTTCCATTTCTATTTGTTTAGATAAATCTATGTTTTATGTAGTGACATTCTATTATTAATAAAAATATGTTAAATGAAAATGATATTCCAAGTTTGATGTCCATTTCTTTACAATATATGCACATGCATATTAAAACTATATTTGCTAGTGTTTGAAGTCTACATTAGATATTTATGTTCATCTTGACTGCTAGCTCTTGGCCCTGTATCTTCTTCTTTTGAGTTCATAAAAGTACAGCTGAAGAACACCTCTGCAGTTTCTCTGGCAGTCTCACCTCTGCCATTTGGGAATGTCTGCTGGGGCTTCCTAGCTTAATAGCTCAGTGCCACATAGAAATTGAGGTAACTGATGATAATTCATTATCAGCTGTTATGCTCAGATCATCACATTAAAATGTTTTTGATTGGCCAAAGGGGATTTTTAAGATCCTGGGAAGCATAATATTATAAAATTGGACAATAAATTCTAGGGAACTCATGCTCACATTATCCAAATATAGCTCCTCATCTTTATTATAAAGGTTAAGCAAATCATTCCTTTTCCCTCTGAAAATAAAGACAAGAGATAGTGTCAAATATTCATTAAATGATTTTCAATAGAGGGTGCAGTGGTTAGCATTGCTGTCTTACATTGCTGGGGCCCTGGGTTCATTTACAGGCCAGGGTTGCTCGAGTTTGTATGTTCTCCCCTTGTTTGCGTGCGTTTTCAATAGGTACTCCTATTTCCTCCCATAGTTAAAAAATATACTGGTAGGTTAACTGGCTTCTGTGATGACTGTTTCTGTACTGTAAGTACCGTTTCAAGCTCTCATACCACCACAACCTGTGGTCAATCATCAAATCAATTTTCCAATCTGCCTGTTTCTGTGGCAACTTAATTGGGCAGGTTGTCAATACCACTGGCACGTAATTAATAGCACTTACTTTGTTCCTGGCAGGGTATTTATTCTATCTGTAGCAGCATTACTGTGCTCGGTCTTAGCATTAACTTCTTTGATCCGGCACTTGTGTCTCTCACTGTTTGTTCTGTATCTTTAATTTCTCCCGTGATGACTCCTTGCCTTATCCCTTGGTCACACTCCCTGGATCTCCTTTTGTTGTCGAGCACTCATGTTTGGTCCGGATCGTCCAATTTTGTAAACCTTCTCCATCATTTGAACCTCTCACCTGCTTGACCATCCCACTTGAATTTCCCCTTTTCGCCTCTGCCTGCTTCTGTCTAAAAGGTGTGGCAAAGGCTGTGGTATGGCCTGTTTGCGCAGCTGTGTCTTGCTTGCTAGTCTTCCTGCCGGTCCTGCCTGTTTGCCTGCCAGTGGTTTGTTCACACACCACTATTGCCTGCCATCAGCTAGTTCTAGTTCTGCACCTATCTTCTAGTGCATCAGGATCCTTCTCCTATCCCGCACTGCTGCCCCCTGCAGGTTTTTTCAGTGGTCCATTACATGGGAAAATTGTCCCTGGTATGTGTGTACATGTTTGTATCTGTGAGTATCCTGCAATGGACAGGCATCCCGTCTATGGCGTATTCCACCTTTCACCCTTTAATTGCTCAGATATGCTCTGGCTCCCCCATGACACTTAATTGGATAAAGCTGTTAGAAAATGGATGGATGGATTTTTAATAGAGGGGCATTAAGGTGATTAGTGATTTTATTGCTTCCTTGCAATGCTGAGACCCTGGACTCAATTCCTGATGCATGAAATTTGTAAGTTCTCCCTGTGTTCATATGAATTCCCTCTGGATGCTCCAGTTTTCTCCAAAGACATATGGCTAGATTAATTAGCTTCTGTGAAAATTTTCCTTGGTATGAGTGTGTGAGTGTCTGTATCTCTGTATGCCCTGTGATGGACTGGCATTTGGGGGCGGAGCGGTGACTCTGTGGCTAAGGATCTGCGATTGTGGCTGGAAGGTTGCCGGTTCAAATCCCATGGCTGGAAGAGGAATCCTACTCTGTTGGGCTCCTGTGCAAGGCCCTTAACCCCAACTGCTACAGGGGAGCTGTACAATGGCTGACCCTGCACTCTGACCCCAAGCTTCTCTCTGTCTGTGTGTCTCATTGAAAGCAAGCTGGGGTATATGAAAAAGACAAATTCCTAATGCGAGAAATTATATACAGATGCAGCCATTCAAAATGCGCTGGCGATACCGCATTATATACCGCGAGTTACCGGTAAATACCGCTAGCAAAATAATAGTATCCGGAATTTCCGCAAGGTGGAGCTAATAAAGCTCAACCTCTCATGTTTGAGCTGTAGCCATCAAAGTCTTTAACGAAGATATTACTAATAGTATTAATAATAAATGACCTTGGACAAGCTGTAAACTCAAAGTATTGCCCTGGTCCACATTCTTTTTTTCATTGACCGTCTTTGTAAAAGTAACACCACAGCATTTCGCAATCACGCATTTTTTTCCAATCATGCAAAGTACAGTAATTTTTGAGAATCGATTCACCATGCCTTTCACATGCTCATAAAAGAGATTGATTTAGGAACATAAACATATTACCGTATGCAAATACTTTATACAGTATGTATATGTATATTTAATGTCTTAACTGTGCCCGTTTAAGTATTGAATATTTATATGGAATTTTACCACTGAAGGGAAATCTTGGTGCATGAGCATAAAAAGAATAGGAGCATACTGCAACGCGTGTGAAGGCCATAAACGATATTAATTTTGGAACATAAACATACAGTATATGGCTGGTCTCGGTACTTTAGAGAAAACATACACGAAACATGGTTTCATTATGACCAGAATCGGTCTTGAGATATTTTTAACTTGATTTACAGTATTTGAGAGGTATGTCTTGACACCGATACTACGTAAGTACTGCTCACGTACTGTATATGTTTCTAGGTTTATATTATGCATTTCATACGGTCAAATTACTTTTGAGCAACTGATAAGAAGCGCGAAACGGTATGCCCAGGGCGTTTTAGTTTCGTTTTGTGCGGGGACTGCTTTAACTATATCGCCGTGGATTGATTAGAGATATCAAGTACATACAAGTCATTTTTTAAATGTTGTAGTTCGTCTTGTAAAAATGTTACGAGAACATCATCTGTCAACAATTACACAGGTTCTGTTTCCATATTGCGGATTTTGGTTACGTAATATTATTTTCTAATTTCACGTTGTGAATATATGATTTGGGCAAACAGAGCCGCAAAGAAGTACATTATGGGTTGTTGTTTTTTTTTGCAGTTTTATCTAGAACCAAGCGATGCTTAAACCTTTGTCTGATTCTTGTGAAACTATCCACACGACAGTTACCTACAGTAGGAGTTGACTTCAGTGATGTCACTGATGGGATGTTTCTAAAAATCCATCCTCTGTAAAACGTCTTCTCTAGTTGTCCTGCATATGTAATCGCTAATGAAGCTGTGTGTTCTGAGCCTGGTTCTCTACATTTCTGTATGAACCAGCTTAGAGGGCTAAAGACAGCTTGTGTTTAAATTGAGTGTAAGGTAATTTATGCTTCTAAAGTCATGGTCAGCATTTATTATTGTACTGTGCTGTAAACTTGTTCTGTGCTTAATTACATTATTTTATAGCTTTATCAAATCTGTACATTGTCTGTCGATAATGTTTCTGTAGTGCTTTTTCAGCCCTCAGCATGTGACCGTACTGGTGGCGCTGTGTGTTAGTTTCCTGACTCCCATGTCACACGGTCTGTGATTGAATCCCATGGAACTATGACTTTATTTTTTAACAAACATTTCTTTGAAAAAATGAAACGTTTCCCTTGGTCAGAGATTAAATAAAACCTCACTCGCACCAAACAAATTTATATTTCTAAATATCACAACATGATCGAATTTAAGTCTTTTTAATAACAATGAATAGTCACCTATGCGTTACAAAATAAACATTTATATTGATTTGAATCGCGTTTTGATTTAAATCGTAAACGCGTGTTTAAATATATGTGTTTAAAGGCGATATACTGTATAAAAGCGCTGATTCTTATGGAATGTGTTCCGCCGAGGATTCAAAAAATTTATTTTTTTTAATCGCGTATCTAAGGAAAATTGCAGTATAACTTTGTTCATGCACAAACAGTGGCATGTTACATTATAATTTGGGTGTCTCCTCTTGCCAGAAAGCTCTAAATTGCATTTTGAGTGCGGTTTTTGACTTTTTCTAAATTGCAACCCATAAATAAAGCTGATACAGTTTAGACTTACTGTATTCTAAACTGTATTACAACAGCACATTGGACAATGCAACGTAAATTGCAAAAATGCACTTGGAATCTGTCCAAGCCCTACTACGAAAATTATTTAAACTGCGACACTTATCATTCATTTCTAAATAAACTTTGTTTTATATAGCGTTTTAAGCGAATAGGTAATTAGATTGCTCATAAACCTAATCGCTTTTTCTACATAAACACAGTGTGATTGCTCTCTGAAAATGCTTTTCCTTTATATTTAGGCTCAGATTTCAACTATAGATCGTATTATTATAAACTTTCTTGGAAAAATGTCTTTTATGTAAACCATGTTTGCTATTAATTCATTTAGGGCTAAAATACGTTCATTGTCTTCCAATCGAGTCGAGTTGACATTGGAAGCTTGCCACGCCCGGACTGTTACACCAACGCATTAGCATGTTAAAGCGATTTCATTGAGGAGCCTAGCTACTAGTTAACACTGTACTTCCTACTTTGAAAATACCTGTGAAACTGGTTTAATTCATCACAGCCAGCACTCCGGCAGAGAGGGGGGTTGTACTCGTTAATGTCCGATGACATACAAGTGGAAAGATTACAGATTTTAATCGTCTTTTTTCTGAACCAGGGAAAATCTGAATGCTGAATGAATAAAAGCATTTTATTAAAAACGCGTTTGCGTTTGTCTGGTATTTACTTTGGTCCCTTTTAACTGTTTTTCGATCTACTGTATTGCTTTGAGATGCCACTTTTAAAGGTGATATGTAAAATAAAGTTTTTTATTATTGTTATAGAGAAACATGATCAGATTTTCCCTGGTTCAGAAAAAAAGATCTAAAGTGCTACACCCTACTTTCCTAATTCGATGGATTTAAAGCAGTGAACTACTGTAGGTGTAACATAACATTCAGAAATACAATCGAGAATAGTTTTGTGGTGTTTGTTTAGATGAAACGTTCCTAAAACGTATAACGTAACAAAATTAAAGACGATTAAAATCTGTAATCTTTCCACTTGTTCTGTATGTCATCGGAAAGTTTCTGCTTTGTGTAAGGATGGTATCAAAAAGTAATCTTAAGTGGTGAGAAAGCTGTGCTCAATGTATTTAAGGGACTTAAAAGTAAAAGGAGATGCTTCATATTGCTTGACTAATTTTAAAAACTAAGTTATAAATGCAGACGCTCCCTCGGTGCCGCGCCGGGTGTAAATATCAAAATATACACGAATATAATCATATCGTTATTAAATTCTTTAGATACGCGATTCCATATTATATTAGCAGAAAAGCTTAAAACTACCACTTTTTCACACGCTATTACACATGTCAGTTAAATACTTCGATGCTTAAAATGTTTAGGGAGAAATGTAATATCGGTGTGTATTTTTCCTTTAAAGTACCGATTCCTGGAATCTGACTGGCTGACACCCTTCTGAAGTGGTTCCATAATATCTGGTATATGGAAAAGAAAGTGTTGATAAAAAGCCTGGATTCTCATGTATCTCAGAGAGCGAGTGATCAGAAAAAGGAACAGCTGTTACACCCAGGTTTTACGCTCTCTCTGTTGAATGAATGAAAGCATTTTATTAAAAACACGTTTGCGTTTGTCTGGGTATTTACCTTGTAATCTGTGGTTTACATCTACTTTATTGTTTTGAGATGCCACTTTTAAAGGTGATATGTAAAATAAAGTTTTTTATTATTGTTATAGAGAAACATGATCAGATTTTCCCTGGTTCAGAAAAAAGACGATTAAAATTTGTAATCTTTGCACTTGTACAGTATGTCATCGGAAAATACAATCAGTTTCTGCTTTGTGTAAGGATGGTGTCAAAAAGTAATCTAAGTGGTGAAAAAGCTGTGCTCCTCAAAGTGCTTTACAGGATAAAAACAATAACAACAATAATGGCTGGGCAAACGATTTTTTTAAATAGAAATACAAAATGAGATACTGTATAATGATGTGCATGAACCAAGTTATACTGCTATTTTCCTTAGATATGCGATTAAAAAAAAATTTTTTTGAATCCCCGGCGGAACACATTCCATAAGAATCAACGCTTTTATACAGTATATCGCCTTTAAACACATATATTTAAACACGCGTTTACGATTTAAATTAAAACGCGATTCAAATCAATATAAATGTTTATTTTGTAACGCATAGGTGACTATTCATTGTTATTAAAAACACTTAAATCTGATCATGTTGTGATATTTAGAAATATAAATTTGTTTGGTGCGAGTGAGGTTTTATTTAATCTCTGACCAAGGGAAACGTTTCATTTTTTCAAAGAAATGTTTGTTAAAAAATAAAGTCATAGTTACATGGGATTCGATCACAGACCGTGTGACATGGGAGTCAGGAACCTAACCCACAGTGCCACCGGCACAGTCACATGCAGAGTGCTGAAAAAGCACTACAGAAACATTATCGACAGACAATGTACAGCGTGTACTATTCTTGTGTTGCGGTACATGAATATAATTATATCGTTATTAATTTCGTTAGATACGCGATTCCATATTATATTCCCTTTTAATCAAATTCTAAAAGTATGCTTGTTGACTCCGGTATCTCTTTAGTTAAAGACTTCGATGCTTAAAATGTTTAGGGAGAAATGGAATACTGGTGTGTATTTTTTCTTTAAAGTACCAAGACCAGCCATATACTGTATGTTTATGTTCCAAAATGAATATCGTTTATGGCCTTCACACGCGTTACAGTATGCTCCTATTCTTTTTATGCTCAGCTACTAAGATTTCACTTCAGTGGTAAAATTCAATATCTACAACGGGCACAGCAAAGACGTTTACTGTAAGTCTTTCTACGACAGACCAACGGACCACGAGTGCCCCTGTCGATCAACCAATCACGTACCGCGGTACTGAGTGTCATCTTGCGTCACAATGCGCGACGCCACCTGCGGTACGTGTCTGTAACGCGCACTTTGAATGGCTGCATCTGTATGGCTAATAAAGTGACCTTATCTTATCCCATATATATTGCTTTGCACACGTTGCTTGCCAGTATAGTAAGCTTTGGGTCCCTTGTAACCTGTATTGGACAAAGTGATTAGAAAATGATGGATTTCCAATAGAAGAATGTCTTTCCGTTATTTCTTCAAAAATAAGTGAATAATATTTTTTTTTTCAAAGAGTACACTCACATGTAAGAAATAAATAAGCTGTTAATGTAAATTCCTAAAATAACTCTGCAGAATGGATCCAATCATTGGTTCTACAGAGTCACACTTACATTCTTCCTTCTAACTTATTTTGTTTTTTCACAAAACTGTACTCATACTGGCTAATGTTGACCTTAAAATGTGCTTAAAACTGCACTAATACACTACTACTTTCAATGGTCATAAAACAATTTATAGATTTATAAAAAATGTAGGAATCACTTGAGAATACCATCACATTTTCACTTTTTATTTTACTTGTATATACGTATAGAAGTATAGTTTGAACTGCAATTATTTTTCAAAAACAGTTTTCATTGATTTAGTAAATGTAAAATGTTTATATGACTCTTCCATGAAAATCATTGATTGGAATTAAAGCAACGTGGTATGTAATCAATATTCAAAATCTGTACATGTGGTGTAGAACTTAAATGTGTTTACAGGTGAAAACACTAAAAACCTAGTCTACTATTAGGCAAATTTCTATCAAATTCATTCTCTGTTGAGTAGGGGGTATTTTCTCACAGTGAATATAAGGCCTTTAAAAGAAAAAGTTAATTCAGATTCCATATTATTTTGTGTCAATCTTACTGATATGTTTTCTTTAGTATCTCACTTTCGTAAATATCTAAATCTCATCACTTTTGACAAAGATTCTAGCATAGGCTGTTGCTGTTGAATGTATAAGTACATTGATATCAAATAAACTAAATTGATGGAAAAAAGAAATGCAACATTTTCTGGAATGCAAATACTATAGTTATAGCTTATGTACAGTGAGGCATTGCAACTTGCCAATCACACAAAAGCTTGTTAGGTGCACTTTTACCCAACGAGGTACAGGTGGAACAATGCCTGATCAGGTCACCTTTAAAAAGGCCTTAATTAATCTTAAGCTTAGGTCACTGCAAGAAAAAGGCCACACTTAGTCAGTTTTCTGTGCATTCCATAATGCCTCAAATGTCACCAAAAGTAAGGGAGAGGGCCATTGGCATGCTGCAGACAGGCATATCATGTGCCAGCATTGTCAGACACTATGGAGTAAGCCACTCCACTATGTCCCAACTGCAGAGAAGGTTTCAGCAGATCTGCAGGACAGATGACCATCCAAGATCCGATCGCCATCAAGTGACCATACCAGAGCAGGACTGACACATCAGACTGATCCATCTGAGAGATCATTTCAGATCTGCCACCCATACTGCTGCTGAAACCGCCGGCAGACACACATCAGTGACAAGACAGTGAGGCTCCATGCTGCTGGCCTTAGAGCAAGGCAATCTGTCAGAGGCCCTCTGCTCACACCTCCTAGACGTCACACCCGACTGGCTTGGGTCAGACAGAGGCTGTGATGGACTCGTCAGCAGTGGCATCAGGTCCACTTCATGGATGAGTCACTCTTCAGCCTGTTCCATGCAGACAGGAGGGCCAGAGTGTGGAGGAAGAGGTGTTGTGTTTCTTTTTTCCATCAGTATATATGATCCTTTTCACTCTTGATTCATATCAATTCATAGAATAGAAAAAAATATTGTTAGGTTTATGAAACTTTTGCTGTTGAATGTAATTTTATTTTACATTCTATTCCTGCTGGATAGTATTACTTTGATGTTGATTGTACCTATTGATTGAATAGGAAGGTTGATGGTGTTATGGTTTATATCTTAGCATATTTGTAGAAAGCAATTTGTTTGAATCACTTATTCTTCTTCTACAACATTGATCACATCTGGTGTCCCACAATGTTTCACTCTGGATCCATTTTTTTTTATTCATATGCTATCATTGGGTCAGATTGTTCACAGTTATTGTGTCAGCTTTTATTTCTATGGCATTGACACCCAAACATATATTCTTATTAAAAGTGGCTTTAATCAAGTACTATCTGCCTTTTCACTGCTTGTTGATGTTAAAAATGAATGAAACATAATATTTTACATCTGAAGTATGACAAGGCTGAAGGTACTGTTTGGATATCCTTATCACTCCATCAATGTTTCCACCTCAGTTTGACTATTGAATAGGTCCAAGTATTCAAATGAGAACAATTTCAATTATGACTCAAGCCTTGCAATTCAATCACAAATTGAATCATGGTGTTCTGAATGCTTTTTTGTAACATTGCATGTATTACATACACATTCCTCCCATCCTGATGTAGAAAAGCAAATCTTTTAAGATCAAGTCTTTTCCAGGTGATTATAGTAAGGCACTGATTACAAGTGCCTTTAAAATTGTTCTTACAAGTTGCTCAGATATTAACCAGATCTAAAAAGGATGAGCTCCTGTGGCTTTTGGAATAAAATTGAAAATATTGCTTTGACACTTTATGGGCTTATATATTTTGTCTCATGACCTGAACTGTTTACTCCTTGTACAACTACACATTATTTACATACTACAGACTAAAGTATTCTTTCAGTTCTGAGTACAAGGTTCTTGTACTTGTACTGGGAAACAATGCTTTCTGTTCTGCTGGCCCATGTCTGTGAAATGATCTCCCATCCCATAGTAGATCCTGCAAATTAGTCAGCACATTCAAATTCTGTTTAATTTACTGTTTTAATTCTCGTATAACTGTCTCTTGTTTTTACATACGTGATGATGTACCATGAAAGTTACTATATAACAAACATATTACTATCTTATAAGAAAGCTGATATTAAGAGAAGAAGCTTGGGTGATGGGTGATTTCCCAGGATTATTTAGCAGGAAGATCAATATCCTTGTGTCAGGTGAGGTCCACGAGTTCGATGTAGCACCCTGTATTCTGATTGGCATTTATCGCTATAAGTGGAGTGCTATAGCAGCTATACACTCCTGCCCAGACCATCACATACTATATGTTACACACACAGATTTAGGTTAAGAGCTAAAGCAAAATTATAGGTTGCAGCAAAAGTCAAAATGTTGTTAAGGTTTAGGACTCTTAATCTTTAATCTAATTGTGTAAATGTATATAGGCATCTGATGTTTTTAGTTCTAATTATTTTTGTCCTTGCTTTTAATTGATCACTATGCACTCACCTCTGTAGCAGAGCCTATTTAATGTTTTACTTTATAATCATGCACTATATAAAAATGGGTGAGAAGTTTGTTACTGCACTCATGTCATATAAAGTACCTAGTTTATTAATAAGGTATATTTAAGCAAATACCATCCAAAGGTGATCAAAAACTTTACACTATTTGAAAGAAGCCTGGTTTTAACTGCATAGAATGATAACATGTTCCATACTCCAGTGACACTGTGTAAGGAAGTGTCCTGTTCTGTTTTAACTGAACTTATAACTTGTTTCCACTTGCATCATCTAGATTTTGCTTTAATGCTTGTCACGCCCTGTACTCCTAGAGGGCGCTCTACTTCTGTCCTGTTCCTAGTTCCTTGTAATTATTCATGTCTTTCCGGTGTGTCTTGTTGTGTAGCGTATTTACTTTCTGCTGTCTGCTCTGCTCCTTGCTCAGCATTGAGGGTACGGATGTCCTGAGACCCACCTAGCATCAGGTCGTTCCTGTCCGTGGCCTGAGGGCATAGATTTCTTTACCGACATTGTCTGATCCCCTGAGTCTGGGCTAACCCCCATGTTGCCCCTTTTACCGCTACACATAGGGTCTACTGCTCTACTTGTCATTCTACGGCTTGCCTTTCCGACATCCGTGACAATGCTGATTCAAAAGAAATAGATACTTTATGAATTCCATGAGGGAAATTGCAGTGCAACAGCAGCCAGGCACAATCAACACAGCACAGTACAACGTAATAACACAGAATATACAAAAATAAAACAGAATGTACAGTGCACAAAGAAGATGTATTGCACAGTACATAAATTGCACAATCCACAAGCATATTGCATAAATGTTGATGCAGAGGATTCAGGTTTAGTCTCAAAACAAGTTAATGTTGCCCCTGCCCAGACACACAGTGGATGAGTTGTAAAGTCTTCTGGCATTAGGCAAGAATGACCTTCTGTAGCACTCCCTGTTACATCATGGTTGGATTAGCCTATTGCTGAACGTGCTCTTCATTCTGACAAGCATGTTGTAGAGGGGGTGGGAGACGTTGTCCATGATGGTCATTAATTTGGATACCATTCTCCTCTCCGCCACTACCTCCAGAGGGTCTAGATCAGACCCAATGACAGAACTTGCTTTTTTGATGAGCTTGTTCAACCTGTTAGCATCCCCTGCTCTAATCCCAGAGCCCCAACACGCCACCTCGTAGAAAATGACTCTCACTCCAACAGACTGATAGAACATGTGAAGCATCTTAATACACATGTTGAAGGACCCGAGCTTCCCCAAGAAGTAAAGTCGGCTTTGCCCCTTCTTATAGATGGTCAGTGATTTTGGTCCATTCCAGTCTATCATCTATGTGAACACCCAGGTACTTGTACGAATCTACTATTTCCACGTCCCATGGATGGAGCCCACTTGCCTCTCTTCAAGCTTCCTTCCTAGCAACAAGGGCTGGATAGTGTTTAAAACACTGGAGAAGTTGAAAACATAATCCTCACTGTGCTGCCAGCTCTGTCCAGGTGGTAGTAGGTCTTTTGCAGAATGTAAATGATTGCATCATCCACACCAACATGTGGCTGGTAGGAAAACTGCAGGGGGTCCAGTGATGAACTAACCAGGGGTCCCAGGTGGGCCAAGACCAGCCTCTCCAAGGTCTTCATGATAAATCTGATTTCTTTCTGGGTTATCGTTGTCATTGCCTTTGACAATGAATATTGCAATCATGTCTTCTCTTTGTCTTCTCTGTTTGAAAGTAAAAAGGTATATTTCGTCCTTGGAAGAATTTCTTTATGCCTAGTTTGTCATTATAGCTGTAGATAAAATAAGATCTATCTGCACCACAGGTAAAATGTCAGTCTGATTATTTCTTGGTTGACACAGGTTGATCAAACACTCATGATTAGACATTTATGTAATGGGGCAGAAAAAACTGATTAATGTAGACTTACTGTGTAACCTGTTGTGTTGTGTACTGGTACTGCCACTGAAAATGGTATTATGTTTTCTCTTTTGTGTATTCTGCAATGTGTTTTGTGGAGAAAATATTTTTTTTGTTTTCATTCAATAACTACTATTAACAGTCCCTCCTTGTACTTGTACTTGTAACAAGTCCCTGCTTGTACTTAAAATGGTGTTTAGGACTTGTATGTATCAACATACAGATTATTGCTGCAATCCTTGCTTGTTTGATTTAACTTTATTTCTTTGAAAAAGGTCTTGTGTATTTGTTTTGATTTATAATAACATATTATGCTTTGGCAAATGTTTAGATGGCACAACATCCACATTTATGCACAGCCCATTGTTCCAAGAATAAATTAAGTTATGCAGTTGGGTGAGCGAAGACAACTGTCTAGTGTAAGCAGCACACTTTCAAAACAAAGCCGGTCACTTGGCTAAATGTCTCAGAGGAAGCAGGGAAGCCAAGAATGGAAGTTGGAGCCAAATGTTCAACAGATGGTAAAGTGAATAAATACATCTGGAACCATATGACTATGTAAGGAAATATTAGGATAAAAATGAAAGTAGGATCGTGCAAGAGGAATATTAAATAGGCATCTGGGAACAATAATGAAAGAAGGTCACACCAAGTAATATTAAAAAAAGTTTCCAGCAGAGGAAGATAATAGGACACTGCTGGGCTAATTTTAGTATAATTTATTATATGACCTTTGGGCAGAAATTCCAGCATTATAATATGGAACAACAGTGTTATCAATTCTACAGTAAATTAGCTTGAAATTATTGTACATGAATATTGCATTTTGGTGAGTTTATTATATATTTCACATACAAAATGTATATGTTCACATTTCATTTATTTGCTTTAAGGGATCTCTAATACTTTAGTTGTACCATCTGCAGGTATTATCAAGTGTTGATATCAGTAGCCGCACTGACAAAGTATGACTATTATATTTCTAACAAACCAAATATTTGTTTTTGAGTTGCTTCTGTTTTTTAAAAAAACATTATTTACCTAGAAGTACTAGAATCTATATCTAATACATTTGTATCTGATCTTTATTTTGGTTAAAGAAGGAGAAACAAATAAATTGTATGATATGAGGCAAATACCATGTAAGATTTGTAATGCTAAACAGTAGGATGCCAATAATTTCAGAATAATTTCAGATAATTAAGCAAGCTATATTTTATATTGTTATAATATTTGTGACACAAAGAGGGTTGGTATGCTGTAGGAATCAATCTTTTAATTGTCTGATCTTGGATAAATAGACACACATCCAAAAAACCACTGGTCTGGTCTAAAGATATAAGCTCCTTGAAGTAAGACCTACTGTATATCTGTACTGCACATACAGTATCCAGCACTACAATATTAGTACTGAACCATATTGTAGAGGTCATTAGAATGATTGCTGAGATCTGTTAACTTAGGCCCTCTCAAAATATGTTAGAGCAAACAAACTGTATGTAAAACATTCTTCTCGAAATGTGTTTTTTTCCTGTCCTTAACAACTACTGTTCTCTCTCTCTTCTTTTCTCCTAGATGTCTCAGATAAGCACCTGACCAATTGTGTTTTCCTAACTGGTCAGGTGAATGAGGGCAGCAGGACATTTCCCCACAACTTTCTAAAGAATGTAGTTCAGGGCAGAGTTGCCATCTTTGAATGTGCCTTCCCTTTATATCATCTTGACATTTTATTCCTCACTGAAAAGTAGAAAAAATGTTTTGTTTGTTGAGCCTTCTCTAGGTATGAGAAAACAAAGCTTACACTTGAAGGCCAAAAATGTTTTCTTTCTACTTTTGAATGCGGAATCAACATTTACTTGTTCCTTTGCAGCCTGCACAGATGGAACAGCCGTATAAAAGTATGATGATGTGAGGGTGCGGGAGGTTCAGGCTGACACAGCTTGAACTTCATGACTTTATATAGACTGAACATCAAAATAAACTTAGCACTTTTAACTTCAGCATCCATCCATTCCAGAGCAGCATATCTTTTATAATAACTTTGTGACTGTAAGTTTATCAAATAATTTAAATGATGCATTACAAACACATTTTGCAATTTCAGCACAATATCCTGTGATTTAAACACTACACTTCTTATTGTATATCACAACACTGTAAGTTCCTTTTTAATTCCTTTTTCACTTTTTTATAGAGGTGGAAAATGTGCCAATATAAATATCTAAATCCTTTTCATGAAATATTTCTTCAAGTTCAGTGCAATTTTGATTGGGAAACCAGGGCTGGTAGTGGGGTCAGTAGGAGGCACTCACTTTGGCAGTCTGTATGGGTCCTAATGCCCAAGTAATAGTGACAGGAACTCTACACTGTAAAAAGGCGCCGTCCTTTGGAGGAAATGTAAGACTGAGGTCCTGACTCTCTGTGATCATTAAAAATCCCAGGGCATTTCTCAAAAAGAGTAGAAATGTTACTCTGGCGTCCTGGCCAAATTTCCCATTGGCCTTTTGCAATCATGTCCTCCTAATAATCCCCATCTATGAATTGGCTTCATCACTGTTCTCCCCCCCCCACTGATATGAGTGTGTGGTGAACATACTGGCGCACTATGGCTGTTGTCACATGATCCAGATGGGTGCTGCACATTAGTGATGGTGGAGGGGTGTCCCCATTGTCAAGAAAAACACTATATAGCGCTTTGTAAGTGCAAGGAATTATTATTATTTTTATTATTAAATGTTTCTGCTATATAATGTACACTTATTGTATCAATTACTGTTGTGGCTTGTTCAAAAAAGCAAATTAAGCAAGGCCTGCATTTTCTAAATACATGATTGACTAAGATCTTATTAACATACAGATAAACATCTACAGTTATTTAGCTGTTTTTATGGTTTCCATTACATTACATACTGTATGTAATGGAACATAACAAGTTTAAGACATATTGCCCTGTAATTGTCTGGCTTTGTTTTGCCCCAGATTTTATGGATACACCCCTTCTGTCATCTTCATATAAATATTGAAAACATATTATTTTTGTTCATACCAGTTACAGTAAAGAGTTATGCAGTGCAGTCAAACTTGTCCATAATTTTGTTTAAACTTGCTCCACAGATGGGGACATGAACATCACAACTGCACCTGACATCAGCAACATAAATGATTAACAGACACAAGCAATAGTAGGTTTGCCATTAGGCCTATGGATCCTCATTTCAGTCATTTCAGAAAACATCAACTGTATATATTTGCTGCTTTCCCCATCTCCCAACCCCTTTAAAACTGAAAAAAACTGGAAAGAAAATAGTGAAAAATCTACAAGGACCACCACTGGAAAACTAAAACTATGAGATGAAAAACCCTACAGGAGAATTCCCGTAATATCTTCAAGACTACTTCAAATACAGATAACTTAAACATGGTAATATTACAATATTACATTGCAAATACACTAAAACATAAATATAAATGAAATGTTTATATGCTACTTTTGAAGTTTTGTGGAATGACTTTGTATATGTACTGTATGTGCTACTATTACTATTATTTTTAAGTATCTGATAGATATTATATTTATTTAAGATAACAGTCATGGGTCATGGGTTTTTGTGTAATAATTAGGATAAATATTTTTAGTAATTATTTTTATTGTTGTTTGTCAAAGTTTCCAACAGAATGCGATTCTGCAAACGTTTTCCTTAGTGATTTGTTGCTGTAGGTTAGTAGTTTTGAAACAGTGATTTTAAACCAATGATTCCAAAGCTCTGCACTAGTGAACCTGCAAAAACAAATGTTGCTTGTCATTTTTATGTACAAATGTTGATTGCTTAAATACCAAACATCCAGTTTTTAATTGTTTTTTAAACAACAATATGTTTTTTGGGATGATAAACTCTGCAAAAGACTTTGGTTTAGTACAGCACAGGACTTCTCAAACCTATGCTCTGGAACTTGATGTATTCATATTTTTATTTCAGCTGAACTCTCAATTACATAACTTAATTAATATTTTTGTTTAATTACATCTTTTTAAGTACTTTCCATTTACAACTTCAATTTATCATTGTAAAATCTGTAACTATTGAAGAGTTGAAAATCTCCACACAATAAAAGCATGCTAATTAAGCAAATTAGTTATCAGTTCATTTGACTAATTTAGTGTTCATGTGGAATGAGAGTTCTCCCTTTGCCCTGGCATGTCCCATACTATAGTTTATATATTTGGATTAAAATTTATATCATACTAGTTAAAAACATTTCTCACAATGTGTATCAAATAATCTGTAGATCATTTCTAAATTTAATTAATTTGCCTGCTTGATTCCAAAAGACAGTTTGTCATAATTAGTCACAAAAACCAAAGCATTAGAGCATGCCTTCCCTTTTAAAATGAGGTTGAGTTAACTATTAATTGGACAAACCAGTGCTTTTCACGGAACTTAAATGGATGAACATAAATAAGATCACTTTATTGGCCATATATCATTTATTGTACTAGGAATTTGTCTTTTTGCATATCTCAATTTGCTCTCCATGCAACACACAGACAGGGAGAGAAGCTTGGGGTCAGAGCGCAGGGTCAGCCATTTATATGGCGCCCCTGGAGCAGTTGGGGTTAAGGGCCTTGCTCAGGTGCCCAACAGAATACAATTCCTCTGCCAGAAACCTTTCAGTCACAGGCGCAGATCCTTAGCCTGATATTTTTACATGGATTATCTTCTAAAGCAATGTATTTACAAAAATGCATAATATGCATAATAAGTATGGTATTCAAATTTTACCTTTTACGTACTACTTTAGATACTTCAATTCTGAATTAAGCATACTGAGTCTAGCTATTGAAACTTATTTTAAAATATGGTGATTATACAGTACTGTTTCAGAGGATGATATGGAAATAGTTAGCACTTACACACATTTATTTGTGGCTTACTATTAAAAGATATAGTAGTATGAGAATTTGCTTTGTTTTTTATTGTGAAGTGAACTTTTTTAGGAATCTTTTCTTCAGTAAAATAGATATTGTATCTAATGTACATTGAACTGTATAACATTAAATTAATTTTATTTGAATTGCAATTGTAATATACAGTAGTGTGGTATTGTTTTTACAGTTGTATACCAACATTTGTTGGTCAGATTTATCTCTCTGACGATATAATAACCGATAAAATCAGACACTGCATTTCTGTCAACAAGATTTTCTGACAAGGTCGTTTCATTTTGTGTTTGAAAAAGTTCAGAATGTTTTCTTCAGAAGCAAAATACTATATTGTGCATATAAAGTTTTTACAGCAATCACATGTTTTAGTGATCAGAATAATTACAGTTCATCATTATTTAGCCAACTTCCAAATACATACAGATGTATTATCCTCCAAATCTATGTCGTGATGTGATGGATCTCTTTTCTTTATTGATACATTCTGGTACATCTTTTTCGTGTTTATCACAATCCTTTTAATTTACTATTTTATTTCCAACATGAATATGTTTATGGGCTTTATTCTGCTACAATGACATTTTTAAGCATTCTGGATATTCTAAAAATCACACATCAGTGAAACTTCATTTTCAACAAGATCTTTCAAAACGTTTTTTTACTTAAAGTCAACTTTAAAACTTTAGCAGCATCAGAGCAGCATCAACACTGACATTTCTTCTCAGTAGAAAGAAGATACATGATAAAACATCTGCTTTATGTAAGATCATTTTATTTTAACACTTTTTTACAAGCTCACCCTAATCAATGGAGACATAAAGAATCACATCATTGTTCCATTTTAGTAATGTAAGTTTATTGACTAACCAGTTTCATGGTGAATTGTGCTATTTAATGTTGAGATATATAGATTTATTTTTGAAATGTGAGTATTACAGTATTCCTGCATTTGTATGAGAATCCTGAACAGTGGTCTGTATAGTGGAAATATATGATAAAAATAGAGGAACCTATTCTTTGATATTTTGGTTATTTTTTCACTGACAAGATTGTAAATCTCCATGTTTCATTTTTATATATCCAATGTATTGTATTGTGTATCTTATTATGTATTATTTTTTAAGTGAATATAATGTGTAAAATAAACAAATTATGTGTATGTAGCATTTCAGGGTCTTAAACTGAAGAACATTCTACAAATCTCAAACAGTGGGCCAAGGAAAAACAAACAGTTTTCCTCCTTATTAAACACTGTAGAATTTATTTTTTAACCTGTAGTAGTGTTGAATTAGCACCAGTGATTTATGTACTCTTATTGAAATCAATTGAATAACTCTTTATTTATAAATATAAAAATCTACTATAATAAATTATATTTGTTAAAAGTTTAAAAAATTGCCTTTAAAAAGCACAGCATAATACATTGAATGTCACAAGCAAATCACAGGCACATGATTTTTTTTAATTTGGCAGCTGCTTTCACTTATTCATCTGTATTGTTCTTTTCATTGTATATAAGATTTGCAGTTGTTACTTGTCAAGGTGAAAGTGAAAAGGTTGCCCCTCATTACAAACAGCCTGTGGGACATCTCAAACACTCTAGGTAAACATATTACTGTATATCATCTAAAAATTCAAAGTACTATGATTACATACAATTCTGTAACAATGTCATGGTTAAGGTTTTTCCAAATCTTCATTATAACTTTCATGGATCTCAGAAATCAATGGTTTGAGTTATACACAGACAGTGAGAGGGTTTTTTAGGGATGGAAGGATAAAAAGGTGCATCCAGTATCCTTAGAGTGACATTTCCTATGGAAAAATATAATTATTGTAAGCACTGTAAATATTGTACATAGAATTGGAATAATTGAAAACTGAGCTCTGTAATGTGACAAGGACAATATATTAATATATTAAGAGGCATTAAAAATGCAAACAATTAGTAAGATACAAGATGCCAGTAATTTCTATAATTCTACAGATACAGTATATTGATTTTTTTAAGTTTGCTTCTTCTTCTATGTGCAGATTTGCTTAATAACAAATAATAATATTTTTTCATCCCTGTTCTAAAGTTTCAGATATTCATTTTCTAGAATTAAGGGCTTGATGTCTACCAGACATGACATGGTACACATGGCTTATTCTTTTATTCTTTTTAAAATAGAAAAGTAATAAGGCTTTAATTTTTTTTGCCCCTTTGTTATTAATCATACCAAATCACTTAAAACACACCCATAAACTTTGCCTGAATAAAAGATCCCTGCCTGGGCAATTCTCAGATCCAGCCATCCATACTAACATGTCATGCAATACTAACGTGCATGACAGAGATGCACTACAAAGGGTTGTGGCAACGGCACAGAGGATTATATGATGTGATTTACCATCAATTGGTGAGATCCACACCATCCACTATTTCAATAAAGCCCAATCCATCATTCAGGATCCCAACCATCCTGGCCACAAACTATTCCCCCACCCTACCCTCTGACAAGCAGTACCACACTATTAAAGCAAGGGCCACTAGACTCAAGAACCGTTTCTATCCCACTGCAGTACACATCCTCGACAGCTAACTGCAGTGCCTAAATACATATCTGCACTACGGACTTTTTGCATGGTCTACCATGTTTTTTTTTTTGGTATCACTACTTTTCCACAACATATTTATTGTTCCTGTTGTCTAAATTGTGTGGTGTTGACTGTTGTACTGTGTATGTCCAGAGAGCTCAAGGTGCGTACATGTATGTGTACATGTACATGTCGCAATATACAGTACGTGTACATATGGGAATAAACTACTCCCCATTTTCTAATCTCTTCCAATTCAGGATCGCAGAGGAGTTGGGTCTATCCCAGCAAGCAACTGGCACAAGGCAGAATACCCTCTGGACAGGATGCAAGTCCATCACAGGGCAAACACACAGACAACCATACACTCACACCTATGGACAATTTTCCCCACAAAACAATTAACCTACAGATGCAGCCATTCAAAATGGGTGAGTTATTTTGCGGCATACCCCGGTGGGCGTGTCGCGGTATAACGCGGTGTCACGCAGTGTCACGTGGTTAATCACGCGTCATTTGACGCTCTGCCGGAAACTATCCGGCGTCACCTTGTAAAACCGCCAGGGGGAGCTTAACCTCTCATGTACAGCATTTGAGCCTTTAATTTTGAACAGTGTATTACAGCATGTTAATCTTCAGTCATTAAAATGTTGGTATATTTTATGAAAGCAAGATTGCTCAGTTGGACAAAAGTACACAACCTACCTTTATCAGAAATATTTATGCATCAAAGCCTTTACCGAAGATATTACTAATAGTATTAATAATGGATGACTTTGGACAAGCTGTATACTCAAAGTATAATTTCTTTAGCACATTTGTACAAGCACTTGGAATCTGTCCAAGCCATAGTTTGTCAGGCATTTTGTTTTACTTCAACGGGCATAAAAACTTCCTTGCTTTTAACAGGGCGTTTCATAATTTCTAACTACGAAAATGATTTAAAATGCGACACCTATCATTCAACTAGAGCTTAAAATATCACAAGGAAAAATACACACCGGTATTCCATTTCTCCCTAAACATTGTAAGCTTCGAAGTCTTTAACTAACGTGATACCGGAGTCAACAAGCATACTTTTAGAATTTGATTAAAAGGGAATATAATATGGAATCGCGTATCTCAAGAATTTAATAACGGTATGATTATATCCGTGTACTGCGGCAGGGCTGTGTAGGGCTGTTTCGCCTGCCAGCTCATGCGAGCTGTCTTGTAGCCTACTGGTCTAGGTGCGTGACTACCAACGGGCAGGTTGTGTGTTCAAATCCAGCTGGTGCTGGACCTTCCAGTTTTATTTATTTATTTTTTAATCGCGTAACATAAACATATTACCGTATGCAAACTGTACTGTATACAATATGTATATGTATATTTAATGTCTTAACTGTGCCCGTTTAAGTATTGAATATTCATATCTAATTTTACCACTGAAGGGAAATCTTAACATAAACATACAGTATATGGCTGGTCTCGGTACTTTAAAGAAAACATACACACCAGTATTCCATTTCTCCCTAAACATTGTAAGCTTCGAAGTCTTTAACTAACGTGATACCGGAGTCAACAAGCATACTTTTAGAATTTGATTAAAAGGGAATATAATATGGAATCGCGTATCTCAAGAAATTAATAACGATATAATTATATTCATGTTGCAAAAGAACTGCAACGGACATAAAAACTCCCTTGCTTTTAACAGAGCGTTCCATAATTTCTAACTACGAAAATGCCAGGTGAAAGGATTTGTAAACATATTTTGTTAAAGCAAGTCAGTTTTTTCTGCAACACATAAAATACATTTTTCCAAGAAAGTTTAGCCTTTGTCACTTATGAAACCACTAAATAAAGACATAAATATAGAAATCTTAAGATTTGTTTTATTTAATGTTGGTAGCAGGATGAACTGTCAGAGTGTATATTTTGTTCGCAAAGTTGCTGCAAGATGTTAACAGTGAAAAAGGTATTTAGAAATGAGTTATTTCAAGATGAAAAAGAAAACATACACGAAACATGGTTTCATTACGACCAGAATCGGTCTTGAGATATTTTTAACTTGATTTACAGTATTTGAGAGGTATGTCTTAACACCGATACTACAGTGCTTAAGTACTGCTCACGTATATGTTTCTAGGTTTATATTATGCATTTCATACGGTCAAATTACTTTTGAGCAACTAATAAGAAGCGCGAAACTATGCATTTTACTTTCGTTTTGTGCTGGGACCCGTGGATTGATTAGAGATATCAAGTACATACAAGTCATTTTTTAAATGTTGTAGTTCGTCTTGAAAAAATGTTACGAGTACATCATCTATCAACAATCACACAGGTTCTGTTTCCATATTGCGGATTTTGGTTAGGTATTATCAAATCCAGTGGCGCTGTTAGTTTACTGAGTCCCATGTCACATGGTCTGTGATTGAAGCCTGTAAAACCGGTTTAATTCGTCACAGCCAGCACTCTTCAGGTGTGAGGGTCTTCTGCTCAGAATGAAACGCTAAAATGTTTGTGTATATTCTAATGGTAGTGGGGGCAGGGTGTGTGGGAACAGGTTTGGTTGAAATTGCATTAGAGATCTATGTTCTTCACAACTGAAACATTTTCTCTGAAAGCATTTTCTTCGCAGTTTAACCGATCTTGTTACAGCATGTTACAGTTTACTTTTATTAACCATATTAATTTTAAGTGCTTAATGTAAAATCTTGTAAAAATATATTTTCATTGTTCAAATATACATTAAGTCTGACTATCATATAATAAGTTAAATACAAAACTAAAGAAAAAATAGGGTTAAATATAATTCAAAATATTTTGCTAACAATGTTAACTGTTTATGAATAATAAAATGTATTAACTAAGGAGTAGGATGGCACAGTTGTTAGTATGTTTTTTGTTTTGTTTCTTTTTCATAAATACAACAGTAGTACCTGATGTCTCAGTGGCTTTCAAAATTAAATTATGCAATAAATAACCACATGTAAGACTCTGATGCTTAAAATGTTTAGGGAGAAAGTGGAATACTGGTGTGTATTTTTTCTTTAAACTACCAATACCAGCCATATACAGTCTGTAACGTAGGGATTTCTATATGTCTTTATTTAGCGGTTACATTAGTGACAAAGGCTAAACTTTTAGCTTCAGTAACGTGTACATATATCCCCTTTTTATAAAACGACATGGTTGAAAACTGTTCCAGAGCCACTGTTGTTATAACAGTGAAAAGTACATCATGAAATGCCTCTCCCTGTTCAATCCACTGGAAAAAAGAAAAGGAGCATAAAGCTTCTGATGGTCATAAACGATATTCATTTAGGAGCAGCATCAGAGGTATGTTTTTAACTGCACTGCATTGGAGAGAATACCATAGTGTGTTTTTTTTTTACTCCCTGGCGGAAACTGGCTTCCAGAAGAATCAGTATGGCTCAGAGATTAAATAAAACTTCACTCGCACCAAACAAATGTATATTTCTAAATATCACAACATGATCGAATTTAAGTCATTTTAATAACAATGAATAGTCACCTATGCGTTACAATATAAACATTTATATTGATTTAAATCGCGTTTAAATCACCTTTATTTAAAACCCATAAATAAAGCTGATACTGTTTAGACTTTCAATTATTTAAAACTGTATTAAAGCAGCACGATACACAATGCAACGTAAATCGCTATCTTTGTCTTCTGTGTAATAATGTTCACCTCTCTGTCCAGCAAATTTACAGGTTAAAAACAATACTGTTAGGCTGGGAAAACGATTTTTTTTTAAGAAATACAAAATGAGATATAATGATATGTTCCGGCTTAGACATTAACGAAGAGCATAACGCGTATACTGCATACACTGCAAGTACAACCCCCCTCTCTGCAGGAGTGCTGGCTGTGAAGAATTGAACCAGTTTCACGGGTATTTTCAAAGTAGGAGGCGAGATTTCCAGCGAAAGACACTCCCCCCACCCTCAAAAACCCAGTAAGTACAGTACTTACTAGTTAAAGACTAGGCTCCCGACTACGGCGAAAGGAACCCTTCTTTCATTAGAATACAATGAACATATTTTAGCCCTGAATGAATTAATAGCAAACATGGTTTACATAAAAGACATTTTTCCAAGAAAGTTTAGCCTTTGTCACTAATGAAACCACTAAATAAAGACATAAATATAAAAATCCTAAAATTTTTAAAATACATGACTTTGCTAAAATTTATTTGAAAATAAAAACAATTACAACCGCCAGGGGAGAGAGAGAACAGGGGAGGGATGTTGGTTTTGCATATTGGGCGGGGCTATGGAAATTAGGTCTGTTTGGGAATGTGTAGTTACATGTTCTGGCTGTTTGTGAATTATCGTTGTTGAGTATGGAGTGTTGAGGTATTGATTTTGTGTAATGCTTTATGTTGAAAATTGAGGTGGATTTTGTTTATGATAAACAGGATAAACTGGGATGGGAGGAAGGTTTGGTTTTGCATAAGGGGCGGGATTATGATAATTGGAGGACTTTGCGAGAGTAAAATGGTTTGATATATTTGATTTTGTATTGTGGTTGTTATCTATGTTTTTGGTTGGTATTATGTTTATATGGTTGTTTTTGTTGGTTGGTTGTTATTATGGTTATTAATAATACGATCTATAGTTGAAATCTGAGCCTAAATAAAAAGAAAAAGCAAGTGATTAGGTTTATGAGCAATCTAATTACTTATTCGTTTAAAACGCTATATAAAATAAAGTTTATTATTAATTTGCTGGACAGACAAAGATAACGATCCTGATCAGTTTAGAAATCTGTGTACGCTGTAAGGTTTTTACTTCTTAAACTTTTAAAATACACGTTTTGAATAGAAAGAAATCCTCTTCCTGGTACAGTATGTATAGCAAACCAGCACGTCTTTTTTCTCCAATCAGAGGGGTGTCAGATGGTGTCAGCCAATCACCATTCTGCGTTGGGTAGCAACGGGTGACTGTTCTCAGGCGGAAGATGTAAACAGCTTAATGTTCGTGTTAAATAATTTTTTTAAATTCAATTAAACGGGCACAGTTAAGACATTAAATATACATATACATACTGTATACAGTACAGTTTGCATACGGTAATATGTTTATGTTACGCGATTAAAAAATAAATAAATAAAACTGGAAGGTCCAGCACCAGCTGGATTTGAACACACAACCTGCCCGTTGGTAGTCACGCACCTAGACCAGTAGGCTACAAGACAGCTCGCATGAGCTGGCAGGCGAAACAGCCCTACACAGCCCTGCCGCAGTACACGGATATAATCATACCGTTATTAAATTCTTTAGATACGCGATTCCATAATATATTCCCTTTTAATCAAATTCTAAAAGTATGCTTGTTGACTCCGGTATCACGTTAAAGACTTCGAAGCTTACAATGTTTAGGGAGAAATGGAATACTGGTGTGTATTTTTTTCTTTAAAGTACCAAGACCAGCTATATACTGTATGTTTATGTTCCAAAATTAATATCGTTTATGGCTTTCACACGCGTTACAGTATGCTCCTATTCTTTTTATGCTCAGCTACTAAGATTTCCCTTCAGTGGTAAAATTCAATATCTACAACGGGCACAGCAAAGACGTTTACTGTAAGTCTTTCTACGACAGACCAACGGACCACGAGTGCCCCTGTCGGTCAACCAATCACGTACTGCGGTGCCGCGCGTCATCTTGCGTCATACTGAGCGACGTCACCTGCGGTACGTGTCTGTAACGCGCACTTTGAATGGCTGCATCTGTAACAGTATATTTTTTGTATTGTGAGAGGAAACCCACAATAGTTAATTGGAGTCACTTTTTATTAATGGTTATGGGATCTTATTCACTTCTGAATAAGAAAAACAGACAATAACAAGCTGAATGGAAATATCATTGGCTAATTTAACTAAAATACAACATATGCATAATATAAATAAAAATATAGTCAATTTCCCTTATTCACATAGCCTTTGTAAGCTAATTATAAACCATTAGGGTACTACATTGCTTAATTTTTTTTAAATTATATTAAGCTTTTAAATTCCAATCACATGTTGTGGCTTCTACAAAAAAAAATCTATCTGTGACCTTTATTTAATGGCAATAGGATCATAGATAATCTGTATAATCTGTATGGCAATCAGATTTTAACAGAGAGTCAATATGGATTTAGAAAAGGTAACCTGTAACTCTGACAATTAATTTGTATGGTATCTTTAAAACCTAAAGACTTTCAAAAAGCATTTGATAACGTTTCACAGAAAATATTGATTCTGAAATTGCAAATGATAAGTTTTCAAGCTGTGGCCTGTATTTCCATTGAGAACTAGTCAAAGAATAGAAAACCATTGGGGTGATGTAATTAGTGGAGTGCCACAGAGGACTGTATAAGGGTTATTGCTGTTTCTACAGCTAGTAAACTAGTTTAGTTAGTAGATGATGCTGAGACAGGGGAATTAATAAACACTGTAGAAACTGCAAAATAAATTGAAAAGTGGGTAAACAACTGGTACAGTAGTTGATATTTAATGTAAACAACATTAAGATGTTACATTTAGGTTGCAGAAGCATAAACAACATAGGAGGGTAAAGAAATAGCTAGAAAACATTTTTGTTTGTTATTAGTACCAAAAAAAAGAGGAAGAAAGAATTGTAAAACACCAGGAAAACTTGTTAAATATATTTATTTTTTAGTTAAATGATTCAGTGTGTACATATACATTCCAGATGCATTCCACTTCTGGCACTGGCAGAAATATCAGTGAATTCTCCATTTTCATTTTTGCTGATCAATCATAATGAAAAGATTACTGCTTCGCTGACTGCTGTGAACAGATCATTCCAAGAGGTCCCAGGTGGAATGTCAGCATCCATCCTGTGTGCTTCTGAGCTCTGTTGTCTCAGCAGATGGTCCTATCATTGTGCAGTGAGTCATGAAATTTCCACTGCATGCTCCTCCAGCAGCACCTACATGGCATATTGAAAATAGCCAAGCAAGATCTTCTAGTAAATTACAAACAGCAGCTATAAACTATAGATTAAACAAGTGGTTGGATTTTAATCAATTATGTAGTTTAGAAAAGGTTTATCAGACAATTTAATAGAATTATTTTTCTTCCAAAAATACTTCCCAGGTCTTATTTCACATGAAGTTCTTATGGTAACTTATGTGGCCATACATGTTAATAAAATATATTGAAAAATACAACTTTCCCCACTGTGTAAAACAGTTTTCAATTTTTTAAACCTTACTCAGACAGAACTCAGACATTTTTTTTAAATCAAGTCACTACATTACACTGTTTACTTATTTTGTTCATTTGATTTCTTATTTACATATAATCTGCTTAATCAAATGTTTTATTTCTACAGAAAAAAACTAAGATTTAAACATGACAGGTAACTCAAACTTTCTAGTTGTTTTAACTTATGATACTTTTAAACTGTCCTCTTTGTGAGATATTACTCCAGTTAAGTATTCGTAGACCTCAGGTAGAACCAAAATAATAAAGCACAGTGGCCTTTATAATAATAATAGCTTACACTTATAAAACACTTTTCTGGACACTCCACTCAAAGTGTTTGCAGGTAATGGGGTATCCCCTCCACTACCACCAATGTGCAGCATCCACCTGGATGATGTGACGGCAGCCATAGTGCACCAGTACACTCACCACACATCAGCTAAGCAGAGTAATAAAGCCAATTCATAGATGGGGATTATTAAGAGGCCATGATTGGTAAGGGCCAATGGGAAATTTGTATATACCCCTACTCTTTTCGAGAAACGCCCTGGGATTTTTAATGACCACAGAGAGTCAGGACCTTGGTTTTACGTCTCATCCAAAGGACGGTGCCTGTTTACAGCATAGTGTCCCTTTCACTATACTGGGGCATTAGGACCCACATGGACCACAGGGTGAGTGCCCCCTGCTGGCCCAACTAATAACTCTTCCAGCAGCAACCTTAGTTTTTTCCCAGGAGGTCTCCGTCCAGGTACTAACCAGGCTCACACCTGCTTAGCTTCAGTGGGTTGCCAGTTGCAAAATATAACAAAATAAATTTTTATTACAAAATAAAGTATGACTTTTTCATACAGCAATAAACAAGGTACTTCATCCCATGCTTTCTGGAATCCTTCAAGGAATTGCTGGATAACATTCGGGGATTATTTACTTTATATCAACAAATGCAGCAGGTTGAGGTCAGTGGCCTCCTGTGATATTATACTGTACTATACTGTATGTACCCCCCTTTCAAGCTTCTTTTGATTTAAGACAGCTACTGTACATATACTAACATTTATATAAAATTACTAAGTTTTGCCACTATGTCTATAGTGTACAGATAAAGCAAGTTATTGAATAAAAATGAATTCCAGTGCTGTCTTGCATTCACAACTTTTATATTCTAGGCTTCACTAAATCAGTAACAATGCAAATACTTTGAAAGCAGTTAGTTGGTAATGTTGGAAAAGGCCTCACAGTAATGGGTTTTTGTCATAACACCTTGAAAAACTTAACTAAATAAAATAAACCTTTTATGTACAAAATGTAACAAATATTACAATAACACAGGGCTTTGCAAAACCATTTGACCCTAACACATTGTTCACAGTTTGATCCTTTTAAGTTTGTAGTTAAGACACTTTGAAGTAGTAATTAATATTTAATATACAGTATATATATATATAATCTACTGCACATACATTCAAAGGAAAAAATATATCAATTGAATTAAAAGAAATACATTAATAAGCAATGTCAAAATAAAATGGAAAAGTCATAATTGCATACCTGGTTATGCCAGGTATATTGCTGTGGCAAACCTAAATTGAATAATTTGCACAAACTTAATTTTTAATTTGTCTTACCTTTAGAAGTAGTTTGAAAAAATGTGTATGCCTAATTTTGTAATCTTGCAAAACTGGTACCAAAGGAGTGGTCTTGCTATTTTGCAAGGCATTGTATATACTAGGAACAAGTAAAGGTTTAATTCATGCTGAAAAGAGAACAAAAGAAGCACAATGTTTCGACTGTGGAGCCTTCTTCGGGTGTGTGATTGAATATACTATATATATATAAGTGCCTAAGAGTATTTGAAATAAAATACAAGAATTAACATTATCTTATACACTCTGTTATAGACAGAGAGACAGGAAAGACAGAGTAGGGGAAGGTGTGGCACTTCGCTGTACGTGAAAATCAGAATCTCTGAATCTATAAGGGTCACACCGATAAAAAAACATACTTTGGATAAAGTGTTAGGAGTATCAACCACCAAATGCTGTTTCTGATGATAATTTGACACTGTACAATGATATTAAGAAATTCTGTGCAAAAAAGAGAATTTGTTTTTGTGGAATATTTCTACATTCTCATTATAGTCTTTGAAAAAACTTACAGGATTGTCGGCAACAAAAATCAAAATGTTAGACGTGGTCAATGTCTGCTTTCTTACCCACTTTGTTGAAGCACCTACAAGAAGAAATGCTTGCTTTTATCTTGTGTTTTTGAACAATCAAGACAGAGTGAGACAACAGTGAGGAACCAATAAGGGACTGTGATTATAATATGGTGCTTTTTAAAGTATATTTTCAAACTGTACATATTGAATCTAAATCAAACCTTTATAATTTCGGGAAAGCAAACAGAAGGCAGCAGCTAAAAAGATTCTAGTAGAAGCACAGAACAAGTTTTTTCCCAAAGGCAAATCAAGAGCTCAAAAACTGCATCCTAAATGGTTCAATAAATCAATTATGAAAAATATAAGGAAAAAGAAAGCAGGCAGGAGTAGTATGGTCTAGGGAACTGCTAAGGTGGCACCCATACAAAAGAAAAAACACTGACACAAGTAATTAAGATCAATGGGATAACTTCTATTACATATAAGGTTATGGAAACAATAAGAACAAATCTAGAGGATCACCTATAATAACATCTTTGGGAATAGTGCATATGAAATTAGAAAATGTAGGTCTAGCTTAACCAGCGTGTTAGAGTTTTTTGAATGAACAATGGCAGCAATCGAAACACATTGATAATGTATATTTACTGTAGATATTGTTGTGTCATTCAAATGACAAAGTTCAGGTGTCTGAGAAGCAGAAGTCTCTTTATTTCATATGCATATGGAAGTCCAGCTTGCAACCACCAGACTTAAAAATAAGTTGCTGGTCTTTTATACCTTAAAACAAACCAGTTACTATGACACATTCTAAACAAATGATAAGACAGCAACACATGCCAATTAATTATATCTAAGTTGCAGACTAGACAACAGTTAGTTCTTTTCATGTTCTGGGCGTACAGCCAGCTTACCAAATACATGCCCTTTATTTTACTGACCAAGGACAGGCAGCATCTTTATATATTTGGGTGCAAAGCCAACTTCAACCCACTAGACTACATAGATTGCAAAAATATTAAAACAGGAAATTATATTATTATCTCACTTCCCAGGTGTCTCTCTTATCTCTTCATTCCCCCCTTAGAACCATATTGTTCTAACAATTATGTTCTACCACTAGATAAGAGATGTAGAAACCTTTCCCATGAAATCAGTCTTGACCCTTGTGATCCCTTCAGGGCGTACAATTAGCACAGAAGCAGCAGCTTTAGTACACATGTTTTTCAAGCAGGATATTAACAATATGATCATTACGAATAATACTAGACCCACAAATATGTATTGAACCAGAGACCCTGCCCATGTTCCTAGCACAGACTGTAACCACGCACCAATGCCCTAGTCATCTGGATTATAATTATGATATTTTTTTGTTCTTCATCATAGATGTGCTGTGCTAAGTCATTAATGTGCTCAGAATTGTCTGGAATATGAGTATTGCATAGTCTTTGCTCACCTAAACAGCTGTTTATCACCCTAATAGAGGATGGCGTAGAACTGTGATTTTATCAGGGAGCATATGGTTAGTTCCATTTTTTAATACATTTAAGTTACACTTAGACTAAAAGCAGAACTATTTACCCATGCCAATAAACCTAAATAATCACCTCTATCAAAGGGGATGACTCCCATGAGCATCTTGTATAACAATACAAACCCAACAGCTCTAATTATTATTTGTGGCTGATAGATATGACAACACCTAGAAAGTATTGATTCCATATCCCCATTCATCAGAGTAACACTCCTTACACTTAAGAGGCACACTGTCAGCCCCCCCTCAGGAAGCCCAACAAACACAGAAACAGTAACAACATAATTATTTATGTTCACTCTCTCTGGTGCAGTGGCTCGGTGGCAGTGCAACGCGTAGATCCAGTGATCTCATCCTGTCACTCAGATGGCAGAGTCGATAGTCAGTTGCACTTGATATGGTCCCTCCCCAGCGGGGTTGCAACATCTGGCAGGGTATATCTTCCTCACCCACACCCACTCGCCAGGTATCAGGTCATGTCTTCCCTATACTGGAGGTCCCCAAGCGTCCAGCACCTGTTCACCACTACAATAAACAACCTACAATACTACAATAGAGAATTAGATAGCAAATTCAATGATCCGTTAGCCAGATTTGGCCCTCCAGTTTTGTTGGTTGGCCCGTGATGATATCAAACAGGCTCAGTTACACAGTTCTGTTTGATCCAGCCTGCAGGCTACACAGGACAGCAGGCAGAGCATCTACTCATGGTGTTCCTTCAGTCTGATGTTTCATCAGTCTTTCAGAGTTCTGTTCCTTTGTTCCACTGATCCAGTAGACTGAGGGTGATGGGTGCAATGAAGGTCCCATCTCACCCCAAACAACGTAGCCACAGCCTGACACACCTTCCCTGTGAAGTGTGTCCCTTGATCATAATACAAGCGGCAGGGCAGTGCCCACCAAGGGGTTATCTCCGTCATCAAGTGTATGACAGGCACAGAGGCAGTGGCCTCAACCCACTGGGAAATAAGATTATAAGAGCCCAGGTTTCCCTTTACAATTCTCAATTTGCCAGTGCATGAAAGGTTCCTCAGGAGCAGGCCTTTTGAGCTGTAGCACCCACACCTGAACTGTAGTTGAGTTTCTTTGACATGCATCACATCGAGATACCACATACAGATGCAGCCATTCAAAGTGCGCGTTACAGACACGTACCGGAGGTAATTGGCTACGGCGTCGTGCATTGTGACGCAAGATGACGCGCGGTACCGCGGTACGTGATTGGTTGACCGACAGGGGCACTCGTGGTCCGTTGGTCTGTCGTAGAAAGACTTACAGTAAACGTCTTTGCTGTGCCCGTTGTAGATATTGAATTTTACCACTGAAGGGAAATCTTAGTAGCTGAGCATAAAAAGAATAGGAGCATACTGTAACGCGTGTGAAGGCCATAAACGATATTCATTTTGGAACATAAACATACAGTATATGGCTGGTCTTGGTACTTTAAAGAAAAAATACACACCAGTATTCCATTTCTCCCTAAACATTTTAAGCATCGAAGTCTTTAACTAAAGAGATACCGGAGTCAACAAGCATACTTTTAGAATTTGATTAAAAGGGAATATAATATGGAATCGCGTATCTAACGAAATTAATAACGATATAATTATATTCATGTACCGCAACACAAGAATAGTACACGCTGTACAGTGTCTGTCGATAATGTTTCTGTAGTGCTTTTTCAGCACTCTGCATGTGACTGCGCCGGTGGCGCTGTGGGTTAGGTTCCTGACTCCCATGTCACATGGTCTGTGATCGAATCCCACTGGAACTATGAGTTTTTTTTTAACAAACATTTCTTTGAAAAAATTAAACGTTTCCCTTGGTCAGAGATTAAATAAAACCTCACTCGCACCAAACAAATTTATATTTCTAAATATCACAACATGATCGGATTTAAGTCTTTTTAATAACAATGAATAGTCACCTATGCGTTACAAAATAAACATTTATATTGATTTGAATCGCGTTTTGATTTAAATCGTAAACGCGTGTTTAAAGGCGATATATAAAAGCGCTGATTCTTATGGAATGTGTTCCGCTGGGGATTCAAAAAATTTATTTTTTTTAATCGCGTATCTAAGGAAAATAGCAGTATAACTTTGTTCATGCACATCATTATACAGTATCTCATTTTGTATTTCTATAAAAAAAAATCTTTGCCCAGCCACTATTGTTGTTATTGTTTTTATCCTGTAAAGCGCTTTGAGGAGCACAGCTTTCTCACCACTTAGATTACTTTTTGACACCATCCTTACACAAAGCAGAAACTGATTGTATTTTCCGATGACATACTGTACAAGTGCAAAGATTACAGATTTTAATCGTCTTTTTTCTGAACCAGGGAAAATCTGATCATGTTTCTCTATAACAATAATAAAAAACTTTATTTTACATATCACCTTTAAAAGTGGCATCTCAAAACAATACAGTAGATGTAAACCACAGATTACAAGGTAAATACCCTTAATCGTTTATTAAATTTAATCGTCTTTTTCACAGCGAAAGACACCTCCCCCCCCTCAAAAACCCAGTAAGTACAGTGCTAGTTAAGAAAGGCTAGGCTCCTCAATGAAATCGCTTTAACATGCTAATACGTTGGTGTAACAGTCCGGGCGTGGCAAGCTTCTAATTTCAACCCGACCACGGCGAAAGGAACCCTTCTTTCATTTGAAGACAATGAACATATTTTAGCCCTGAATGAATTAATAGCAAACATGGTTTACATAAAAGACATTTTTACAAGAAAGTTTAGCCTTTGTCACTAATGAAACCACTAAATAAAGACATAAACATAAAAATCTTAAGATTTTTAAAATACATGACTTTGCTAAAATTTATTTGAAAATAAAAACGATTACAAATGCCAGGGGAGAGAGAGAACAGGGGAGGGATGTTGGTTTTGCATAAGGGGTGGGGCTATGGAAATGAGGTCTGTTTGGGAATGTGGAGTTACATATTCTGGCTGTTTGTGAATTATCGTTGTTGAGTATGGAGTGTTGAGGTATTGATTTTGTGTAATGCTTTATGTTGAAAATTGAGGTGGATTTTGTTTATGATAAAGAGGATAAACTGGGATGGGAGGAGGGTTTGGTTTTGCATAAGGGGCAGGATTATGATAATTGGAGGACTTTGCGAGAGTAAAATGGTTTGATATATTTGATTTTGTATTGTGGTTGTTATCTATGTTTTTGGTTGGTATTATGTTTATATGGTTGTTTTTGTTGGTTGGTTGTTATTATGGTTATGAATAATACGATCTATAGTTGAAATCTGAGCCTAAATAAAAAGAAAAAGCAAGTGATTAGGTTTATGAGCAATCTAATTACTTATTCGTTATAACGCTATATAAAATAAAGTTTATTATTAATTTGCTGGACAGAGCGGTGAACATTATTATGCATAAGACAAAGATAACGATCCTGATCAGTTTAGAAATCTGTGTACGCTGTAAGGTTTTTACTTCTTAAACTTTTAAAATACACGTTTCGAATAGAAAGAAATCCTCTTCCTGGTACAGTCGCATGAAGAGAGAGGCGAAACAGCCCTACACAGCCCTGTCGCAGTTCACGAATATAATCATATCGTTATTAAATTCTTTAGATACGCGATTCCATATTATATTAGCAGAAAAGCTTAAAACTACCACTTTTTCAAACGCTATTTCACATGTTAGTTAAATACTTCAATGCTTAAAATGTTTAGGGAGAAATGGAATATCGGTGTGTATTTTTCCTTTAAAGTACCGATTCCTGGAATCTGACTGGCTGACAACCTTCTGAAGTGGTTCCATAAGATCTGGTATACGGAAAAGAAAGCGTTGATAAAAAAGCCTGGATTCCCATGTATCTCAGAGAGCGAGTGATCAGAAAAAGGAACAGCTGTTACACCCAGGTTTTACGCTCTCTCTCTGTTGAATGAATGAAAGCATTTTATTAAAAACGTGTTTGCGTTTGTCTGGGTATTTACCTTGTAATCTGTGGTTTACATCTACTGTATTGTTTTGAGATGCCACTTTTAAAGGTGATATGTAAAATAAAGTTTTTTATTATTGTTATAGAGAAACATGATCAGATTTTCCCTGGTTCAGAAAAAAGACGATTAAAATCTGTAATCTTTCCACTTGTATGTCATCGGACATTAACGAGTACAACCCCCCTCTCTGCCGGAGTGCTGGCTGTGACGAATTAAACCGGTTTCACAGGTATTTTCAAAGTAGGAAGTACAGTGTTAACTAGTAGCTAGGCTCCTCAATGAAATCGCTTTAACATGCTAATGCGTTGGTGTAACAGTCCGGGCGTGGCAAGCTTCCAATGTCAACTCGACTCGATTGGAAGACAATGAACGTATTTTAGCCCTAAATGAATTAATAGCAAACATGGTTTACATAAAAGACATTTTTCCAAGAAAGTTTATAATAATACGATCTATAGTTGAAATCTGAGCCTAAATATAAAGGAAAAGCATTTTCAGAGAGCAATCACACTGTGTTTATGTAGAAAAAGCGATTAGGTTTATGAGCAATCTAATTACCTATTCGCTTAAAACGCTATATAAAACAAAGTTTATTTAGAAATGAATGATAAGTGTCGCAGTTTAAATAATTTTCGTAGTAGGGCTTGGACAGATTCCAAGTGCATTTTTGCAATTTACGTTGCATTGTCCAATGTGCTGTTGTAATACAGTTTAGAATACAGTAAGTCTAAACTGTATCAGCTTTATTTATGGGTTGCAATTTAGAAAAAGTCAAAAACCGCACTCAAAATGCAATTTAGAGCTTTCTGGCAAGAGGAGACACCCAAATTATAATGTAACATGCCACTGTTTGTGCATGAACAAAGTTATACTGCAATTTTCCTTAGATACGCGATTAAAAAAAATAAATTTTTTGAATCCTCGGCGGAACACACTCCATAAGAATCAGCGCTTTTATACAGTATATCGCCTTTAAACACATATATTTAAACACGCGTTTACGATTTAAATCAAAACGCGATTCAAATCAATATAAATGTTTATTTTGTAATGCATAGGTGACTATTCATTGTTATTAAAAAGACTTAAATTCGATCATGTTGTGATATTTAGAAATATAAATTTGTTTGGTGCGAGTGAAGTTTTATTTAATCTCTGACCAAGGGAAACGTTTCATTTTTTCAAAGAAATGTTTGTTAAAAAATAAAGTCATAGTTCCATGGGATTCAATCACAGACCGTGTGACATGGGAGTCAGGAAACTAACACACAGCGCCACCAGCGCGGTCACATGCTGAGGGCTGAAAAAGCACTACAGAAACATTATCGACAAACAATGTACAGATTTGATAAAGCTATAAAATAATGTAATTAGGCACAGAACAAGTTTACAGCACAGTACAATAATAAATGCTGACCATGACTTTAGAAGCATAAATTACCTTACACTCAATTTAAACACAAGCTGTCTTTAGCCCTCTAAGCTGGTTCATACAGAAATGTAGAGAACCAGGCTCAGAACACACAGCTTCATTAGCGAATACATATGCAGGACAACTAGAGAAGACGTTTTACAGAGGATGGATTTTTAGAAACATCCCATCAGTGACATCACTGAAGTCAACTCCTACTGTGGGTAACTGTCGTGTGGATAGTTTCACAAGAATCAGACAAAGGTTTAAGCATCGCTTGTTCTAGATAAAACTGCAAAAAAAAAAACAACAACCCATAATGTACTTCTTTGCAGCTCTGTTTGCCCAAATCATATATTCACAACGTGAAATTAGAAAATAATATTACGTAACCAAAATCTGCAATATGGAAACAGAACCTGTGTAATTGTTGACAGATGATGTACTCGTAACATTTTTACAAGACGAACTACAACATTTAAAAAATGACTTGTATGTACTTGATATCTCTAATCAATCCACTGCACTGCATTAAAACAAAACGAAAACTAGAACGCCCTCGGCATACCGTTTCGCGCTTCTTATTAGTTGCTCAAAAGTAATTTGACCGTATGAAATGCATAATATAAACCTAGAAACATATACGTGAGCAGTATTTACGTAGTATCGGTGTCAAGACATACCTCTCAAATACTGTAAATCAAGTTAAAAATATCTCAAGACCGATTCTGGTCATAATGAAACCATGTTTCGTGTATGTTTTCTTTATAGTACCGAGACCAGCCATATACTGTATGTTTATGTTCCAAAATTAATATCGTTTATGGCCTTCACACGCGTTGCAGTATGCTCCTATTCTTTTTATGCTCAGGCACTAAGATTTCCCTTCAGTGGTAAAATTCCATATAAATATTCAATACTTAAACGGGCACAGTTAAGACATTAAATATACATATACATACTGTATACAGTACAGTTTGCATACGGTAATATGTTTATGTTCCTAAATCAATCTCTTTTATGAGCATGTGAAAGGCATGGTGAATCGATTCTCAAAAATTACTGTACTTTGCATGATTGGAAAAAAATGCGTGATTGCGAAATGCTGTGGTGTTACTTTTACAAAGACGGTCAATGAAAAAAAGAATGTGGACCAGGGCAATACTTTGAGTTTACAGCTTGTCCAAGGTCATTTATTATTAATACTATTAGTAATATCTTCGTTAAAGACTTTGATGGCTACAGCTCAAACATGAGAGGTTGAGCTTTATTAGCTCCACCTTGCGGAAATTCCGGATACTATTATTTTGCTAGCGGTATTTACCGGTAACTCGCGGTATTTACCGGTAACTTGCGGTATTTACCAGTAACTCGCGGTAGACTGCGTACAGCGTACCGGAAAATAATGCGGTATCACCCGCGCATTTTGAATGGCTGCATCTGTAGTTGGCTACTGCTTCAAACATGGTCCCCACCCAGTTTTGGGTAACCAGAACACCATTTGACTCACACCCAGGTATCCGACAGAATGCATTTGTCTGGCTACAAAGGGCATTAGGCTGTGAGGGCATGCAGGGCATGCGGTGTGCTGGCAGCACAACTCCAAATCATCATGCAGCCCCACATTCTTTTCTGACCATGTCCATTTCTCTGTTTTAGAGGCCTCAGCCTGAATGTCCGTTAGCTGTCCCTTTTTCACCAACAGAGGTCTCACAGAGGTCTCAGACTCCTGCTCTACCATGGTTGCTCGCCTGGCAGCTGGATCTGCAAAGTTGTTCCCTCGAGTTACTGGAAACATTTCTTTATTATGTGACTTACACTTTACCACAGCTACTTCAGCCAGTAGCTGCAAAGCTTCTAACAGTTCAGAGACAAACCCAGCATTCTTAACTGGAGTCCCTGCCATGTTGAGGGAATCCCTATTCCTCCACAGCCATCCAAAATTGTGGCATACACCAAATGTATATATAGAATCTGTATAAATCTCTACAGTCTTCCATTTAGCATATTTACAAGTTTCAATTAAATCTTTTCATTCGGTCTACTGGTTCTGCACCAGATTATTCACAGTTTATACAGCCAGGCAGATAGCCTGCACAGCATATAAACATGGCATCTTGGCCACCGCATTGAGGGGTCCTGAATAATAACCCACCAGACGATGCCTACCTCCATGCTGCTACGCCAGCACAGCAGCTCACAACCCATTTCATTCACTTACATACAGATTACATACAGATGATCCGTCTGAGGGAATCCAGCCCTGGGCCAGTGCCTGCAAGAAAGCTTGTTTCAAATAATTAAAAACAGTTTCTGTTGCAGGGGTCAAGGCAATTTTGTCTTTAGACTGCACTACCCCCCTTAAGCCATTTCGTCACCGGGCGAGCTCGTTCCGAGAAGGAATTCACCCTGGCTTTATTATGTAGTTGGTTTTACACCCTTTTTCCGTCAGAAGATCTAATACTTGGAGTAGGCCAGCCTTATGGCTTCCCTCATTAATGGGGTTTTTAATGAAAGTTCGGGAGGAATGAAGGCAGCCGAGCTCATTCGACACAGCTGCTGCAATTCTCACTAATCCTGACGTAAGCAACTGGTCTCCATATATATCAAACGTCACCCTCTCCTCTTCCTCGTTCGTTTTCTGCATGGTTTGTTTTCGCCTAGCTCAAATCCGTGCTCCCTTCTCATGGATCTGCAACTTGCAAATCCGCTGCTCCGATGAAGACCTTTTCTGCAGTGCAGGAGACTCTCCTAACCCTCTCGTCCAGTCCTCCCCCCCCAACTCCCCTCACCTCCGTCTCATCGCCTCCTTCACCCACCGTGCCACACCAGCGCTGCTCATCTCCCAGCCAGTCCTCACAAGATCCAACTCCTCGCCAAAGACTGTGTTCCGCCGTCGTAGTCCCTCTCTCATCACAAATTCAGCCTTCCCGTTCCTCCACGGCAAAGTCTCCAAATAACCCCCGCTTCTCTCGAGGATGTCCCCGCCGCTGCGCATCACGCACATTGGCTTCCCCTTCTCCTGGATCATCTCTCGCGATTTCCAACTGGACCGTAGCAAGCCTCCAGAGGATACTTCGAAAACAAACATCCGTTTTAAAAGTAATTCCAAAAAAGCTCTGTTTTCCCTGTACTTAACCGCAGTCAACACAAAATAAACATCAGCTCCACAGCTTCCCCCGGCACCCTCTGATAACATCACCCGCGCTGCCGCCACTCATCCCAACGTGAGGACCCCGAGGCCGCCCGCACCTCCGCCTATCGCGTCTTCTGTCTTGTCTTGTCCTGATATATCCGTGTCTGTGTCTCTTCCCCAACCAATCCATACCTCTGCTGAACAACTGCACCTAGCTTCTTCCACTCACCCTCCTTCCCTAAACTCCTTGCTGCCGAGTCTAAGGCCCCAGGTTCACGCCCCTCCCCCACCCCCTTCTCTGCTTAATCTAATTTCTGCACTCTCCTCTGTCTCTACCTCCGGCGTCCAACACGGCTCAAGCTCCGCCGGCTTGGTGCCTTCAGCCCCGGTTTCTTTTCTTTCGGCGCCTGCTGCTGTCTCCATGGCCCAAAGGCCATCCAGTAATTAACCCCTAACTCAGCCAGCAGGCGGCCCTTACCCTCCCCCACCCCCTGGCATCCAGGACGACTCAGCAACCCTTCTCAGTCCTTCACGCAGCCTTCGCCCCTGCTTCAATTCCTCCTTAACAGTCTTCGGCTTCCATATCCCAAGCCACCGAGCTTCAGGCCCCAGATCCGTCTAACCCCTCCTACCACAATCTGCTTTCCGCTCTTTTTTCCCTCCTCATCTTCTCCCATCCCCGGTGTCCAACACGGCATCAGTCATCCCACGCCTTTGGCCCTGGATTCCAATCTCCCCTTTACTAAGGACTTTTCTCTCCGAACAGCTGTTCCTCTCCCAGCTCCTCCTAACGCACTAAAGTTTAGTCCTCCTCCCATTCCCTTTTCACTCCAGCAGCAAATTCTATGAGGTGCGGACATCAATCTAGCTCACCTTCTCTCTTCCTCCACTTACAACTCTGATTCTAGAACAGTCGACTGCGGCTCGATTTCCGTTACTCTCAAATCTTCTGACCTTCACTCTGCTTCAGTCCTTCGAATTTCCGACTTCTGCTTGGCTTTCAGCATTTTTCGCGACATCATGTGCTCCGCCTTTCCCGAACGTCGTCAGGAACTCGACGATTACATGCACATCATCCTCGATCTATCTGTCCATTTCGAGGGCTCCCTGTTCTACGATTACCATAAGCAGTTCTCGGCCAAGGCCACTGCCCGCCTACTCCAAAGGAACCAGCGCACCTACTGGGAAGCCCTCGACATTGAGCTTTATTGCCGCACTTTCTCCGGCATCAGAGCTCTTTCCTGCGACTTCTGTTCCTCTTGGACACATTCATCAAATCTTTGCCAAGATACTGTCCGCAAGCTTAACCCTGATTCCGCACCTTCTCCCCCACAGCATCAATTCTCCCGCCAGGTCTTCTTCAAACCTTCCCGGTCCAAAGACGTTTGCGGTCGCCCCATCATGATGATCAGAGGACAACAAATTTGCAACAACTTCAATTCCTTACATGTACCTCTTCCCTTTGTCGCTTCCTTCACATTTGCAGCTTCTGCGGCGAAGATCACACTCGCTCTGCCTGCCCCCGCCGGCCCTTCCATGCTCGCTCCACCTTCAGCGTTCCAAAATGACTACTGGCTTTTCCGTCTACCCCAATCGATATCCCCGCTCTTGCTTCCGAACTGCTCCGTCACCCCGACCCCTCTTCCACCCACATCTTACTCGACTTTTTTTTCTTCGGATTCTCACCAGGCCTGTGCACACTTCCTTCTTCCTCCGTCTTTTGCAAAAATTTGCAATCTCCCACCACCGATCCCCAGTCCATTGATTCCTTGCTAGCATCTGAAGTCGAGAACGGTTTCATGATTGGCCCACTTGACTCTCCCCCATTCCCTGCATACCGCATCAATCCCATCGGTATAGTGGTCCGTAAGTATTCTGGTAAAAAACGCCTTATATGCGACTTGTCGGCCCCTCATAACTCCCGCGTGCCAAGTCTCAATAGCCTTATTCCCAGCTCAGACTTCTCACGCCATTTCTCTCATCAAAATCGCAGGTCCGGGTGCCTGGCTCGCTAAGACCGACATCTCCAGTGCCTTTAAAGTTATGTCTCTTGACCCAGACTTCTGGCACCTCTTCGGAGTTCATTGGCGGAACAAGTTCTTCGCAGTCCACCTTACTTTCGGATGTAGGAGTAGCCCAAAAATTTTCGATACCTTAGCCGAAGTTCTCTGTTGGATCCTCTTGAATAACTATCGCGTTCCTTTTCTCGTCCACCTTCTCGACAATTTCCTTACCATAGACTTTCCTCATGCCCCACCTGCAAGAGCCTTCTCCACACTTATTTCCGTTTTTAGGAAACTAGGGGTACCTCTCGCCACGGACAAAACCACCGGCCCCTCTCATATAATCCATTTCCTCGGGATCACCCTCAATTCCATCGATTTCTCCGCCTCGCGACAAGATCGACAGGATCCAGACGTATATCTCTACCTATTCTTCCGCCAAATCTTGCACAAAGAGGGAACTTCTCTCTCTGCTTGGCCACCTCAATTATGCCATGCGTATCATTCCTCAAGGACGTTCATTCATCTCCTACCTTCTCGACCTCGCCTCTTCTGTGCCCTCTCTTTACCACCACATAAGCCTTTCAGCCGACTGCAAATCCAAGCTCAGGCTTTGGCAGCTTTTCTTGGCCAACTGGAACGGCATATCTCTCTTCTACGATGACCTCCTCTCCGACGCCGAGGATATCCAGCTTTTCACAGATGCAGCCCCCTCAGTCGGTTTCGGAGGCTATTACAAAGGCCAATGGTTTGCGGCCCCCTGGTCTCCCGAATTCTCTTCAATCCCTCTTGCCGACCAGTCATCGGCCTTGTTCGACATATTTCCAATTGTCATTGCTGCTTCTCTTTGGGGCCACAATTGGAAACAAAAATCCGTCCTCATCCATTCGGAAAACTATGCAGTAGTTCATATAATCAACAAAGGAAGGTCTTCATCACAATCTATCATGAAATTTCTCCGCAGCTTTAAATGGATTTCTCTCACACATCAATTCATCCTCGTAGCTGCTCACGTTCCAGGCCACCTTAATGAGATCGCTGAGCCTCTCTCTCGCTTCCAATTTCAGAAATTCAGGAACTTGGCACCAGATGCAAGACCGAACCCGTGCATAGTACCTATGTATTCGGAACTCACGTTCCTCTGAATCATCCTTTCCATTACTATCTCCAGCTGGCTCAGCAAACTATCCTCTTAGGGATTGCCCCTCGAACTCTCAATTCTTACAGGACTGCCTGAAAGGGCTTCCAATCTTTCCATCTCTCCGCGAACATAAAATTCCCCTTTTTCGATATTCTCACAGTATCATCCTTCCTTTGCTATTGTAGAAACTCACACAAGGTACGAGCATCCACCACCAAAGTATACCTGTGCGGCATCCACTTCTTCCATAAACTCCTTTTCGGCACGACCTGTCCATCCCTTATCCACCCTCAAATTACTCTCTTTCTTAAAGGGTTTCAGCGGCTTGAAAAACCACTTCCGAACCAACGTGCACCACTTACCTTGGACATCCTTGAATCCTGCATCTACGTTTTCAGGTCGGGCTACCACTCACCCTGGGTCGACTGCACTCTTGAATCTTTATTCTTGTTAGCCTTCTTCGGCTTCCTAAGATGCTCCGAAATTACAGCTGCTTCCACATCCTTCAATCCTTCTTCTCAACCCTGCTTATCCGACATCTCCATCTTATCTTCCGATACACTGACCTTCTATCTCAAGAAAAGCAAAACCGACCAACTCGGGTCCGGCACTCTCATCTATTATTTCAAACTGTTCCTACATAAGCCCATACAAGCCTCTATCCCATTACACACATTTTCGCACCTCTGCCGGAGCTTTGCCTACTGACCCTCTGTTCATAAACGAGAAGGGCCATATCGTGACCCGCGACTGGTTCCTCTCTCACCTCCAGGACGTCCTTCTAACCGCCGGATACCCTCCTGAACAATTCTCCGGGCACTCCTTTAGATCAGGGGCCGCATCCTCGGCCGCTCGCCAAGGCATACCCGAGTATCTCATTTAGCAACTCGGCCGTTGGTCCTCCGAGGCTCATCATGCATACATTAAAACTAACCCCGGTATCCTCAAGCAGACACTTTCTCTCCTCGGCTGAATTAGTTCAATAATCATTTGTTTTTTTTTTCTGCACTGGTGACTGGGGGTCCCGCTTGTTTCTCTTGGGGGTCCTATACTCCCCGAGCAATGCCAAATCTCCACATCCCAATAAACGATTCTAATTTCTCCCAAGCTTTCGGCTGCTGTCATTCCTCGTGAAGGTAAAACAATTACAATATCACATAGCTCTATTGAAGTAGTTCACATAAATGCTGTTTCATACGGTAATTCTTTATAAATGCTGCAGGGCATCCCAGCCCAATAGGTCTATGGTGTCCCCCACCCACATCAGTAGTTGAAACTGTACATCTTTTCCCAAGTATATTGTGACAGCTTGTATCTGCTTTAAACACAACCCTTGCCCCCTTACTCCTGTAGCCTCCTGTTACCCGTTAGAAAACTTTATATCACATCTTTTTGCTGTTTTAGTAAAAAAACAGAACAACTGTGCTCCTGTGACCCCAGTTACTGCACACTGTAAGATTATTTCACTTTTACTTAAATCCTAAAATAAATTTAGGAAGGCTACAAAGGGGCTTACTAGATTAAATCTATTATTTCACATTTCAGCTTCTGACATGTTCTTTAAATGTGAAATCAAGCCTCTTTCTTACAATTTCTCCAAAAAACATCCTGTTTTTTTGTTTTCTTTTGTACAGTAGCTGCACACCAGCTTATTATTAGTTTTATCTTTGGGGTTTTGTCCCCCTTTTACCCCAGGGCTAGTTAACACCCCCCATCTGGATATGCCCAATCAGGATATTTATCCCAGTCCTCATTTTTTCCTTGAGGGGGTCTTATATCTGGGTATAATGTTAAAATCACACTATAATTGCGACAAATTGGCAGCTCCTTTTTCTCCTCCTTGGAAGACTTTTTACCTCCCATTTGCAGCGCTTTTTACCTCCCATTTGCATACATGTTTCACGAGTTGTTAAATCAAATCTGTCTCCGCTCTCCATAATTTCAGGAAAGCTTAGTTGAACATTCTTGACAGCATCAGGTTTTAACCCACTCAAGTAAATTTGTTTTATTACTGTGGAAGTATCTTCATTCACTTCCTTTTCATCGGCTAACCCCAAGTTTCTATCCATAAAGTTATAAACCTTTCTGTAAAATCTGTAACTTCCTCACTTTCCTTCTGCTGACATGCTGTTACTTTTTTCCAATCAGTTTTCGGTGGGTAATGCTCTTTCAAAAATCTCCACACTAATTCCCACCCTTCACCCAGATTCTCTCTTAAAGCATTCTATTTCTTCTTTTTCTGCATATACAGATGCAGCCATTCAAAACGCGTGGAGTATTTCGCGGTACACCCCGGTGGGCGTGACGCAGTATCACACGGTGCATCGCGTCATTTGACGTCATGCCAGAAAGTATCCGGAATCACCTTGTAAAACGGCCAGGAGGAGCCAATAAAGCTTAAGCTCTCATGTACAGCATTTGAGCTTTTAAATTTAAACTGTGTATTACAGCATGTTAATCATCAGTCATTAAAAAGTTGGTATATTTTATGAAAGCAAGATTGCTCAGTTGGACAAAAGTACACAACCTACGTTAATCAGAAATATTTTAATTATGCAGAAATATTTTATGCATCAAAGCCTTTACCGAAGATATTACTAATAGTATTATTAATGAATGACTTTGGACAAGCTGTAAACTCAAAGTATTACGCTGGTCCACATTCTTTCTAACCGTCATTTGAAACTAAAATACTTTTATTTTTTTCTTTGACAAACACCACAGCATTTCGTTGATCTAACTAACGAGGACAGGACATTAGCTAGCCAATACGATAAAGGGATGACTTTTTTTGCTAATTTCTTTAGCACATTTGTACAAGCACTTGGAATCTGTCCAAGCCCTACTTTATCAGGCATTTTCTTTTACTGAAACTGACATAAAAATTCCCTTGCTTTTAACAGAGCGTTTCATAATTTCTAACTACGAAAATTATTTAAACTGTGACACTTATCATTCAACCAGAGCTCAAAATATCACAAGGATCCTCAAGAGCACAGCAAAGACTGTATTAAAAGATACTTGTATCAGATACATGAGAATCCAAGCTTTTTTATCTACGCTTTCTTTTCCGTATACCCGATATTATGGAACCACTTCAGAAGGGTGTCAGCCAGTCAGATTCCAGGAATCGGTACTTTAAAGAAAAAATACACACCGGTATTCCATTTCTCCCTAAACATTTTAAGCATCGAAGTCTTTAACTAACATGTGAAATAGTGTGTAAAAAAGTGGTAGTTTTAAGCTTTTCAGCTAATAGAATATGGAATCGCGTATCTAAAGAAATTAATAACGATATAATTATATTCGTGTACTGCGACAGGGCTGTGTAGGGCTGTTTTGCCTCTGTTCATGTGACTTCCCCAGTAGCCCACTGGTCTACGTGCTGCACTAGTAACTCACAGGTTGTGTGTTCAAACCCAGCTGGTGCTGTGACTTTTCTTTTAACAAACATTTCTTGAAAAAATAGAATAGCAATATTATGGGCAATTAATTGACTTTTTATATTTCTAAATATCACAACATGATCGAATTTAAGTCATTTTTAATAACAACGAATAGTCACCTTCTTTCCTTCTGACAACTGTCCCTGCTTCTGCTTCCTGCTTCTATCGTGTGTGTGTTTTTATTTTTTAAATACATTTTAGAAAAGTGTAATCTATACTAAAAAGCTGTACACCACCTGCTATATAGATACATATTGTAATACTTTCAGGTTCGGATAGGACGGACACAAGACTTGCGGAGTTAAAGCAAGTTAAAGCCTTTATTTTTCTTCTCCGTCACCACCTGCCAGCCCGGCTCTCCCGCGCCCCCGACCAGAGACAGACAGCCCCCGCCCGCCAACAGCGCGAGAGAGAAAGAGAGAGAGAGAGAGAGAGAGAGAGAAACACCCAGGGGTGCAGAAGCAGGATCCTCAAGGGATCAACAAAGACAACAGAAAAAGATATGTGGACTGTATAAGATACTGTCCATGGGAATCCAAGCTTTTTTATCCACGCTAAGTAGTCTTTAAAATTTCTTTATTACACCGTGAAGTCAAAATTCCGGGATGTGCCTATTTACGCTGGGCAAACGTTCCGAGGTAAAATTCTTCCAGCATGGGGGTACCTTTAAAGCGGAGACAACGGCACCGAATATTTTTGGTGCGCCCTCTCTTTAAAGCCCTGGCCAAATATGAAGACAGTACGTACAGTTATAATTCAAACTGAATTAAAAACTACACATCCCAGTTACCATGGTGGTGCTTGTGATCATTGCGTTTAACCAACGAAACAGGGCGAAAAATCAGTCACATGACTTTGGGGCTGAGTTTCGAAAGCTTAACCTATCAGCAAGACAGCAAAGACATTTTTCCAAGAAAGTTTAGCCTTTGTCACTAATGAAACCACTAAATAAAGACATAAATATAGAAATGGACAATTAATTGACTTTTATATTTCTAAATATCACAACATGTTCGAATCCAAGTCATTTTTAATAACAATGGGTAAACTGGGTAAACTATCACAAAGCTTTAGAGAACTTAACATTTTTATCAACAAATTGTAAATACGACGTTTACATTTGCATTATTAATTTTTCACTTGAGTGTATGGAGGATTGTGAAAGCGAACCCCCCCTCTTAGGCTGCGCAAATGATTTTTTACATTTTTATTAAGAAATGGAGGCTGTATGCGTTACAATATAAACATTTACTGTCAAACTTTAAATCAACAGTTGATTTAAAGACGATCTGTCAAAGTGTAATGAAATACAATATTGTTGTTGTTGTTACTGTTGTTTTTATCCTGTAAAGCGTTTTGAGAAGCCACCTTTAAAGGTGCTATATAAAGGCACTGATTCTTATGGAATGTGTTTTCTTTCTTCTTTTTTTTCAGCATGGAATAAACCTATTACAGTACTTGATTCTTATGGATGCCCGGTTCCGCCGGGGATTCAAAATAAAACATGGAATCGCATGTTTAAGGAAATAGCAGTATAACTATATCCATGCACAAACAGTAGCATGTTACATTATTAATTTGGGTGTCTCCTCTTGCCAGAAAGCTCTAAATTGCATTTTGAGTGCGGTTTTTGACTTTTTTTAAATTGCAACCCATACATAAGCTGATACTGTTTAGACTTTTAATTATTTTAAACTGTATTACAGCAGCACAATGTGCTTTTTCACGAAACCTAGAGTAAATATAAATAAATATATTTATCGCTTACACCTGACACTTGAGGTGCCCGACAGAAACCGGTTGAACAACTCTGTTGGAAGTTTGCAGATCAGATCAGATTCCCTTCCCCCCACAGAAAGACAGACTTATTAGTCGCTATTCACCGCGCGGCGAGCAGCTCCAATTTCAGGCGTAAGCGATAGATCCCAGTTTAGCCGATCTTGTTACAGCATGTTACAGTTTACTATTATTAACCATATTAATTTTAAGTGCTTAATGCCATTTTTTGACCACGCACGAATATTCTTATGTCCATATCTTCGCAAGGGAATCAGTGTGAATTTTAATACTAATTAAATAACTGCAGGCACTTTCCACCCCCTCTGTCAGCAGGAACATAACCCATTCTCAGCTCAGCAGCTCATTACAATATAGGGTGTTCGAATCTTTTGCTGCCTTTTGCTGCCTCACAAAGCTTTAGAGAACTTAACATTTCTATTATCAACAAATTGTAAATAAAACGTTTACATTGGCATTATTAATTTTTCACTTGAGTAGATGGAGGATTGTCAGCTGTCACTGAGAGCAGTTAATTAAATGTATTTTTTGATTCACAATCAGACAAATGCAACATAAATTATCTTTGTCTTCTAAGTATCTTAATAAACTTTCAGCATAGCTTTCTCCCCGTTTAGATTTATTTTTCTTGGGATTTTGGGATCAAACGTGGAAAGATTAGATTGTGATCGTTTTTATTTTTTAAATACATTTTAGAAAAGTGTAATCTATACTAAAAAGCTGTATTTATTTAATACCACTCGATACTTATATTAATGGAGTTTAGTTGATAGTGTTTAAACTTTTAATTATTTTAAATTGTATTACAGCATTGTACACATGCTTAAAAGAGAAGAGAGAAAAACGCAAGCCTTCTTCAGGTGTGAGGGTCTTCTGCTCAGAATGAAACGCTAAAATGTAATGTAGGCTCCGAATGGGTTCAATTATGATTTGGGCTTGATTAAGGTTGCTGCCTTTCATCTTAAATCCTGCTTGAATCCTTCTAAACTAAAAATTAGACACGAGAAGGGGCTCTGGTGAAATTTCTCTTTTTTTAATTTCTCTTTTTTTCTTGGAAAAATATCTTACCCGCTGCAATCCGGGCACAGAAGGATTAAAGAAGCCAGACAGGCAGGGGGAAGAGTGAGTTCTAAATAAAGAGGTATCCAGGTAACAGTGAAGGTAACAGCCGCAGACGTGGCCTACTTAGCCTGCCAGGGTTACCCTACTCTCCCGGAGGAGGTCCACCGGGAGATAGCGCTCCAGGCGTTCCTCTGGGCCCTGGCGCAGACTAAGGTGCAGCACCACATGATGCTGGCCGCGCCGGTCCCCTTGGAGCAGGCCCTGGCTCTAGCTGAGCAGGCTGATGCTGTATTCGAGGAGACCGGTGGGCACCAACGGAGGGGCGCACGGGGAATCAGATGGGGAGGAGGAGACGGCCAACATGGCGATGCTGGGGGAGCGACGACGGCTGGTCATCTGCCACCGCTGTGGGGAGAGGGGGCACATCGCATGGGAGTGCCGGGCGCTGAAGCCCTGGGGACTCCGGAGGCCGTCGGGAAACAGGAGCGGGGTGGCCTAAAGGGGGGAAGGCCGCCCTTGAGCGACGCTACCCCAACTCCGGAAAGCCAGAAGGAGCACTTCACCTCGCCTGCTGCCGTGGGAAGGGTTGGCCACAGCCGGGGCTTATTTCTTCCCTGCCTCATCGAGGGCAGACCCTGCCAGGCCCTCGTCGACACTGGTTCGACCATCACCCTGCTGCGGCCTGGTGTCCTGCCGGGCACCAAGGCAGCCAGACCCCCAGGGCGCTCACCGTGCTCTTTGGGGCTGCGAGGGTGAAACACCCCTTCTACCTTGCTCCAGTCCGTGAAGACTGTATCCTGGGGTTGGACTGGTTGCAGCAGGTGGGTGGTGGGCTAATGTCCCATCCTTGTTAGTTAGATCAACGAAATGCTGTGGTGGGTGTTACTTTTTGTTGATGAAAAAATAAAGTCTTTTCATTTAAAATGACGGTTGCAAATAGTGTGGACCAGCGTAATACTTTGAGTTTTACTGGTGGAGCTCATACAGCTGTGTATGGATATCTTGGTCAAATATTCGGCTAGTGTGTATTGTCTGTTTGGGGTTCTGTGGCATTCCACACGGTTGGGCAGCTTGTTCCCCCCTCCTGCTGAAGACTCGACCACTTGAAAATACCTGTGAAACCGGTTTAATTCGTCACAGCCAGCACTTTCGCAGAGAGTGATGAAAAACACATGAAAGATTTTGGTGCTTAAAATGTTTAGGGAGAAATGGAGTATTGGTGTGTGACTTGCGGAGTTAAAAGCTGCCTTTATTTTATTTCTTTCCGTCAACACCTGCCAGCGAGCTCTCCCACGCCCCGACCAGAGAGAGACACATGATGAAAAAGCACATTGTGCTGCTGTAATACAGTTTAAAATAATTAAAAGTCTAAACAGTATCAGCTTATGTATGGGTTGTAATTTAAAAAAAGTCAAAAACCGCACTCAAAATGCAATTTAGCGCTTTCTGGCAAGAGGAGACACCCAAATTAATAATGTAACATGCTACTGTTTGTGCATGGATATAGTTATACTGCTATTTCCTTAGACACGCGATTCCATGTTTTATTTTGAATCCCCGGCGGAACCAGACATCCATAAGAATCAAGTACTGTAATAGGTTTATTCCATGCTGAAAAAAAAGAAGAAAGAAAACACATTCCATAAGAATCAGCGCCTTTATATAGCGCCTTTAAAGGTGGCTTCTCAAAACGCTTTACAGGATAAAAACAACAGTAACAACAACAACAATATTGTATTTCATTACACTTTGACAGATCGTCTTTAAATCAACTGTTGATTTAAAGTTTGACAGTAAATGTTTATATTGTAACGCATACAGCCTCCATTTCTTAATAAAAATGTAAAAAATCGTTTGCGCAGCCTAAGAGGGGGGGTCTGCTCTCACAATCCTCCATACACTCAAGTGAAAAATTAATAACGCAAATGTAAACGTCGTATTTACAATTTGTTGATAAAAATGTTAAGTTCTCTAAAGCTTTGTGATAGTTTACCCAGTTTACCCATTGTTATTAAAAATGACTTGGATTCGAACATGTTGTGATATTTAGAAATATAAAAGTCAATTAATTGTCCATTTCTATATTTATGTCTTTATTTAGTGGTTTCATTAGTGACAAAGGCTAAACTTTCTTGGAAAAATGTCTTTGCTGTCCTGCTGATAGGTTAAGCTTTTGAAACTCAGCCCCAAAGTCATGTGACTGATTTTTCGCCCTGTTTCGTTGGTTAAACGCAATGATCACAATCACCACCATGGTAACTGGGATGTGTAGTTTTTAATTCAGTTTGAATTATAACTGTACGTACTGTCTTCATATTTGGCCAGGGCTTTAAAGAGAGGCGAACCAAAAATATTCAGTGCCGTCGTCTCCGCTTTAAAGGTACCCCCGTGCTGGAAGAATTTTACCTCGGAACGTTTGCCCAGCGTAAATAGGCACATCCCGGAATTTTGACTTCACGGTGTAATAAAGAAATTTTAAAGACTACTTAGCGTGGATAAAAAAGCTTGGATTCCCATGGACAGTATCTTATACAGTCCACATATCTTTTTCTGTTGTCTTTGTTGATCCCTTGAGGATCCTGCTTCTGCACCCCTGGGTGTTTCTCTCTCTCTCTCTCTCTCTCTCTCTCTCTCTCTCTCTCTTTCTCTCTCTCTCTCTCTCTCTCTCTCTCTCTCGCGCTGTTGGCGGGCGGGGGCCGTCTGTCTCTGGTCGGGGGCGCAGGAGAGCCGGGCTGGCAGGTGGTGACGGAGAAGAAAAATAAAGGCTTTAACTTGCTTTAACTCCGCAAGTCTGAGTTCTTGTGTCCGTCCTATCCGAACCTGAAAGTATTACAATATGTATCTATATAGCAGGTGGTGTACAGCTTTTTAGTATAGATTACACTTTTCTAAAATGTATTTAAAAAATAAAAAAACACACACACGATAGAAGCAGGAAGCAGAAGCAGGGACAGTTGTCAGAAGGAAAGAAGGTGACTATTCGTTGTTATTAAAAATGACTTAAATTCGATCATGTTGTGATATTAAGAAATATAAAAAGTCAATTAATTGTCCATAATATTGCTATTCTATTTTTTCAAAGAAATGTTTGTTAAAAGAAAAGTCACGGCACCGGCTGGATTTGAGCACACAACCCGTGAGTTACTAGTGCGGCACGTAGACCAGCGGGCTACTGGAGAAGTCACATGAACAAAGGCAAAACAGCCCTACACAACCCTGTCACAGTACACGAATATAATTATATCATTATTAATTTCTTTAGATACGCGATTCCATATTATATTAGCAGAAAAGCTTAAAACTACCACTTTTTATACACGCTATTTCACATGTTAGTTAAAGACTTCGATGCTTAAAATGTTTAGGGAGAAATGGAATACTGGCATGTATTTTTTCTTTAAAGTACCGAGACCATCCATATACTGTATGTTTAAGTTCCAAAATTAATATCGTTTATGCCCTTCACACGCGTTACAGTATGTTCCCATTTTTTTTATGCTCAGCTACTAAGATTTCCCTTCAGTGGTAAAATTCCATATAAATATTCAATACTAAAACGGGCACAGTAAAGACATTTAAATCTTTCTATGACCGACCAACGCACCACGAGTGCTCCTGTCGGTCAACCAATCACGTACCGCGGTATTTTGCGTCATCGCGCGTCACGATGCGTGAGGCCATAGCCAATTACCCCCAGTACATGTCTGTGCCACGCACTTTGAATGGCTGCATCTGTATAACTTCGTTTCTTTCAGCCATTGCTTTTAGCTTTTCTGTCAGAGATTTTTGCGTCTCATCCCATTCCATTTTCTCTATGATATTCTGTTGATTTCTCAAATATTCCTCTAAAATAAAACCTTTCTCTATTTTTAGCCCATTGTTCATACACTTTTCTACATTCTTGTTCAGACCAAATTCCGTCTGACAGTCCATATTTCTTTTTAAGTTTTGCTTTGCACTCATCTAGTACTCATCATCATTCCCGCGGAATCCCCAAGTCGAGACAACCTGACGAACTATCACAATTCGGGAACATGGACCAGGTTCCAAATCCTGGCTTTAATAACACGCTTGAATCGAGTTACCACCCTTTGCGAGTACAGTTCGAGTTACTACCCTCAGCCGTACTGCAGTCGTGTACCCGGATACAACACCTGACCAGTGTAGTGTCAAACAAATGACAAAGTTCAGGTGTCTGTGAAGCAGAAGCCCCTTTATTCATATGCATATGGAAGTCCGGCTTGTGACCACCAGACTTAAAAAATAAGTAGTTGAAGATGGTCCTTTCTACCTTAAAACACAAATAGTTACTATGACATATTCTAAACAAATGATAAAACAGCAACACCTGCCAATTAATTATATCTAAGTTGCAGACTAGACAACAGTTAGTTCTTTTCATATTCTGGGCGTACAGCCAGCTTACCAAATACATGCCCCTTATCTTACTGACCAAGGACAGGCAGCATCTTTATATATATTTGAGTACAAAGCCTACATCAAGCCACTAGACTGCATAGTTTGCAAAAAACATACAAAAACAAGAAAATTATATTATTTCACTTACCCGGGCATCTCTCTTATCTTCTTCACCAGGATACAACACCTGGATTTTTTCACGTACCATGATACAACACCTGACCAGGATACAACACCTGGATTTTTTCGCATACCAGGATACAACACTCGGTTTTACCGCACAGGCAGGGCGAGACGCTATTCCTTCAGCAATCCCTCTTTTTCTACCCTGCCTTCACAATATCAGACATCTAGAAACACATACACCATAAACTCATTTTTTTGTACTCACTTCAGCTTCAGAAAAACCCTCGACAGCAACATGTAGAGGATAAAGGACTTTTTAGAAAAGAGGAGTCCTTACCTCTTTTTAGAAGCGGCCGCCTAGATTTTCCTCTCCACCTCTCTGTCAGAGTTCCCTCAGCTGGGAGTACCCTGCTCGAAGTGCCAAAATTGTTGTGTCATACAAATGACAAAGTTCAGGTGTCTGTGAAGTAGAAGTCTCTTTATCTCGTATGCATATGGAAGTCCGGGTTGCAACCACCAGACTTAAAAATAAGTAACTGAAGATGGTCCTTTATACCTTAAAACAAACCAGCTACTATGACACTTTCTAAACAAATGATAAGACAGCAACACATGAGAATTAATTATATCTAAGTTGCAGACTAGACAACAGTTAGTTCTTTTCACGTTCTGGGCATACAGCCAGCTTACCAAATACATGCCCTTTATCTTACTGACCAAGGACAGGCAGCATCTTTATATATTTGGGCGCAAATCTCTTCAATATTAAGAAAAATATTTGATAAAGTTCCCCATAAAAATATATTATTACATTATTTTACAGATTACATTCAGATTTTATTCAGGAAAATGTGTGCATATGGACTGAGAATAGGATAATAGAACAGATATGGGGTGAATGTTTAAACTGAGGACCATTTCTGTTCCGAATTCATATCAACAATTAAGGTATAGTACTGTACATAGTGGAGTTTGCAAATTTTACTAAATTAAATTTAAAAAGATTTAGGTAAAATTCAAAACCAAACAAACACGTGGCAGATGACATTTAATGTGGGACAGTTGCAGTACACACAAATACTAAAAACATAAACTATAAACATGGAATGGGAAACACTGAGTTTGAAAAGGCTTATTATAAAAAAGACTTAGGTGTGAAGCATTGTTTATAACTTCCACAGAATGTGGAGAAGCAATTAAAAAGGTCAACAAAATGTTAAGCAGTCCAGCCTAAATGTAGATTTAAAATAAAGCAATTTTATATTAAAATTGTACAATACACTTAAAGGTAATTCACACTCTGGAATCAGACCACAGACAAATAAACAGCTGCTTTCTGGGGGCTTAAGGTAATGTCCTACACTGACAATGAAAGAACTGAATCTTCTCTTAAGGAGAAAATATTTAGAAGAGAATTAATACATCTATTCTGAGTACTAAGAAGCATTCACAAAGTCAACACAGTGAATGTCTGAATTAAATCAAAAGAAATATATTAATAATCAATGTAAAAGAAAAAGGCATTGTAATTGCATAGGTATATTGCTGTTGTTAACCTAAACTGAATAATTTGAACAAATTTAATTAACCACCAACAGCACTGAACAATGAACCAGAGGACAAAAATGGATACTTACGGAAGCACATTTAGAACTAAGAACAGCTGGTTCTTTACTCAGAAGATCAGGGACTATGGAGCAAGCTATCCAGCTATTCATATAGAATCAATCAAAAACAACAACCCAACAAACTTACTCACATCACAACAAAGTACTTTGCAGAGCAGAGAGTAAGTACAAACTAATGTATAACACAGGAACCATGTTTGCTGTACAGCTGAAACCAGTCAGTAAAAAGATCCACCTGGCCTTCTAATACTACTCAAATTAAGTCTGTTTAGCAAGTGTAACTTGTCCCAGGAAAAGAAAAACCAAAAGCGCAGTAGAGAAAACCCTTGTTTTGTCTGGTCTTCTATTCTTGTCTTCAATTTTCATTTCTCCTTGCTGAAATTACATTTACCATTTTCAAGACAATTCTCTACATCATCATCTGTTTGATCAATAAAGTTTTGCATTCTTTCTGGAGTCATAACACAGCCCACTCAACAATGGCAGCTGCAATTATCGACTGGTTTAGCAAATTAGTAGAATATTTATATAAAATATTCACCTAATTTAAAAAATCTCTTTCCATTTATTGAGTGGTCTGCCCTTAATTTCATATGCAAATTAATATTTAGATATGCATGAAGGAATGAGGCATCCTAGTATTGCCTCCATAAATTTAATTTAAATTTCATCTAAATAAATTAGATCTATTCCACCAGTCCAGTAACTAACCTTCATGTTTTTGAGCATATTGTAGCACATTTATGCATGATAAACAGAAAACACACACAGCTTTGTAAATCCCATAGTCAGTTTCTCTCCTTGTATGGTACATACAGTACCTATAACTGGTTGCAAAAGAGGAGCACCAAAGCCACTTTACTTAGGGATGCAATAATAGCAGATAAATGGGATGCAAAGCCCAGTTACCATTTTCATGGTAGTAAATCCTTGTGGGTCAATTTACAGCAGCAAGGCAAACTTCGCCTTGCCTTGTCTTTGCAAAGCAGGGAGAAAACTGGAGCACCGACATAAAAATACATACAATATAGGAGAGAACATACAAACGCGATGAAGCATGCATCAAAAAACAAAAACTAGTTCACAGCCTTGAAACTGTGAAGTAAGGTAGCAATGCCAACTACCACATCACCATGTCACCCATTAATAGTCTAATTACCCCAGTTTATGCAATTAATTATTAGTAGTTGTAGCTGTGCAGTAGTGAGTTTTTTTACCCACTTACTACATAACTCAAGAAAGATGGGATAGGAATATTTCTTTCAGCATTTACACATGGAATACACCTTCAGTTTGAATGTTTCAAACATTTTAAATACAGGTAACTAGAAAGAACAGCAGATACAGAACTGCGTGATTGGAATAGGGATCTGTGCAACCTTCCAACTTTAGTTGAAGTTACATTTTTTTGTGTCTTGAAGGTGAATATTTAATTTCAGTTGCTTCTCGTATTTTTTGTGATCAAACTGTTTTTTTGTGTAAAGAAAAAAACCTTCCATACACTTACAGTACATACTTTGCATTTATAATACTATTGCAGACACAGTATGGATGTAAGAAAAAAACAATCTGATCATGGTTTAATCTCCAAGTATACTACTTTAATTTATGTCCTAAATAATTTACTTAATTTACATTCTACATACTACAGTAATTTAAATAGCACACTTGAACTATTGTAAAATAAAGGGAACAAATTGTTATTTTTAAATATCATTGGCCCAACAACAAGTAGTGGCATCAGTGAACAAAATCTTAATCGGTGCACCCCTAGCTCTAAGAACAGATTATGAAGAACATATTTCCTTAACAGTTAATTTTGTTGGCATTATATTAGCTTCCAGATAGCATACTGAAATTCCTGATATTCAGATATGCAACATACACTGAAAATTTAAATATTATTTTACTTTGTCAAGATTTACTATGCAGGGGTTTTGTGAATTTACTGGGACAATTTATTAATTGTAGCAGTAATCAACAAGTGATTCGTTATGGCTAATAAAAAAATCAATTGATAAGCGACGTACATACTCGTTTATGGATTCAATAAACAAGATAAATTTATTAATACATAAATTGTGCATATAAAACATATAATAGTTTGCCTGGATACATATGGCAGATATTACTGTAAGGGTTATCAAAGTACAAGGTATATAATCACGAAGAGATGCAAAGCACAAAGAGATACAAAGAAAGAATATGCTTCAGTATACCGTTTGGCTATACTATCGTTAATCAGTCTACATTAGTTACTCAAAAGTAAATACATTACTCATATGAATTGAATTGATATCAACTTGTGTTGAGGTTACAATTGAATTCTCAAGATGCAATGTAGAACACTGGGTTTACATATCCAGATATGGATTCGTATTTCCCCGCACGGACACCAAAGACCAGCTAGCGGCTGCATCCAATCACTGCAGTGTCCAGTAGGCATCTTCCTGGCATCTTCTGGCTCCCGGCCAAGCAGTCAGGGTGCAGCTTGGAGTCGGATGAATTAGGAGAAGAGATTTCTGCTTTGGCGATGTGCCCGACAGTGTCTCTCTCAGGGACCTACTGGTAGTATGGCTGACTTGTAGAAAGTCTCTACACACAGAGGGTGATCGCGGGTCCGACCAAGTCACTCTTTAGGGGGAAAAAACTTTGTTTGTTCCGGTGTAGCACTGCTGCTGAATAAAATGTATTCATGTTGTCGACAAGAGTGCAAACGTATACTCCGGTGATCAAGCGAAGTGTCCATGTTGGCTAGCAATTTACATACGGATGTTCTCCGGGCCAACACTTTGCTGAAACAAGGTTCTAGTCCCAATACAGACAACACTGGCCATCATGTGATTGTCTCTGAGGGTGTGAAAATTGGCTGGAGAAGCAACGTTTCTGAGCTGTGCAGTGTCTTTTAAACCAGAACCAAGACAGGTGATGATTGGTCAAAGGTTTAGCAGGCATTTCAGACCCCCATGGGTCTGCAGGTTCCTGATTGGTTGGTCAAGGTGAGAGATGAGTAATAATGACCTATGACATCTAGGACTGCAATCCTGATGTTCCCAAGAATCTCACAAACAGATAGGCACCAGGAATGGCCATTGATTGTGATAACCAAGCATGGCTGGGCACATCCCCATTTGGGAGCTGCTCCTTATCTTAGAGAAAACACTTTAAATCAGAACTGGAACTGCATGAATAGCTTCTCTGTGGCTGCACCACAGAGATGAGAAAGAGAGATGGGGCCTCATTTAGGAAAGCACAGCAACACTTAATTCTGTCTTATTAAGAAGCATTGTCACTACAACTATGAAACCCAATAGAGATGTTGGTAGTCAACTAGCATGTGAGGTAAGGAGAGTTGACTTTATGAGAAAGTTACCATTTAAAGGAAAAAAAAACTGTAGAATGAGACACACCTAGTCTGTTTGAGTAATTAGCACTCAGAGGGAGTGAAATTCCACATGAAGAAAAAGATCTGAGAAGAAAGTCTCTTCATGGAATTAGTCACCTCTAGACTAATGATAAGGCTTATAAGAGGTAATATTTTTTTAGGTTGTTAGGAGAGGGTAAATGGATTAGACTGTTGTAGAGGCCTCTGGACTTGAGAAAATACAGTTAAGGTCTGTACTAAGGGGCATCACAGCTGCTGGGCAGGTTGCTGTTGGGTAAATTGTTTCTATACTTAAGGAAGTATAGGAATAAGTGTATTGTGGAGAAACAGTGGGCCAGCTGAACCAGGGCTGATGGAGTTGTTGTCAGTATAGCAGTGTTTCTTCACATAAGCAAGAGATGGGAGTCTAGATGACAGAGGTTTAATCTTGAATGCTCCCTGTATCTTAATACCAACAGTCTCAGAAAGTGAGATAAGAAAACTTTCTGCTGCCATATCATTGGATGCAAGTTTTAATTAAAAAGCAGTGTTCCTAGCTACACAGGATCAGTTGAAAGTTATTGATCAGAATATTAGTGGTTGCTAATGAAGATCTGGAGCTTGGTGCATTGAGGTAGTTTTAATGTTTATAACATTAATGAAAATTAGCTGTTAAGGGTTAAACAGAGTTCAATTCTCCAGTGTCTTCTTGAGTTAGTATTAAGAAACTCTGCAAATAGGTGACATGGAGTTAGTTGGATTCCCCGGGGCCTAATGATCTCTACACCAAGTATCATAAGTTTAAGAGTAACTGAGTAACTTTCAAAGCACCAGTGCTGGTTGTGGAACCACCTCTGCAATTGAAATGAGAGCTGCAGAATGGACTAGGCAACAATGTGCTTTCAGAGAATATAAAGAATAGGCTATATATTTCTGAAAATGTTTGAGATTTGAGAGGTAAGAAAAGTGGTATTCTCCAATTAGTACATTTGTCTATAATTGTAAAAAGATCCATAATATGGAAAAAAGGTAAATGTAGAAAAGCTGCATTGTTGCTAAACAATTGCTAAATTATCATTAAATAGACTGTTGGCAAAAGCTGCCACTGAAAGAAACAGAAATATAAAATCTTATAAAAGCTTTGAGAACAGGCTTATCCCAGAATGTAGTCCTACACATCACTGTATTGATCTATCAACTATTAAATAATAGAGCAATTCTGGAGGCACTGAAACTGAAAATTCAAAAAGGGATTATTTCTGTGTAATCATTATCTATTTATTCAATTAGGACTAAAAATAACAATTGTTGTAACAGAAAGAATAAGGTTCTTGATCCCGAGATGAAGTAAAACAGATGAGTTTATTGCATGCAAGGAACAATAAAGCCGAAGTCTTGTTTCCCGCAAGAAACAACAAAACCGAAGTATTGTTCGATGTGCCGGTACAAACTTTTAGGTTATATAGTCCTTGCTTGCTGCTTCAAACGTCATTCAGTGTTATGGTAAGGGGAGGGGGTCATGGTATTTGGCCAGTTTACGAGGTCCTGGCCAAATGGTCAGTTTAAGATTACACCCAGGGGGGTTCCTAGCTTGCATCTGGAATCCTTATCAGTTAACCCCCTTTCCTGCCATAAACCCCTGTTGCTTAGAAGTCTAATTTTCAGGCAGAACTGACTTAAGTTAACCCTTTTTACATCTTGTCTCTTACTTCATTCCCCCCTTATAAAATATGGCATACGTCAGGACTGCCTATTTTACACATACAATGTCAGGGCAGATCTTTCCTTTTTAGATGTACAGGCATGCATTACCATGACATTGTGCGTTCCACGGTTACAACAAGATGTTATTGATGTTTTTGTACAAGTGATAGTTACAATTATACACATAAAACAATCCTAATCCTACAAATACATAAAGTCCTACCCCAGGACCCAAACGCAGACCTCAGCCATGTGGAGATCTATCGTCAGGATCTTGGAATAGCAATATTGACCCAACTCCGATTATAATTTTTTGGCTGATAGATATGCCAACACCCGGAATGTATTGATACCATATCCCCAGTAATGCTCCTCAGGCCTAACAAGCACACTGTTGGTCTTAGGAAGCATCAGACACAGAAATGGTAACAACATCCTTCTTTCTGTTCACTCAGTCTCTGGTGCCGTGGGTCGGTGAAAGTGCAATGCGCGGATCCAGCGATCTCATCCTGTCACTCAGATGGCACAGTCAGTAGTTGGTGGCACTTGATATGGTCCCTCCCAGCAGGATTGCAACGTCTGGCAGGGTATCTCTTCTTCACCTACACCCACTCGCCAGGTATCCGGTCGTGTCTCCCCTCTACTGGAGGTCCCCAAGCGTCCGGCACCTGTTCACGAGCCCTGTGCACCGCTTCAGTTAACAAACCTTCAATACTTTAATAGAGAGTTAGTAAATTCATCAGTGCGTTAGCCAAACTTGGCCTCCAGGGAGTTTCTTTGGCTGCCCGTGATGATCTCAAATGGGCTCAGTCTCACAGTTCCGTTTGCTCCAGCCCGCAAACCGCACAGGACTGCAGGTAGAGGATCTACCCACGGTGTTCCTTCAGTTGATATTTCCTTAGTTGGTCTTTCAGACTGTGGGTGATGGGGGCAATGTGACTTCCAACTTACCCCTAGTGAGGCAATTACAGCCTGGCACACCTTCCCAGTGTAGTATGCCCCTAGATCAGTATCCAAGGGGCAGGGCAGTCCGTACCACGGGATCATCTTTGTCATACACTTGGGTATGTGCCAGCCCACATCCCATCATCATACAACCCCACATTCTTTACACATTTGTTCTAACCACTATTAAACATCTATTGAAGGCCTCAACCTGAATTCTCCCTTTTCCCCAATAGAGGTTTCACAGGGGTCTCAGACTCCCGCTCTCCCAGTGCCGCTCGTCTGGCATCTGCATCTGCATGGTTGTTACCTTGAGTTACTGGAATTCTTTATTTATTGTGTTATTTACACCTTACTCAAGCTGCTTCTGTCGGCAGCTGTAAAACTACAAATCAGTTCAGAGACAAGCCCAGTATTATTAACTGGAGTCCCTGCCGTTGTGAGAGAATCCTATTTCTCCATAGCCATCCAGAATTGTGGCCTACATGCAACAAATACATACATTATATACATATACAGTAACCCTTTAACATCTTTCTTTTTACAATCTTCCATCAGTGCTCTTAACTGGCTTGCTGCGCTGAGGCAGTGGAGGGGCATTTTTCCGATTGTTAGCACCTCGAATTCTGTTGTAACGGCTCAGCCTGTTCTCTGTTCTCCCTCATGCATCAGAGAGGACCCATCAGTAAACAGTATTACATTTTCTTAAATTTTCACGGTCCCCCACCTTTTGGCTACAGCATCTAATGGTATAATAGTGCCTACCTCCATGCTCCTGCGTCAGCACAGCTGCCCAGAACCCTTTGTCCACACTTTCATACAAAGGAATGGTTGATCCATCTGAGGAAACCCCAGTCTCAGCACCTGTAAGAGAGCTTGTTTCAAATTATTACAGGCAGCTTTTGCTGCTGGAACCAAGGCAATCTTGTCCTTGTACTGCACTCCCCCCTTAAGCAGATCTGTTAAGAGTTGTGCTCACCCCGTAAAAACATTGCACCCAGGCCCTGTTAAAATTTCACAATGCTAGACACAAAAGGGCCTTATCATAACTGCTTCTATTAGACACTCTAAAGCTGAAGCAACTCAGACTTGTGGGTTTCCTCGTCAGGGGAAGCACTCAGAATACCATCAACATACTGAGTGATCACAGTCAGTTGAAGCCACGTGATACCCTGTTCTGGATAGTCATTCTTTGTAATGCATAATATTCCAACCCAATAGATCTGGGATAAAACCACCCATTAAAATCTGGTACTCGGCAAGTAAAACTTGCTGCCCCAATACTCCTGTGGCCTCCTGCCGTCTCCCCATATACATTACTCTATAGCACACTGTTGAACAGAGGAGTGAAACAAGCATGACAGTAGTGCTCCAGTATCCCCTAACAGAGAAACCAACACCCCATTTACAGTACATTTTTATCCACTGGACTGGGACAGACTTAGGGAGGCTACAAGGGATTTACAGGATCTAATCGTTAGGTAAACAGATCTTCTCACAAGACTGTTTATTCTCCCCAGTCTCGATTCTAAACCTACAGCATTTCAGCATGTCTTCTTTCGAGACATTCGAATAAATCCAAATTGTTTCCACTATTGCAACTAATTGTAAAAAAATACAAAAACTGTTTATCTAACTCCTTTCACGTCCACCTGTACTGTACTTATACGTTTCAGACGCTCTTATATTTTCCAATCTCCTTAAGTTGATTTTCTTTAGTTACGTCTCTAGCCAGTCCCGCTAGCTAAACACACTCGCACCGTCATTTAGTATACCAAAACTCACAGTTACACACATACATGCCGGCACACAAATTCATAAAACACACATACACATTGAGAATATATTTTTCTCTTCGTACTACAATGTGCTGTATTCTTGTTTCACTTCTACATGAATCCTTTTAATTCCTGAAGCGCACTCCAGGTTCGCTGCATTCCTAATTTCGGGTGCGGTACTTTAGCCCACCGGTCAATATCTTCCGGTTTTTGATTTGATCGTATGGGGGAATCAGGGAAGGTAGGTGCGAGTGCAGACCCCCTTGACGGGGTGCGAGACAGTTAGAGTGACGCTGTCACCAACAGCGCCAGCCCCCGCTACATCAGGCCCTCTCCCACTTAGGGTGAGAGTACAGGTCTGCGGGCACCCTCTGTTTAAGAAGTCAGTCACTCGTACCAGGTGTCATCCCACTCAGACCCCCTGTCTCCATATGGTCACTGTGGGAATTGATCCCAATTATTTTCATTTCCTGCCTGTCTGTTCCCCTATGGGAGAGCAGAATATAATTTAGTTGACGGCTGTAACCCATTAACTAGTGCAGTGCGACCAGGAACTAATTCTTCTTTTAGTTTCTGATTCTCCTGCACTGCCTCTTTTCGCTTTTGTTTATACTCTTTCGTAGCGAGTAAAGTATCTTTTCTTCCGGGTTTTTGTTTTCCCCGTAAACACACTTTTAAGAAGTCACATCCCAGTTTCTTTTTTTTTCTCTCATGTATCTGCCACCACTGGTGCCGGCCGTACACCAGGGTGGGAGCTACATGCTTGTGCTTTTGCCAATCAATACGCATATGCTTTCTTTACAGGCGTCTTCGCCCCAAACTCCAACTGATAAACTCAGCTTTTCCCATATTTTTCTCCTTCTTTTCCGTCAACTTACACTTTTCCGATATATAAACGGACCTTTCCACCACTTTCTCAAACCATCAGTTAGTACACATGTTCGGTCTCTTTTACTTTTGTCGTGTGTGAGGTAACAGCTCATACAGTAGGGGGATGCTTTCACTTGAAAAACCTGTGCATTCCTGCACTCATTCAGCTAAGGGCGTCTGTTACCTCCAGATCTAAATGCCTCTCAGAGACTTTAGAGAGGACTTACACCGCACTGTTCACAGGTAAGGAATGAGACCTCGAAAACCCCCTTTCCTGATCAGTAATTCACCATCCCCAGAATGCCAGCATCGCTGCTTTTGCCCCGGGGTGGACTTACACACTGAGCTCAATCAGGGAGGTTCTCGGGTCTTAACGTCCTTTAAATCCTGCTACTTAATGCTTTGCTCTTTTATTATGAGGTGTGTTTATGTGAGTGTCGTGCGTGTGTACAGATGCAGCCATTCAAAATGCGCGGTAAAAACCTGCGGTACAGTAACCTACCCACAAGCCACCGCAGGGCACCGGAGGGCACCGCGGTAAGTGATTGGCTGGCCAAAATGACCGACAGGGGCACTCGTGGTGCATTGGTTGGTAGTGCAAAGATTTAATCATTTAATGTCTTTACTGTGCACATTTTAATCTGCTTAGTTTTGAATATTTATATGGATTTTACCACTAAAGGGAAATTTTAGTAGCTGAGCAAAAAAAGAAGAGGAGCATAACGCATCTGAAGGTCATAAACGATATTAATTTAGGAACATAAACATTACTGTATGTATGTAAACTGTACTGTGTATGGCTGGTCTTGGTAGTTTAAAGAAAAAATACACACCAGTCTTCCATTTCTCCCTAAACATTTTAAGCATGAAAGTTTTATGAAACGGTACCCAAATATGCGATTGCTGTATAGAATGAATTTTAATTTAAAAAAATTATTTAACACGAACATTAAGCTGTTTACATCTTCCGCCTGAGAACAGTCACCCGTTGCTACCCAATGCAGAAACACAGCCACTAACTAGCAAAGAGAGGACATTAGCTACCCAATATGATAAAGAAATAAATGATTATTTTGTTTATTTCTTTTGCACATTTATTTGAACATTTCCATCGATTGTACAAGCACTTGGAAACTGTCCAATCCCTAGTTCATCAGGCATTTTACCGGTCTGGCGCCGGTCTGTGTCTTCCAGGATATAATGCCAGCGAACTCTTGTTTTTATGTCCACTATAACAGACAATCTCCTTTGCTTTTAACCGAGCATTTAATAATTTCCTAAAATGAAAATGATTTACTTTATTTCCCTCACGGGATCAATAAAAGTATCTATCATCTGTCTAAACTATGGGACAGAATTCTGGGGTCTCCCCATACCAGAGATTATGGTAGGGCTTCAGAATGGTGATTGGCTGACACCATCTGACACCCCTCTGATTGGAGAAAAAAGACGTGCTGGTTTGCTATACATACTGTACCAGGAAGAGGATTTCTTTCTATTCAAAACGTGTATTTTAAAAGTTTAAGAAGTAAAAACCTTACAGCGTACACAGATTTCTAAACTGATCAGGATCGTTATCTTTGTCTTATGCATAATAATGTTCACCGCTCTGTCCAGCAAATTAATAATAAACTTTATTTTATATAGCGTTTTAAACGAATAAGTAATTAGATTGCTCATAAACCTAATCACTTGCTTTTTCTTTTTATTTAGGCTCAGATTTCAACTATAGATCGTATTATTAATAACCATAATAACAACCAACCAACAAAAACAACCATATAAACATAATACCAACCAAAAACATAGATAACAACCACAATACAAAATCAAATATATCAAACCATTTTACTCTCGCAAAGTTCTCCAATTATCATAATCCCGCCCCTTATGCAAAACCAAACCTTCCTCCCATCCCAGTTTATCCTGTTTATCATAAACAAAATCCACCTCAATTTTCAGCATAAAGCATTACACAAAATCAATACCTCAACACTCCATACTCAACAACGATAATTCACAAACAGCCAGAACATGTAACTACACATTCCCAAACAGACCTAATTTCCATAGCCCCACCCCTTATGCAAAACCAACATCCCTCCCCTGTTCTCTCCCTCCCCTGGCGGTTGTAATTGTTTTTATTTTCAAATAAATTTTAGCGAAGTCATGTATTTTAAAAATCTTAAGATTTTTATATTTATGTCTTTATTTAGTGGTTTCATTAGTGACAAAGGCTAAACTTTCTTGGAAAAATGTCTTTTATGTAAACCATGTTTGCTATTAATTCATTCAGGGCTAAAATATGTTCATTGTCTTCTAATGAAAGAAGGGTTCCTTTCGCCGTAGTCGGGTTAAAATTAGAAGCTTGCCACGCCCGGACTGTTACACCAACGCATTAGCATGTTAAAGCGATTTCATTAAGGAGCCTAGCCTTTAACTAGTAAGTACTGTACTTACTGGGTTTTTGAGGGGGGGGGGGTGTCTTTCACTGGAAATCTCGCCTCCTACTTTGAAAATACCCGTGAAACCGGTTCAATTCGTCACAGCCAGCACTCCTGCAGAGAGGGGGGTTGTACTTGCAGTGTATACAGTACACGCGTTATGCTCTTCGTTAATGTCTAAGCCGGAACATATCATTATTCTCATTTTGTATTTCTTAAAAAAAAATCGTTTTCCCAGCCTAACAGTATTGTTTTTAACCTGTAAAGCGCTTTGAGGAGCCACCTTTAAAGGCGCCATATACAATAAAGTTCATTATTATTACTATTGTAAATTTGCTGGACAGAGAGGTGAACATTATTACACAGAAGACAAAGATAGCGATTTACGTTGCATTGTGTATCGTGCTGCTTTAATACAGTTTTAAATAATTAAAAGTCTAAACAGTATCAGCTTTATTTATGGGTTTTAAATAAAGGTGATTTAAACGCGATTTAAATCAATATAAATGTTTATATTGTAACGCATAGGTGACTATTCATTGTTATTAAAATGACTTAAATTCGATCATGTTGTGATATTTAGAAATATACATTTGTTTGGGGCGAGTGAAGTTTTATTTAATCTCTGAGCCATACTGATTCTTCTGGAAGCCAGTTTCCGCCAGGGAGTAAAAAAAAAACACACTATGGTATTCTCTCCAATGCAGTGCAGTTAAAAACATACCTCTGATGCTGCTCCTCAATGAATATCGTTTATGACCATCAGAAGCTTTATGCTCCTTTTCTTTTTTCCAGTGGATTGAACAGGGAGAGGCATTTCATGATGTACTTTTCACTGATGAAACAACAGTGGCTCTGGAACAGTTTTCAACCATGTCGTTTTATAAAAAGGGGAGATATGTACACGTTACTGAAGCTAAAAGTTTAGCCTTTGTCACTAATGTAACCACTAAATAAAGACATGTAGAAATCCCTACGTTACAGACTGTATATGGCTGGTATTGGTAGTTTAAAGAAAAAATACACACCAGTATTCCACTTTCTCCCTAAACATTTTAAGCATCAGAGTCTTACATGTGGTTATTTCGGAAACGTTTGTACGTGCTCCTTCTGACCATGTTACTGTTTACTGTTACTGACCATATTAAGTTTAAGTGCCTGTGGGCACTTTTCCTGTCCGTGGGGGGTGGACCGTCTTTCATTAGAAGGTTAGTCTGTTCTACTCTGAGAATGTAGAGGGGGTGGAAAGTGCCCGCGGTCATTTAATTAGTATTAAAATTCGCACTGATTCCCTTGCGAAGATACGGACATAGGAATATTCGTGCGTGGTCAAAAAATGGCATAAAAACGACAAAGTGAAGGCTGTGAAAACATTCACAATGTACTTTATACACAAAGCAAATATACCCCCCCCCCCCTCTCAATTCAATTCAAGCTGCTTTATTAGCATGACAGATGGGTACAATCAGTGTTGGGTATTTACTTTGCTTTGAGATGCCACTTTTAAAGGTGATATATAAAATAAAGGCTTTAACTTGCTTTAACTCCGCAAGTCTGAGTTCTTGTGTCTGTCCTATCCGAACCCGAAAGTATTACAATATGTATCTTTATAGCAGGTGGTGTACAGCTTTTTAGTATAGATTACACTTTTCTAAAATGTATTTAAAAAATAAAAACGATTACAATCTAATCTTTCCACGTTTGATCCCAAAATAAATCTAAACGGGGAGAAAGCTATGCTGAAAGTTTATTAAGATACTTAGAAGACAAAGATATCAATTTATGTTGCATTTGTCTGATTTTGAATCAAAAAACACATATATTTAAACCCGCATTTGCGATTTAAATCAAAACGTTATTTAAATCAATATAAATGTTTATATTGTAACGCCTAGGTGACTATTCATTGTTATTAAAATGACTTAAATTCGATCATTTTGTGATATTTAGAAATATAAATTTGATTGGTGCGAGTGAGGTTTTATTTAATCTCTGACTCAGTGATGGCCTGGCATGGTGAGGTGCGCTGGCAACTATGTGGTGTTACGCAGTGGTGGCCTGACACGGTGAGGTGCCCTGGCAGCTGTATGATGCAGTGGTGGCCTGGCACGGTGAGGTGCGCTTGCAGCTATGTGACGCAGTGGTGGCCTGGCACGGTGAGGTGCGCTGGCAGCTGTGTGATGCAGTGGTGGTCGGGTATGTAGAGGTGCACTGGCAGCTGTGTGTTGTGACACAGTGGGGGCCTGGCACGGTGTGCGCTGGCAGCTGTGTGATGCAGTGGTGGCCTGGCACGGTGAGGTGCGCTGACAGCTGTGTGATGCAGTGGTGGCCTGGCACGGTGAGGTGCGCTGACAGCTGTGTGGTGTGGCGCAGTTGTGGCCTGGCACGGTGAAGTGCGCTGGCAGCTGTGTGATGCAGTGGTGGCCGGGCACGGTGAGGTGCGCTGGCAGGTGGGTGATGCAGTGGTGGCCTGGCACCGTGAGGTGCGCTGGCAGCTGTGTGGTGTGACGCAGTGGTGGCCTGGCACGGTGAAGTGCGCTGGCAGCTGTGTGGTGTGACGCAGTGGTGGCCTGGTACGGTGAGGTGCGCTGGCAGCTGTGTGGTGTGACGCAGTGGTGGCCTGGCACGGTGAAGTGCGCTGGCAGCTGTGTGGTGTGACGCAGTGGTGGCCTGGTACGGTGAGGTGCGCTGGCAGCTGTGTGGTGTGACGCTGTGGTGGCCTGGCACGGTTACATGCGCTGGCAGCTGTGTGGTGTGACGCAGTGATGGCCTGGCATGGTGAGGTGCGCTGGCAGCTATGTGGTGTTAGGCAGTGTTGGCCTGACACAGTGAGGTGCCCTGGCAGCTGTATGATGCAGTGGTGGCCTGGCACGGTGAGGTGCGCTTGCAGCTATGTGACGCAGTGGTGGCCTGGCACGGTGAGGTGCGCTGGCAGCTGTGTGATGCAGTGGTGGTCGGGTATGTAGAGGTGCACTGGCAGCTGTGTGTTGTGACGCAGTGGTGGCCTGGCACGGTGAGGTGCGCTGGCATATAATGAATATATTCATGTGCATCCAACACACAGTTCAACGCTAGCAAATCTAAAATATGAGCTCTACTTGCCACTTACAATACCAACAGTACCAGCTAACTTTAGTAGTGACATTTTCATGGATCTTTTTAACAATAAAATTTACAACATCAGACTTCAGACACAATTAAACAGGCCTCAAAAAAGTCTGGTACAAACATTTTCAGCATGGTGAAACATGGTGAACATTTCCACCACTGCGTCACACCACACAGCTGCCAGCGCACCTCACCGTGCCAGGCCACCACTGCATCACCCAGCTGCCAGCGCACCTCACCGTGCCAGGCCACCACTGCATCACACAGCTGCCAGCGCACTTCACCGTGCCAGGCCACCACTGCGTCACACCACACAGCTGCCAGCGCACCTCACCATGCCAGGCCACCACTGCGTCACACCACACAGCTGCCAGCGCACCTCACGGTGCCAGGCCACCACTGCATCACCCACCTGTCAGCGCACCTCACCGTGCCCGGCCACCACTGCATCACACAGCTGCCAGCGCACTTCACCGTGCCAGGCCACAACTGCGCCACACCACACAGCTGTCAGCGCACCTCACCGTGCCAGGCCACCACTGCATCACACAGCTGCCAGCACACCTCACCGTGCCAGGCCACCACTGCGTCACAACACACAGCTGCCAGTGCACCTCTACATACCCGACCACCACTGCATCACACAGCTGCCAGCGCACCTCACTGTGCCAGGCCACCACTGCGTCACATAGCTGCAAGCGCACCTCACCGTGCCAGGCCACCACTGCATCATACAGCTGCCAGGGCACCTCACCGTGTCAGGCCACCACTGCGTCACACATATTTCAGCGCCATATATTTCATGGATATTATGGAATATAATGGATGGATATCTTAGTTATCTTTCTAGTTCACAGGTTTGCATGCATAATTTAATTTTGAAAGCCACTGAGACATCAGGTACTACTGTTGTATTTATGAAAAAGAAACAAAACAAAAAACATACTAACAACTGTGCCATCCTATTCCTTAGTTAATACATTTTATTATTCATAAACAGTTAACATTGTTAGCAAAATATTTTGAATTATATTTAACCCTATTTTTTCTTTAGTTTTGTATTTAACTTATTATATGATAGTCAGACTTAATGTATATTTGAACAATGAAAATATATTTTTACAAGATTTTACATTAAGCACTTAAAATTAATATGGTTAATAATAGTAAACTGTAACATGCTGTAACAAGATGGGTTAAACTGCGAAGAAAATGCTTTCAGAGAAAATGTTTCAGGTGTGAAGAACATAGATCTCCAATGCAATTTCAACCAAACCTGTTCCCACACACCCTGCCCCCACTACCATTAGAATATACACAAAGCACTCAAATCTTTCGAGCTAATGATCAGGTAATCCGAGAGAGAGCGAGAGAAACACCAAGGGGTGCGGAACCAGGGAACTATTTACATGGAAAACGGGCGATCTCCCCAGACTGTCCGCCCGTTTCACTGTTATCTGGATACCTCTTTATTTAGAACTCACTAACACTGATTTTTAGTTTAGAAGGATTCAAGTAGGGTTTTAGATGAAAGGCAGCGACCTTAATCAAGCCCAAATCATAATTGAACCCATTCAGAGCCTACATTACATTTTAGCGTTTCATTCTGAGTAGAAGACCCTCACACCTGAAGAAGGGGGAGGTGTTTTTCGCTGGAAATCTCGCCTGCTTCTACTTTACAACCGGAGTGCTGGCTGTGACGAATTAAACCGGTATTACAGGTTTCAATCACAGACCATGTGACATGGGAGTCAGGAAACTAACACACAGCGCCACCGGATTTTATAACGCTATAAAAACGCTATAAAATAATGTGACTTGGCACAGAACAAGTTTACAGCACAGTACAATAATAAATGCTGACCATGACTTTAGAAGCATAAATTGCCTTACACTCAATTTAAACACAAGCTGTCTTTAGCCCTCTAAGCTGGTTCATACAGAAATGTAGAGAACCAGGCTCAGAACACACAGCTTCATTAGCGAATACATATGCAGGACAACTAGAGAAGACGTTTTACAGAGGATGGATTTTTAGAAACATCCCATCAGTGACATCACTGAAGTCAACTCCTAGGTACTGTAACTGTCGTGTGGATAGTTTTACAAGAATCAGACAAAGGTTTAAGCATCGCTTGTTCTAGATAAAACTGCAAAAAAAAAACCAACAACCCATAATGTACTTCTTTGCGGCTCTGTTTGCCCAAATCATATATTCACAACGTGAAATCTAGAAAATAATATTACGTAACCAAAATCCGCAATATGGAAACAGAACCTGTGTAATTGTTGATAGATGATGTACTCGTAACATTTTTTCAAGACGAACTACAACATTTAAAAAATGACTTGTATGTACTTGATATCTCTAATCAATCCACGGGTCCCAGCACAAAACGAAACTAAAACGCATACCGTTTCGCGCTTCTTATTAGTTGCTCAAAAGTAATTTGACCGTATGAAATGCATAATATAAACCTAGAAACATATACGTAGTACTTAAGCACTGTAGTATCGGTGTTAAGACATACCTCTCAAATACTGTAAATCAAGTTAAAAATATCTCAAGACCGATTCTGGTCGTAATGAAACCATGTTTCGTGTATGTTTTCTTTAAAGTACCGAGACCAGCCATATACTGTATGTTTATGTTCCAAAATTAATATCGTTTATGGCCTTCACACGCGTTGCAGTATGCTCCTATTCTTTTTATGCTCAGCTACTAAGATTTCCCTTCAGTGGTAAAATTAGATATGAATATTCAATACTTAAACGGGCACAGTTAAGACATTAAATATACATATACATACTGTATACAGTACAGTTTGCATACGGTAATATGTTTATGTTCCTAAATCAATCTCTTTTATGAGCATGTGAAAGGCATGGTGAATCACTGTACTTTGCATGATTGGAAACAAATGCGTGATTGCGAAATGCTGAGGTGTTACTTTTACAAAGACGGTCAATGAAAAAAAGAATGTTGACCAGGGCAATACTTTGAGTTTACACTTACAGCTTGTCCAAGGTCATTCATTATTAATACTATTAGTAATATCTTTGTTAAAGACTTTGATGGCCACAGCTCAAACATGAGAGGTTGAGCTTTATTAGCTCCACCTTGCGGAAATTCCGGATACTATTATTTTGCTTGTCGTATTATAGGAGAATTTACGGTAACTCGCGGTATTTACCGGTAGCTTGCAGTAGACTGCGTACAGCGTACCGCAAAATAATGCGGTATCGCCCGCGCATTTTGAATGGCTGCATCTGTATATGTATTCACAAACAAGGAAAACACCAAAAACATATATATATATCTTCTACTTCTGTTTCCTTTAAAACAAAAAACCACGCCACGCCAATCCGTGCACGATCAAGGTGTAGCTAATCTCAGGACCCCAGGCGCAATTAAGGCCCACACCAATCCTGGATTATACGTGCATTTAATGCACCACTCAGCTCCAGAACCCCGGGCGCAATTAAGGCCCACACCGATCCTGAGCCTCAGAACTCCGGGCGCAATTAAGGCCCACACCAGTCCTGAACTACGTGCATTTAATGCACCACTTGCTCCAGAACCCCGGGCACAATTAAGGTCCACACGGATCCTGAGCCTCGCGGTAAAAGTCCAAAACCCATTTGAAAACTCCACGCGCAATTAAGGCATACACCAGCTTCGAACGCCTGTACACAATACCGCGGACCGCCTGCCAGACCAAATTCTGGGCTTACAGCAAACTACCCATTACATACACCAGTGTCTTCCCCGGGTCAGAGGAATTCAGGAACTCACGTTTACTCCGTCATCTCGGGCGATTCTCGCAGGGAGCAGAGACTTCCCAATCGGTCAGAGAGAGTCGGGACTTTTAAATAAAAGAGGAGTCCTTACCTCTTAGTAATGTGCGCGCTGACCGTCTCTCCTGCCGATGGGAAGTTCTGCGCCTTCTGGAGCATCTGCCGACTACGGCAAATTTGTTGTAACAGAAAGAATAAGGTTCTTGATCCCGAGATGAAGTAAAACAGATGAGTTTATTGCATGCAAGGAACAATAAAGCCGAAGTCTTGTTTCCCGCAAGAAACAACAAAACCGAAGTATTGTTCTATGTGCAGGGACAAACTTTTAGGTTATATAGTCCTTGCTTGCTGCTTCAAACGTCATTCGGTGTTATGGTAAGGGGAGGGGGTCATGGTATTTGGCCAGTTTACGAGGTCCTGGCCAAATGGTCAGTTTAAGATTACACCCAGGGGGGTTCCTAGCTTGCATCTGGAATCCTTATCAGTTAACCCCCTTTCCTGCCATAAACCCCTGTTGCTTAGAAGTCTAATTTTCAGGCAGAACTGACTTAAGTTAACCCTTTTTACATCTTGTCTCTTACTTCACAATGATGAAGTGTAAACTGTGGCAAAAAGCTCTGAACATATTTTTAAAAAATGTAAAGGTAAAATCATTCATTTTGTCCAAAAGAAACAAACATTGTGAAAAATGTCCAAGTCACAATTCAGATAAAATACCCTTTTGATACTTAAGAGTACTTAAAATATGAATCAATTCCATAGTTTGTTACAGAATTAAGTATAGCTCTTCATAGAATTGTGATCCATTAATTTAAAATAGATTTTGCAAAGGTATGAACAATTATCTAAATTTTAACTGATAAGAAAATTATGCTATACATAGTAAAGCAAAACAAAATATTAACTACTGTATTAACACTGTATCGAAGACCTGATTACCTTTAAGTCATATTATAGTACAGCTGTTAGCGTACTAGAAATAGTAGTTTATGGATTTCTGAAGTAAGCAGAGCAAGATGTTAGGAAGTCAGCTGGACAAAATAAGATCTTTTCACACACATAGCTATTATTTTCTATGCTGCATAGTCCACAGGAATTGCAAAACCTCCAGCCCATCCTATCACAGTGGAGCTTATCTCTGTAATGCAGGTAGGGATAACAATGCAAACAGCTTGTTGAGAGCACTATTCATTGGGAATTTATGGCAAATCTGTTGTTTACAAACCTGATTTCTGATGGCAAGGGGATGTTAACATCCTGGTGGTGTTTGATGGAACAGTAAAAAGCAAAAATTATCACTTCAATTGAAGGAGATCCTATGTCATCATACACTATTTGCTGCATTACTATAAATGGATACTGGAATAATATTATATGGACAGTATGTATATCTCCATGAAAATGTTATTTTAAATCATTCTTAATAAAATTCAAGGGGAATGTTACGTTCTGAACATCAGCTAAAAGCAAGTATTAGGGAAAATATATGAACATTTCAATTTGTATTTGTATGAAATTTGTATACATTCCAAGATATATGAATATTTGCATTTTACACTTATAGCTTTACCTAAAAAAGCACATTGTCATTGTTTCTGTTCCAAGGTAATGCAAATCTTTCACCCATTCTTTCTCTTTCACTCACTGCTACCTGCCTGTTACCACCTCTTACATCTTCTATTCTTTCATCTCCATTTTAATCAGACTTTCACTTGATGATTCTAGATTGCATGAATACCAGACACTCCTTTTAATCCACTCCATGAGTTATTGATTTAACTATGTTGCTAGTGCTTTTAGTCTTTTAATTTCGTTCCTGCTTACCAAACCCCTGCTAGGTTCTCTAACACCTAGCAGGTTTTCTTGTAAACTCTATTCTCCAATAGCTATTTTCCCAAAGAGCTATTACCCTGTGTCTTTAATCCTTCTCCTGTTACCTTCTTGACTATGATTTTCACCACCAGCTGTCAATGCTTACCACTGAACACTAAAAGTTTGATCTTTGGACTTCATATTTCATATTGCAGCAACAGCTCATTTGTTGCTAAACTGCTAGAGCTGCTTTCACTTAATTTTTTTTGCTAAAGTAAATTTCATAGCATATTTTTCTCCACTGTCTCTTGACCTTGTAAATTGGATACAGTTCTAGTTCTCTGCCTGTTAGATTCTGTTGTAACCTTTTCTATATGTCCTCTCCACAAATCAGGCTGGAACCCTTTATCTGTCTCACTGTGCCTACTCAGTCTATTTTTATTTTGTCCAATGACTTCTTTAATGGTTCTTTACCATTTAAGATAAGCAGCTCTTCTTCTCTTCTTTGTTTGTACTTAAGTACACACAATGACCAATTTATTTGGAAGCCCCTGTGAAATGAATAATGTCTATTACTGACAGGTAATGCATGGTAGGCTTGAGAAGGATGACCTGTCTTCTATCACCTTCCTTTCCTAGAACAATCCCCAGATATATCCTCTGTCCTAATGAAAACCAGTGGAAATAGTAGAATGTGCAGTTCAATACCACATGCCATTAACCTCATCACAGCCTCAACTAGAGACAATCATGCCAGAAGAACGAGAACAGAGTGGGCTGCAAATATTTCAAAACCTCCTTGGAATACATGCCACATTACATTCAAGCTGTCTTTGCAGACCCCAATATGGTATTTACCTTATGCTCCTATGGTTTTCAATTGTCTAATGTTAAAACATATTATTTAATTGTTTCTATGAATTTCTGTGCATTACAAAAAAGGTTACATTTTTCTAATATTTTTGTATCTCTACCTTTACCACGCCCCAGAAAACACATATTTTAAAGTAGTTGTATGTACAAATGCAGCCATTCAAAATGAGTGAGGTATTTCGCGGCATACCCCGGTGGGCGTGTCGCAGTATCACGCGGTATGACGCAGTTAACGTGGTGTCACGTGGTTAACTATCCGGCGTCGCCTTGTAAAACCGCCAGGGGGAGCTTAACCTCTCATGTACAGCATTTGAGCCTTTAATTTTGAACTGTGTATTACAGCATGTTAATCATCAGTCATTAAAATGTTGGTATATTTTATGAAAGCAAGATTGCTCAGTTGAACAAAAGTACACAACCTACCTTTATCAGAAATATTTATGCATCAAAGCCTTTACTGAAGATATTACTAATAGTATTAATAATGGATGACTTTGGACAAGCTGTATACTCAAAGTATAATTTCTTTAGCACATTTGTACAAGCACTTGGAATCTGTCCAAGCCATACTTTGTCAGGCATTTTGTTTTACTTCAACGGGCATAAAAACTTCCTTGCTTTTAACAGGGCGTTTCATAATTTCTAACTACGAAAATGATTTAAAATGCGACACCTATCATTCAACTAGAGCTTAAAATATCACAAGGATCCTCAAGAGCACAGCAAAGAGTGTATTAAAAGACACTTGTATTTATCAACGCTTTCTTTTCCGTATACCAGATTTTATGGAACCACTTCAGTGGGGTGTCAGCCAGTCAGATTCCAGGAATCGGCACTTTAAAGGAAAAATACACACCAGTATTCCATTTCTCCCTAACGATTTTAAGCATCGAAGTATTTAACTAGCATGTGAAATAGCGTGTGAAAAAGTGGTAGTTTTAAGCTTTTCTGCTAATATAATATGGAATCGCGTATCTAAAGAATTTAATAACGGTATTCGTGTGCTGCAACAGGGCTGTGTAGGGCTGTTTCGCCTGCCTGTTCATGCGAGCTGTCTTGTAGCTGACTGGTCTAGGTGCGTGACTACCAGCTGGCAGGTTGTGTGTTCGAATCCAGCTGGTGCTAGACTTTTCTTTTAACAAACATTTCTTTGAAAAAATAGAATAGCGATATTATGGACAATCAATTGACTTTTATATTTCAAAATATCACAACATGATCGATATTTGCGATATTTTGAACATATCTTCCCTTCTGACAGTGGTTCCTGCTTCTATTGTGTGTGTGTGTGCAACAGAGTAAATTTTTATAGAGAAATGGAGGCTGGACAGTATGCGTTACAATATAAACATTTATATTGATTTAAATCGTGTTCTGATTTAAATCGCAAACGCGTGTTTAATTATATGTGTTTTTTAATCATAATCAGGCTAATGCAACATAAATTGATACAGTATCTTTGTCTTCTAAGTATCTTAATAAACTTTCAGCATAGCTTTCTACCCGTCAAGATTTATATTTCTTGGGATTTTGGGATCAAATGTGGAAGGATTAGATTATAATCGTTTTTATTTGTCAAATACGTGATTGTATTTCTGAATGTTATGTGACACCTACAGTAGTTCACTGCTTTAAATACATCGAATTAAGAAAGTTATGTGTAGCACTTTAGAACTTTTTTCTGAACCAGGGAAAATCTGATCATGTTTCTCTATAACAATAATAAAAAACTTTATTTTACATATCGCCTTTAAAAGTGGCATCTCAAAGCAATACAGTAGATCGAAAAACAGTTAAAAGGGACCAAATTAAATACCAGACAATCGCAAACGCGTTTTCAATAAAATTATTTTATTCATTCAGCAGTTTGTGAGAGGGACATCCAGCAGGGAGAGACACACACACCGGTTTTCATTGACAAAATTGTTTTTTTTCAATTCCTCTTGTCTAACAGGAATGTTTTGTTTGTGGTCAGACTGTTAGACAAGAGGAAAAGACCGCCTCCTCCTACGAAGCATTAATCGCGTATCTAAGGAAAATTGCAGTATACCTTTGTTCATGCACATCATTATACAGTACAGTATCTCAATTTGTATTTCGATAAAAAAAAATCGTTTGCCCAGCCACTACTGTTGTTATTGTTTTTATCCTGTAAAGCGTTTCCTTTTTCTGCGTTTTCCATTTCCTTTTTCTGATCACTCGCTTTCTGGATACACATCTCACCTGTCCTGTTCTTTGTTTTCCTGGTTTGCTGATTATGCCTGCTGCGGTCCACTCCTACCCTCACACCTAAAGAATACTATTTTAAATTTCTTGGCGCAGTTCATTAACCCTTGTATGTGCTGTCCGCGCCGAAAATGCAATTAAAAAAAAGTAAAAAAACGCGCTCAAAATACAATTTATAGCTTAATAAGATACACTCCACAGGCAAATGTAATCCGGTGGCGCTGTGTGTTAGTTTCCTGACTCCCATTATTTAAACTGCGACACTGATCATTCATCTCTAAATAAACTTTATTTTATATAGCGTTTTAAGCGAATAGGTAATTAGATTGATCATAAACCTAATTGCTTTTTCTACATAAACACAGCGTGATTGCTCTCTGAAAATGCTTTTCCTTTATTTTTAAAGTAGGCTCAGATTTCAACTATAGATCGTATTATTATAAACTTTCTTGGAAAAATGTATTTTATGTAAACCATGTTTGCTATTAATTCATTTAGGGCTAAAATACGTTCATTGTCTTCCAATCGAGTCGAGTTGACATTGGAAGCCTGCCACACCCGGACTGTTAAACCAACGCATTAGCACGTCAAAGCCCGTATTGGTATTGAGCCAGTATTGTCTTTAGTATTCCCCCCCTCTCCCCTCAATTCAATTCAATTCAAGGTGTTTTATTTGCATGACAGATGGGTACAAGCAGTGTTGGGTATGTATATTGTAATGCTTACGGCAGACAGGCACTGTGTAAGAGCCGGCGCACCAGAGCAGCCCACCGAGGGAGCGTCTGCATTTATAACTTAGTTTTTAAAATTAGTCAAGCAATATGAAGCATCTCCTTTTACGTTTAAGTCCCTTAAATACATTGAGCACAGCTTTCTCACCACTTAAGATTGCTTTTGATACCATCCTTACACAAAGCAAAAGGGAGATCTTAGTGCCTGAGCATAAAAAGAATAGGAGCATACTGCAACGCGTGTGAAGGCCATAAACGATATTAATTTTGGAACATAAACATACAGTATATAGTTGGTCTTGGTACTTTAAAGAAAACATACACACCAGTATTCCATTTCTCCCTAAACATTTTAAGCATCGAAGTCTTTAACTAACGCGATACCGGAGTCAACAAGCATACTTTTAGAATTTGATTAAAAGGGAATATAATATGGAATCGCGTATCTCAAGAAATTAATAACGATATAATTATATTCATGTTGCAAAAGAACTGCAACGGACATAAAAACTCCCTTGCTTTTAACAGAGCGTTCCATAATTTCTAACTACAAAAATGCCAGGTGAAAGGATTTGTAAACATATTTTGTTAAAGCGAGTCAGTTTTTTCCGCAACACATAAAAGACATTTTTCCAAGAAAGTTTAGCCTTTGTCACTAATGAAACCACTAAATAAAGACATAAATATAGAAATCTTAAGATTTGTTTTATTTAATGTTGGTAGCAGGATGAACTGTCAGAGTGTATATTTTGTCGCAGAGTTGCTGCAAGATGTTAACAGTGAAAAAGGTATTTAGAAATGAGTTATTTCAAGATGAAAATTTTCAGAATAATTGCAAATCTAGCAGGATAGAGAAAGCACAGAAAACTGGCAGTTAGATTGATCAGATTAGTATGAAAAGTCATTTAGCAAAGGGAATGAGAAGAGTGACAAACTAGTATACTTTAGATCTTTTTAAATCTGATCATGTTTCCCTATAACAATAATAAAAAACTTTATTTGATATATCACCATTAAAGGTGGCATCTCAAAGCAATACAGTAGATGTAAAAACAGATAAAAGGACCACAGATTACAAAGTAAATGCATATAAGAAAGACAAGCAGTTAGAGGTGCTACCAAAATTAGAAAATGAAGCAGATACAGACACTAAGTCTTCTGAAAAGAAATGTTCTGAGGTTAGATTTAAACTGGCCCTGGTGTGTGTGTGTTTGTGTCTGTCTGTCCTGTGATGGACTGGCGCTATGTCCAGGGTGTATTCTGCCTTGTGTCCGTCGCTTACTGGGATAGGCTCCAAATCCTCTGTACTGGATAAAGAGATTAGAAATGGATGGAAGTAAAGGCACTGTGTGGATGGAACTATACACAGTGTTAGAAACCCACTATGAAATGGCAGCATCTCACTGAGAATAAAACATTTTATAGGGCTGGCTTAAGGAAACAGCCTTTCCACCTCTCTTGCACATCAGTATCCATACCTAGTTATTTAAACAAATTGCCTCTAATTATAAACATCTTAATATGCTGGCTCTGTGGATCCGCATCAGCTATGTTTGCCCATTCCTTCAATTCATGTGCATCCAACACACAGTTCAAAGCTAGCAACTACACAAAATCTAAAATATGAGCTCTACTTGCCACTTACAATACCAACAGTACCAGCTAACTTTAGTAGTGACATTTTCATGGATCTTTTTAACAATAAAATTTACAACATCAGACACAATTAAACAGGGCTCAAAAAAGTCTGGTACAAACATTTTCAGCATGGAATAAACCTTTACTTTAATGGTATAAACCTTAAATGGATTCATATTCTCAATAAGATTTGGTGCTCAGTAACATGACTTAGAAAATGACAGAAGACATAAGTATCATGCTTATCCTTCTATTTTTCATAATCGTAAACTCCTTAAGGCAGTTACATTTTCTCTGTTCTGACCTGGAGTTACAGAGAAATTTAAATTCTAATAAGAGATTTGTAATGAGGAAAGTCATACCAATCACTCATACCAGGATTTGCAATCACAATACAAATACTTTCTTTCTGTATGTGTTTATTTTGCAGTTTGAGTCTATGGCATTCCTTTGGGGGTCTATACTCCAAGGCATGACTTTTTTAGGGGAACATGACATTTTTTTAAAGTCTTTTAATGCAAGCTTCATATAAACCCTTAGCAGTGGTTACTGTCTGGAGCAGGTACTTGAATGGCACAGATTCATTGAAATGATTCAATTTCTTTTGAAAATATTTGGGATAATACATATTCCAGAAATCACAGCCGTTGAATTATCCAGAAATTAATTTCTCTCAGGGTGTATTTAACCCCTCATGGATGGCATTGTATGAAATGAGTTTGAAGTTCCCCATTTGCCTCTATTATGAGATGCTGTGGACACTATTTTATACATTTTAGGAGTGTCCATAGGAAGGTATGTTCTAGAAAGAGTGAACTTCTGTTTTGCCATTATTTTTAATAGGGGCGTTACATGTTCACACTTGGTGCTCCTACTAGAGGAGAGGATATGATTAATCTAGGCTTATCACAGAAACTGAAACACATCTGGTTGGTGAGTCTACTGTGGGTAAAATGTTACTGGTACCGCATGTTGTAAAGCTCGGTATTTTCTCTCTTGGCCTGACTTTTTTTAATGTCTGAGTGTTAGAATCCATGTTGTTGCTGGTAAGGGAATGGTAGGTGCTGTGATTGACACAGTCAAAGCCTTGTACAGAGATACCATTGTAGCTGTTTGACAGTATTTTAGATGCCCTTAGTTAAAAGCATGGGAGGAAGTACTGCCAAGGGAAGGGGGGGGAGCAAGGATTTTTTCTTTGAGTTTGTGAGGTTATTTTTTGTTATATTGTGTTTCAGAAAGCAAGAAAATAAGATTTACTGTATGATAAAAAGAGAAAGAGCTGGAGTAGATCCTCAGATCAGTTTGCTACCAGCAATCAAACAAAAAAATGGAAAGAATTGTCTCCTCCTGATTGGAACCTTTCTTACTGTCTTATTATAATTTATCAGGCTACCTTTTAATTTCCACTGAGAGAAGGAAGTCACTTGTCATGCAGCTATTTTATTCTTCATTGCACAATATGCTCTAAGTTAGCAAATGAAACATGAAATAAATCAAGAATACGATTAACATGAATGTATAAACATCCAAACTATACTTTATCACATTTAATTATTGGGTTAGCTTTTTATTGAGCCAAAATGTTATAAATGTGTGAACGTCTGTAAAATGGAAATATTTATATTTTTCTCTTTTCTGTTACCTGCCTGACAGCATTTTGTATCCCATTCTGTATATTACTGGAAAATATTAGACCCAACCTAAAGAATTCATGGGGGTAGTGGGACACAGTACTGCAAAGAGTCTCCTAAAGGGACAGAGCTATTAGTACTTATGTGTTTGAGTCTGGAGAATATAGTAAACTCTAAACATTAAGGGAATGCATGGAATCGGAAAATATAAATTGCATAGTACACAAGACTTAACTGGTTTTATTCTAGGAAAGCAGACAAGACTGAGTCATGGGACTCAGAGGATCCAAGGCTAGACTGAGTATAATAGGCTTCGGGCTTCTATTGTGACATCTACTGTAAATTACAAAAATGTTAAAAGTAAACAAAATAAAGTAACTAAAATGTGGTCTGAAATCACCCCTTTAGACACCCCTTTTACTTCACTGGAGTCAGATATGAAAGGCAATAGTCTCCCGTTCTGTCTGCTGTGTGTTGCAGCAGAGGGACTCCCTGCAGCTGAAAGGGGCAGAGTAACTTGCATGCCCTCTAGTACAGTTTACACATGCACGACTATAAAAGCTAGCAAGACAGGTTTCGATTCACATTAGCTGGCGAGCCTTGTTAAAAAACGAATGATAATGTAACATGCCACTGTTCATGAACAAAGTTATACTGAGATTTCCTAAGATACGTGATTAAAAAATAAATAAATAAAAATTTGAATCTCCTGCGGAACACATTCCATAAGAATCAGCGGTTTTACAGTATATATCGCCTTTAAAGGTGGCTTCTCAAAACGCTTTACGGGATAAAAACAACCAGAACAGCAGCAACAACAATATTGTATTTCGTTGCATTTTGAAAACCAAGTAATAACTTAACTATACAGTACGTGCAAACGTTTCGTATGTTGCTGTCGTGAATGCCTGCGTACCCATAAGTATTTTATTTGCCTTGAGTCTGTCTACAGTATCTCTGTCCCACTACCCCCCTCTCTCCCTCAATTCAATTCAATTCAAGGTGTTTTATTTGCATGACAGATGGGTACAATTCTTGTTGGGAATGTATACTTTGATATTTACACCCGGCGCGGCACCGAGGGAGCGTCTGCATTTATAACTTGGTTTTTAAAATTAGTCAAGCAATATGAAGCATCTCCTTTAACTTTTAAGTCCCTTAAATACATTGAGCACAGCTTTCTCACCATCCTTACACAAAGCAGGAACTGTCCGATGACTCACAGTACAAGTGGAAAGATTACAGATTTTAATCGTCTTTAATTTTGTCTTTAATTTTGCCTGTGGAGTGTATCTTATTAAGCTATAAATTGTATTTTGAGCGTGTTTTTTGACTTTTTTTTAATTGCATTTTCGGCGCGGACAGCACATACAAGGGTTAATGAACTGCGCCAAGAAATTTAAAATAGTATTCTTAAAGGTGTGAGGGTAGGAGTGGACCGCAGCAGGCATAATCAGCAAACCAGGAAAACAAAGAACAGGACAGGTGAGATGTGTATCCAGAAAGCGAGTGATCAGAAAAAGGAAATGGAAAACGCAGAAAAAGGAAACGCTTTACAGGATAAAAACAATAACAACAGTAGTGGCTGGGCAAATGATTTTTTTTTATCGAAATACAAATTGAGATACTGTACTGTATAATGATGTGCATGAACAAAGGTATACTGCAATTTTCCTTAGATACGCGATTAATGCTTCGTAGGAGGAGGCGGTCTTTTCCTCTTGTCTAACAGTCTGTCCACAAACAAAACATTCCTGTTAGACAAGAGGAATTGAAAAAAAACAATTTTGTCAATGAAAACCGGTGTGTGTGTCTCTCCCTGCTGGATGTCCCTCTCACAAACTGCTGAATGAATAAAATAATTTTATTGAAAACGCGTTTGCGATTGTCTGGTATTTAATTTGGTCCCTTTTAACTGTTTTTCGATCTACTGTATTGCTTTGAGATGCCACTTTTAAAGGCGATATGTAAAATAAAGTTTTTTATTATTGTTATAGAGAAACATGATCAGATTTTCCCTGGTTCAGAAAAAAGTTCTAAAGTGCTACACATAACTTTCTTAATTCGATGTATTTAAAGCAGTGAACTACTGTAGGTGTCACATAACATTCAGAAATACAATCACGTATTTGACAAATAAAAACGATTATAATCTAATCCTTCCACATTTGATCCCAAAATCCCAAGAAATATAAATCTTGACGGGTAGAAAGCTATGCTGAAAGTTTATTAAGATACTTAGAAGACAAAGATACTGTATCAATTTATGTTGCATTAGCCTGATTATGATTAAAAAACACATATAATTAAACACGCGTTTGCGATTTAAATCAGAACACGATTTAAATCAATATAAATGTTTATATTGTAACGCATACTGTCCAGCCTCCATTTCTCTATAAAAATTTACTCTGTTGCACACACACACACAATAGAAGCAGGAACCACTGTCAGAAGGGAAGATATGTTCAAAATATCGCAAATATCGATCATGTTGCGATATTTTGAAATATAAAAGTCAATTGATTGTCCATAATATCGCTATTCTATTTTTTCGAAGAAATGTTTGTTAAAAGAAAAGTCTAGCAGCAGCTGGATTCGAACACACAACCTGCCAGCTGGTAGTCACGCACCTAGACCAGTCGGCTACAAGACAGCTCGCATGAACAGGCAGGCGAAACAGCCCTACACAGCCCTGTCGCAGCACACGAATACTGTTATTAAATTCTTTAGATACGCGATTCCATATTATATTAGCAGAAAAGCTTAAAACTACCACTTTTTCACACGCTATTTCACATGCTAGTTAAATACTTCGATGCTTAAAATCGTTAGGGAGAAATGGAATACTGGTGTGTATTTTTTTCTTTAAAGTACCAAGACCAACTATATACTGTATGTTTATGTTCCAAAATTAATATTGTTTATGGCCTTCACACGCGTTACAGTATGCTCCTATTCTTTTTATGCTCAGCTACTAAGATTTCCCTTCAGTGGTAAAATTCAATATCTACAACGGGCACAGCAAAGACGTTTACTGTACTGTAAGTCTTTCTACGACAGACCAACGGACCACGAGTGCCCCTGTTGGTCAACCAATCACGTACTGCGGTGCCACGCGTCATCTTGCATCACACTGAGCGACGCCACCTGCGGTACGTGTCTGTAACGCGCACTTTGAATGGCTGCATCTGTATACATTATATACATGAAATTATACATTTCATGAAAAGTCTAAAGTTAAGAATTTAATAACATAACATATCTAAATAAAATATGGACAATGAAAACAAAACCTTTACAACAGAAATTGATTTTAAATTGCTATATTGGTACTACAACATTTTAATAATAATAACAATAATAATTGCTTACACTTATATAGTGCTTTTCTGGACACTCCACTCAAAGCGCTTCACAGGTAATGGGGACTCCCCTCCACCACCACCAATGTGCAGCGCCAGTACGCTCACCACACACCAGCTATCTGTGGGGAGGAGAGCAGAGTAATGAAGCCAATTCATAGATGAGGATTATTAGGAGGCCATGATTGGTAAAACCCAATGGGAAATTTGGCCAGGAAGCCGGGGTTACACCCCTAATCTTTTTGAGAAACGCCCTGGGATTTTTAATGACCACAGAGAGTCAGGACCTCGGTTTTACGTCTCATCCAAAGGACTGCGCCTGTTTACAGCATACTGTCCCTTTCACTATACTGGGGCATTAGGACCCACATGGACCGCAGGGTGAGTGCTCCCTGCAGGCCCCACTAACACCTCTTCTAGCAGCAACCTTAGTTTGTCCCAGGAGGTCTCCGACCCAAAGACTGACTAGGCTCATACCTGCTTAGCTTCAGTGAGTTGCAATTTTAAGAATTCTTTTCAGAAAATGACAAACTATTGTGGGGGTAGAGAACAAGACAATCTGAGTAAGTTACACATACAAAACCCAAATAACAAAAAAGTACAGATTAGGATCCTCGAATCCATTATGTCTAAATCTGAATTCTGTTTTATTAAACAAATTAGACTCATTGACTCATTTTTTTAACATTCCACTTTTGCTTTAGTGGGAAAGTTCTGTCCAATCTGGCTCTAGTAGTTATCAAAAGCCAAAGGTTAAGACTTTTCCTGTCCATGAAATCGAAGTACTGTATAAGCTGTATAAGTAAGTATAAGTACTATATTGGAGGCAGGCGTATTTGTTTTGTATTTTTAAAGGTCTTGAATAAAAGACTGTTATGTGTTACTTAAAAGTATTTGTAGCATCTTCTTTTCAGAATTTAAAAATTCTAGAAACATCCAACTAACAACACTGTTAGCTATAAAATCCTTAACTATATGAATCAAAGTCTTCTCATTTTTAGAGAGATCAAGCAATGTTTGTCCATTAATTTTTAATTCAAACTGAAGTATTAGGAAATGAAGGGGCTCTTTTTTAATCTAAAGATTTGTTTAATCTTTGGTAGCATGTCTAATAAAATCTCTTTGATCCAACTCTTCTTTAATCAGAACTTGTTCTGTTCTCATTTCTCTTAAGAGTTTAAGTTCAACCTTTTTCTCCTTACTGATTTTATTTCTGTTGACATAGCATTACTGAGCCCTTGTGCCTTTTCTGGGCTAATTGGCCCAGGTGGACTAATTTGGCATCTAATTACAGTACTATTTTTCATACTGCTATGAGTTTTCAGGGTCATGATTTGCCTTCAGACAACTTTTTCCCAAGGCTATGTATTTCTTTAGTTTCTGATGAATCACATAAATAAGTGTCCACTTTGCAAGACCTTAAATTCAACTAGACATATTATACAAGGCACATTGCTGGTGGCAAAATCAACAAACTTTGAGACTGTAGTCTGCATCACAAATACTGTAACTGTGTGCATGGTTGATTCCACTCATGCACTTATCCATTATAGTTTGAGAGCTAGATACACATGAATACATACAGTAATTCAATAGATAACATGGCGTAACTGTAAAAATAATTACATATACTGTATTTACAAATACACACATCACTTTATTAACCTTTTACAATTTCTTGCATTAGGAATTATCTTTTCGCATATCCCAGCTTGCTCTCCATGAGACACACAGACAGGGAGAGAGCGTGGGGTCAGAGCACAGGGTCTGCCATTGTACGGCACCCCTGGAGCAGTTGGGGTAAAGGGGCTTGCTCAGGAGCCCAATGGAGTAGGATTCCTCTGCTGGCTGCGGGATTTGAACCAGCAATCTTCCAGCCACAGGTACAGATCCTTAGCCACAGAGCCACCGCTCTGCCCCAGTACAATACAAAGTGTTCATATTCATTATACCCTGCAAACATTTTGAAAATGAGTTATTTAATATAATCCTGTAATGCATTTTATTCATAAAGCTTCATTAGGTTTAAGAAACCTCCTGGAGACACCTTGCTTGCTACTGGTTTTTAAAGAAGGCTGATACAAAGGCAAACATCATTATAAAAATCAAAGAGTAAGGTAAAACTTATTGATATCCAACAGCACTTTAAAAATCTATAACATCCTTTTTTTCCATTATCAAGAACTTCAAGGTTATGGGTTCACTAAATGGGGTGATACCATACCAGTAAGAGAATAAAAGAAACCTTTACCCAAATGTTAGGTCAGAAAAATGAATCAGAATACTGACCAACACTAAAGAGCAACAATTGGGAATCTTCAGAAAACACTGGGATGAGCAGTATACAATGTCTGCAGACCTACCAATTCAAGGCTAACTTCATGAATCTGAAGCCCTGGTAAGAGTACCATCAGAATATGTATATGCTCAATAGCAAATGGTCAAACAAGGCTTTAGTTTAGGGTTTTAGTTTTTGGAAGGTGTGCACAGGTGTGCACATGGTTGACAAAGAAAAGTGAAGTGTATGTTTAAAAAGAATACCATCCCTCAAGAAATCAATCTTTTCTCCTTTTAGAGGAGCTGTGCATCTCTTAGTCATGGTGTTCTGGTTTGAACTGTAAAGAAGATCAAGTTTGGTTAAAAATGGACTATACATTAGGGTAAAAATGTAAAATCTGCACATTTAATGTCCAAGAGTTTAAAAATCAGTGATCTTATTTGATCAACACAGTCATGATAGAATGTCTGTGGCATGAGCAGAATAAAGGAGATAACAGTGTAGGCCAAGCAACCTAGAAAAGCTACTGAGGATGCAATAGGTTGTGTAATGAATAATGTTCAGATATCTCTCATAAGAAGTTAAGAATGTGTTAAAATCTTACATAAAGGCCTCCTTGAGTTTATCAAAGTAAAAGAAGGTTCAGACAATCCTGAGAATATCATGTACTTAGAAAAAACATCTTTTGATAAGTGTCACTCAGAATGATCACAAGATGGAGAACACAAACTATAATGCAGGAACAGTCTCCACACTCGCTCTTACAGCCCTGCACCATCTGTTTCATTTGTAAACCATAGAATCCAGTCCGCATAGGATCATGGCTTCACTCATGTCCATACAATTTCCTACAAAAGGGGGTGAGTATATGAAACAAAAATACTTCAGTTGAGGAACATGAAAACCAAACAAAACAAATCTTGTCAGCTTTGCATGAGTAGCCCCCTGAGGCAAAGGTTGTTTAATTGTCCTATACTCACCATCCTATCATGCAGTAACACCTCAAGGCTGCTAGATGCCTCAATAATATGACAAATAGGACTTTGATCTGTGCAATACTATTACTTTACAGTATAACACTTTTAGATTTTTTTAAGCAAGATGCATCAATTCAGTTTTTAACTCATCTTCCTATGTCTGTTTTTTATTCCTTTTTCAAAAGCAGTATGAATATCTCTGGAGGGCACTCTATTTTGGTAGATTTTCTATTCAGAAACACACTATTGAAAATCATATATGTGTTTTTATTTGTTTGGTTTAAAATAGTTGATTTTAAGTGAATTATTTGTGCAAATCAGCACAATAAAAACACATTTAAAGTTTCAGTTCTAGGTCATCAAGAGTATGAGTAAATTCCGAGGCTATGTTTTTGTTCTGTAAAGTAGATCCTGACAAAAGTATCTTACTTTCATTGATAAGGTGTATGACAAAACACTTAGGAAAAAGTTCAGATTGCATGAATCTAGGATTCTTTTTCTTTTTGCTTTAGCTTGAAAATAACTTCTAAGAGAGAATGGATTAAAGCTAGTGTGTTTAAATTAAGTTTTCTAATGGTTTGCTAAAACACAAAGAGGGGCAGGAGAGTGATCCTATTCCCAAGAACAAAAAAGAGCATGCAATTGCATCACAGTATGGTCAGACCAAACTGCAAGGAAAGAAGCACATGGGTTTTCACTTTTCTTATCTATGTACACCCTACCTTCTTCCTAGCAGTGGCCATTCTAATTACTCAAAGCCATCCCCACAGCCCTGCCCCTACAACATTGCACTGTTGTAAAAAAGTACATACACCAAATGGGTTAGCTTGAGTGATAATAGTATCTGTATCTGTAGAGCTCTTCGTAAAGAATCTGTCAGTGATACTGAATGATTGTACTGTGATAGAATCAATTATTTAATTAAATTAATCATATTTTTCTTTTGTTACAATATCTCATCAGTGTGGAGTATTATACTTTCTTAGGAAAATATTAGCAGAAAAATATTTTTGAAAGTCCTGTGTAATGTTTCATAGCCGTTCAGGGACGCCAAATATGTAACGTTGTGGCTCTCTGAAGGCACCAGTTCTGTAGGGTTTGGGCATTTACTGAGACAATTATCAATTGTAGCAGTAAATCACAAAGTTGATTCTTTTGATGGCTTTAGAATCCAACCATGCGACATAACTCAAACAACGCGCACACACAGGTACTAATACACGAGGATACATTTATTAATACATAGAATATGCATATAAACCTAACAGATCTTATCGAGAGGGTTATCAGAATACAAAAGGTATATATTCAATCAGTTACAAAGAGTTACATATATCAAGAGGACATACGTTCAGTATATCATTCATTAAGACCGTTTCATAAATGAACTTGGTTATAACTTCTACATTAGATACTCAAAACAAGTACATAACTCTTAGGAATTAAATTGATATCAACTGGTTGGGATAACAATTGAATTCTCAAGCTGTAATGCATTGAAGTTGAATACTCATCCAATCTTTGGGGATTCAGATCTCCTGCGGGCACAAAGAAACAGTTGCAGGCTGTTGCTGTCCAATCCGCGCTCTCTGGCTGTGTGCCAGGCTGTGCTGTGCGGCTTGCGACGGTGCGCTGCAGATGCTCACTGACCGGCTAGTTAGTGTTGGCTTTAACTAGCAAAGTTTGTGCACAGGAGAAAAGATGACTGTGGGTCCCAGCAGGTCAGGAAGAGGACCGGTTCGTTCCTGATGAAGCGCTAGTTCTGAATAATGATTCAGCTGTCCACAGTTCCGACCTGTTCACGAGGCCTGCTGCTGTTGCTAACCTCGGGTGGATCCTTTGGTTACTCTCTGGCAACCTCCGCTCTAGACTCTTAGAACAAAGGAAAGTTCTGGCACTCGGACACACTGGCCGTTCCGTGGTTGTCCGGGCTGAGTCTCAGGATGGTCAGGAGGCGCGCTGCGAGAATGTCCTGCCCTTGGGAGCCTTCTGCTCCTGGGCCGTCCTGCCCTGGAATTCTCCTTTGAATTCCCTTTAGAACAGTCCAAAGAAGTCCACTCCTGAATCTTACTTGAATCTCTCGAATCTTCAGGCCTGTGTTGCCTGTTTTTACCTGGAGGAACTTCAGCTTGTTGATTGGCTGAAAGTTCCATGGGCATCAGAGTCCCACGTGGGTTACTCAGCCCTACCAGTCCCTGATTGGTTGATCAAGGTGAGATATGAGTCACTTAGTCCTGACACTTAGTAATGCAGTCCAGATGTCCATCTGGCACTCCCTAGACAGATAGGCGCCAATGGATGACCATTGATCATGATAGCCAGACTTAGCTAAGTGCATCCCCCTTTGGGAGCTGTCCTAGGAAACCTTAAATCACCCTGCACTAATGGTCTCTCTGTGGCTGCACCACAGAGATGAACAGAGAAATGGGGCCTCATTTGGGAAGCTCAGAAACACTTAATTCTGCCTTATTATTAAGCCTCGCCGCTACATATCCCCCCTTTTTGAAGGTCACGAGGTCCCGAGGCATTGTTGCCTTCAAAACAAAACAGAGTTAAGTGATGTCCCTTGCCATTAGAACATTAATCTTACATGTCTACATTACTCCTCGAGAATTCATACCGGAACCAGTATTGGATACAAACAGGATGAATAACATCTGGAGTATGTATAAACACGGTAGGAGACATTATCTAAGTCTAGGAATTACACGTCAGGAAGCTCACTGTCAATATCTGATACCTCTGTAGTAGATATTTGGGGAGAAGTCACTTCCTTTCTTTTGACATGCTACCTTTGACTCATTCGTGCTACCCGGAGTACATCTTGATGTGAGAGTACAGCATTCAGAGTACATCCAGTCATGATCCAGCTACCCGGCAGTAGTGTTACAATAACAACAGTTCCTGTTCCCAGCCCCCCGATAAACCACAACACCTGTGTTGGGTATTTGCTAGGGTGGTTTGGAGGTTTGTTCCATTAAAGCAAACTAAACTACCTGTACCTCTTCAGGGCTTACTGTTTCTTGGATTTCTATCCAATTCCTTAGTGTGGCACCTGAAGGCATCCACGACCTCAAGTTTGGTCTTATGTTGTCTGGTTCCAGACCGTACAGTGTTAAGTTACCATGCTGTACTATGGCCTCCTCAGGAACTTAAAGGAACTGTTTTATTAGGTAGCTGCATCATGCCTGTCACAAGTCATGGTGACAGTTAAATGTGGTGTGCTGACCAGCCATTTACTTCCCACCTACTCTTCATGGGGTTCATTAACCTCCGTCTACTCGTTAGTAGCTTTACACCCTTCATTGGTGAATCGTTTAGACACAGCCAATGGATAGCTTTGGTAGCCATACCCATCTCAAGATTTGGAACCGAATTCAATCTTGGATTGCCTTCTGGGTGAGCTATGAGCGATGGGGTTAATGTCACACACTCCTCTACTGAGAAGAGTGGAATCAAGTGGGTTGGGATTTGTGCCATGGTTAGACTGGCTACAGTGGCACTAAACTCCCTTAACAGGTCTTGTGTCAACATTCTGGCCTGTTGCACACAAGCATAAACCCACTGTATAACACCAACAATCATGTCCACTGGTTGGGGAATAAGGTTCACCTCTGTTGCATAGGAAGTTGCCTGTAGGGTTTTCCCTAAGCTTTCCAACTTTTGCTGCTGTTGATACAGTCTGTCACTACCCTCTGGTATCTCTGACACCTGCCTTCTTGGGGCAGTCAGGGTGAGAGTGCCAGTAGCACACAAACCTACCAGAAAAAGCAAACGTGCAACAGTGGCGGCAGCAATCAGTCCTCCCAAAAGTCTTTTCGGGTGGCTGACCCCAGTCATCTCCTTCTGAGTGACTGTTGTCTTTCTAAGCTGGCGCAGCATGTACATGGTGTCTTTCTCAGTATGCCATGTGGCATCTTGGGCACCAACATCCTGGAAATCTGGGGAGATCTGACGCAGCGGCTGATGCTGCTCCTCCATTTCCAGGGCATCTGCTTTTTCGATTTGTTCATGCCTGTGCTCTAGGAAACCTGCAGGGGGCGGTGCAGCGGTGGAGCATGCCTGACCCTTGGCTGAGTGGTCATCTGGAGCACCTGAGTGATCTGGGATTGTTACCCCATTCTCACTGTTCAGGTCCACCCTGCACACTTCCTGATTGAGGAATCCCTCTATCGGCATGTTTACAATCGTTCGCTGGGCGTGGGTGTAGGACACCTGCTCGCTCCCCCCTTCCCTCGCTAGGGGTTCAGGGAGCTGCCCCAGCACTGAGATAGCTAGTTCACTGTCTTTGAACTCGCTATCACCCACCAGGCCCATGTCAGTGCGAGCGGGGATTCTGACACCCCTCTTTGCGATGTCCTGCACTGGCAGGCGGGTGACTTGACCATCCAGCTCCAGTCTGGCTGAACCACTGTTGGTCAGACTCAGACTGACAGACTGAGCTGGTGGCTGTAAGAAAACCGGCACGGCTTTCATTCCCTGTCCCTTCTGGGGGACTGGGTGTGTTGGAAACCCTGCTGTCGAGGCAGGAACAATCAGGTCAGTCTCACTCACTACCTGGTAGTTGTGAGAAATAATGTTACCTGACTGCAGGTTCCCTGGGTCACAGCAGAGGGAATCGGCATCTGGGATCAGGTGTGTCCACAGCGCAGTAGTCTCAGCGTCCAGCTGGACCTCCTGTCTAACCTGTGAATGTTGCACCAGGGGCACCTGGCCCCATGACAGCTGCTCAAGCAGATCCTCACTAATAGAGGACCTCTCAGGGCTAAGGGTGAGGGCTACATCACCAACCTGCTCTCCTGCCATCTGGATCCCTTCCACCACTGCAGGGTGGTGTTCCTGACCCCTCTTGGGTGCCAGGGTGCACAGGGAAAGCTCCTTTTCATCACCAAGTGGGGAGATCCGCTCCTCTTTAGGGATGTGAAAGGTGTGTGCTTTACCTGGTGGATCAGGCGGCTGCTTGGAGCACCGCTCCTGTGGCAGGGAGGCTGTTGTGACCTCAGCCGGGACACGACTTCCCTGTATTTCCGGGGAACAAGAAAATATTTTTATTTCTTGTCCAGAGGGAACAGAAGGAATCTTCACATAGGCTTCTGTGTTCGGTGGGCACTGTGTGAGCACAGTCTGCCTCTTGGCCCCCCTTTCCTTCTGTACAGAAGGCTTAGGAGCCTTGACCTGTTTCCACACTTTGCCTTTCACCACAGAGATGAACAGAGAAACGGGGCCTCATTTGGGAAGCTCAGAAACACTTAATTCTGCCTTATTATTAAGCCTCGCCGCTACACCTGGTAATCTGGAAAACTATATTGTGCTCCCTACTGCATGTGTGTGTTCTGAACCAGGAATTGGTGTGAAAGATAATCACTGCTGTGTCACAACAAACAATTGTGTTATTGTTTCTGGAGCATTCTTATTCCGATAGGTAATGCGGGTCCAGAGAGACAATGATCGTTTCTCATGTTTTTCTGTGATAATATTATATAAGTAAAACCTTTTAAAGTAATATGAATATCTCCTTTGCAACAGTATTGTTTAGTATTAGTTAAACAGTATAAGAATTAAATAAAAAAAATTCTTCAAAACTTCTTCAAAACCTTTTGGGTAGGAGTAGGATGCAATTATCTGAACAAAAGTTTTGGGTTGACTTTATATCTCCTAACTATGGCATATTTGTAACATAAACTATTGTACAAGCTGCATATCTGCTTTATAATTTCTGTTGCAATCACAACATAATTCTTCTGTAATATTATGAAAAATTGATAAATGCTAATGAATTGAGCTGCTGTGTATGGATAACTGGTAAGTCATAAAAGTATATACAGATGCAGCCATTCAAAACTTGCGAGGTACACTACGGTTCCATGCAGTGGGCGTGTCGCATCCTAACGCAGCATGACGCAGTATCACGCGTCATATGACGTCACATCGGAAAGTATCCGGAATCACCTTGTAAAACCGCCAGGAGGAGCCAATAAAGCTTTACCTCTCATGTACAGCATTTGAGCTTTTAAATTTAAACTGTGTATTACAGCATGTTCATCATCAGTCATTAAAAAGTTGGTATATTTTATGAAAGCATGATTGCTCAGTTGGGCAAAACTACACAACCTACCTTTATCATAAATATTTTAATTATGCAGAAATATTTTATGCATCAAAGCCTTTACCGAAGATATTACTCATATTATTAATAATGAATGACCTTGGACAAGCATTATGCTTTTCCACATTATTTGTAACCGTCATTTTAAATGAAAAGACTATTTTTTCATCAACAAAAAGTAACACCACAGCATTTCGTTGATCTAACTAACAAGGACGGGACATTAGCTAGCCAATAGGATAAAGGAATACATTATTTTTTTGTTTATTTCTTTAGCACATTTATTTGAACATTTCCATCAATTGTACAAGCACTGAAAAACTTTCCAATCCCTAGTTCGTCGGGCATTTTCTTTTAGTATAACAGACATAAAAACTCCCTTGCTTTTAACAGAGCGTTTCATTATTTCTAACAACGAAAATTATTTAAACTGCGACACTTATCATTCAACCAGAGCTCAAAACATCACAAGGATCCTCAAGAGCACAACAAAGACTGTATTAAAAGATACTTGTATCAGATACATTAGAATCCAAGCTTTTTTATCTAAGCTTTCTTATCTACGCTAAGAATTAGTCTTTAAAATTTATCCCACAGTAAAAAGTCAAATTTCTGGGGCATCCGTATACCAGAGATTATGGTACCGCTTCAGAAGGGTGTCAGCTAGTCAGATTCCAGGACCGGAATTATCTGTTTTATAATCGAGAATATGTAATCACGTATCTAAAGAAATTAATAATGATATTAATTTAAGGATCTAAATATCTAAATCTATGTATCTATATAGCTGGTAGTATTACTGTATTTCACTTTCTTTGTAAACACGTTCTGTTAACACCCGAATTGCAGGTGGATTCTGTTTTTTGGTCTGTTATGGTCTGTAGCTCAAATCCTGCTTACCTAAAAATTAGACACAAGAAGAGTATTATTGGACAATGTTGTGAGGCTCTGGCGGAATTTCTCTGTAAACTGAAGAGTTATAGAGGAGACAGGTTGTGTATCGCTTCTTTTGATACTAAAAAAAAATTCCAATGTTAATGCGACATGGAAGATAATGTGGTGTATTGGTCGTTAGTGAAAAGATTTAATCATTTAATCTCGTTACTGTGCACATTTTAATCCACTTATTACTGAATATTTATATGAAATTTTACCACTAAAGGGAAATTTTAGTAGCTAAGCATAAAACGCAGAGGAGCATAATGAAGGTCATAAAGGTCATAAACGATATTAATTTAGGAACATAAACATATTATGTAAACTGTATGTTGCTGTTATTGGTATTTTAAAGAAAAAATACACACCAATACTCAATTTCTACTACAGTATATCAACATTTTTATATTTCAAAATAACACATGTTCGTACTGTACTGTATGTACAGTACACAGCAATACCGCAGGTTGAATTGTAGGGTGCAAATCCACCCAAGCCCAAAAGCCCAACATATTAATCTGCATTCACCTGGCGCTGCGCGGTTTTCATCACTCTCTGCGGGAGTGCTGGCTGTGACGAATTAAACCGGTTTCACAAGTATTTTCAAAGTAGAAGACACCCCCTCCCCTCCAAAACCCCCTTTTTTTGCTTACAGTAGTAGTACTTACAGTAGTACTTCTTGCGTTAAGAAAGCTCGGCATTAGCATAAACTATTAGTAATCAATAATATTAAATTTAGCACTGTAATAAATTGTGCTAATAATAAATTCTATTCTACTCTGAGAATGTAGGGGGGAGGAAGAATGCCCGTGGTCTTTTCACTGATAAACTTGTGTCAAGCTGTCAACAAAAAACAAAAAAGTTTAAAAAAAAAAAGTCAATTGTGTGTCCATAATATTGCTATTTTGATATTGCTAATTGCTATTGCTACTGAGTCTCTGTGTGTTCAGAACATTGTTTGTGTACAAACCGGTTTCACAGGTATTTTCAACCCCCAGCCACTGTTATTTCATCAGTTGTTATCCTGTAAAGCGCTTTGAGGAGCCACCTTTAAATGCGTTATATAAAATAAAGTTTATTATTATTATTATTATTAATATTGATCATATTTTTCCTCCTAGAACTTGTAAATTGTTGTTGTTATTGTTGTTATCCCGTAAAGCACTTTGAGAAGCATACTGTCCAGCATATTGTATTTCATTGCACTTTGACAGATCGTCTTATAATCACTTGTTGTTAGAATATCCCCCAAGAGGATATTCCCCACAAGAGGATATAGAGGATATCCCCCAAGAGGTATCCAGGTAACAGTGAAACGGGCGTACAGTCTGGGGAGATCGCCCGTTTTCCATGTAAATAGTTCCCTGGTTCCCCACCCCTTGGTCTCTCTCTGTCTCTCTCTCTCTCTCTCTTGGGCCCGCGCTCTTGGCGGGTTTGTCTTGTGTTTTTCTCTCGTATGGGCACGGGAGTGCTGCTGGCGGGTGGTGACGTAGAAGAAAGAAAGCCCAGTTTTTGACTCCACATGTTTGAGTCTTTGTGTTCGTCCTCAACGAACCCAAATTCATTACATTGGTGTTAGAAGCTGAGGATGGACAGTGAACGGCCGATGATGTCGGACTCAGAGAAGCGCCGGTTCCCCCAGCAGCCGAGTGACCCCCTAAAGTGCCTTTTGGGGGCGAGCAGCAGCCGCCAGGGGCCGGGACAACCCCTCAGCACCGCCAGTGGCCACAGCCGTTATCGGGGCTACCCCACGGTGACCTACTCAGTGGAAGGGGGGCCCTTTCCCGGGACGCCTCAGGCCATGTGGCAGGAAGGAGATGCCAGACCAGCGGGTCCAGCCCGCCACCCCTGCTCCAGCCTGCGCCGGTGAGACCGAGCCGTTATAATGGGGCCCAGTTCCAGATGGCGGCCTGGGCAAAAAACTGGTCTCAGGTGGAGATGGTGGGCCACCTTGCCGCCGTCCTGGAGGGGAAGGCCTGCCAGGCATTGCTGGATGTACCCAGGGACCAGCGGTACAACTACGCGGCGCTGGCGTCAGCCCTCTGGAGGCGTTTTGGCAGGAGAGGGGAGGCGCCGGGACTGCTGCGGGCAAGGTTGACCCAACGCTGCTGCCTAGCTGGAGAGCCACTGGGTCCAGTCACCACAGACGTGGCCTACTTAGCCCGCCAGGGTTACCCTACTCTCCCGGTGGGCTTCCTCCCCTCTCCCTGGGCCCTGGTGCTGACTGAGGTGCAGCGCAATGTGATGCTGGCCGCACCAGTCCTCTTGGAGTAGGACCTGGCTCTGGCTGAGCAGACTGATGCCGTATTCGAGGAGACCGGTGGGCACCAACGGAGGGGCGCACGGGGAATCAGATGGGGAGGAGGAGACGGCCAGCATGGCGATGCTGGGGGAGCGACAACGGCTAGTCATCTGCCACCGCTGTGGGGAGAGGGGGCACATCGCCTGGGAGTGCCAGGCGCTGGAGCCCCGGGGACTCCGGAGGCTGTTTGGAAACAGGAGCGGGGCGGCCTAAAGGGGGGAAGGCCGCCCTTGAGCGACGCTACCCCCACTCCAGAAAGCCAGAAAGAGTGCTTCACCCCGCCTGCTGTGGGAAGGGTTGCCTCAAGGGTTCTTCCCTGCCTCATCGAGGGCAGACCCTGCCAGGCCCTCATCGACACCGGTTCGACCATCGCCCTGCTGCGGCCTGGTGTCCTGCCAGTCACCGAGGCAGCCAGACCCCCAGGGCGCTCACCGTGCACTTTGGGGCTGCGAGGGTGAAACACCCCTTCTACCTTGCCCCAGTCCGCGAGGACTGTATCCTAGGGTTGGACTGGTTGCAGCAAGTCAGACTTGTGGAGTTAAAAACTGAGCTTTATTTTTTTTCCATCACGACCCTCCAGCAGCACTCCCGCGCCCAGACGAGAGAGAGACACAAGACAAGTCCGCCAAGAGTGCGGGCCCAAGAGAGACAGAGAGAGAGAGAGACAGAGACAGAGAGAGAGAGAGAGAGACAGAGAGACACCAAGGGGTGCCGGACCAGGGAACTATTTACATGGAAAACGGGTGATCTCCCCAGACTGTATGCCCGTTTCACTGTTACCTGGATACCTCTTGGGGGATATCCTCTATATCCTCTTGTGGGGAATATCCTCTTGGGGGATATTCTAACAACAAGTGATTATAAGACGATCTGTCAAAGTGCAATGAAATACAATATGCTGGACAGTATGCTTCTCAAAGTGCTTTATGGGATAACAACAATAACAACAACAATTTTACAAGTCCTGGGAGGAAGAATATCATCAATATTAGTAATAATAATAAACTTTATTTTATATTGCGCCTTTAAAGGTGGCTTTTTAAAAAATAAAATTCTAATGTATTTGCATTTGCACACAGAGCAGTGTTTAATTGAACATGGAGATGCCATACTGAATAATTCCTGCACACAACCATTGCAGCGGAATTTGCATCGTTTGGCAGGGCTATGATTCATACAAGTGGTGGTGGATTTGGAGACAAAATGTATTTACATTGGGTTGCTGTAAGTGGAGTGCTAATAAGCCCAAAGCTCTACTTATTATTTTACAAGAGAATGCACCTGACAAGCTGGACAGTATGCTTCTCAAATCGTTTTACAGGATAACAACAACAATAACAACAACAATTTACAAGTTCTGGGAGGAAAAATATGATCAATATTAATAATAATAATAATAAACTTTATTTTATATAGCGCCTTTAAAGGTGGCTCCTCAAAGCGCTTTACAGGATAACAACTGATGAAACAACAGTGGTTGGGGGTTGAAAATACCTGTGAAACTGGTTTGTTTACAATGTACTGTAGACACAGAGTGTTACACCAATGCATTAGCATGTTAAAGCGATTCCATTGAGGAGCCAGGCGCGATAATTGTTTTGTTCCTTGAATTTATGATCTGCAAGGCCATTTGGCTGCAGCGAATGTGAATTCTGTCTGAAAAAATAAAAGTATTTTAATCAAGATTCCCTTATAAAAATAACGTGAAACAAAACAAAAACTAAAAATAAGATACAATATACAGACATTCACAACATAAACATATCTCAAAACATTTACATATATTGTTAAATTATTACTTTAAATATATACTTTAAGTTCCTGAAACAGCCAGTTAATAAAATCGTTGCAATTTTGTTCTTGTTTGGAGGTGGGGATATTCTGACAACAATTGATTTAAAGACAATCTGTCAAAGCGCAATGGAATACAATACTACAGGGGTACCTTTAAAGCGGAGACGACGAAAATAAAGTTTATTATTAATTTGCTGGACAGAGAGGTGAACATTATTATGCAGAAGACAAAGATAACGATTTACGTTGTATTGTCAGATTGTGAATCAATAAAAATATTTAATTAAACACAGGTTTGTGATTTAAATGGAAATGGGGGTGACGGGAACTCTTAATCTAAATAAAATAAATAAAACAGGTTTTGATAGTTAATAACCACATCTTGCGCGAAACACGGGTGATTTTTCTTCCTCCTGATCAGTTTAGAAATCTGTGTACACTGTAAGGTTTTTACTTCCTAATTAAACTTTTAAAATACGCGTTTCGAATAGAAGCAGCATATGCTGCTTCTTCCTGTTATGTAGAACAGATCAGCAAGTTTTTTTTTTCTACAATCAGAGGAGTGTCAGATGCTGTCAGCCAATCACCATTCTGAAGCCTACCGTAATCTCTGATATAGGGACACCCCAGAATTCTGTCGCATTTTCATTTTAGGAAATTATGAAACGCTGGGTTAAAAGCAAGGGAGATTGTCCATTATACTGGACATAAAAACGTGTTTGAAATAATAGTTCGGTTTTGAGAATTATGTAAATAATGAAGTTTTAGTCACCAAATCCATTGTACAAACATCCTTGATGAATTTAAACTTCATGCTGGTAAAAGGGAATTGGGTGGATTTGTTTGTGGCAGTTTCTCTGTTCTGGTAGACAAATGAGAAAGAGCTTTTGTCTTGCTTTCCTTAGCAGCTTGCACTGGGGCTCAGGCAGCTCTGCCAAAGTACAGTAGCATCTTGCTAACTTCAGTCTTTAAACCAGTCTTTGCACAGTTTTTTTTCTTGATGTCCAGTGACAAGTTAGACAAGGAAACTCAATTTGTTCCAGCTATAGCTTTTCAGAATATGCCTGTTAATTCTGGATGTTGACGAAAAGAAAAAAGAGTCCAACTGTCTAATTTTGTTGATTAACTGTTTTCACAAACACAATATTTCTTTTGTTACAAGTATCTTGGGCAGAATTCTATAATTTACTGACTCACTTTCTCATGGCTATCTTCTTGGCGAAAAGTTTAAGTCCTGACTCAGGCTGCTTGCAGTCACATGGATGTAAAGATCAGTTTACCAGTTTAGACAGAGAGATTGAGAGAACCAGTGAGTTAACCAGTAAAAATGTTTGGGGATCTTGCTTTTAAGGTGTGACATCATAAGTTGGTGATTGGCTGAGGTGTATAGTTTTGGTACACACCTTACAGATCACTCATTGGTGGATCTTCTTTTGGGTGATTGACTATGCCCTGTGACATTTATGATCAGGTCCATACATCCACGCACCAGCAGTGGACATGTATCATTGGGGTTTTGATCATCACTGTCCCAGAGAAGACTATTATCCAAAAGAAAAACTCAGCTCCCTTACTTTTCCACATGCAAAGACCGCTAGGTCATTCTATGATTAAGATCACAAAACGGGGGGCCTCTTTAGCTACATTCCTGTGCTATCACACAAATGTCTTGTAAAGTAGCAGATATGGATGAGAAGACTGCTGTAGTTCATACATTTAGCATGATAAGTTAAATACAAATTGGTGATTCCAAGTAGTAATTCAAAAGTAAAAATATACCATTATAATCTTTAAATTATGCTTGGTCAAGGTACGAAAATATTATTAGAAATCTTTAATAACACTCAATTCTATGTGAAATAACAGGCCTTGTCACTACAATAGATATTGCTATGGAGTGAATCTAGATACAGTGGATTACACCTGGCTAGTATCAACATTTCCAGCTTCAAACCAAGAGGATATGTTCTGAGGTGAAAGGGTCCCAAGATTCAGTAATCAAAGCAATCAAAACGTTTATCTTGGTTTACCAGGTAAAATAATTAAGTTCTGGGTAAATAATTGTCAATCAATAGTCCAAGAACAGGGCATAAAACTTTGATTTCCTGTGTAAAGAATCCCTCCATTAAAAATAGCCTCTCCTAGTTAGTGAGTGAACTTTTAAAATAGGGAAACAGGTTCCCATTCATTTGTAGGCGTTTCATAAGAATTTCAGCAGTATGGGGTTTTCTTGGTGGTTAGGACGTAAGGCCTCTGGAAATCCTTATTTGAAAGTTTGTACATAGTGTAACTTGTGTGTTGTGTGTTGTTTAGTGTGTGTATTATCATTATTAATAAATATTTGTTTGTTTAACTCAGTATGCCTAATTATTACTCTTTTTACCTAAGCTGTATCAAAGAACAAAGAACTCAGGTGCCTCTAATTATACCAACTGCTCAAGTATATTCTGTTGGGGGGTGGGGGTTATGATAATTAATTTAAATACTGATTAATCCACTTAGTCATTTTCTGTTATTCACCATTTTTCTTACCCACTATTTCTAACAATATTAAACTGGTGATTTTGAACTAGCAAAGATATTTGCTTTAAAGAAACAAAATTGAACATTTCAGTTAGAATTTAGAAAACAGCAAGAGGAAGTTACAGCATTCAAAATAATTAAAGGTATTGTGGACACAAATGGAAAGGAGATCCAGGACTGAAAAACTAAGCTCTGAATAGACCAACTTTTAGACAAAAAACTAAAGGGAATACTGAGGATGTTTATAACTTATAACTATTACAAAGTAGTTTTAAAATGTTGCTTGGAAAAGTAAATTAATTGTTAACATATTAACATTGGATCAAATGCATACCTCTCATTTGATACCTTTCATAATGTGTTTTTAAAATTACTATCAATTCACTTAGAATTTGAAAATATCTTAAATTTTCACAGATATTTTTCTTTCATAATTCAATTCTCTTAATAAACTGTATATGTAAGAGTTTGTATGTCAGGTAACATGTTTTTATAGTGAATAGTTAAATAATTATACAAAATGCCAAAATTCTAACATACAAAATACTAAATACATACCTGCCATTTATAATTATATATAATTTTTAGTATCTCAGACATTAAAATAGAAATCTATCAGTATATCATCATTCTTTGAAGTGGTCTCACTTTGTGTTTACCACAGTATTTCCTGTCTTTGTTGCCTGTAACTCAATCTAGGTAAGGAAAAACAAATATAATCAATGTAGAGTTGTTTAAAACAAACAAGACTATTAATTTAAATACAGACTTCAAGTAATTAGTTGAGCCTTAATCTTAACATAGCTATTTAAATACTAAAAAATATTTAATTCATTCACTGCATCTTATATTTTGTAAGGTGGGCTAAATATACAGGTGGGTAGCTGTGTCAGCTGTGGAGGTAAATATGTGTAGGTAAATATACAGTACCTACAGTAATTACACTTTTCAAAGCAATTATTTGTAGATCATATACTGTATTTAACATGCATTTTGATCAGATAAAATAAATCAAACTAAGTAGCTTAGTACTAAATGGAGATTAGAAAATGTTCTTTAAAATTCCCACAATACAAATCCATTGTACCTCCCCACTAGGTAATAAGGAAGTCTTATAGAGACAAAACAGCTATTTTGAGAAACTGTAATTGTAAGAAAATGGGTATGTTCCATATAATGCCCAGTTGGACAGTAATTAATCACTCTCCATCCTATTCATCCTAAAAATGTTATGGTTTACAGTCCTCATATGTAATTCTCATTTGGCTCATATTTACATTGCATCATTCAGATAGTATGAGTTTGATAAACTTTTGAATACATACATTTATAGTTTTACACTGTCCCATTTCTTTTGTAGTTAGATCAGCTTTCCCTCACTTTCTAAGCCAGCTCCATTTTGTTTGTTTTTTTCTTTCCTTTGGCACCACTCTAGTTCCCACTCTCTGTGTATTATTGTGTCCTATTTCATACCAGTCACTTATTCACCTTAAAGTAATCACTTTTGCACCAATCCTTGTTGTCACACTTCCTAAGTCCTTCACCAGAACCCACCTGCATCCAAAAATGATCCTAAATGTTACACCCCTTTACCCCTAGACACCTGGGGTCGTAACACCATCTGACACTGGAGGTGCATCACGCTCCAGCTGGCTTGTTACCCCCAATACTCACTTAGAAAGCAGGCTGAGTGGATCTGGGAGTTGTCTGGAAGGAATTAGAACAAGCTAAATCACTTGGTCCTACCTGGGACTGCACCCAGGATCTTTTGGTCAGGAGCTAGATGCCCTTGATGTCTGAGCTACCAAGGCTCCCATAAACTGTAGAGTTGACATAAAATCAATTGTGCTAGGGAAGGAGTTTAATCAGACAAGATTTTGAAAAAGTAATATATTATAAAGTATCAAGGTTATTGTTATACATGCTTGAAGTTAAAAACAGAAAACAGAAAAGAAAAAGTTTATTGTTTGTTACAATTTAAAGGGCTTGTGCTACAGTACCAGCATCCCACCACCACCCAAACCCAAACCCATAGTACATACCTAATCCACTCTGGGGAGGCAAAAGTTAATCAGACCTCGTTAACCTATCACCAAGCCTCCCCTCCAGCCTACTTAAACCCTGCTCCCTGTTCCAACTTTGCTTAGTATTATTAGTAAATTAGTAAATATAAGTGGCAAAATAATCGGGAATAATCAAATCAACTTAAGCATCCTTTACAAACAGAGGGTGACTAAGAAAGCCAAAAGCACCAGGGAGTGTGTGTCTCACCCCTCCATTGTGAATTCACACTTCTCCCATCTGGGAGACGCCTCTGTGCCCCCAGGTGCAAAACCAACAGACTCAGGAAATCTTTCATCCCCACTGCAATCACACTCTTAAACAATGCAAAGTAACTACCTTGTCTGTTGTCTCTTGTTTTTTTTCTCCTGTAACACTGCTGTATTATCTTCCCTTTTGTATTGTCATTGTGTTGTGTTTGACTGTACCGTAAAACAAATTTCCCCTAGGGGACAATAAAGCTTGAAATATCTTACAATTTATTTTCCATACTGTATTTTATTTCTTCTAAAGAAACTCTACAGAGGAGCAATATGACTGTGCTGTGTGGTATTTTCTTCTATACAATTGACTCACATTCACATTACTTTATGATGTCTGAACTCTCAAGAGAAACAAGGAATTTTACAGTATTTTACCATAAACTAAGATTTTGGGCAATAATTGATTTAGTTCTGTCTTCCTATTTGTTTTTTGCTTGGGGCACTTTCAGGCAACTTTTATGCGTTATAACATAAAATTACTTTTCTGTTTACACACAAATGCTCTGTAAAAGTTCCTGGTTGGATGTTTAAGGGTAAAGCAATCTGCAGTTTACAATGTAGGTCATTTGCTACGAACACATACCTCAGATAGACAAATAGACGTTGTACTCCCTGATAGAACTATTAATTTACATAACGTTTAAGCAGTTCAATGGATCATTGAAGATTGCTATACAAAAAGTGCTATAATTATAAATGGTAAATTATTGTGAGTTAGGAATTTAGGAAATAGGTTATTATTGTTGTTGCTCAAGGTGTATGACATGCTGATTTGGCATGCTGTCTGGTCCCATTCTTTAAGTGAGAGCTATGATGGCAGTAAGTAGAGACAGCTCTAGATGTACCTTGGTTCCACTCTTGTTCCTGATTTCATCAACAAGATTTCAATGAAAAGCTCTGAGTTTACAAGGTGTACAAGCCAACTATGGTCATAAACTTTAGATTAAAGGACAAGATGGCATCTACAAGAAATGTGAATTAAGTTTCTTTGCAGGGTGTCTGGCATTATCCTAGAATGTTACAAGTTGATTTAAAGTTTTCAGAAAATGTTTGGAGTATTTTACATCAATTTAAGATGCAGATATGCATTGTAGAAATGATACTGGTACTTATTGTATGTAAAAATGTAAAACATGTTCAATTACAGCTGTTCAGAAATATTTTTGTTTCACAAGAAGTAAAAATGAATGCTTTTCTCAAAAAGTTCGCAGCAAAGAACTTTAAGGTAAAATTTGTATTTTACTCTCTTCCACCTACCTACTGGTAAACTTCATGATTCTAGCTTACTACTTACACATTAAATTGTGCATCCCTCCCTATTTATCCTTGCATAAACTCCCCTACTCATCCTTCATATAAAGGGGTGGGGTTTCCAACAACCTCATGGACAGGTTGTTGCTCTTTTTTGCTCTTTGGGTCAGTTAAGTCAATAAAGCAAACTAAGAGAACAACTGAATAGTCTTTTCCCAGTCACTACAGAAAGTGGATATGTAGTAATTTATAAGACATAAAAAGCCTCCAAATCAAAGTACTCATATGGAATGAGAGATATCACAAAATATACAGCTTACAAAAAAGTGAAATACAAAATAGAATTCTTTTCCAGCTGCCATTACGGCTAATTTAAAAAGAGTCCAAGACTGGCATCATAGTTTGACCTAGTTTATATTTGTGTATTAATGTACAGATGCAGCCATTCAAAATGGGTGGGGTATTTCAAGGTATACCCCGGTGGGCGTGTCGCAGTATCATGCAGTATCACGGGGTAATTTGACGTCATGCCAGAAAGTATCCGGCATCACCTTGTAAAACTACCAGGAGGAGCCAATAAAGCTTAACCTCTCATGTACTGTACAGCATTTAAGCTTTTAAATTTAAACTGTGTATTACAGCATGTTAATCATCAGTCATTAAAATGTTGGTATATTTTATGAAAGCAAGATTGCTCAGTTGGACAAAAGTACACAACCTACCTTTATCAGAAATATTTATGCATCAAAGCCTTTACCGAAGATATTACTAATAGTATTAATAATGAATGACTTTGGACAAGCTGTAAACTCAAAGTATAATTTCTTTAGCACATTTGTACAAGCACTTGGAATCTGTCCAAGCCCTACTTTGTCAGGCATTTTATTTTACTGCAATGGACATAAAAACTCCCTTGCGTTTAACAGGGCGTTTCATAATTTCTAACTACGAAAATTATTTAAACTACGACACTTATCATTCAACTAGAGCTCAAAATATCACAAGGATCCTCAAGAGCACAGCAAAGACTTTATTAAAAGATACTTGTATCAGATATATGAGAATCCAAGCTTTTTTATCAACGCTTTCTTTTCCGTATACCAGATATTATGGAACCACCTCAGAAGGGTTTCAGCCAGTCAGATTCCAGGAATCGGTACTTTAAAGAAAAAATACACACCGGTATTCCATTTCTCCCTAAACATTTTAAGCATCGAAGTATTTAACTAACATGTGAAATAGCGTGTAAAAAAGTGGTAGTTTTAAGCTTTTCTGCTAATATAATATGGAATCGCGTATCTAAAGAATTTAATAACGATATGATTATATTCGTGTACTGCGACAGGGCTGTGTAGGGCTGTTTCGCCTCTCTCTTCATGTGACTTCCCTAGTAGCCCACTGGTCTACGTGCCTGATTACTAACCTACAGGTTGTGTGTTCAAATCCAGCTAGCACTGTGACTTTTCTTTTAACAAACATTTCTTCGAAAAAATAGAATAGCAATATTATGGACAATCAATTGACTTTTATATTTCTAAATATCACAACAAGTTCGAATCTAAGTCATTTTTGATAACAATGAATAGTCACCTTCTTCCCTTCTGACAACGGTCCCTGCTTCTGCTTCCTGCTTCTATTGTGTGTGTGTGGGGGGGGGGATCCCTTCAGTTCTCCCTTCAGATTTAAAAGGTTATTAATCATATCTTCGGTGTCGCATCTTACCAGTGCAGCTGATCTTTTGCTGCCTGGGTGGGTCAACTATCACAAAGCTTTAGAGAACCTAACATTTCTATTATCAACAAATTGTAAATTTGTAATAGAGTAACTTTTTATAGAGAAATGGAGGCTGTACAGTATGCGTTACAATATAAACATTTATATTGATTTAAATCGCGTTTTGATTTAAATCGCAAACGCGTGTTTAATTATATGTGTTTTTTTTAATCATAATCAGACAAATGCAACATAAATTGATACAGTATCTTTGTCTTCTAAGTATCTTAATAAACTTTCAGCATAGCTTTCTCCCCGTTTAGATTTATTTTTCTTGGGATTTTGGGATCAAACGTGGAAGGATTAGATTGTAATCGTTTTTATTTTTCAAATACGTTTTAGAAAAGTGTAATATATACTAAAAAGCTGTTCACCACCTGCTATACAGATACATATTGTAATACTTTAGCCAACACACCGCCCGCGCGCCCGAGAGAGAGAGAAAAGAGAGAGAGAGTAAGACTGAGGGGTGCAGAAGCAGGGAACTATTTACAAGGAAAACGGATACCTGCCCAGACTGTACTCCCGCTTCACTGTGGGACAGCCACACTGGTCGGCGGCCTTCCTAAACCCCGCCCTGACCACTTTCAATCCTGTCCTGCTTTTCCCCGTGCACCCCAGCCGGGCGCTCTTCGGCCTCTGCCCGTATATCTAGATATTTACACCCGGCGCGGCACCGAGAGAGTGTCTGCATTTATAACTTAGTTTTTAAAATTAGTCAAGCAATATGAAGCATCTCCTTTTACTTTTAAGTCCCTTAATTACATTGAGCACAGCTTTCTCACCACTTAAGATTACTTTTTGATACCATCCTTACACAAAGCAGAAACTTCTTGTATTTTCCGATGACATACAGTACAAGTAAAAAGATTACAGATTTTAATCGTCTTTAATTTTGTTACATTATACGTTTTAGGAACGTTTCATCTATGCAAACACCACAAAACTATTCTCGATTGTATTTCTGAATGTTATGTTACACCTACAGTAGTTCACTGCTTTAAATACATCGAATTAAGAAAGTTAGGTGTAGCACTTTAGATCTTTTTTACTGAACCAGGGAAAATCTGATCATGTTTCTCTATAACAATAATAAAAAACTTTATTTTACATATCACCTTTAAAAGTGGTATCTCAAAGCAATACAGTAGATGTAAACCACAGATTACAAAGTAAATACCCATACAAACACAAATGCGTTTTTAATAAAATGCTTTTATTCATTCAGCAGAGAGAGAGAGAAACATCCAGCAGAGAGAGACACACACACAGGTTTTCATTGACAAAAAGTAATTGTCTTTTTTTACATTTCTCTTGTCTAACAGGAATGTTTTGTTTGTGGACAGACTGTCCACAAACGTGAGACTGTCTTTCTCAGACTCACATTCTCGAATGTCCCCCACCCCGGTCAACAATCCTAGGAAGAACACGAAACAGCCTGTTAATAAAATTGTTACAATTTCGTTCGGTCAGTTCTTCCTCCCAGAATTTAAAGATCGCATCGATCAGTTCCTGCTTTGTGACGGGCTTAGCAGTTTTCCGAACGTAGTCTTTCAACGAATGCCAAACCATCTCTATCGGATTTAGATCTGGGGATTCAGCTGGAGTTTTCACCCAGTTCACTCCTTCTGCTACAAGCCTCGCCCTTGCTGCTGTGTGTTTCGGATCGTTGTCTTGAAAGAGACGGTGCCTTGATCCTGATATATGGGGCGGCATGCTGTGTGACCACGACTTCCTCGAAGAATTCACGGTCCATAATTCCTTCGAAAATAAGAAGTGGTCCCGGGCGTCTTCTAGATATACCCCCCCAGACGTGAACCTTCAGTGGATGTTTGGGCTTTGGCTTGTCCACATATCTCCCCTTTTTGCAAAATGACATTGTTGAAAACTGTTCCAGAGCCACTGTTGTTTCGTCGGTGAAAAGTATATCCTGAAATGCCTCCCCCTGTTCAATCCATTGGAGCGCTTGTTTGAGTCTTTCCTCTTTGTTTTTTAGCCTTATCATGGGGCATGTGTTGGTTTTTCTGTATCTCTATCCAAGCCTCCTGCGCACTCTTCTTATCGATGTCGGACTAACGGTCGCACCGAGGTCAGCCCATAGCCTTCTTTGGACTTGCATCGCCGGTAGCTCATCATTTTCATCAGTCAGTTTGTCGATAGCTCGCACAATAGGACTTGAAAAAAAAGAGATCAACAGTTAGTTTTAAAAATAATGTGCGTAGTTGTATTTACATGCAAGAAAGGTATTTTTAGAAAGTTATTTACCTTTGAATCGTCCTCAGTTTACATTCTCTTTGCCTCCTCTCCCCTTTATAATGTCGTCTCACTGTGCTTTCAGAAACGAAGATGTCCATCGAAGCCAAATGCTGTACAATGTCCCGTGTTGACTTCCCGTTTCTTTCCATCTTCATTATTTGGTGTGAGAGAGTCTTCGTGATTTTGGCCATTGTCCGTCTCCTTACCAAAGCGATACAGTGGTGCAGCTTGAATTCTGTACCTATATACTGTATGGTATGGTACAGATAAAACTTACACCATACCGATGAGCTAATACCAGGGAAAGACACTCCTATTTTATTTAAAACACAATACGCCAGGAAATGTGTCTGATGCATTAGCAAGTTAAAACAATTGCGTCGAAAACCTGGGCGTAACAGGTGTTCCTTTTTCTGATCACTCGCTCTCTGGATACACGTCTCACCTGTCCTGTTCTTTGTTTTCCTAATTTGCTGATTATGCCTGCTGCGATCCACTCCTACCCTCACACCTAAAGAAGACTATTTTAAATTTCTTGACGCGGTTCATTGTGCAATTAACCCTTGTATGTGCTGTCCTTAAGGTGATATCACATAAAGGTGATATGAAAATAATGTTTTTTTATTATTGTTATAGAGAAACATGATCAGATTTTCCCCGGTTCAGAAAAAAAATCTAAAGTATACTAGTAGTTCAGGTGGGTAGCTGCGTCAGCATGCGTAGGCTGCAAAGGAACAAGTAATCGGTTTATTCCATGCTGAAAACGAAGAAAGAGAACACAATGTTTCGGCCGTGAGGCCTTCTTCAGGTGTGAGAGAGCACAATTCCGACAATTTCCGACAATTTCAGGAAGACTAAGGAAGGACTAAGGGAATTCTCATCTGTTGTTGAAGCTCTGTGAGCTCGGTGACTTTGAGACCACTTTTTATCCCGGGTTGTTTGAATCGCCACAATTCAAATAGAGAAAAAAGAGCTGACTGACAAGATTTAAGATGTGGCTGTCAATGTTGGATTAAAAAAAACACATTGCCCGACGTTTGTTGCATTGCTTGAAAAATAACTTTATTTCGAGAGACTGGATAAGTAATTCAAGTGTTTTTTTTAACTTCCTGAAAAACAACTAATAATTTAACTATATGTGCAAACGTTTTATGATATGTCGCTGTTGTGAATGTCTGTGGACATGTGCTGGCTGGACAGGAGGCTCTACTGTACAAAGAGAGGGGAGGGAGGGGGGGACAAGCCGATACATACTCTTAGAGTTTGATTAATAGGGAATATAATATAAAATATAGTACTAAAAATAAGATACACTCTACAGACATTCACAACAGCGACTGTCAGAAGATAGGACACAGCGGCTCAGACACCCGCTGAATGGAAAGGGGCACTTTAATGTTCTGTATGGCTAATACTAAAGCCAATACTTTAATATTCTTTTCTGTATGTTAAACAATAGTGGGTACTGGCCTAATTCGGCCCTGCTCCCGTTGTTAGGTGTTAATGTGTTGTTAAGTGTGAATTTGTACCTGTTTCCCTGAGGTCTGGCTTTTTTTCTGGAAAACCATAACTCTGGTCTTGTCCAGATTGACTGTCAGCGCCCAGGTCTGACAGTGCTGCTCCAGCAGTGCCAGGTTCTGGTGCAGCCTCTGTTCTGTGGGCGACAGCAGGACCAGGTCATCTGCAAAGAGCAGGAACTCGATTTCTGTAATTAATGCAGATCAGAAAATCAAGGGACAAAACAATTATTGCGCCCGGCTCCTCAATGGGCTTTGACGTGCTAATGCGTTGGTTTAACAGTCCGGGTGTGGCAAGCCTCTAATGTCTCCCGACTTCAGCAAAAGGAACCTGCCTTTCACTGGAAGACAATGAACACATTCTAGCCGTACATGTGAATATAGCATAAATACACCAAGGGATTGGGTGAGCTCCCATCACAAAAAAAAACTGCGAGCCTGCACTACAGCGACCACAGTACAGTATGGAGACCAAGACCTTTTACGGGAAGAGATGGGTGCTTCTGCCGCCCCAGCTTCCAAAGAGCGAAGGGTAAGCAAATACAGCAGACTTCCTCTGAAATAAGCGATTATAGCGCATATTACAAGGTATTATTGCCGTTTTGAATTTTAAATTCAATTATAAATATTTCTTCGTAGCCTGTTCTTCAAGAAAACACCGCACGGGCGAAACGATCTTCGAAATCTACCACCAGGACAGTAAAAAAGAAAGCGGTAAGATGGATAAAAAGAAAAGTTTATTTAGACGTCTGTTCCGCGACTGATGAATACTACTGTGTGACTTTATTTCTTACGTGAATTATGTTATTTTGCCACAGGCCGTGGGTCTCTGCTCTCGGCCACTGGCCATTAGTAGCATGGTGAATCGGAGATTCTCAACCCTTACTTCGTGCGACTGGAAAAGAATTCATGATCGGATCAACGAAATTCTTCGTAGAAGGAGGCGCTCTTTTCCTCTAGTCTAACAGTCTGTCCACAAACAAAACATTCCTGTTAGACAAGAGGAATGTGAAAAAACAATCACTTTTGTCAATGAAAACCGGTGTGTGTGTCTCTGCTCTCTGCTGAATGAATAAAAGCATTTTATTGAAAACGCGTTTGCGTTTGTCTGGGTATTTACTTTGTAATCTGTGGTTTACATCTACTGTATTGCTTTGAGATGCCACATTTAAAGGTGATATGTAAAATAAAGTTTTTTATTATTGTTATAGAGAAACATGATCAGATTTTCCCTGGTTCAGAAAAAAGACGATTAAAATCTGTAATCTTTCCACTTGTATGTCATCGGAAAATACAAGAAGTTTCTGCTTTGTGTAAGGATGGTATCAAAAAGTAATCTAAGTGGTGAGAAAGCTGTGCTCCTCAAAGCGCTTTACAGGATAAAAACAATAACAACAATAGTGTTAGGCTGGGCAAACGATTTTTTTATAGAAATACAAAATGAGATATAATGATGTGTTCCGGCTAAGACATTAACGAGTACAACCCCCCTCTCTGCGGGAGTGCTGGCTGTGACGAATTAAACTGGTTTCACAGGTATTTTCAAAGTAGAAGGGGGCGAGATTTCCAGCGAAAGACACCTCCCCCCTCCAAAACCAAGGAAGTACAGTACTTACTAGTTAAGAAAGCTAGGCTCCTCAATGAAATCGCTTTAACATGCTAATGCGCTGGTGTAACAGTCCGGGCATGGCAAGCTTCTAATGTCAACTCGACTCGATTGGAAGACAATGAATATATTCTAGCCCTAAATGAATTAATAGCAAACATGGTTTACATAAAATACATTTTTCCAAGAAAGTTTATAATAATACGATCTATAGTTGAAATCTGAGCCTAAATAAAAAGAAAAAGCATTTTCAGAGAGCAATTACACTGTGTTTATTTAGAATAAGTGATTAGGTTTATGAGCAATCTAATTACTTATTCGTTTAAAACGCTATATAAAATAAAGTTTATTATTAATTTGCTGGACAGAGTGGTGAACATTATTATGCATAAGACAAAGATAACGATCCTGATCAGTTTAGAAATCTGTGTACGCTGTAAGGTTTTTACTTCTTAAACTTTTAAAATACACGTTTTGAATAGAAAGAAATCCTATTCCTGGTACAGTATGTACATATAGCAAACCAGCACGTCTTTTTTCTCCAATCAGAGGGGTGTCAGATGGTGTCAGCCAATCACCATTCTGAAGCCCTACCATAATCTCTGGTATGGGGAGACCCCAGAATTCTGTCCCATAGTTTAGACAGATGATAGATACTTTTATTGATCCCGTGAGGGAAATAAAGTAAATCATTTTCATTTTAGGAAATTATTAAACGCTCGGTTAAAAGCAAAGGAGATTGTCTGTTATAGTGGACATAAAAACAAGAGTTCGCTGGCATTATATCCTAGAAGACACAGACCGGCGCCAGACCGGGAGAATGCCCGCAGCGTAAAAGAAAATGCCTGATGAACTAGGGATTGGACAGTTTCCAAGTGCTTGTACAATCGATGGAAATGTTCAAATAAATGTGCAAAAGAAATAAACAAAATAATCATTTATTTCTTTATCATATTGGCTAGCTAATGTCCTCTCTTTGCTAGTTAGTGGCTGTGTTTCTGCATTGGGTAGCAACGGGTGACTGTTCTCAGGCGGAAGATGTAAACAGCTTAATTTTCGTGTTAAATAATTTTTTAAAATTAAAATTCATTCTATACAGCAATCGCATATTTGGGTACCGTTTCATAAAACTTTCATGCTTAAAATGTTTAGGGAGAAATGGAAGACTGGTGTGTATTTTTTCTTTAAACTACCAAGACCAGCCATACACAGTACAGTTTACGTACATACAGTAATGTTTATGTTCCTAAATTTATATCGTTTATGACCTTAAGATGCATTATCCTCCTCTTCTTTTTATGCTCAGCTACTAAAATTTCCATAGTGGTAAAATTCCATATAAATATTCAAAACTAAGCGGATTATGTGCACAGTAAAGAGATTAAATGATTAAATCTTTTCACTACCAACCAATGCACCACGAGTGCCCCTGTCGGTCATTTTGGCCAGCCAATCACTTACTGTGGTGCCCTCCGGTGCCCCGCGGTGGCTTGTGGGTAGTTTACCGTACCGCGGGTTTGTACCGCGCATTTTGAATGGCTGCATCTGTACAGATACAAAATTGAATGTGTTGTGCTTTAGCCAATAAAGTATACTTTGAATTATGCACTTTAGTTATAATTTATCTGAAGGGGTCTTAAGGTAAAGTGTATAGGTAGACTGTGCTGTAGCTTTCAGTTATGATAATTCTCACGATTCCACGTTAATAATTCACAGTTTGAATTTTAACTGATTAATTCACGTGGACTGATTAACTCATATTTAATTACAAAATGAAATGACAAAGATCTCAAAAGTAAATAACACTAACAAAAAAAGAGATGGACTAACATTCAGTTGTACATTAACTGGGACATTAATAACTAGCTATAGATCAAATGAAAATTCTAATGCAACAAACTATTACAATTTATGGCAAAAATACAAACAGTTTAAAATGCAACATTTTTTCTTTTATGCCGCATCTTTTAAATGTACTGTAGTTTCCTTTAGTATCCATTTGTGTCCTCTGGTTCATGTTTTACTGTTGGTTCCAAAGAAGTCAATTTAGTTGGACTTTGAATACTTGGGTCCTTACATTGCCTTCTCCACTCAAGACTAAAAATATTAATGTATTTTAGTCTCATGTTTCTCAGCTCTGGATTGATTCCAGAGAACCAGAACTGTGAATATACTTCAAAAGTAAGTGTTTAACTCCTCTAAAATGTCTTCCTTATCCTTCCTAGTCTTTTTTCCTTCCCCAATAGAAACATAGAAAAGTGAAAAAGACCATACTGGTGTGTTTGTACATCTGTACAATCTAAGTGACATGGCAAATGCACTAATTCCTTATGTAGTGCCATCAACAGATGTTTGAGGTTTTGTTTATTTTTTCAAAGGTCAAATGACACCATTAAGTGCAGTAATTTGTTAACATCACATAAAGTATAGTGAGGTTGGCTGCACAATTGTTAATTGCTCTCCACCTCTAGATGGATTTATATCTTTGTATTACTTAACATAAAGTATACAGTAAGCTTTTTATTATTTTATAATATACTGCATACATTAATACGAACATTATCCATGTTTGATGGTTGAAAGTGCACTTTTCTTGGAAAGCTGTACATTTGGATGCAGCCTGAACCTGAGAAACACTGTAATATTTGTGAAAGCTGTTAGGTTTCTTGCATATCAGATGTTAATATGAGTCAATGGGAAAAAGTACTGTTTATATCCATAGTCACAAGTGTATTAATACATGAATATCACCACGATGACTTCCAAAATGTACATGTCAGCAAACCATTTTACCAAATCCTCTATGTCACAAAATATGAAAGTGCCTAAAATTACATTTTAATAAATTGGTAGTAAATTGATTGCTCTTCCTGAGATTATTTCTTTGGTGTCTTATAAATTAATGCACAAGCGAAGAATTATCAGTGATAAATGAAAGGGAAGACTAGATATTCAAACACAATTGAAATACTTTTTTAGAAATTAACTAAATCTTGTGCATATTAGCACTCAAATGTAACTTACATGCACTGTGTATTTGCTCACAACCGGTTTTGAGTGATCTATATACTGTATGTTTCTCCTAGAAATTGTACTCTGAAATTTTAAAATCAGTTCTACTTCAAAGAAGAGAAACCTTGGCCCAGATCTGAGATTTTGAGGCCCATGGTGTAAGTATTACTCTAATGTTTTTCTTTTATTCATGAAATAATGCTCATTAAAAACCTTGCTTGTCTAATGCTAATACTAAGCAGGTGTGTTTGCCCTTGTATCATAAAAAAAAAGTTTATTGTAAATTTCTTTCTGATGCCTCTGCAAAAGTTCTTCAGCTTGCAGTGTCTACAAAAAAGCCTAGATTTCTACTGAAATTTCACCACACAGGGTTATGACTCCTGTTGTTCCCAGTCTTGCATTGTACTTAAGTTCAGATTTAGCTTAATTTCAAATTCTGCTTTTGATTTATAAGTTTCTGCAAGGTATTGCACCATATGAATGTTTTTTTTCATTACTCTGTCTTGCAATATATACTGAGACTCTATTAAAATACAACAAATGAGTTTAGTGTCACATTTTAGTGTTTAGTGTCACATCATTGATGTAATAGTTTTGAAGATACCCTTGACTTGTTAAACACCTTTTGATGTAATTTAAGAAAGCTTTGTGTTGTTATCCTATCTGTGAATTTGGTCTGGTCATAAGAAATTCAGGTGTTTCTGTGGCAGTTTGGCATGCAGCGTAATATCAATCCTGAATATGGATCTTGCACAAGGATGGTGATGCACAGTGGCTCTGGCTTCTTCCAGTCATGTGTTTAACCTGTCCAGATGCATTGTAACCATTGTTGGCCACTACACACTAACAACAAAGTTCCTAATGACCATAGACCCTTTAGTTTTTACCTTGTTGCTGTTGTTGCATTTTGGCTCAGCCATGACAAGTGCACATTCTCCCAAACTTTATATAGCCACAGCAAGTGCAGTAATGAGATCATCATCTTTACCAGCATCATTTTTTTCATGTCTGCAGACAATTCTAACAAATTTTCATTTTTGGATAATTGATTGTACAGAAAGTGAATAAAATTATTAATGATAATTTGTGAATAAATACTTCTGGGGAAATACTGGAACCCAAATGATTTGTTGCACTTTTAATTCTTTGCAGTATATGTTTTCCTGGTTTTGGTTTCCAGACTATATAAATGACAACATTAAATGGGTAACAGGGTTCCTTGCTCTGTAGTTCTAGGATGGTCAGAAACTTGGAATCTGTTGTTGTTTTAAATTATGTTTATTTTAACCCTTGGATTTTTCCAACTATTAATTTATTTTCATCTGTACCTTTAATCTGTATCTGTTTTAAAATAGAATGTGTCTTAAAACTTGTTATTTAAAAATTATATAAATGTATTGTAACGCTTACGGCCGACAGGTACTGTGTAAGAGCCGGCTTACCAGAGCGGTGACGTCACCGCCCTTCCCAGTGATAGCAGGACCACAGCCCCTGGGCTGTGGAGAGATCTCTCTTTAGCTCACCTGGCTGGGTCCCTGCTGAGTGACGCGGGAGTCCCGGGTTCGAGCCCCCGATGGTGCAGGGCCGACCTAATGCGGCAAGGGCGCCCGCCTGAGCCCCCGTTGCGTTACAGTTTTATCGAAATGTACTGTTAATAAAGGTAACCAGCCAATCAATCTAAACAATATGAAATAAGTTGTACTGTAGAAAACATCATAAAATGTTAAAAAACTAAGAACATATCAATTAAATTAATATTAAAAAAAATGTTATAAACTTAGCAATGAGAGGATGCAGTTTCACCCATTGTGCTTGTTTGGCTGCTAGAAGCCTGTTGATCCAAGGGTCTCATTATGCCATTTCATGAAGGTTCCCAGGGAAACAGCTTCAAATTTATGACTTACCAGCTTGTTCTAGTCACCCACAACATTTTCTGTAAAAAATGTCTTGTGTTCTTAGTGCTCAAAACTAATTATTGAGCACCTTATACTCTAATACTACTCATAACTTCCAATTGTGTCCTTGCATTCATATATTGCTGCTGAGCTTAAAGTAATCCATTGTGTTGACTTTGTCAGTACCTTTCATGATTTATTAATACTACCTTCAAGTTCCCATGTAATCTTCTCTGTTCAAGATTGAATATATTCAGTTCATTTAACCTGTGTATGACATTCTCCTTAAACCTGTAATTGATTTAATAGTTCTCATTTTAATTATTTCTTCAGCAGTAATGTAATTTTATAGTGCAGCACCTAGAAACATAAATAATGCTCTATGTAAAGTGTAACTAGTGCATTGCATTACATTAGCTTTATTTTGGTTAAAATTTCACATTGTCTGGAAGAGAATAAAGAAGAAATAACATCTCCCTTTCATAGGTTGTTTATCTAATTCAGTTCCACCTATCTGACATTTATAGAGTAGGTTTTAACTACCTGTATTCCTTTACACTTACCTACATTACTTGTAATTTGCCATGTATCTTACCATTCTAGAATAGTGTCAGAATTTCTTGTATTTCCCTTTCTATTTATTAAATATTTACTAAAACCCCTGACCCTAATTTTGTGCCATCTGCAAATTTCACAAGGTGACTAACTACAGATGCAACCATTCAAAACTTGTGGGGTATTTCGCGGTACACCGCTGTGGGCGTGTCGCATCAAAATGCAGTTTCACGCAGTATCACCCGGTGTACCGCATCATTTGATGTCATACCGGAAAGTGTCCAGAATCACCTTGTAAAACCGCCAGGAGGAGCCAATAAAGCTTAACCTCTCATGTACAGCATTTGAGCTTTTAAATTTAAACTGTGTATTACAGCATGTTAGTCATCAGTCATTAAAAAGTTGGTATATTTTATGAAAGCAAGATTGCTTAGTTGGGCAAAAGTACACAACCTACCTTTATCATAAATATTTTAATTATGCAGAAATATGTTATGCATCAAAGCCTTTACCGAAGATATTACTAATAGTATTAATAATGAATGACTTTGGACAAGCTGTAAACTCAAAGTATTACGCTGGTCCACGTTCTTTCTACCCGTCATTTTAAATGAAAAGACTTTTATTTTTTTCATTGACAAACACCACAGCATTTCATTGATCTAACCAACGAGGACAGGACATTAGCTATCTAATATGATAAAGGATTAAATGACTTTTTTTGTTTGATTTTTTTAGCACATTTGTACAAGCACTTGGAAACTGTCCAAGCCCTACTTTGTCAGGCATTTTCTTTTACTATAACGGACATAAAAACTCCCTTGCTTTTAACAGGGCGTTTCATAATTTCTAACAACGAAAATTATTTAAACTGCGACACTTATTCAACTACAGATGCAGCCATTCAAAATGCGCGGTAAAAACCCGCGGTACAGTAACCTACCCACAAGCCACCGCAGGGCACCGGAGGGCACCGCGGTAAGTGATTGGCTGGCCAAAATGACCGACAGGGGCACTCGTGGTGCATTGGTTGGTAGTGCAAAGATTTAATCATTTAATGTCTTTACTGTGCACATTTTAATCCGCTTAGTTTTGAATATTTATATGGATTTTACCACTAAAGGGAAATTTTAGTAGCTGAGCATAAAAAGAAGAGGAGCATAACGCATCTGAAGGTCATAAACGATATTAATTTAGGAACATAAACATTACTGTATGTATGTAAACTGTACTGTGTATGGCTGGTCTTGGTAGTTTAAAGAAAAAATACACACCAGTCTTCCATTTCTCCCTAAACATTTTAAGCATGAAAGTTTTATGAAACGGTACCCAAATATGCGATTGCTGTATAGAATGAATTTTAATTTAAAAAAATTATTTAACACGAACATTAAGCTGTTTACATCTTCCGCCTGAGAACAGTCACCCGTTGCTACCCAATGCAGAAACACAGCCACTAACTAGCAAAGAGAGGACATTAGCTACCCAATATGATAAAGAAATAAATGATTATTTTGTTTATTTCTTTTGCACATTTATTTGAACATTTCCATCGATTGTACAAGCACTTGGAAACTGTCCAATCCCTAGTTCATCAGGCATTTTACCGGTCTGGCGCCGGTCTGTGTCTTCCAGGATATAATGCCAGCGAACTCTTGTTTTTATGTCCACTATAACAGACAATCTCCTTTGCTTTTAACCGAGCGTTTAATAATTTCCTAAAATGAAAATGATTTACTTTATTTCCCTCACGGGATCAATAAAAGTATCTATCATCTGTCTAAACTATGGGACAGAATTCTGGGGTCTCCCCATACCAGAGATTATGGTAGGGCTTCAGAATGGTGATTGGCTGACACCATCTGACACCCCTCTGATTGGAGAAAAAAGACGTGCTGGTTTGCTATACATACTGTACCAGGAAGAGGATTTCTTTCCATTCAAAACGTGTATTTTAAAAGTTTAAGAAGTAAAAACCTTACAGCGTACACAGATTTCTAAACTGATCAGGATCGTTATCTTTGTCTTATGCATAATAATGTTCACCTCTCTGTCCAGCAAATTAATAATAAACTTTATTTTATATAGCGTTTTAAACGAATAAGTAATTAGATTGCTCATAAACCTAATCACTTGCTTTTTCTTTTTATTTAGGCTCAGATTTCAACTATAGATCATATTATTAATAACCATAATAACAACCAACCAACAAAAACAACCATATAAACATAATACCAACCAAAAACATAGATAACAACCACAATACAAAATCAAATATATCAAACCATTTTACTCTCGCAAAGTCCTCCAATTATCATAATCCCGCCCCTTATGCAAAACCAAACCTTCCTCCCATCCCAGTTTATCCTGTTTATCATAAACAAAATCCACCTCAATTTTCAACATAAAGCATTACACAAAATCAATACCTCAACACTCCATACTCAACAATGATAATTCACAAACAGCCAGAACATGTAACTACACATTCCCAAACAGACCTAATTTCCATAGCCCCTTATGCAAAACCAACATCCCTCCCCTGTTCTCTCCCTCCCCTGGCGGTTGTAATTGTATTTATTTTCAACTAAATTTTAGCAAAGACATGTATTTTAAAAATCTTAAGATTTTTATATTTATGTCTTTATTTAGTGGTTTCATTAGTGACAAAGGCTAAACTTTCTTGGAAAAATGTCTTTTATGTAAACCATGTTTGCTATTAATTCATTCAGGGCTAAAATATGTTCATTGTCTTCTAATGAAAGAAGGGTTCCTTTCGCCGTAGTCGGGTTGAAATTAGAAGCTTGCCACGCCCGGACTGTTACACCAACGCATTAGCATGTTAAAGCGATTTCATTGAGGAGCCTAGCCTTTAACTAGTAAGTACTGTACTTACTGGGTTTTTGAGGGGGGGGGAGGTGTCTTTCGCTGGAAATCTCGCCTCCTACTTTGAAAATACCCGTGAAACCGGTTCAATTCGTCACAGCCAGCACTCCTGCAGAGAGGGGGGTTGTACTTGCAGTGTATACAGTACACGCGTTATGCTCTTCGTTAATGTCTAAGCCGGAACATATCATTATATCTCATTTTGTATTTCTTAAAAAAAATCGTTTTCCCAGCCTAACAGTATTGTTTTTAACCTGTAAAGCGCTTTGAGGAGCCACCTTTAAAGGCGCCATATACAATAAAGTTCATTATTATCACTATTGTAAATTTGCTGGACAGAGAGGTGAACATTATTACACAGAAGACAAAGATAGCGATTTACGTTGCATTGTGTATCGTGCTGCTTTAATACAGTTTTAAATAATTAAAAGTCTAAACAGTATCAGCTTTATTTATGGGTTTTAAATAAAGGTGATTTAAACGCGATTTAAATCAATATAAATGTTTATATTGTAACGCATAGGTGACTATTCATTGTTATTAAAATGACTTAAATTCGATCATGTTGTGATATTTAGAAATATACATTTGTTTGATGCGAGTGAAGTTTTATTTAATCTCTGAGCCATACTGATTCTTCTGGAAGCCAGTTTCCGCCAGGGAGTAAAAAAAAAAAACACACTATGGTATTCTCTCCAATGCAGTGCAGTTAAAAACATACCTCTGATGCTGCTCCTAAATGAATATCGTTTATGACCATCAGAAGCTTTATACTCCTTTTCTTTTTTCCAGTGGATTGAACAGGGAGAGGCATTTCATGATGTACTTTTCACTGATGAAACAACAGTGGCTCTGGAACAGTTTTCAACCATGTCGTTTTATAAAAAGGGGAGATATGTACACGTTACTGAAGCTAAAAGTTTAGCCTTTGTCACTAATGTAACCACTAAATAAAGACATATAGAAATCCCTACGTTACAGACTGTATATGGCTGGTATTGGTAGTTTAAAGAAAAAATACACACCAGTATTCCACTTTCTCCCTAAACATTTTAAGCATCAGAGTCTTACATGTGGTTATTTCGGAAACGTTTGTACGTGCTCCTTCTGACCATGTTACTGTTTACTGTTACTGACCATATTAAGTTTAAGTGCCTGTGGGCACTTTTCCTGTCCATGGGGGGTGGACCGTCTTTCATTAGAAGGTTAGTCTGTTCTACTCTGAGAATGTAGAGGGGGTGGAAAGTGCCCGCGGTCATTTAATTAGTATTAAAATTCGCACTGATTCCCTTGCGAAGATACGGACATAGGAATATTCGTGCGTGGTCAAAAAATGGCATAAAAACGACAAAGTGAAGGCTGTGAAAACATTCACAATGTACTTTATACACAAAGCAAATATACCCCCCCCCTCTCAATTCAATTCAAGCTGCTTTATTAGCATGACAGATGGGTACAATCAGTGTTGGGTATTTACTTTGCTTTGAGATGCCACTTTTAAAGGTGATATATAAAATCAAGGCTTTAACTTGCTTTAACTCCGCAAGTCTGAGTTCTTGTGTCTGTCCTATCCGAACCCGAAAGTATTACAATATGTATCTTTATAGCAGGTGGTGTACAGCTTTTTAGTATAGATTACACTTTTCTAAAATGTATTTAAAAAATAAAAACGATTACAATCTAATCTTTCCACATTTGATCCCAAAATAAATCTAAACGGGGAGAAAGCTATGCTGAAAGTTTATTAAGATACTTAGAAGACAAAGATATCAATTTATGTTGCATTTGTCTGATTGTGAATCAAAAAACACATATATTTAAACCCGCATTTGCGATTTAAATCAAAACGTTATTTAAATCAATATAAATGTTTATATTGTAACGCCTAGGTGACTATTCATTGTTATTAAAATGACTTAAATTCGATCATGTTGTGATATTTAGAAATATAAATTTGTTTGGTGCGAGTGAGGTTTTATTTAATCTCTGACTCAGTGATGGCCTGACACGGTGAGGTGCCCTGGCAGCTGTATGATGCAGTGGTGGCCTGGCACGGTGAGGTGCGCTTGCAGCTATGTGACGCAGTGGTGGCCTGGCACGGTGAGGTGCGCTGGCAGCTGTGTGATGCAGTGGTGGTCGGGTATGTAGAGGTGCACTGGCAGCTGTGTGTTGTGACGCAGTGGTGGCCTGGCACGGTGAGGTGCGCTGGCAGCTGTGTGATGCAGTGGTGGCCTGGCACGGTGAGTTGCGCTGACAGCTGTGTGGTGTGGCGCAGTTGTGGCCTGGCACGGTGAAGTGCGCTGGCAGCTGTGTGATGCAGTGGTGGCCGGGCACGGTGAGGTGCGCTGGCAGGTGGGTGATGCAGTGGTGGCCTGGCACCGTGAGGTGCGCTGGCAGCTGTGTGGTGTGACGCAGTGGTGGCCTGGCACGGTGAAGTGCGCTGGCAGCTGTGTGGTGTGACGCAGTGGTGGCCTGGCACGGTGAAGTGCGCTGGCAGCTGTGTGGTGTGACGCAGTGGTGGCCTGGTACGGTGAGGTGCGCTGGCAGCTGTGTGGTGTGACGCTGTGGTGGCCTGGCACGGTTACATGCGCTGGCAGCTGTGTGGTGTGACGCAGTGATGGCCTGGCATGGTGAGGTGCGCTGGCAGCTATGTGGTGTTATGCAGTGGTGGCCTGACACGGTGAGGTGCCCTGGCAGCTGTATGATGCAGTGGTGGCCTGGCACGGTGAGGTGCGCTTGCAGCTATGTGACGCAGTGGTGGCCTGGCACGGTGAGGTGCGCTGGCAGCTGTGTGATGCAGTGGTGGTCGGGTATGTAGAGGTGCACTGGCAGCTGTGTGTTGTGACGCAGTGGTGGCCTGGTACGGTGAGGTGCGCTGGCATATAATGAATATATTCATGTGCATCCAACACACAGTTCAATGCTAGCAACTACACAAAATCTAAAATATGAGCTCTACTTGCCACTTACAATACCAACAGTACCAGCTAACTTTAGTAGTGACATTTTCATGGATCTTTTTAACAATAAAATTTACAACATCAGACTTCAGACACAATTAAACAGGCCTCAAAAAAGTCTGGTACAAACATTTTCAGCATGGTGAAACATGGTGAACATTTCCACCACTGCGTCACACCACACAGCTGCCAGCGCACCTCACCGTGCCAGGCCACCACTGCATCACCCAGCTGCCAGTGCACCTCACCGTGCCAGGCCACCACTGCATCACACAGCTGCCAGCGCACCTCACCGTGCCAGGCCACCACTGCGTCACACCACACAGCTGCCAGCGCACTTCACCGTGCCAGGCCACCACTGCGTCACACCACACAGCTGCCAGCGCACTTCACCGTGCCAGGCCACCACTGCGTCACACCACACAGCTGCCAGCGCACCTCACGGTGCCAGGCCACCACTGCATCACCCACCTGCCAGCGCACCTCACCGTGCCCGGCCACCACTGCATCACACAGCTGCCAGCGCACTTCACCGTGCCAGGCCACAACTGCGCCACACCACACAGCTGTCAGCGCACCTCACCGTGCCAGGCCACCACTGCATCACACAGCTGCCAGCACACCTCACCGTGCCAGGCCACCACTGCGTCACAACACACAGCTGCCAGTGCACCTCTACATACCCGACCACCACTGCATCACACAGCTGCCAGCGCACCTCACCGTGCCAGGCCACCACTGCGTCACACCACACAGCTGCCAGCGCACTTCACCGTGCCAGGCCACCACTGCGTCACACCACACAGCTGCCAGCGCACTTCACCGTGCCAGGCCACCACTGCGTCACACCACACAGCTGCCAGCGCACCTCACGGTGCCAGGCCACCACTGCATCACCCACCTGCCAGCGCACCTCACCATGCCCGGCCACCACTGCATCACACAGCTGCCAGCGCACTTCACCGTGCCAGGCCACAACTGCGCCACACCACACAGCTGTCAGCGCACCTCACCGTGCCAGGCCACCACTGCATCACACAGCTGCCAGCACACCTCACCGTGCCAGGCCACCACTGCGTCACAACACACAGCTGCCAGTGCACCTCTACATACCCGACCACCACTGCATCACACAGCTGCCAGCGCACCTCACCGTGCCAGGCCACCACTGCGTCACACCACACAGCTGCCAGCGCACTTCACCGTGCCAGGCCACCACTGCGTCACACCACACAGCTGCCAGCGCACTTCACCGTGCCAGGCCACCACTGCGTCACACCACACAGCTGCCAGCGCACCTCACGGTGCCAGGCCACCACTGCATCACCCACCTGCCAGCGCACCTCACCGTGCCCGGCCACCACTGCATCACACAGCTGCCAGCGCACTTCACCGTGCCAGGCCACAACTGCGCCACACCACACAGCTGTCAGCGCACCTCACCGTGCCAGGCCACCACTGCATCACACAGCTGCCAGCACACCTCACCGTGCCAGGCCACCACTGCGTCACAACACACAGCTGCCAGTGCACCTCTACATACCCGACCACCACTGCATCACACAGCTGCCAGCGCACCTCACCGTGCCAGGCCACCACTGCGTCACATAGCTGCAAGCGCACCTCACCGTGCCAGGCCACCACTGCATCATACAGCTGCCAGGGCACCTCACCGTGTCAGGCCACCACTGCGTCACAACACACAGCTGCCAGTGCACCTCTACATACCCGACCACCACTGCATCACACAGCTGCCAGCGCACCTCACCGTGCCAGGCCACCACTGCGTCACATAGCTGCAAGCGCACCTCACCGTGCCAGGCCACCACTGCATCATACAGCTGCCAGGGCACCTCACCGTGTCAGGCCACCACTGCGTCACACATATTTCAGCGACATATATTTCATGGATATTATGGAATATAATGGATGGATATCTTAGTTATCTTTCTAGTTCACAGGTTTGCATGCATAATTTAATTTTGAAAGCCACTGAGACATCAGGTACTACTGTTGTATTTATGAAAAAGAAACAAAACAAAAAACATACTAACAACTGTGCCATCCTACTCCTTAGTTAATACATTTTATTATTCATAAACAGTTAACATTGTTAGCAAAATATTTTGAATTATATTTAACCCTATTTTTTCTTTAGTTTTGTATTTAACTTATTATATGATAGTCAGACTTAATGTATATTTGAACACTGAAAATATATTTTTACAAGATTTTACATTAAGCACTTAAAATTAATATGGTTAATAATAGTAAACTGTAATATGCTGTAACAAGATCGGTTAAACTGCGAAGAAAATGCTTTCAGAGAAAATGTTTCAGGTGTGAAGAACATAGATCTCCAATGCAATTTCAACCAAACCTGTTCCCACACACCCTGCCCCCACTACCATTAGAATATACACAAAGCACTCAAATCTTTCAAGCTAATGATCAGGTGACCCGAGAGAGAGCGAGAGAAACACCAAGGGGTGCAGAACCAGGGAACTATTTACATGGAAAACGGGCGATCTCCCCAGACTGTCCGCCCGTTTCACTGTTACCTGGATACCTCTTTATTTAGAACTCACTAACACTGATTTTTAGTTTAGAAGGATTCAAGTAGGGTTTTAGATGAAAGGCAGCGACCTTAATCAAGCCCAAATCATAATTGAACCCATTCAGAGCCTACATTACATTTTAGCGTTTCATTCTGAGCAGAAGACCCTCACACCTGAAGAAGGGGGAGGTGTTTTTCGCTGGAAATCTCGCCTGCTTCTACTTTACAACCGGAGTGCTGGCTGTGACGAATTAAACCGGTATTACAGGTTTCAATCACAGACCATGTGACATGGGAGTCAGGAAACTAACATACAGCGCCACCGGATTTGATAACGCTATAAAAACGCTATAAAATAATGTGACTTGGCACAGAACAAGTTTACAGCACAGTACAATAATAAATGCTGACCATGACTTTAGAAGCATAAATTGCCTTACACTCAATTTAAACACAAGCTGTCTTTAGCCCTCTAAGCTGGTTCATACAGAAATGTAGAGATCCAGGCTCAGAACACACAGCTTCATTAGCGAATACATATGCAGGACAACTAGAGAAGACGTTTTACAGAGGATGGATTTTTAGAAACATCCCATCAGTGACATCACTGAAGTCAACTCCTAGGTACTGTAACTGTCGTGTGGATAGTTTCACAAGAATCAGACAAAGGTTTAAGCATCGCTTGTTCTAGATAAAACTGCAAAAAAAAAACAACAACCCATAATGTACTTCTTTCCGGCTCTGTTTGCCCAAATCATATATTTACAACGTGAAATCTAGAAAATAATATTACGTAACCAAAATCCGCAATATGGAAACAGAACCTGTGTAATTGTTGATAGATGATGTACTCGTAACATTTTTTCAAGACAAACTACAACATTTAAAAAATGACTTGTATGTACTTGATATCTCTAATCAATCCACGGGTCCCAGCACAAAACGAAACTAAAACGCATACCGTTTCGCGCTTCTTATTAGTTGCTCAAAAGTAATTTGACCGTATGAAATGCATAATATAAACCTAGAAACATATACGTGAGCAGTACTTAAGCACTGTAGTATCGGTGTTAAGACATACCTCTCAAATACTGTAAATCAAGTTAAAAATATCTCAAGACCGATTCTGGTCATAATGAAACCATGTTTCGTGTATGTTTTCTTTAAAGTACCGAGACCAGCCATATACTGTATGTTTATGTTCCAAAATTAATATCGTTTATGGCCTTCACACGCGTTGCAGTATGCTCCTATTCTTTTTATGCTCAGCTACTAAGATTTCCCTTCAGTGGTAAAATTAGATATGAATATTCAATACTTAAACGGGCACAGTTAAGACATTAAATATACATATACATACTGTATACAGTACAGTTTGCATACGGTAATATGTTTATGTTCCTAAATCAATCTCTTTTATGAGCATGTGAAAGGCATGGTGAATCACTGTACTTTGCATGATTGGAAACAAATGCGTGATTGCGAAATGCTGAGGTGTTACTTTTACAAAGACGGTCAATGAAAAAAAGAATGTTGACCAGGGCAATACTTTGAGTTTACATTTACAGCTTGTCCAAGGTCATTCATTATTAATACTATTAGTAATATCTTCGTTAAAGACTTTGATGGCCACAGCTCAAACATGAGAGGTTGAGCTTTATTAGCTCCACCTTGCGGAAATTCCGGATACTATTATTTTGCTTGTCGTATTATAGGAGAATTTACGGTAACTCGTGGTATTTACCGGTAGCTTGCGGTAGACTGCTTACAGCGTACCGCAAAATAATGCGGTATCGCCCGCGCATTTTGAATGGCTGCATCTGTAGAGCTCAAAATATCACAAGGACCCTCAAGAGCACAACAAAGAATTTATTAAAAGATACTTGTATCAGATACATGAGAATCCAGGCTTTTTTATCTATGCTTTCTTATCTACGCTAAAAAGTAGTCTTTAAAATTTATCACACAGTAAAAAGTCAAATTTCTGGGGTGTCCGTATACCAGAGATTATGGTAACGTTTCAGAAGGGTGTCAGCCAGTCAGATTCCAGGACTGGAATTATCTGTTTTATGATCGAGAATATAATTTGTAATCACGTATCTTAAGAAATTTATAATGATATTAATTTAAGGATCTAAATATCTAAATCTATGTATCTATGTAGCTGGTAGTATTACTGTATTTCACTTTCTTTGTAAACACGTTTTGTTAACACCCGAATCACAGATGGATTCTGTATTTTGGTCTGTTATGGTCTGTAGGTCAAACCACCCACCTGCTGCAACCAGTCCAACCCCAGGATACAGTCCTCACGGACTGGGGCAAGGTAGAAGGGGTGTTTCACCCTCACAGCCCCAAAGCGCATGGTGAGCGCCCTGGGGGTCCGGCTGCCTCGGTGCCCGGCAGGACACCAGGCCGCAGCAGGGTGATGGTCGAACCGGTGTCGACGAGGGCCTGGCAGGGTCTGCCCTCGATGAGGCAGGGAAGGAATAAGCCCTGGCTGTGGCCAACCCTTCCCATGGCAGCAGGCGGGGTGAAGCGCTCCTTCTGGCTTTGCGGAGCTGGGGTAGCATCGCTCAAGGGCGGCCTTCCCCCCTTTAGGCCGCCCCGCTCCCGTTTCCCGACGGCCTCCGGAGTCCCCGGGGCTCCAGTGCCCGGCACTCCCAGGCGATGTGCCCCCTCTCCCCACAGCGGTGGCAGATGACCAGCCGTCGTCGCTCCCCCAGCATCGCCGCGCTGGCCGTCTCCTCCTCCCCATCTGATTCCCCGTGCGCCCTCCATTGGTGCCCACCGGTCTCCTCGAATGCGGCATCAGCCTGCTTAGCCAGAGCCAGGGCCTGCTCCAAGGGGACCGGCGCGGCCAGCATCACATGGCGCTGCACCTCAGTCGGCGCCAGGGCCCAGAGGAACGCCTGGAGTGCTATCTCCCAGTGGGCCTCCTCCGGGAGAGTAGGGTAACCCTGGCGGGCTAAGTAGGCCATGTCTGCGGCGACCGGACCCAGTGGTTCTCCCGCTAGGCAGCAGCGTTGGGCCAACCTTGCCCGCAGCAGTCCCGGCGCCTCCCCTCTCCTCCGCCTCCGGAAAGCCGACACCAACGCCGCGTAGTTGTACCGCTGGTTAACCTACCCCTATTTGGCATTATAGATATTGTTGAATTTTAATCCTATGTAATATTTATTTTTACCCTGTTTTATTATTTATGGATTTTACAGAGTTATGTTTTTACATATTGTTAGCATTTTAGTGTATTTTTTTATAATGATTGTTTTTAAAGAGCTCTAAAGCATACAAAACACAAACAACACCCATCATAACCCTTTACCTATTGGCCTTCACTATAGAGCATCTTTGTTATTCATGCTTTTTAGACTTATTTAAAGGTATTTTGTACAAAAATTTTTTAACAATGTTTAAATGTTTTATTGTTTTATTATTTTTGCACTTTACTGTGTCCATTAACATGGTGGAAGTCAGGTATTTCTGATTTTACACATTCCCCTGTAGCAGATTTTGTCTGTTAAATACAAGGTCTGTTAAATCCGAAATCAGTTTAAGCAAAGTTTGTAAACCAGGAGGGCTTATTGTATGTACTGTATGTATATTTGTGTATGTAACTATACATACTTAAGGAAATATGTGTGGTTGTTTCTAAAAACAACATGGAAAGGATAAAACTGTTAAACAAATCTATGTTTTAAAAACTGCCTTTTCACACTTAAAACTAATTTAAATGGGATACTCTCTTTAGCACATTAACATGGAAATATCTCACCTAATAAAGCATAATATTAATGTCTTCATTTGAGTGCAGTTACTAATAATTTCGGTATACTTGAACGATGGATTGGTGCAGCTTATTTCATTTGATGTATGTCCCACTGGTTCGTTTAAACTGGTGGATCCTGATTTGTTCCCAGGAAGACATTGACAGGGCTGTGAAAGCTGCTAAAGAGGCATTTCAGCTGGGGTCGCCATGGTGCCAAATGGATGCTTCAGAAAGAGGGCGGCTGTTGAACAAGCTGGCTGATTTAGTTGAACGAGACCGTCAGATATTGGCTGTAAGAAACACTGTACTGGAGCCCATTTAAACAACTGCTCACAATAGCTTTTTAATTTTAAATTGTATCCTGTTTAATTGGATACATTCACTTCAGTCTTTAATTTGTAAAAACCATAACATAAATGCATTGGTGAATTAAAAATACTTTTTTAACACAATTGTCAAGCTCTTGAGGTGTCTGGGAGGGCCTGCCCTCAGTGAGGCAGGGAAGGAATAAGCCCCGGCTGTGGCCAACTCTTCCCACAGCAGGCGGGGTGAAGCGCTCCTTCTGGCTTTCAGGAGCTCTACTTATTATTTTACAAGAGAATGCACCTGACAAGCTGGACAGTATGCTTCTCAAAGAGCTTTACAGGATTACAACAACAATAACAACGACTATTTACACGTTCCACTTTCTATGTAAACATGGAAAAACAGATTCACAACGCGACGCTGTGTCACTGTGTAAATAAAACCGGTTTGAACACCCTATATTGTAATAAGCTGCTGAGCTAAGAATAGGAATGTTCCTTCTGTCAGAGGGGGTGGAAAGTGCCCGCAGTCATTTAATTAGTATTACAATTCACACTGATTCCCTTGCGAAGATATGGACATAAGAATATTCGTGCGTGGTCAAAAAATGGCATTAAGCACTTAAAATTAATATGGTTAATAATAGTAAACTGTAACATGCTGTAACAAGATCGGCTAAACTGGGAAGAAAATGCTTTCAGAGAAAAAGTTTCAGGTGTGAAGAATATAGATCTCCAATGCAATTTCAACCAAACCTGTTCCCACACAACCTGCCCCCACTGCCATTAGAATATACACAAAGCATTGAAATCTTTCGAGCTAATGATCAGGTGACCCGAGAGAGAGCGAGAGAAACACCAAGGGGTGTGGAACTAGGGAAATATTTACATGGAAAACGGGCGATCTCCCCAGACTGTCCGCCCATTTCACTGTTACCTGGATACCTCTTTATTTAGAACTCACTCTCCCCCCTGTGTGTCTGACGTCTTTTAATCCTTCTGTGCCCGGATTGCAGCGGGTAAGATGTTTTTCCAAGAAAAAAAGAGAAATTAAAAAAAGAGAAATTTCACCAGAGCCTCTTCTCTTCTTGTGTCTAATTTTTAGTTTAGAAGGATTCAAGCAGGATTTTAGATGAAAGGCAGCGACCTTAATCAAGCCCAAATCATAATTGAACCCATTCAGAGCCTACATTACATTTTAGCGTTTCATTCTGAGCAGAAGACCCTCACACCTGAAGAAGGCTTGCGTTTTCTCTCTTCTCTTTTAAGCATGTGTACAATGCTGTAATACAATTTAAAATAATTAAAAGTTTAAACAGTATCAACTAAACTCCATTAATATAAGTATCGAGTGGTATTAAATAAATACAGCTTTTTAGTATAGATTACACTTTTCTAAAATGTATTTAAAAAATAAAAACGATTACAATCTAATCTTTCCACGTTTGATCCCAAAATCCCAAGAAAAATAAATCTAAAAAGGGAGAAGCTAGGCTGAAAGTTTATTAAGATACTTAGAAGACAAAGATAACAATTTATGTTGCATTTGTCTGATTGTGAATCAAAAAATACATTTAATTAAACACGCGTTTGCGATTTAAATCAAAATGCGATTTAAATCAATATAAATGTTTATATTGTAACGCATACTGTACAGCCTCCATTTCTCTATAAAAATTTAAAAGATCATTTGTGCAGCCTAAGAGGGGGGGTCTGCTCTCAGTGACAGCTGACAATCCTCCATACACTCAAGTGAAAAATTAATAATGCCAATGTAAACGTTGTATTTACAATTTGTTGATAATAGAAATGTTAGGTTCTCTAAAGCTTTGTGATAGTTTACCCAGGCAGCAAAAGATCAGCTACACTGGGAAGATGCGACACCGAAGATATGATTAATAACCTTTTAAATCTGAAGGGAGATCTAAAGGGATCCCCCCACACACACACGCGCGACAGAAGCAGGAAGCAGAAGCAGGGACTGTTGTCAGAAGGAAAGAAGAATTTAAAAATGACTTAAATTTGAACATGTTGTGATATTTAGAAATATAAAAAGTCAATTAATTGTCCATAATATTGCTATTTTATTTTTTTAAAGAAATGTTTGTTAAAAGAAAAGTTGTGGCGCCGGCTGGATTTGAACACACAACCTGTGGTTCAGAAGTCGGGTACGTAGACCACAGGAACACCTGCAAGGTCACATGTGGAGAGGTGAAACAGCCCTACACATACTGTATCAACAGACATTGTAAAGCGTGTACTATTGTGTTGCAGTATATGAATATAATTATATCGTTATTAATTTCTTTAGATACGCGATTCCATATTACATTCGCAGAAAAGCTTAAAACTACCACTTTTTATACACGTTATTTTACATGTTAGTTAAAGACTTCGATGCTTAAAATGTTTAGGGAGAAATGGAATACTGGTGTGTATTTTTTTCTTTAAAGTACCGAGACCAGCCATATACTGTAAAACTGTATGTTTATGTTCCAAAATTAATATCGTTTACGGCCTTCACACACATTATGCTCCTATTCTTTTTATGCTCAGCTACTAAGATTTCCCTTCAGTGGTAAAATTCCATATAAATATTCAATACTAAAACGGGCACAGTAAAGACATTTAAATCTTTCTACGACCGACCAATGCATCACGAATGCCCCTGTCGGTCAACCAATCACGTACCGCGGTATTGCGCGTCATCGCACGTCACGATGTGTGATGACGTAGCCAATTACCCGTGGTACGCGTCTGTGCCGCGCACTTTGAATGGCTGCATCTGTATGCCATAGTCAAAGATCATTGATATACATTTACTGTAAATGAAACTGGGATGGAACCTAATATAGATCCCTAAAATATTCCACTAATTCATCTGTCCATTTTCTAACTACTTTATCCAATTCAGGAAAGTAACGGCACTCACACCTTGGACAATTTTCTCAGAAGCGAATTTATCTACAGATCTATTTGTACTGGTAGGAAACCAGAGCACCCAGAGGAAACCCATGAGTACACAGGGAGAACTTTCAAAGCACCCCAGGTCTGGAATTGAACCAAGGGATCAGGCACTTCGAGGCAGCAATACTAACCACTGTGTCACTGTGCCAGCCCACTACACTACTAATTACATCACCCAATTAGAGATTTCATTTATCATTGCTATTCCATTCTCCGTGCATTAACCATTTCTCAAATTCTGATGTATCTTTCAGCTTCATCATCAGCATTTTATGGGCATTTAACTGATCTTAACTTTTCTTTTTTTGATGGGTTTATCTTAGTTATCCCTAATAAGATAAGATTCTAAGATACTAAGGTCCTTACTATAGTATATAATATTTATTCCACTTACACTCTATTGAACCTCTTCGTAACCTTTCATATAACAATGATAAGGCTTACGGATCTATAGTTTTCTACTCTTTCTTCAAGTTAATGCAACCTTTTTGTCTGGAAACACTGGGCACTGCTTCTGTTTTGAAATCCATTAAATGGTGATAGATAATGGTTTATGAGCAATATCCCATTTCATTGAGAAAAAGCTTCTCAAAGAAAAAAACTTCTGTCCCTGGTGATTTTGATGTTTTAAGTTCCTTTGATTAATCCTTGTAAGCATTTAACCTAAATTGTGAGATTGTTGTGAAATAGTTATTATTAAAAGTATAATGCCAAACTTATGATGGCATAAATATTCAAAACCTTTGCTGTGGCAAGCCTCAATTAATTTAAGAATGCAATATTAACTCAAAGAGCCAGATTAGGTGAGTGGTCCCTGTCTGTGTGGCAGTATCTTGACACCCACCATTTCTTAATTCTTAACTTTAGCAAGCTCAAAGAGATTTTAACAGTTTTTTAAATGCTTTACACCCTTTTCCTGATATGTGCTTTTCTTCAGCTTTATCCTGGAGTTGGATACTTCATGGCTGAATCTTTGCTTGAAATTTACTACTTGGCTGAGATGATTTAGTGGAGACTATTTTTATTTTACTCATTTTAATGAATACAGATGCAGCCATTCAAAATGCACGGTACAGACACGTACCACGGGTAATTGGCTACATCCTCGTGCATTGTGACGCGCGATGACGCGAAAGACCACGGTACGTGATTGGTTGACTGACAGGGGCACTCGTGGTGCGTTGGTCGGTCGTAGAAAGATTTAAATGTCTTTACTGTGCCCGTTTTAGTATTGAATATTTATATGGAATTTTACCACTGAAGGGAAATCTTAGTAGCTGAGCATAAAAAGAATAGGAGCATACTGTAACGCGTGTGAAGGCCATAAACGATATTAATTTTGGAACATAAACATACAGTATATGGCTGGTCTTGGTACTTTAAAGAAAAAAATACACACCAGTATTCCATTTCTCCCTTAACATTTTAAGCATCGAAGTCTTTAACTAACATGTGAAATAGCGTGTATAAAAAGTGGTAGTTTTAAACTTTTCTGCTAATATAATATGGAATCGTGTATCTAAAGAAATAAATAACGATATAATTATATTCGTGTACTGCAACACAGTAATACACGCTGTACAATGTCTGTTGATTCTGTATGTGTAGGGCTGTTTCACCCCTGCTCACATGACCTTCCCGGTAGCCTGCTGGTCTATGTGCTGGATTAGTAACCCACAGGTTGTGTGTTCAAATCCAGCTGGTGCTGCAACTTTTCTTTTAACAAACATTTCTTTGAAAAAATAAAATAGCAATATTATGGACAATTAATTGACTTTTTATATTTCTAAATATCAAAACATGATCAAATTTAAGTCATTTTTAATAACAATGAATAGTCACCTTCTTTCCTTCTGACAACTGTCCCTGCTTCTGCTTCCTGCTTCTATCGTTTGTGTGTGTGTGTGGGGGGGATCCCTTTAGATCTCCCTTCAGGTTTAAAAGGTTATTAATCATATCTTTGGTGTTGCATCTTCCCAGTGTAGCTGATCTTTTGCTGCCTGGGTAAACTATCACAAAGCTTTAGAGAATTTAACATTTCTATTATCAACAAATTATAAATACAACGTTTACACTGGCATTATTAATTTTTCAATTGAGTGTATGGAGGATTGTCAGCTGTCACTGAGAGCAGACCCCCTTCTTAGGCTGCGCAAACGATCTTTTAAATTTTTATAGAGAAATGGAGGCTGTACAGTATGCGTTACCATATGAACATTTATATTGATTTAAATCGCGTTTTGATTTAAATCGCAAACCCGTGTTTAATTAAATGTATTTTTTGATTCACAATCAGACCAATGCAACATAAATTGTTATCTTTGTCTTCTAAGTATCTTTATAAACTTTCAGCACAGCTTTCTCCCCGTTTAGATTTATTTTTCTTGGGATTTTGGGAAACGTGAAAAGATTAGTTTGTAATCATTTTTATTTTTTAAATACATTTTAGAAAAGTGTAATCTATACTAAAAAGCTGTATTTATTTAATACCACTCGATACTTATATTAATGGAGTTTAGATGATACTGTTTAAACTTTTATTTTAAATTGTATTACAGCATTGTACACACGTTTTAAAAGAGAAGAGGGAAAACTCAAGCTTTCTTCAGGTTTGAGGGTTTCTGCTCTGAATGAAATGCTAAAATATAATGTAGGCTCTGAATGGGTTCAATTCAGTGCGAATTGTAATACTAATTAAATGACCCCGGGCACTTTCCAGCCCCTCTGACAGCAGGAACTCCTATTCTTACAGTAGCTCAGCAGCTCATTACAATATAGGGTGTTCAAACCGTTTTTTTTTTACACAGTGACACAGTGTCGCGTTGTGAATCTGTTTTTCCGCGTTTACAAAGAAAGTGGAATACAGTGACACTACCTGCTATATACCGTAGATACATATGTTTAGATATTTAGACCCGGCGCGGCACCGAGAGAGGGAGGAGGCGCGGAGATCAGTTCTGCTGCCTGGAGCGCTTAATGCACCAATTGTGTCTGCATTTATAACTTAGTTTTTAAAATTAATCAAGCAATATGAAGCATCTCTTTTTACTTTTAAGTCCCTTAATTATCATTAAGCACAGCTTTCTCACCACTTAGACTACTTTTTGATACCATCCTTAGACAAAGCAGAAACTTGTTGTACTTTCTAATGACATACAAGTGGAAAGATTACAGATTTTAATCGTCTTTAATTTTGTTACGTTATACATTTTAGAAACGTTTCATCTATACGAACACCACAAAACTATTCTCGATTGTATTTCTGAATGTTACGTTACACTTAGTACACTGTTTTAAATACATCTAATTAAGAAAGTTAGGTGTTAGCATAAACTAATAGTAATCAATAATATTAAATTTAGCACTGTAATAAGTTGTTGCACTTTCCCCGGCATCTTGTAAAAATATATTTTCATTGTTCAAATATACATTAAATCTGACTATCATATAATAAGTTAAATACAAAACTCAAGAAAAAATAGGGTAAAATATAATTCAAAATATTTTGCTAACAATGTTAACTGTTCATAAATAATAAAATGTATTAACCAAGGAGTAGGATGGCACAGTTGTTAGTATGCTTTTTGTTTTGTTTCTATTTCATAAATACAACAGTAGTACCTGATGTCTCAGTGGCTTTCAAAATTAAATTATGCATGCAAACCTGTGAACTAGAAAGATAACTAAAATACCCATCCATTTCAAATGGTGGTGAAGTGGTTAGCATTGCTATCTTGCAGCACTGGGGTCCTAGGTTCAATTCCTGCCATCTTGTGTGTGTGGGGTTTAAATGTTCTCTCTCGGTTACATGGTTTTTCTCCATATGTGTGATATGACTCCCTCTCGCACTCCAAAACATACTGGTAAGTTAATCGGTTTATGGGAAAACTGGCCCTGGTGTGTGTGTGTTTGTGTCTGTCTGTACTGTGATGGACTGGCGCTATGTCCAGGGTGTATTCTGCCATGTGTCCGTTGATTACTGGGATAGGCTCCAAATCCTCTTTACTGGATAAAGAGATTAGAAAATGGATGGAAGTAAAGGCACTGTGTGGATGGAACTATACACAGTGTTAGAAACCCACTATGAAATGGGCCCATTCCTTCAATTCATGTGCATCCAACACACCGTTCAATGCTAGCAACTACACAAAATCTAAAATACAATCCTCATTTCAGTACCTATGTAAACATACAGTCTGTTAACTTCATCATCTTCATCAAAAGTATGCCTAACCCCATTAGGAAGTGTTCTCGTTATCAGTGTATTCCTCAGCTTTCCCAAAATTATCTTTTTCTTACCAACATCTCTAGTCTTTTATCCTGCAATAACTCAGCCAACACTTAAATCTCCAAAAGCTGCTTGTGTTAATTTCTTTAAATCACAAATATCAAATGTAAATACTGGCCATGTAATACTCTGCATTGTGGAATAATAGTTTATTTTAAAGGGAACTAGAGAAACTAGGAACTAGAGAAATCAAGAAAGGCTTTTTTTCTAGAATTAATAAATGCACATCCTGTTCCTATCAGATTTCGAGTCAACTTCAAAATCCTCATCCTCATTCAGTACCTACTGTAGATCACTGGCTTCAAACAGGCTGGGGGTGCAATGGAGGGGAACCTGGAGATGGACCTTGAATACTCCATGCCTCTGTCAGTAGTGTCAGTGAGCCAGCAGGCAGAATTTTCCCTTGCCACAGTCCCATTATATTGAATGAGAATACTATATTCTATGTGGTGCCATCTAGATCAGAAGTTAAATGAGTTCCCCATCACTTGGTCATTGAAGATCCAATGGTTCCATTTTAAGAGTAGCTGTGTTAACCCTGTTGTTCTAACTAATTTTCACTCTGGGCTGGTGGAATCTGACCTTCCTAAATTTCCCACTTTGATTGGAGAAGTAGTGTTTCTCTTCCTTCCTGATGTGATTTGTAATGAGGCAGTTGGTACATAATGTTTCCAACATCTTACACCATCAGAGTGTGCGGATTCTTGTTTACTAATAGGTTTGGATAGCGTTTTGACTGCTTCCTAAGCATTAGCGTTAGGAGGTATGTACACAGCAGTAATAATGACCGACGTGAATTCCCTTGGTAAATAGAAGGGTTGGCATTTTACCATAAAAATTCTAAATTGGGTGAGTAGTGGATCGTGATTTCTGTAGCATTTCTGCACCATGCTTGGATGACATAAATACACAGACCTCCTCCTTTATTTTTACCAGAGGCTGCTGGTCTGTCAGAGCGGAGAGTTAAAAAATCGTCCAGCTGAATGGTGGAGTCCAGTATGTTGTTGTGAAGCCCTGTTTCCGTAAACACAAGAGTGCAGCAGTCTTTTATTTCCTGGCGAGTAGTGGGCCTGAGTTTTATTTCGTCCAGTTCGTTGTCTAGGGACCGTACATAAGCAAGGAACAGGCTGGGTATAGGTGGTCTGTTCCGCTGTTTTTTTAGTCTTATTTGCAGCCCTGCTCATTTACTGCATTTCTGTTTGCGCTCGCACCACTTGCGCCGTCTCCTCTCCCGGCGGTCACGGTCAGGCAGCTCCACGGCTTCCAGGTCTGCGGTGCAGAGGATGGACAAGCTGATGTAATCCAGGTCAAGGAAACTGAAGGAGAAATCCCTGCAGTTGTTTCTAATGTCCAGTAATGTTTTCCGGTCATAGGAGATGTAAGCTTCAGTGTTTTGGGTAAATAACATGACATATAACATAAAATGCACCATTGTTTGAGAGCTAATGAAGCCGCTACGTCCATGCGTGCCACCATCTTATGCATTTTCTTGGAAACATCTTATCTCCCCTACAGGGAGGAGATAAAACAACTTGCAGACTGGTACCGAACCAACAACCTTGTCTCAACATCAGCAAAACCAAACAGCTGATCATTGACTTCAGGAGACAAGTAAAAGTCCACTTCCCCATCTACTGTACATCGAAGGGTCTGCAGTGGAGATGGTGATAACTTCAAATTCCTAGGTGTTCACATCTATAAGGACCTCACATGGGCACTTAACACCTCCAGTCTCATCAAGAAGGCACAACAGTGGCTGTACTTCCTGAGAAGGCTGAAGAAAATACACCTGTATCCACGGATCCTCACATACTTCTACAGATGTACGGTGGAGAGTATACTGACTAGCTGCATCACAGTCTGGTAAGGCTACTGCACCACATCCGACCGTAAGGCACTGCAGCGGGTGATCAAAACTGCCCAACACATCATCGGCAGTGCCTTACCATCCATCCAGGAAATCTACAACACCAGGAGTCTGAAAAAAGCCACCAAAATTATGTCTGACCCCACTTATTCCAGTCATAACTTGTTTGTCCCCCTACCATCTAGTAGAAGATTCTGGATGCTCCAGTCGCACACAGACTCCATAATAGCTTCTTCCTCAGAGCCGTCAAGCTGGTGATGGCCCCATTCCCTCCCATCATACATTGATCTCTCCTCGCTTCTTGCTGTAACTACACTGCCTGTACTCCTACATCACTACATACACGACAACTGAACGTATGCTGAAATTGTACTTAAAACTGTACTAGCTGTACTATTTATTATTTCTGCACTGTTCACCAAATTACTCTTGCACTGTTTTTGTCCTGTTTGTATACTTTTCTCTGTTTGCATATTTGCATAGCTTTTGACAATTTTGCACTGGTACCATACTATTGTTGACACTGTTATTGTTATTTTATTACTATTGTCTTGTCTGCTGTTCTATTTATATACTGCACCTGAGAGACTAATGAGAAACACTTTTCTCTATACTATGCACCGGTGTAAGTATCAACTTGACAAATCAAGTTGAGTTGAATGTTTGCTGTGTGTTCCCAATGTGAAATTCAGTAGTGAATGAAATAGAGCACCTGCTATGTGTAAAAGCTTTGGTATCATTTGGATTGTAAACTGTTACATAAGTTTTAGGAGTTATAATGATTTACATTTTTTAAAATAAAATAACTTTTTTCTGTTAAAATATTATATTTCCTTTAAATGGCAAGATATATTCTTCATTAATGTGTCTCTCATCTCTTGGTCAACCACAAATAATGGATTTTCCAGTGTGTCTCCAAGATAAATAATTAAAGAAATGATCCTATTTCTTGTGTCTTACTTCAGTGTTGTTGCTTTTCAGAAATGTTTGCACAGAAGTACAAAGTAGCTCATCACATGCTATTTTGAAATTTCCACCTTAAAAATATCTATAATCATAGAAATGTATGAGACACATGTTAACATAGATTTTGTGCATAATTAGGTGCTCCAGCTGAGGAAGAGGTAGTTGGATTAGTTTAATTTTAAAAGTGGCAAATCACTCTGCAGTATATCTTGCATGCAGAGAAAAGCCATTTTTGTATAAAGCATTTTCTTCTGTTATTCTGTACTGATGACAGATTTAATAATTTTATGTTTGCAGTAAGTTGTTAAGGGTATTTACTAAGGTTGTTTACAAACACCTGTATTGTATAGGAAAAACAAAAATAAAAGCAATAAATATTGAAATAAAAAAATAAAATTATTTATTAAATTAAAAGTAATATGTCTCCCCCAGGTACCGTTAACAGGGCATAATGAATAAAACACTTTTTTGTAAACCACCACCAAAGCATTGTCTTCCCATACACACACAGCAAGTGTTTGTGTCCTTTGTCATCTGTAAATGAGATAAAGTACTAGTTTTCATCAGAAAGCACCTCATTGTCAATATCAAGGTGAGCCACTTCTCATAGAACCCTGCTTTGTTCCAGAATGCTCACAAAACAGCAAACCTACACATGCCATTTATGCATGCTGAAATACCATTTGGATGTACTTTAACATTGTCTACAGGAATATCTCAGTGTTCCATATTATAATTCTGAGAGTTGAGCTATGATCACGTAGCCTGATCAACAGCACACACAAACTAAACAAATTGGACTTAGTCACTTTTGGGATGGGAGACCTCTATAGAACACCAGGTTGCTTCCATAAATAGTATTAGGGGACCAGTAGACAACAGGTAATGATTGTGTGCAACTGTGAGTTATATTTATAAAGTGTTTTAGTGTACTATTGTAGGGGTTTTGTGAATTTACTGGGACAATTTATTAGTTGTAGCAGTAATCACAAGGTGATTTGTTGTGGCTATTATAAAATCAATCATTAATACATAAATTGTGCATATAAAACATATAACAGATGGCAGATCTTACTGTGAGGGTTATCAAAGTGCAAGGTATACAATCACGAAGAGATGCAAAACACAAAAAGATAAAAACAAAGAATATGCTTCAGTATACCGTTCGGCTATACTATCGTTAATCAGACTCATTAATATAAATTCTACATTAGCTTTTCAAAAGTAAATACATAACTCATATGAATTGAATTGATGTCCACTTGTGTTAAGGTAACAATTGAATTCTCGAGATGCAATGTAGAGCATTGGGTTTACTTATCCAAATATGGATTCGTATTTCCTGGCACGGACACCAAAGACCAGCTAGAGGCTGCGTCTAATCTCTACAGCATTCAATAGGCATCATCCCGGTGTCCTCTGGCTCCCGTGCAGCTACATAAATACATAACCCTTTATTGGACAGGATAAATTTAAAAATAGTGAATGACTTTTCTGGAAGTTCCAGTTCCAATATTCTGTCATTAGAATTATTAGTTTTCTTATCTTCCTCTCCAACAAAGAACGTGAAATAATGTCCTCATGAAAGCTTCTACCAGTGCCAGGTGGTTGAACATGTATGTTATCACAATTAACTTTAAACATTAATGTTTAAAGGTTTTTCCAAAAACTTCAGTATAAGGTTATAGCCACCAACTTTCATTGTTATCCAAAATATCTATATGCAAACTAGAGAACAGACACTTAATTTAATTAATTTGACAAATTCTAAATAAAAAGCAAAAGTTTGTGTGACTAAAACATTGTGCTGTTAACAATAAGAGCATATGGAAGTTTATAAATGAGTAGAGGCCCTTTAGGCCATTTAGGCTATTTAGTCTGTTTGGAAGATAGCAGCCACTTTTACCAACTTCAAACTGGCTATTTCTTGAAAAAATCGAGGGAATGAGATTAAAAAAATGATATTTATTTGGAAATTCTGTTCTGAGGAGAGAGTGCTACCTATTGGTCCAAATTCAGCACCCTGGATTTCTTGGACCTCTCCCAGCTCCATACTGAACAGGCTGAGCATCTGAATTCTTACAAGAGATTAGTGAATTCTAATAAATGTTAACACTGCCGTTGAACACCGATCAACTGTATAATAAAATTAATCCATATTCCCACAACCCTTTGCACAAGGAGGTGAATCCTGTTTTGAGTTTTAAATGTACTTTTGCAGAGAATTCCCACTTCTATTTCAAAGTTAATTTAAAAAAAGAACCATAAAATGTATTATCTTGTTTATTATACTGGTAAAGCTCTTACTAGCTCATTGTGGCTTTTCTTTATTTACTGAAATAGTTGGTACACTACTGTGACTGAGGGCAATACTGTCAAAATGTCTCTCATTTGCATATACAGAAAGTAATTCATACAAAATATGATCGTGAATTGCTTTTTCTTACAAGGAAACTGACACATATGTTATTGCTATATGTTATATTGTAATATGTTATTCAGTGGGTAATTTTGGCATTCTCTCATTAGTTTTGATTAATTGACTACAGCATTTGTTTTACAAAACCCTGTTTTATTAAATGTTCAAATATTGATTTCATTTAATCTTATTTGTGTCCTTTATTTTGCATTTAGTACTGATCAAATTTAAAACATTCCGTTTTGAAACCATTAAATGTTATTTGTTAACAACAGTGTTAGGCATGAATTACAAGGCATAATCACATGATTTTATTTTGGCTTGAGTCCCTCTGACTAATATAAAGGCAAGCATTCCAAAAGAACCTTGTCAGAGTGCTGTCAATGGTTATAATAAGGAAAAATAAAATAAGATATTAAAAAGGAACTGACTACACTAGACACAATGTGGCTGCATGTTTATAAAGAAAAAGTAGCTATACAGAACTTAATTTAGGACTTTTTATTTTGGAGTAGCTGATGTCAGTGGAGATTTTTTATGAGAAGTTGGGGGCATAATTTAATATGCAGTCAGAAACATATGTTTTGAGACAGTCAGGTGAAATTTGCATTTGAAATCAAAAGAATAATATGAGACAAAATTATATTATTTTAGCTTTTGTTTCTGGATATTATTTCGCATACATGTTTAGCTACAGTATGTTAGAACAATATCATTTGTTATGTTCAATTCCCCCATTTCAGGTGAGCATAAGTATTGCTTAGTATAATATAAATTAAATTGGTAAAGTGTTAAATGAAGTTACAGATGCAGCCATTCAAAACGAGCGGGGTATGCTGCGGTACAACACGATGGGTGTGTCGCAATTAAATGTGTCATAACGCGTCATTTCGCATCATATAATTATATCATTATTAATTTCTTTAGATACGCGATTCCATATTATATTCCCTATTAATCAAATTCTAAAAGTATGCTTTTGTTTACTCCGATAACCACTTTTTGTGCACGAAATACAATTTGGGCACAGAAGGGTTAAAAAGAAAGTCAGACAGGCAGGGGGGAGGGTGATTTGTGAAACTGTTTTTCGCATGAAACCGTATTGAGCAGTATTTCTCGCGTTGTGAACGTGTACACAGCGACCCCCTCGGATTCCAGCTAGTGCGTCATTACGCATCAATGAAAAACTGGAGGTTTAAAAAAAGAGAATTAGCTCACTGATAGTTTTATGTGCAAGCTGTGAACATTTTCACAAGTTGTGGTCTTTAAAATGCATTTAGTTTGAAGGCTTTCTGTGTTTCCCTTCCGAAGATATGAACAAAAGAATATTCGAGCGTGGTAAAAAAAAATGGCTTAAAAAAGAAATAAAAAATTAGTTCTGAACGAGTTAAACTTTAATGCAGGAAAAATGTATTTCCCAGATTTCCCAGAAGCTATACTGATTCTTATGGAAGCCCGTTTCTGCCAGGGAGTAAAAAAAAAACACGCTATGGTATTCTCTCCAATGCAGTGCAGTTAAAAAATATCTCTGATGCTGTTCCTAAATGAATATCGTTTATGACCATCAGACGCTTTATGCTCCTTTTCTTTTTTCCAATGGATTGAACAGGGAGAGGCATTTCATGATGTACTTTTCACTGATGAAACAACAGTGGTTCTGGAACAGTTTTCAACCATGTCATTTTATAAAAAGGGGAGATATGTGAACAAAACCCAAAACATCCACCGAAGGTTAGCCTATTCTACTCTGAGAAGAGTAGAGGGGATGGAAAGTGCCCATGGTCATTTAATTAGTATTAAAATTCGCACTGATTCCCTTGATTTCGATCACGTAGACAAAGCAGGAACTTATTGTACTTTCTAATGACATTACACATGGAAAGATTACAGATTACAGATTTTAATCATCTTTAATTTTGTTATACATTTTAGAAAAGTTTCATCTATGCATATACCACAAAACTATTTTCGATTGGATTTCTGAATGCTATGTATAAAAAAAACTTGCAGCTTACTCAATGATTGTAAGATGATCACGAGGAAGTGTATTGCATGTCTAATGGTCTAACCCCATTTTCCCCATTTTGATTAAAATCACAAACGCGTGTTTAATTAAATGCCTTTATTGATTCACAATCTGACAACCCAATGTAAATCATTATCTTTGCATTCTAAGTCCCTTAATTCACTTTAAGCATAGCTTTCTCACTCTTTAGATTTATTTTTCATACCATCATTAAACAAAGCAGGAGCGTATATTACTTCCTCATGGGATTAAAATGTAATTTCCAATTTTCTCATAATAATTCCAAGACAGGGTTATAAACATTGGTCTTGTTTTTTGTGGTTTCTTTTCATTTTATCCCTGGTGTTTCACTGTAGTTGCATTTTTACTATATTGAAGTTGCCAAGGGCTCTTTTGAAACTGTGAATATGTTCACTTTTATGTTCAAATCATAATCCTCAATTAATATTCTGTACATGTTACGGACAGATGACCCCTCAAAAAATAATTGCTTTCTATACAACTACACCAACTAGCAATTATAAAGGGTGCTAGGCCCCTTCTTTCCTCTCCACGGGTTATATTCATCTCCCAGAATCACCAGTGTATCTACAGACCAGACAAGACAGTTATCATAAGTAATATCCCATTTATTGCAGTCTAGCATTCTTCCCATCACACAAAAGTATCCCCATTACACAATACTTTCTATAACTGGCAACCCAAGACACAGAACACATAATACAACTTGTAGTATCTATCAGAGGCACTTACTGACAGAACAACATAAAATCCCCATGGACCCCAAAGCAGTGCCCCAAAGAAAAAGTCCAACAGCATATTCTCCAAAATCAGCTCCAGTCAGTACCTTGTGCATTGTCAAAACAGTTTGCAACCCCACACATTTTCCATGCATGATGTTGTAACTGCCCAGCACTTATGTTAACATGGCCTTTGATCAGGGGAAGATGTTAAACTACATCATAGGGTGTTACTAGATCATCAGTGCAACTACTATAACATCCATACAGCCCTCAATACCTAGTGCCCAAACACCCATCTTTTTCACTCTGTGATATGCTGTTGAACAGATCAAGTAAAAACAATACATACTGTACATATATATCCTGCAAGATATGCTTACTAGACAAGCAATAGCTCTCCTGCAGTTGGAATTTGGGGCATAAATAATGGAGATTAAGTGTCGGTCAGCGGTGCAAAGCTCCTGCTGAATACTGAAGTTCTATAGCAAAAATTAAGCCTCAGGAGTCATTCCAGTGCATCTTACCAATAATCTAACGTAGTTATAACTATCCCAGCAGCTCTCACTTATCTCAATACTTCTGGCCATAGCTAGCAGATTCAGAACCTGGATCTAAACTTGAAATCTGAATTATAAAACATATTTTTTACTTCAATGGATTGATGGAATTCACTAAGAATCACTCATGATCTTATTCTCATGAGAAGGAATATGAAAATACAGATCCAGCCATTCAAAGTGTGCGTTACAGACACGTACTGCAGGTGGCGTCGCGCATTGTATATGACGCGAGGCACCGCAGTACGTGATTGGTTGACGACAGGGGCACTCGTGGTCCGTTGGTCTGTCGTAGAAAGACTTACAGTAAACGTCTTTGCTGTGCCCGTTGTAGATATTGAATTTTACCACTGAAAGGAAATCTTAGTAGCTGAGCATAAAAAGAATAGGAGCATACTGTAACGCGTGTGAAGGCCATAAACGATATTAATTTTGGAACATAAACATACAGTATATGGCTGGTCTTGGTACTTTAAAGAAAAAATACACACCAGTATTCCATTTCTCCCTAAACATTTTAAGCATCGAAGTCTTTAACTAAAGAGGTACCGGAGTCAACAGGCATACTTTTAGAATTTGATTAAAAGGGAATATAATATTGAATCGCGTATATATTTTATGAAAGCAAGATTGCTCAGCTGGACAAAAGTACACAACCTACCTTTATCAGAAATATTTATGCATCAAAGCCTTTACCGAAGATATTACTAATAGTATTAATAATGAATGACTTTGGACAAGCTGTATACTCAAAGTATAATTTCTTTAGCACATTTGTATAAGCACTTGGAATCTGTCCAAGCCATACTTTGTCAGGCATTTTGTTTTACTTCAACGGGCATAAAAACTCCCTTGCTTTTAACAGGGCGTTTCATAATTTCTAACTACGAAAATGATTTAAAATGCGACACTTATCATTCAACTAGAGCTCAAAACATCACAAGGATCCTCAAGAGCACAGCAAAGACTGTATTAAAAGATACTTGTATGAGATACATGAGAATCCAGGCTTTTTTTATCAATGCTTTCTTTTCCGTATACCAGATTTCATGGAACCACTTCAGAAGGGTGTCAGCCAGTCAGATTCCAGGAATCGGTACTTTAAAGGAAAAATACACACGGGTATTCCATTTCTCCCTAAACATTTCAAGCATCGAAGTATTTAACTAGCATGGGAAATAGCGTGTGAAAAAGTGGTAGTTTTAAGCTTTTCCGCTAATATAATATGGAATCGCATATCTAAAGAATTTAATAACGATATGATTATATTCGTGTACTGCGACAGGGCTGTGTAGGGCTGTTTCGCCTCCCTGTTCATGCGAGTTGTCTTGTAGCCTACTGGTCTACGTGTCTGATTAACAACTTGCAGGTTGTGTGTTCAAATCCAGCTGGTGCTGGACTTTTCTTTTAACAAACATTTCTTCGAAAAAATAGAATAGCGATATTATGGACAATCAATTGACTTTTATATTTCAAAATATCGCAACATGATCGATTCTAAGTCATTTTTGATAACAATGAATAGTCACCTTCTTCCCTTCTGACAACGGTCCCTGCTTCTGCTTCCTGCTTCTATTGTGTGTGTGTGTAATAGAGTAATTTTTTATAGAGAAATGGAGGCTGGACAGTATGCGATACAATATAAACATTTATATTGATTTAAATCCTGTTTTGATTTAAATCGCAAACGCGTGTTTAATTATATGTGTTTTTTTAATCATAATCAGGCTAATGCAACATAAATTGATACAGTATCTCTGTCTTATTTTTAGTAAATAAAGTGCATTTTTGCACACTATATGTGCAAACGTTTTATGATATGTCGCTGTTGTGAATGTCTGTGGACATGTGCTGGCTGGACAGGAGGCTCCGCTGTACACAGAGAGCTTAGAAGACAAAGATATCAATTTATTTTAGTCAAAACTTTATATATCACCTTTAAAAGTGGAATCTCAAAGCAAAGTAAATATCCAACACTGATTGAACCCATCTGCCATGCTAATAAAACACCTTGAATTGAATTGAATTGAGGGAAAGAGGGGGGGAGGGCGCGCGGCAAATAAGATACACTCCACAGGCATCCACAACAGCAACATATGAAACGTTTGCACATATAGTTAAGTTATTACTTGGTTTTCAAAGTCGGGAGACATTAGAGGCTTGCCACACCCGGACTGTTAAACCAACGCATTAGCACGTCAAAGCCCATTGAGGACTCGGGCGCAATAATTGTTTTGTCCCTTGATTTACTGATCTGCATTAATTATGGAAATCGAGTTCCTGCTCTGTGCAGACGACCTGGTCCCGCTGTCGCCCACAGAACAGAGGCTGCACCAGAACCTGGCACTGCTGGAGCAGCACTGTCAGACCTGGGCGCCGACAGTCAATCTGGACAAGACCAGTTATGGTTTTCCAGAAAAAAAACCAGACCCCAGGGAAACAGCTACAAATTCACACTTAACAACACATTAACACCTAACAACAGGAGCAGGGACGAATTAGGCCAGTACCCACTATTGTTAAACATACAGAAAAGGATATTAAAGTATTGAATATTAGTATTGGCTTTAGTATTAGCCATACAGAACATTAAAGTGCCCCTTTTCCATTCAGCGGGTGCCTGAGCCTCTGTGTCCTATCTTCTGACAGTCGCCGTTGTGAACAAACATTTCTTTGAAAAAATGAGACGTTTCCCTTGGTCAGAGATATAAATATATAATATATAAATAAATTAAATTTAACTAACGTGAAATAGCGTGTGAAAAAGTGGTAAGCTTTTCTGCTAATATAATATGGAATCGCGTATCTAAAGAATTTAATAACGATATGATTATATTCGTGTACTGCGACAGGGCTGTGTAGGGCTGTTTCACCTGTCTCTTCATGCGACTGTACCAGGAAGAGGATTTCTTTCTATTCGAAACGTGTATTTTAAAAGTTTAAGAAGTAAAAACCTTACAGCGTACACAGATTTCTAAACTGATCAGGATCGTTATCTTTGTCTTATGCATAATAATGTTCACCACTCTGTCCAGCAAATTAATAATAAACTTTATTTTATATAGCGTTTTAAACGAATAAGTAATTAGATTGCTCATAAACCTAATCACTTGCTTTTTCTTTTTATTTAGGCTCAGATTTCAACTATAGATCGTATTATTAATAACCATAATAACAACCAACCAACAAAAACAACCATATAAACATAATACCTACCAAAAACATAGATAACGACCACAATACAAAATCAAATATATCAAACCATTATACTCTCGCAAATTCCTCCAATTATCATAATCCCGCCCCTTATGCAAAACCAAACCCTCCTCCCATCCCAGTTACTCCTCTTTATCATAAACAAAATCCACCTCAATTTTCAACATAAAGCCTTGCTGCTTACTGGGTTTTTGAGTGGGGGAGTTGTCTTTCGCTGGAAATCTCGCCTGCTTCTACTTTACGAGTACAACCCCCTCTCTGCAGGAGTGCTGGCTGTGACGAATTAAACCGGTTTCACAAGTATTTTTAAAGTAGGAAGTACAGTGTTAACTTGTAGCTCGGCACCTCAATTAAGTCGCTTTAACATGCTAATGCGTTGGTGTAACAGTCCGGGAGTGGCAAGCTTCTAATGTCAACTCGACTCGATTGGAAGACAATGAACGTATTTTAGCCCTAAATGAATTAATAGCAAACATGGTTTACATAAAAGACATTTTTCCAAGAAAGTTTATAATAATGCGATCTATAGTTGAAATCTGAGCCTAAATATAAAGGAAAAGCATTTTCAGAGAGCAATCACGCTGTGTTTATGTAGAAAAAGCGATTAGGTTCATGAGCAATCTAATTACCTATTCGCCTAAAACGCTATATAAAATAAAGTTTATTTAGAGATGAATGATCAGTGTCGCAGTTTAAATAATTTTCGTAGTAGGGCTTGGACAGATTCCAAGTGCATTTTTGCAATTTACGTTGTAATACAGTTTAGAATACAGTTAGTCTAAGCTTTATCAGCTTTATTTATGGGTTGCAATTTAGAAAAAGTCAAAAACCGCACTCAAAATGCAATTTAGAGCTTTCTGGCAAGGGGAGACACCCAAATTATAATGTAACATGCCACTGTTTGTGCATGAACAAAGTTATACTGCAATTTTCCTTAGATACGCGATTAAAAAAAATAAATTTTTTGAATCCCCGGCGGAACACACTCCATAAGAATCAGCGCTTTTATACAGTATATCGCCTTTAAACACATATATTTAAACACGTGTTTACGATTTAAATCAATATAAATGTTTATTTTGTAACGCATAGGTGACTATTCATTGTTATTAAAAAGACTTAAATTCGATCATGTTGTGATATTTAGAAATATAAATTTGTTTGGTGCGAGTGAGGTTTTATTTAATCTCTGACCAAGGGAAACGTTTCATTTTTTCAAAGAAATGTTTGTTAAAAAATAAAGTGATACTGTACAGTAGTTCCATGGGATTCAATCACAGACCATGTGACATGGGAGTCAGGAAACTAACACACAGCGCCACCAGATTTGATAACGCTATAAAAACGCTATAAAATAATGTGACTAGGCACAGAACAAGTTTACAGCACAGTACAATAATAAATGCTGACCATGACTTTAGAAGCATAGATTACCTTACACTCAATTTAAACACAAGCTGTCTTTAGCCCTCTAAGCTGGTTCATACAGAAATGTAGAGATCCAGGCTCAGAACACACAGCTTCATTAGCGAATACATATGCAGGACAACTAGAGAAGACGTTTTACAGAGGATGGATTTTTAGAAACATCCCATCAGTGACATCACTGAAGTCAACTCCTACTGTGGGTAACTGTCGTGTGGATAGTTTCACAAGAATCAGACAAAGGTTTAAGCATTGCTTGTTCTAGATAAAACTGCAAAAAAAAACAACAACCCATAATGTACTTCTTTGCGGCTCTGTTTGCCCAAATCATATATTCACAACGTTAAATTAGAAAATAATATTACGTAACCAAAATCCGCAATATGGAAACAGAACCTGTGTAATTGTTGACAGATGATGTTCTCGTAACATTTTTACAAGACAAACTACAACATTTTAAAAATGACTTGTATGTACTTGATATCTCTAATCAATCCACGGCGATATAGTTAAAGCAGTCGCCGCACAAAACGAAACTAAAACGCCCTGGGCATACCGTTTCGCGCTTCTTATCAGTTGCTCAAAAGTAATTTGACCGTATGAAATGCATAATATAAACCTAGAAACATATACAGTACGTGAGCAGTACTTACGTAGTATCGGTGTCAAGACATACCTCTCAAATACTGTAAATCAAGTTAAAAATATCTCAAGACCGATTCTGGTCATAATGAAACTATGTTTCGTGTATGTTTTCTTTAAAGTACCGAGACCAGCCATATACTGTATGTTTATGTTCCAAAATTAATATCGTTTATGGCCTTCACACGCGTTGCAGTATGCACCTATTCTTTTTATGCTCAGGCACTAAGATTTCCCTTCAGTGGTAAAATTCCATATAAATATTCAATACTTAAACGGGCACAGTTAAGACATTAAATATACATATACATACTGTATACAGTACAGTTTGCATACGGTAATATGTTTATGTTCCTAAATCAATCTCTTTTATGAGCATGTGTAAGGCATGGTGAATCGATTCTCAAAAATTACTGTACTTTGCATGATTGGAAACAAATGCGTGATTGCGAAATGCTGTGGTGTTACTTTTACAAAGACGGTCAATGAAAAAAAGAATGTGGACCAGGGCAATACTTTGAGTTTACAGCTTGTTCAAGGTCATTTATTATTAATACTATTAGTAATATCTTCGTTAAAGACTTTGATGGCTACAGCTCAAACATGAGAGGTTGAGCTTTATTAGCTCCACCTTGCGGAAATTCCGGATACTATTATTTTGCTAGCGGTATTTACCGGTAACTTGCGCTATTTAACGGTAACTTGCGGTAGACTGCGTACAGCGTACCGGAAAATAATGCGGTATCGCCCGCGCATTTTGAATGGCTGCATCTGTATAAAGCTTATAATTTTTTAGTTTTTCATTCCTTGGTACACAAGATTTATAGAAATAGATGCAGAAAATAAAACTGAAAAGCTAAAATCTGGCTTTGAAATTAGAAATTTATCCAGAAGTGCAGATTAAAAACTGCAGTTATTTCTCATTGCAACAAGTTTTTGTTTTGGCTATTATTGAATCACAGTTACACACTGGGGGCTTCATGCACTGGTTCTACAGCACATATGGCCAGTTGATTTATGTTAATACAGAAATAACTCAAGTACCTATGGGTAATGCAAATTTTTAGTAGACATGCTGTCTCTTAATGGTAAGCTCTTATGGTGCAAGGCTGAATATAAAGGTCTCCAGTCATAAAGATAAATGTATCTTGGACAATAGCTAATTTATCAAAACACTCAGTTAACTGTCATCTTTGTTTGCCTTCTAAAAGATATGTAAAACAAACACCAATCTGGAATCTTAATTATGTAAAATAAATATTGCTGCTGTGTATATCATTAGAAATGAGTACTATTAAAAGAGTATCACTAGTTTGTTTATGCCATGCCTCTGTTCCTACTTTTATTCCATTCTAAATAGTGCCTTGGAAAGGTACTCAGATCCTTCCAATGACTTCCTATTTTGTGAAATTAAAAATTATACATACACATGTTTTAAGCTTTCAAAACCTAAATGCTAAAACTGAAGACTTCTAAAGACAAACAACAGTAAATGTCAGCAAAAAATACAAACAAAAATGAAATATGTGAAGTGCATAAGCATTCCGAAATCAATATTTGATGGAAGCACCTTTGACTACAATTACAGCCTCAAGTGTTTTGGGGTAAATATAAATTTTTTACACCAGCTTGGTGTTTTACATTCTTCTTGGCAGATTTGCTCAAGCTCTCTCATGTTTCCTATGGGTTGCTTATGGAGAGCAAGTTTTAAGTCTTGTCACAGATTCTCTACTTCACAAAAGTCAGGACTTTGATTGGGACTCTCAAGGAGATTCATTTTCATATTATTAGGGCATACAGTATAGCTCTACTCTTTTGTTTTGGGTCATTGATCTACTGAAATGTGATTTTATATACCAATTTTTACGTATGCAGAGGCTTTTCTTCTAAGATTCGCTAATACTTTGATCCAGCTGCATTCCCACCATTCTTGACAAACTTCCCAGACCCTGTTGATGAGAATTAGAACTACTGTTTAATATAATGCTTCCAGTAACATGCTTGTCAGAAAGGATGCTGTTGACTGAGTGATGCATTATTTTGGGTTTGTGTTAGATGTAATTCTTTAATTGTAATTATTCTATTGTTGACTAATGAACATTTTGTTCCATTCAAGCCACTGAAAATTTCAAAGTTGCTTGGCTTCATAAACACATTGCTAACCAGTTTCGTCCTTGTTTGGCTGGTCAGTTTGATCTAAGCAGCATTTTTTTCCTTCCACTTAATGACTGACATTACCATGATCAAAGAGATATTAAATATCTTTTAAATGTGTTTATACCCTTCTGATCTGTGTATTTCTGAAATTTTATCCTTGCATTGTTTTAAAAGCTACTTGGTCTTCACGTGGCTGAATCTGTGCTTGAAATTCTTTACCTGATTAAAAGACTTTACAGAGATACAGTTGGTGTATTTATTCTAAAATCACATGAACCATTATTAATGCACAAAGAGATCACTACAATACTTTACTTGTCTCTTAAATGCAATTGTGAGCACCTAAATGAATTGAAGTTTGGCAGAGAAAAGGTTTTTAATATGTACAGAATGATAACATTTTTATTTTCTTTCATATTAATGATCTATTTACTTTTTTGCTGATAACGTGAGGTATAATTAGTTGTTTTTTTTACAATTTTTATGTTTCCTCTTATACTTTAATTATTCATGATTTACTTGTCTGCACATCTCCTGGTTTACAAAACCTCATTAATTATTTTTATATGTATATCAATCATATTAGTACTGTCTATCACTATATCAACAGTATGACAATGAAGTGAACAAGACTGCCTTGCACCAAATTTGATATAAATACTCAGATATACAATAAAATTACTTCAATGTATTGTAATATAAAAAAATACAATATTGATTTGCAACAATTTAATGTTTTCAACAGTCAACATAAATAATGCAATTACAAGGTTATAGATGAAAGCTTTCAGCACATTTACTTACCAGTAGCTAAGACATCCAAGGATACCATCCAGTCATCTCTTGAAAGATGTCTCTGTGTCAGATTCAACAGCACAGACTGGAAAGGTTGTTCCAGACTACCATAATGCTTTATGAAAGTTCTTTCTGTTTTTAGTTAAAAGTGCACTTCACAGTAACTTCCCCGTCTTCTGTTTCATATTTCACTTTTGTTCTTAAGTGCATTCTTCAGTTTCATATGGCTGTGTGACTTAATAAATATATATAATAAATATAAATAATAAATATTATGCAAATTTATTAGAGAAATAACGACTTATTTACAATTATTACAAAACTAAACACAATTCAAGATACAGAAGCTGTTACCTTCACATTAATTGTAAGGACTATGAGTCTTTTACTTTATGGATGCCACCAGAATGTGTAAGTTATCACATACTGTACATGTTCTAATATATATTATACATTTCTACATTTCTATTATTTCTACAAACATTTCTGAAAACTGCATCTCAGAAATGAGTAATGTACGAATAATATAATGCACAGCACCTGTAAGTAGTGACCAATATTTAAAAGACATTATTGAAAATTAATTTACATCCCCTGAACACATCTTTGCAACATGATTTCACACTTTTTTCCAATTGACAATTTGGCAGACAACCTAATTTTAAGCTTTTACCAGAGGATATACAGCAAATACATGTAGGAATATAAAGGAAATGCTGTCCTTGTTTCAATTTTTAATCTAAATAGGATCTAGTGGAATGTTGCCAAGGTGCAGGTATAATAATACTGGGAGAGGTTTTACATTCTTTGTATCAAAATAAACAAAACAGATTTAATCCAGTGCTAAACAAAGTTGGGATCGTCTTGTTGCTTGCATAGCCCATCCCTTCAATATTACTTTTGAAACACCAAGGACAAGGATGGGTGCATAAGTTCCCAAAATGCCAGTTAACCATGTGTTGTGAGATGGGAATAAGCAATTATCTAAAATTACATCAACTCTTTAATAATGACCTGGAGGCATGACACTAGGGGGCAATGAACTACCCAGAGCTCATGAAATAACCATGAAACATAACCTGAATTTGTTGGATACCTATTCCTCCATACCATCTGTCATTTACCTTCTCCAGTTTATTTTAATAGTTAATTTAACAAGCTCCTATATATATTGAAAATAAGCAAAATATGCTATTTTAATATATTATGTTGTTGAATAAATGAACAGTGATATTTTGGTTTTCTGAGTTAAAAGTAAAAAACTCTGTTTTAAGATTTTTGATTTAACAGCCTTTCATAATGTAGACCTCACCCCACACACAGATAAAATAAAATTATAAAATATGCAAGGTAAAATTATACATTATGTACACTATAAATAATGCAAATTAAACTTTATAGTCTGGCAGTTATGATTTGTGTTTTAAGATTGCATGCTATTAATTACTTGAATCATAAAACAATTATACTATGCATGTGATTAATAATCATACAATTTATTCACACACCACAGTCCTGTTATTATACAGACAGACCTTTAAAATTAAGAATATATATACTGTATGGTGTGTGAGTGTATGTCTGCATACAGTGGATTTTGTTGTGGATTCTGTACATGTTGTGCTCCTGAAAATAAAGCAGTAGATTCAGTCATTTTATTTTTTTCTTTAGAACTTCAAATGGAGATAATGATTGTGAAGTTTACTCTTACTAGAGAAAAGGGATTTAGACATTGTACTGGCCATTGGAACAGTGAGCGAGTAGTAGAAAAAGATAAAAATCAAATAAAATACCTGCATTTAGAAGAACACTGCCTTGGCAGCTTTATTATAATCCAAGACACTTGACAACTCTAGGACAGCCTTGCAGACATAGTATTACAAAATGATGTAACCACAAACAATGAGCAACAGCACAAACCAATAAAAAAGCTTTTACACTGACATAGTCTGATTGATTGCACCCAGTCAAGTATATCCACAGACTCAGAAACCAACTTACTAGAGTCCAAGTCAATCAATGTAAAAAACTGTGAAGAGTTCAAGTGTTCCAGTGTAAAATGGAACATGGTGTTCAGAATCTAAAAATGTAGTATGTTTTCTTAATGTCCAGTAAAAAAAAAATGTCTGGTTCTATCAATTCTTTTTCACCTGCCTTTGACAATATTATGAATGTTTAAATTATAAACACTTAATGTAGTTTTAAAAAATGTTCCCAAAGTGTTGCAGAATTAATCAAAGAATGTGTTCTGTTGTTTTGTAAATGTCAAATAAATGGACATTTAATGTCAATGTTAAATAAATAAACAAAGTAAAAAAGTAACGCTAAACTGCTCTGCAATAATTGTTATTTTAAAATTGATTATCAGAAACGTAAGTATTTTTGAGACAGATATGCAGCATTTTAAAATGCTTTTTGTATTCTCTACTGTAAATACAATTAATTTCAATGGGTCAATGTTACATTCCTTCCATATCTCCTTAGCTATGCATGCTCTTGCTATTCTCCAGAGGGACGTGTTTCAATTTCAGTGACCGGTGGCCAAGCCTTCACTCTGCTTTGATCGCTGTGAGAGATTTCACTGTAGCAGAAGCTCTGAGGGTATTTAAACCTAATTCAACCTCTCCTCTGTGTTCTGGCATTGACATCTACGTTTCTCTGATGTATGAGCCGCACTTCCATCTTCCCAGCGGATCCCTTCCTGTTCCTGGTTTCCTTTATCCCTGGGGTCCATCTGGGAGATTTTGCCCACAACTGTGCTACCTGGAGGATTCCAGTGGTGAAAGGGGACCGTAGGTAGAGTCTGAAGCTGGGACCCAGTCCTGATGGTGCCTGGGTAATTGGTTCTGTCCTCTTCCAGGCACTTCCCCGGAGGACTGCCTGCCAGGAGACCTCACACCTGGCCTGGTCTCTGGAGGAGACCCCCCTTAAGGGCATTCATCTTGAATCGGCCCATATCCTGGTGCCATCTGGACTTAGAACAGCTCTGGAAATTGGTGGCTCTTCCTTTTGCTCTTCCCTGCATTACCCTTTATTGCGCTACACCCCTCCAGTTTGCTAGCCTGCACCTCGGAAGACTCCAGCGTGCTGTTCGCCCCCTCTCTGTGGCTTTTTCCTGGGAGCCTGGCCACAGGAATCCTCTCCTGGGCAGAAGAGCTATAGTTTCTGATCAGCAGACTTAAGTGGACATTTTTCCATTTAGCTCGCGCTATGCTGTGCCAATCCATTTTTCTGTATCCAAGGTGCAGTGAGCTGGCCACTCACTCCGCCTGCTGCTCTTGGATGTGTAACACTCTAAGCGTTACTCCAATTCCTGAAAGCAGGAGGTGGGGGGGCTCATCATGACAGTCAAGTACTGTTATTTTTATGAAGCAAAAGCAACTAAACTTGTCTGCAATAACCTGAATTAATCTCGTCAGAATGGTGTAGGCAATATAGTTTGAACATTTTTTTAAAAAAATCCTATCTCAGAGGCAAATAGAGCAGTAACTAGTCTGTCTTTTGAGTAGATGCCACCTACAATTGTACCCATTTATACAGTATTTTACAGAAGTAATCTGAATAAAATACCTTGCTTAACAACACAATAGCAATACTCCACCTGGGATTTGAACCCACAGCCTTCCAATAATGAACCTAAAGACCCAAGACCACTACCCCACACTGCTGAAAACAAAATATTTGGTTTAAATAAAAATCCAGTGAAGATCACGTTTAACTAAGAAATTAAATGGATGGCAGATATTCTCCCACTTGCTGTTGTTTGCTGTAAATGTATGTTCAAAGTGGTTGAATATCAAATATAGTTCTTTGCATAATAACCAGAGATTTCATTTGTTTAGGTGTTGTTAAAGTATTTGTAAATTAATAAAATAATTTAAAATTATTAATTTTAAATAAATTCAATAATGTATTTATAGCCTGTTTCTTGCAGAGATAGGGTCTGGCTCCTCCACAACCCTAAATTGGATGAAAAAGTTATAAAATGGCTGGATTTTTAAAATAATAAAATAATGGTGAGTGGAGCTAATAACTAATTTACAGTATGTTGAAGATTATATTTCCTGAAGACCATCTACAATGTCTAAATAAGACTACTGTGATAATAAGACAGGGAGCAGTACAACAGCAGATACAAAATTCTGAATACATACAATATTAAAGGTCTTTTATTTATATAATTTTTCCTATGTATAGTGATTGTTGCACAGTTACTTCTTCTGTTCTCAAGTGTGTTCTGAAGCTGTGGAAATGCAACTATTTGGATTCTGAATGCAGAGGCCCCCTGTGGACTAAAGAATTTTCAGTGAATGTAGAGTCTCTGCAATGCCCGGGAAATCCAGTCTCCTCCACAATCATCACCCCTATTAGGGAAGATAATAAGGCTAGTTCTCCTGGCCTAAAGGGAGTCCAGCTGATACAGGATTTTGTGTGCTGGTGTTTCTCTCTGAGGTGTACCATCCTGTGTTTGACTTATTGCTATGAAAATAATGTGAAACATCCTCTGTCCTTATGTACTTTTATCTGGTGAAATAACTGAAACAATAGTTCAGGTGGGTAGCTGTGTCAGCATGCGTAGGCTGCAAAGGAACAAGTAATAGGTTTATTCCATGCTGAAAAAAAGAAGAAAAAAAACACAACGTTTCGGCCGTGGAGCCTTCTTCAGGTGTGAGAAAGACAAGGCAGTAAGCAAAGGTAATGTAGCGGGAGAACAAAGGCTAGGAGAGAGGAGGAGCGAGAGGTGGGAGCAGGGGACAAAAAGAGAGGCCAATCAAGAGGTGTGAAGTCAGAATAGGTGTAGAGAAGTGTGAAATGAAACTTTCAATGAATGGAGAAAATTTAGAAGAAAAGTAGTCTGTCGTTAAGAGAAGGGGGGAGGTCTGATCCTAGCTGCAGGATAATTTTGGTTTCTGTAGTCTTTCTGATGTATGAGTTCGGAAAACCGTCTTTGAGAACACAGATGGAGAGATTAGAGTGGTCATGGCCATCAGAGGTGAAATGTGAAGCAATGGGCTTGGAGATATCTTTAATCTTCACAACCCTAACACGTTCTCTGAAGCGGTCTCCGAGTCTCTTTCCTGTTTCTCCAATGTAGATGGCTGGGCATTTACTGCAAGAGATACAGTAAAAAAGGTTGCTGGAGGTACAAGATGCCATCTGGGTGATCTGCAATTGTCCTGAGGGGCCTTGAATGAGTGTGGTGTTAGATGTGTACTTGCAGGTGATACAGCGAGCTCTGTTGCAAGGGAAAGTGCCTGGTGTGGATGGTTGCTGAGGGCGGTCAAGGGAGCTGTGAACAAGAAGGTTGCGCAGATTAGGTGGTCAGGGATATGAGATGATGGGGTGGTCAGAAAAGAGATCCCCAATGGAGGGATCGTCCTGTAGGATGGAAACTGAAACAATAGAATTTGTTACTCTGCAGTCCAAATGACCTTTTTATACGGTATGTTTAACTTCACTTACATACAATATACAAGTTAACAATATGTTAACAAAATGTCACACATTCATGAATCCCATAATAGGTGTACATAAAATTGAAATTATCTATAAGTAAATAAGATGGTGATAGTACAATTTAGATTATTCTTCCTATTATATTGTCAGGACTTTAATTTGTAAGTCAAAGATGTTTGCTTAAAAAGAAAATAGTAGAAAGAAAACTAAATACAGGACAAAATGGGAGGCTAATAGGAGAGCCACAAGAATTTTTATGTTTTCTCAGTGGGGTTAGATTAAAAAGGTGTCTAGGATCCATGGTAGTTACAAAACGTTTAATTATGGTACCAAATTTTCCAATTAATCCTCTTCTGCCCATATAAATGCTTGGATCTGTCATCATTTATCATGATCAGTTTAATAGTGTCTCCCATTGACCTGATCATCTGGAGTACCTGCTGCAACCCTTTTCCATTTTTCAGCCCATTAATTTTACAAATTTTAATTGTGTAAATTTTTGACAGATTTAATTTTCTTGATTTTCTGGTATGATTTTATCAGGAGTTGACTTTAAATTAATGTTCCCTATGTGATGTGACCAGACTGGGTAAACAAAATGCTAGGCCATTGCCAAACCAATTAAAGACATTAAAAATCTGATGTGTTACATAGTCTTTTAAGGAAATGGAATTTGAATTTCAATATTGTGCACAGAAAGGAAACATTAATGGAATCAAAAGTAAGTGACACATAATTACATAGGACATATTCCTTTTTAAAGGCAAACAAAATTGGCTCAAATAGGATATGAATTGCGCTTGACAGATTAATCACCTTGAAATTAGCATAGCTGCATGAAAGAGATTTATCAGCATTATAAGAGTAGAGTTCAAAGTCCCACAAGATTTTATTCATATTTTTTGTTTTTATATAATAAATTATTCCAACCCATAAAAGGTGATTTTCAATCAGGATCCCCTTAGGAATCTATTAGCTGTTAATAATAGGTTTCTTTATTCTACTAATGATTCATTTTTAAATTATTCTAGGCTTTGTGTATTCTGTTAGAATTTTTTGACGTTTCTAATTTCAGTTTCAGTCAGCAATGGTTTTGATATTTCATAGAATCTTGATCAATTACAATACATTCAAAATATTTTAAAATAACGTATTCTTCATTGGGGTATACAACAACATTTTGGATATAAATCAACAGGAGAAAACAACATTGGTTCTCAAAATGTACCCAGTTATGGTGGTTCCCAACAATCATAAAATAAACAAGCAATTACACAACAAAATATTCCTGCAAAAATGATTTCACTTAATATCTATTACAGTTATTATTTTGTAATGTATAATTGCTTAATTATGCTATATTAAAGGCTTTTCTTATATTATTTATCGTAAGTAGAATGATAGGGACGTATACCAACTCTTGTACATACTGTAAAAGCTAACTTTGACAGCTGCTGGATCTCTAATGGATTTAGGCAATAAGTTCCACAGACATTATACTGCATAAAAGAAGGCTCCATTATCCATTGTGTGGTCCTTGGTCTTTGCTGGAGTAAGAAGGTCTAAATCAAAAGAACTGATATTAAGTTTTGGATTATAATAATTCAAAAAGCCCTTGATATCTTGGAACTAGACCATTCAATGTTTTATACTGTAGGTGAAAAGGCGAACCTTAAAATCCACTCTAAATTTCATAAGTGACCGGTACAACCTTTAGTTAGCACACAAGCCACAAAACTCTGTATATACCAAAGGCTATTTATTAGCAAAGAAATATCCCTATTACAAAAGCATGACAGTAGTGTGATGAAATAAAGGCATTTGTCAATCTTTCAGCAATAGGTAGAAAAAAAAATGCAACATAGATGAAAAAATTCCCCTGTTCTGAAAAAAGCTTCAGATAACAATATGGGCAAAAAAGTAACACCGGTCTGTCTGACCTCCATCAAGGGTTTAATTTCAACTCCATCAACAGCAGCACAAGTCAGCAGTTTTGCCTATAAGTACAGGTATAACTTTATTCTACTTCAGATCCATAACTGTAGTTCTGTTACATCCTTATCTTAGTATCAGAGAGACACCTGTGAAGGGCAGAGCCAAAGCAGTAGAATCCAGCTTGATTTTCAGGTAAATCTGAGTGACATAAATGTTAAATCCAAGTCTATGACTGTATTTATTCCAACTGATAAAACTAACATATAATTAATACATGGTAAAGGTCTGAGAACAGAACCATATACAACAGTCAAGATTGACAAATTGGCCGCAATTACCAAAATTATACCTAAACCAACAAAGGTGACTTTTCTAAACACTCCAGCTAAATAATTTTAACACGTTAACAAAAATTGTATTTAAGTACAAAAAGAAAAAGAAATATTAAGCAACTAAAAGACCATCTACTCTAACCAGGAATTTTCAGTATTGTTTCATTGTATAAGGATGTAATAGAACTACTGGAAAAGTTCAAACAACTCATTAGACACAAGACAAGACTAAAATTGAGCTGTAGCCATACATTCCATTTTTTTAAACAAAATGCAAGTTTGAAATGGTACAGTGGTAGTTTAGTGTCAGCTACGACAGCAGTTTTTTAGCCTACAAGATTAAAATCAGAAATCAAGGATTCATTATTGTTGTAGGAATTTACTTAGCCTACAAGAATAAAACCAGACATCAACCTGATTCAACAGGTTTACATAAATCAGAGGGAAGCCAAAAATAGAAACTGGCTATAATCATTTACAAAAGCTGTGTTAGCTTAGGATCTACAATTTTGAGAAAATCCACTGGGTGACTTCCTAACGGCATCTACAGTACATCATACTATAAGTCCGTATTCTGCGTAGGCATGGTAATTTTCTGCAGGTTCCTCCTAGTGCTTGCAGCTTCTCTGTTAGTGGTCTGTTGTCACCGGTAAACATGACAAGGAATTCATATGGGACCCCTTTTTTAAAAGTTTATTTTCTAAAAATAATTATATGGTATTTACCAGATTGGAGTACCAGCCTGCATAATGACATGACTCCTTACTCCTGTGACAGCACCTCATCACCTGGTCACATAACTTTATTTTTATTTTTGCCTTTCATTCATATTAATTATCTGTTTACTTCTGTCTTTATATTCCCCCGTAGTCTTCTCTGTTCAAGATTAAAATGGTAAAAATGATTCATGTGTTTTAGCAAGTCAGAGAAGGATATTCCTCTGCTCGGTAAATTTCTGGTTGTTCTTCACTAGACTGGTTAAAGACTAACATTTTAATGTTTTTTTTTTAAAGTGTGGTGATCACAATTGTGGACAATATTCTATTTGATGTCTTAATAGTAGATTGTACAACTTCAGTACAATATCCATTGCTATAAAAGTATATTTCTATGTTTATTACTTTTGTCTTTTTCTTGCTTTCAACACTAAAGATGTATGTGCTGTGTAAAAAAACACATTTCTTTTTCAAAAGTAAATTAGTCAAACTCAGCATTTTTCCCTTCATACCTATAGTTTATGTTTTTACCACCCACATGTAATACTCTATAGTTGTGTCCATTAAACGTCATTGTGACAGGATGCCAGCAGTTTACCTCCTGAAGGGATCGCAGCTGTGGTAGATTAAAACCTTACGAGCGGCAGCTGTGATCCTTTCTATGTAACTGATCTATGTCACATCAAGTAGTGGGATGAAAAGCAATGGAGAAGTTTAGAAAAGAAGTGAGAAGAGCACAGGAGGAGAGACTTCGACTTACAGAGCGAACTAAAGAGAAGCATAAAACGATGCAGAGGTTAAAGCCTGAATGATGCTCTAGCTACTCTCTAAAGTTTATTTATTGATTTTATTTGTTACTTTTGACCATGAGTCGTGGTTGAATAATGGGTTTATTTGTGCTTTAGTTTTTTTTTTCCATCAGGCTTCAACTCTGTTGAAGGACTTTCTCTGAGTAAAAGAAATGCTTTCACACTCTGAACAGCAACTATGTTGTGTGTCCAGTTTATTTACGTCATCACATATCATCACATGTACTGCCTGTTACACTCACCTACAAAGTATTTGCCCTGTCTAGAATTCTGTCTAAATCACTTTGAATTTCTTTTTCAGCTTTGACAGTGTTTACTGTCAGCTTTGACTGTATTTAATACTAATTTTGCATTATCTGTAAACTTTGCTAGTTTACTAATTATACCATAATCCAGATAATTGTATACATTCAGAAGAATAGTGGTTCAAACACAGATGTGTGTGGTACTCCACTAATCACCCCAATTTGAACATTTACTCCTGAAACTCTTGATCTAATGTTCAAAAGAACATGTCTGTCATACGAGATTACTGCAGGAACAGTTTGTACATATAAAGTTAGCAATAACAACAATAACACATAATCTGTGAGGAGCTGCACACAAGATGTCTCCTCTCTCCAGAGCCATCTGGTGAGAGAGTTGGCTTCTGTGTTTACAACAATCACATCTTAAATTGTACTTTGTCTTCTTTTAAATTTATCAGGGTCCATAAAGACATTAGAATTATACACTGTTACACCACTAATGTCATAATAGCTCACCTCAATTTGTTTGTAAACCTCTTTTTTCCCTATTGTTTAAAGCCCTTTGTGTTATGTCACACACAGCGTCCGTTTGGGGTTTACGATGCTGTCGCGCTTTTGGTTTGGGGGTTACTGCTCTATGGCACTTAGGTGCCTTGGCAGGTTTTTGCAGTTCTGTGTCAGTTACGAGTTATGCACAATAAAGAGCAGACATCTGTGAAACCTGTTCACCTCAGTCCCTGGTTTTCTGCAGTGTAACTTTGTCTTAACAATTTTCAGAAATAAATAATGTCTACCTTGCAACATCACAACAAAATGTTTTAATTATTGAGGGAACTCCACATCTAAAAATATTTTCTTCATAATATTAACTGCATAACATTACAGTGACATTACCATTAGTAACAACTTACTGAATCTTAAACCTGACAACTACAACTTCATAATACTACTGCCAGAATTATACTGTTTTACTCATCACAGCAAGCATTTGTTGTTTACTCAAAAAGTCCTTTACCATTGCCAAAAAAGACACAGAACTGTCATTCATCAGAATACACCACCCTATGCTGGTAACCATGGGCTTTTCTTCCATCTTCATGCATACACAAAATGGTGAATATGGTGAACTGACCAAGTTGTTTAGTCAATAAGTAAAATAAATAAATATTCACAACCCCCAACTTGTAATTGATTTCACCAGAACATACCCCAGTAGTTGGTATAATTGGTATAAAGCAAGTGAATTCTTTGTTCTCTGGCACAGCTTTGGTGAAAAGAATAATAACCCTTTTAGCAACCTTTTACCAAGGCACACTTGGTTAAACAAATATTTATTATCAAGGACAATACATACACTATGCTACATGCAACAAAACATACAACACACAAGTTACAATATTTACAATATGTACAGACAAGGCATTTTAAGGTCCTAACATTCTAATCACTCTAATCAACTCCTAATCAGTCTAAATAAATGCAAAGCCACCTGCAGTTAAATCTATCTCTCTGCAAACCCAGATGCCATAAAGTAAATGGGAGCTTATCTCCCTATTCTACAAATACACCCCTAAGATAACCAAGTTATCTTTTATTCAGAAAACCCAAGTTCCCTAAAAACACAGAATAACAAGCTCTCTCTAGCAAGGTTGAAATACTTGGCTCCAATCAGGTTTTGTCTGGATGATCATGAAGCAGGGGCTCTCGCCTGGCACAAACTTTAGGTTTCAACTCCTCCTGATTCCTCTCTTGTTGTCTGACCTTCTTTATCCTCTTTTCCTTAGTCTTCTTCTCCTTTCTATCTTCTGTTCATTTCTCCTTTTTTCTCTTTTCTTGTCCTTTTTCTCTTCTCCTCTCCACAGTCTTAATGTGATATTATATGTTATGTTTCTAGACTGCTCACTGACAATAATTTATCCACAGCTTAATTAACTAGGCACACCAAGGAAAGCTTTGAAATTGTTTATGACCCCTTACATACTGTATCAGCAAACATCCCCTTTGCTTTGAAGCTGGTAATGTTTACACTCTCAGGTGTCACACACTTTATTTAAACTCTTAGAGACACTTCCTAGTCACCTATAGTTGTACCAATTTGAATTGTCTGACAGGACAGGACCTTTTAGCAATGTAATAAAAAAGTTTGCCTGTGGGCCCTCCAATCAGGACTCAATAGACTAGCTCAAACGGTCAATTCCTCCAGCACTACAGTTTTAGACAGATTAACTGACTGCAAGATGTACAGATGTTTAATATTCTTAAATAGTAAAAAATAGTAAAATATCAGAACTTTAAAATTTCAATATTATTTGTTGTTAGAGCCACCTCCTGGAGTTATAGCTTTGGACTCAGGAACAGTGACAAAGCATTTGAAAATAATTCTAGGTTTCTTATCATGGAAGACTGTAGTTATTTAATCTACAGTATATTTGCATACTTGCTCTTTCATAAATCTTTCTGTTCTGTTTTGTCCATTTATTGCTTAAGTGCTCTGTAAGTTTGTGTGATGCTGTGTCTTTTGCACATAACTATAACCTTCTTTACACTGGTGGAGACTGAAACTGTAATGTCTCTGTGTGCATGTTAGAAAGTGTATAAAACGCATTTGCCCATTATTAGAACCATCCAAGTGCTTGTCAGGGACATAGTTCTTATTTTTGGCTGGTTTATTCTGGTTTAATAGTACCATATAAGTAGTATAAAGCGACACCTTTTGTCAAACTTTTTGACAGCCAATGGGAGTCTGCGGTGGGCGGATGTCCCGCCCCCCGAGCCAATGGTGTGTCGTTAAGGGTCCAATGTCCCGCCTTCCCCCACCGAGCGGTCCTGAGCCTCAGGGTCCAAAAGCCCTGCCACCGCATCCCGCGATTTATAAATAAGTGTATGAAAGCGTGTATTAGGGTTGGAAGGCGATCATGTCTGCCGCGGGGTTGAGCACACTCTATTATAACCCTAGGGAATCGGGGAGTTACGGCAGCGTGGGGAGTCTGGTGAGGACCGCGAGATCCTGGGGTGTGAACGGCACCAGCCATGGTCAGGTGTCAGAGTGGTTGTCAGGTCAGTCGGCTTATACGTTGCACAAGCCGGCGCATGTGCACTTTAAGAGAAACAGGACACTGGTACCTGAAATGGACTGGCAGTGGCAGGCCGACTTGGTGGACATGAGAGAGTACGTCAAGTTCGATAATGGTTTCTGCTACATTTTAACATGTATAGACATGCTGTCTAAATATGCCTGGGCCGAGCCACTGAAAACCAAGTCTGGAGGGGGCGTGACAAGCGCTTTCAGAAATATACTTCAAGAGGGTCGTACTCCTAAAAAGTTACAAACAGACGAGGGAAAAGAATTTCTTAACAGGACCTTCCAAAATTTTCTCAAACGTGAGAATATTGAACATTTCGTTATGGCCAGCGATGTGAAGGCTAGCGTGGTAGAGAGGTTTAACAGAACTATTAAAACAAAAATGTGGCGGTACCTGACACACAAAAACACTTTTTGATATATCGACGTCCTGTCTGATCTTATTTACTCTTATAACTATAGTTACCACATGACTATTAAACGAACTCCGGCATCTGTTAAGACCGACAACTCCCTTGAGGTGTGGAGAACTGTTTATGGCGAACACTTTAAGAGAAAACCGTCAAAGTTTTCATTTAATGTGGGTGATTGTGTGCGGCGGTCCGCACCCCTATCCCTAACACAGGGAGTGTTTGAGTAGGGGTATGAACAGACCTTCACAGATGAAATTTTCATTGTCAAAGAGCGGACTCCAGCTCTGAGACCCTATTACAAACTGCAGGACTATGCAGGCGATGACATTAAGGGCTCCTTCTACGCTGAAGAGCTACAGAAGATAAATCCCAATGTTGAGAACGTCTACCGCATCCAAAAGATTTTAGCAGCCAGGGGGCGTGGTAAAAACAAACAGCTTTTGGTAAAGTGGCGCGGCTGGAGCGATAAATTCAATAGTTGGATAAAGGCTACCGAGGTCCGTGACATATAGAGGTGTTGAAAAATGAACCCCAATGGCTTCTATGTTATGCTGGCCAGTAATTCATCCTCAAAGGTGTTTCCGAAGAACACCAGCGCGTGCTTCACAGAGTATCTAGCAAAGGCGATTGACCTGGATGGGAGCTGGGAAGTGGGTCTGGTCGAGTTGCACTATCTGCATACGCTAAACACGTTTGATCAAGACAAAGATTTTCTGTTCGTCACCGAAGAGCTCGTGACTATATGGACTCGTACCTCACCTAGAGGGTACTACAGCAACATCGAGCAGCTCATGCATGAAATGAAACGGGCTGCGGAAAAATCCAAGTTAACTAATGTAAGTCTTAAATACAACCCCATTAGCCGGTCAGTAAGGATTGTTGGTGATAACCGGTCTGTTATGCATGTGCATAACTGTCTGGCGAGGGTATTGAGTTTCAAATCGGGTGTCGGAATTGTAAAATCACCGTACCACGTCGATATGACTGGCGGATTTAACACCATGTATATATACACAGATATCATAGAACACCAGTTAATAGGCGACGTCTACGCACCACTTTTGCGTTGTGTGCCCTTCAGAGGCGTAGATGGTGAATTTCGTCACAGTATTGTACGACAAGCCTCATTATGTGCCAGTGAGCATTAACCATATTAACACCATCACTACTGAAATAAAGACGGATCAAAACGAGCACGTGTCATTTGCATTTGGTAAGGTCATCGTCAAGCTGCATTTCAGACCTGTGAAAGCGACAAACATCTAAAAGGATGATGGTCATCAAGAGCTACGGGGATGTTTGTATACACACTACTACAAACAACAGGCTGGTTATGGATTACCAGGATTCTCTGGGCTACCAGTTCAGTATGGCGCGGGTATAGGGGGTATTTTCAGAGTACTATTTAGAAAAACCGTGCCTTTTCTGAAACGAGGGTTTGAAATAGCTAAGCCGCACATGGCATCGGCAGCTAAAAACATTGCCAAAGACGTGGTTAGCAACTTTACAAGCGCAGTCATGTCTAAAGCGGCAGCACATCAGCAGGAAGGTTCGGGTCTAGCATACATCCGCAGAGGTGTCAAGAGAAAAAGACAGACGTCATAATTTCATCATCAGGGGCCACCGAAACCTGATAAAAGAATGGCTAAGAGAAGACAGTCATCTCATAAAAGCTTCAGGTCAACCAAGAAGAGGGCCGTGACACGCCGCAATCAATGAGACACGAAACGAGACATATTTTAAATATGGCTTTTGTTCACGGCGGGTCTGCAGAATGTACAAAGTCGGAGCTGGACATATTTCAACTAGCGCCTACCCAAACAAGCATCAAGAAAAGCTTTTATATAGAAGTTTCACCCCTCACGGCCCTAACAGAAAACACACTTCTGGAATTCTACGTCGCAGGCAACGGAGAAGTTTATTTAGATTTAAACAACACCCTGCTCTATTTGACCTGTAAAATAATGGAAGCAGACGGCAGGGACATTGATGCGGCAGCCTGTGTGAGTCTGGTGAATTACCCCATCGCTGACATCTTCAGCCAGGTTGACATCACCGTGGGAGACCGGTTGATCAGCCAGAGCAACAACTGTTATCCTTACAGAGCCTTTATAGAGTCTGTCCTGAACTACAACGAAGAGACGCTGAAGACGCATTATTCAACCGGGCTCTTTTACAAAGACACAGCCGGGCAACACGAGTCCACAATTTTGGATGGACCCAATCTGGGGTTCCAAAAAAGAGCATCATACACAACGCAAAGCTGAAAACTGGAGCTCCTGGGTAACATTCAAGCAGACCTGTTTTTTCAGGACAAACTACTACTGAATGGCGTTGACCTGAAAATAAAACTCACACGCAACAGAGATGCTTTCTGCTTAATGAACAACGTTGGAGAACACAAACTGAGCGTACTCTCGGCATCTTTGTTTGTGAAAAGAGTCAGTGTGTCACCAGGGGTCAGACTGGGACACGCCGAAGCACTCCTGACAGCCAACGCTAAATACCCCATAGACCGCGTACAGATGAAAGTCTTCAGTCTGCCTGCAGGGAGCCGTGTGTGTAACCAAGAAAACCTCTTTCTCGGGCAGTTACCCAAAACGGTAATTTTGAGGTTTGTGGACAACACAGCATTCAGTGACAGTTTTACACAAAACCCCTTCAATTTTGACACTACAACGTTAACTTTTTGGCTCTCTAGACAGACGGTGAACAAATCCCCACTAAACCGCTTCAACCAGACTTCCAGAATGGACATCTGGTGGAAACAGCCGGGAAGCGTCTGAAAGACAAACCTCTTCTGGTTACACTTCGTTCGCTTTCAACCTCAGCGCCGATGACGAGTGCACAGGTCATTATTCACTTATCAAAACGGGTAATCTGAGAGCTGAAATACGCTTCGCACAACTACTACCCACTACAGTTAACATGGTTGTGTACGCGTTGTTCGACAACGTGATAGAGCTTGATATGAGACGTCAAGTCATTTACGACTTCAGCTAAAAAACATGGGGGCCACACAACCTACACATAAAGATGAACACCAAACAGCTGGAAGACATTCTAACCCGGGAGCGCTACACCAGAGACAGTTTTCTAGGTGTGTTCCCCAGCGATGCACTGCCGATCGAGAGATTGGAGTGGCTGCCTTTGAGTTCAATAGTTAATACTCACCCACATGACCTCCCCGGCAAACACTGGCTCGCTATTTACCTACCCAATGACAACGGAGCAGAATTTTTAGACTCCTACGGATTTTCACCCAAAGCCTTTTTCTTTCCCAAGAACATTATTGATTTCTTAAACAGAAATGCTAATTCCCTATTTTACAACATCAGACAATTGCAAGATTCTTTTGCAGTGACCTGCGGACTACATTGTGTCTTTTTTCTATACCATAGATGTAAAGACTTATCTTTTAGAAACATTTTAGAACTTTATTCTACGAATGCATTCCAGAATGATCGCATGGTTGAAATGTTTCTGAAAAACTGACGACGTGTGAGATGGAGAACCCTGTACCCTTTCAAGCCATTTGAAAATACGAATGTTCAATTATGTGTGTGCTTACGACAATTTAAAACATGTCATAAATGTTAATCATCTGTCTAAAATAAAAATGAATTCGAACCATTTCATTGTCTGTGTGGTTATTATTTTTTTTAAAAAGAACACAAAATATAAATTAATATCAATACAATATTTTTATTATACATTCACGGTTATACAGATGCAGCCATTCAAAATGCGCGGGCGATACCGTGTTATTTCCCGGTACGCTGTACGCAGTCTACTGCAAGTTACCGGTAAATACCGCAAGTTACCGGTAAATACCGCTAGCAAAATAATAGTATCCGGAATTTCCGCAAGGTAGAGCTAATAAAGCTCAACCTCTCATGTTTGAGCTGTAGCCATCAAAGTCTTTAACGAAGATATTACTAATAGTATTAATAATAAATGACCTTGGACAAGCTGTAAACTCAAAGTATTGCCCTGGTCCACATTCTTTTTTTCATTGACCATCTTTGTAAAAGTAACACCACAGCATTTCGCAATCACGCATTTTTTTCCAATCATGCAAAGTACAGTAATTTTTGAGAATCGATTCACCATGCCTTACACATGCTCATAAAAGAGATTGATTTAGGAACATAAACATATTACTGTATGCAAACTGTACTGTATACAGTGTGTATATGTATATTTAATGTCTTAACTGTGCCCGTTTAAGTATTGAATATTTATATGGAATTTTACCACTGAAGGGAAATCTTAGTGCCTGAGCATAAAAAGAATAGGAGCAAACTACAACGCGTGTGAAGGCCATAAACGATATTAATTTTGGAACATAAACATACAGTATATGGCTGGTCACGGTACTTTAAAGAAAACATACATGAAACATGGTTTCATTATGACCAGAATCGGTCTTGAGATATTTTTAACTTGATTTACAGTATTTGAGAGGTATGTCTTGACACCGATACTACGTAAATACTGCTCACGTACTGTACTGTATATGTTTCTAGGTTTATATTATGCATTTCATACGGTCAAATTACTTTTGAGCAACTGATAAGAAGCGCGAAACGGTATGCCCAGGGCGTTTTAGTTTCGTTTTGTCCGGGGACTGCTTTAACTATATGGCCGTGGATTGATTAGAGATATCAAGTACATACAAGTCATTTTTTAAATGTTGTAGTTTATCTTGTAAAAATGTTACGAGAACATCATCTGTCAACAATTACACAGGTTCTGTTTCCATATTGCGGATTTTGGTTACGTAATATTATTTTCTAATTTAACGTTGTGAATATATGATTTGGGCAAACAGAGCCGCAAAGAAGTACATTATGGGTTGTTGTTTTTTTTTGCAGTTTTATCTAGAACAAGCGATGCTTAAACCTTTGTCTGATTCTTGTGAAACTATCCACACGACAGTTACCCACAGTAGGAGTTGACTTCAGTGATGTCACTGATGGGATGTTTCTAAAAATCCATCCTCTGTAAAACGTCTTCTCTAGTTGTCCTGCATATGTATTCGCTAATGAAGCTGTGTGTTCTGAGCCTGGATCTCTACATTTCTGTATGAACCAGCTTAGAGGGCTAAAGACAGCTTGTGTTTAAATTGAGTGTAAGGTAATCTATGCTTCTAAAGTCATGGTCAGCATTTATTATTGTACTGTGCTGTAAACTTGTTCTGTGCCTAGTCACATTATTTTATAGCGTTTTTATAGCGTTATCAAATCTGGTGGCGCTGTGTGTTAGTTTCCTGACTCCCATGTCACATGGTCTGTGATTGAATCCCATGGAACTACTGTACAGTATCACTTTATTTTTTAACAAACATTTCTTTGAAAAAATGAAACGTTTCCCTTGGTCAGAGATTAAATAAAACCTCACTCGCACCAAACAAATTTATATTTCTAAATATCACAACATGATCGAATTTAAGTCTTTTTAATAACAATGAATAGTCACCTATGCGTTACAAAATAAACATTTATATTGATTTGAATCGCGTTTTGATTTAAATCGTAAACACGTGTTTAAATATATGTGTTTAAAGGCGATATACTGTATAAAAGCGCTGATTCTTATGGAGTGTGTTCCGCCGGGGATTCAAAAAATTTATTTTTTTTAATCGCGTATCTAAGGAAAATTGCAGTATAACTTTGTTCATGCACAAACAGTGGCATGTTACATTATAATTTGGGTGTCTCCCCTTGCCAGAAAGCTCTAAATTGCATTTTGAGTGCGGTCTTTGACTTTTTCTAAATTGCAACCCATAAATAAAGCTGATAAAGCTTAGACTAACTGTATTCTAAACTGTATTACAACGTAAATTGCAAAAATGCACTTGGAATCTGTCTACTTGAAAGATTCTACTTGAATCTGTAGAAGCAAGCGAGATTTCCAGCGAAAAACACCTCCCCTTTCTTCAGGTGTGAGGGTCTTCTGCTCAGAATGAAACGCTAAAATGTAATGTAGGCTCTGAATGGGTTCAATTATGATTTGGGCTTGATTAAGGTCGCTGCCTTTCATCTAAAACCCTACTTGAATCCTTCTAAACTAAAAATCAGTGTTAGTGAGTTCTAAATAAAGAGGTATCCAGGTAACAGTGAAACGGGCGGACAGTCTGGGGAGATCGCCCGTTTTCCATGTAAATAGTTCCCTGGTTCCGCACCCCTTGGTGTTTCTCTCGCTCTCTCTCGGGTCACCTGATCATTAGCTCGAAAGATTTGAGTGCTTTGTGTATATTCTAATAGTAGTGGGGGCAGGGTGTGTGGGAACAGGGTTGGTTGAAATTGCATTGGAGATCTATGTTCTTCACACCTGAAACATTTTCTCTGAAAGCATTTTCTTCGCAGTTTAACCGATCTTGTTACAGCATGTTACAGTTTACTATTATTAACCATATTAATTTTAAGTGCTTAATGCCATTTTTTGACCAGGCACGAATATTCTTAAGTCCATATCTTCGCAAGGGAATCAGTGCGAATTGCAATACTAATTAAATTAAAACTACTAACTACTAACTAATACTAACTAATTAAAACAAACCAGAAACGTGTTGTTCTGTCTAATGACATTACAAGTGGAAAGATTACAGATTTTAATCGTCTTTAATTTTGTTACGTTATACATTTTAGAAACGTTTCATCCATACAAACACCACAAAACTATTTTCGATTGTATTTCTGAATAGTATGTTACACTTAGTTCACTGTTTTAAATACATCTAATTAAGAAAGTTAGGTGTTAGCATAAACTATTAGCAATCAATAATATTAAATTTAGCACTGTAATAAGCTGTTGCACTTTCCCCCGCATCTTGTAAAAATATATTTTCATTGTTCAAATATACATTAAGTCTGACTATCATATAATAAGTTAAATACAAAACTAAAGAAAAAGGTTAAATACCCTAAATATAAATATAAATATAGGGTTAAATAAAATTCAAAATATTTTGCTAACAATGTTAACTGTTTATGAATAATAAAATGTATTAACTAAGGAGTAGGATGGCACAGTTGTTAGTATGTTTTTTGTTTTGTTTCTTTTTCATAAATACAACAGTAGTACCTGATGTCTCAGTGGCTTTCAAAATTAAATTATGCATACAAACCTGTGAACTAGAAAGATAACTAAGATATCCATCCATTTATAATGGTGGCGAAGTGGTTAGCATTGCTATCTTGCAGCACTGGGGTCCTAGGTTCAATTCCTGCCATCCTGTGTGTGTGGGGTTTAAATGTTCTCTCTGGGTTACATAGTTTTTCTCCATATGTGTGATATGACTCCCTCTCCAAAACATACTGGTAAGTTAATTGGTTTATGGGAAAACTGGCCCTGGTGTGTGTGTGTTTGTGTCTGTCTGTCCTGTGATGGACTGGCGCTATGTCCAGGGTGTATTCTGCCTTGTGTCCGTTGCTTACTGGGATAGGCTCCAAATCCTCTGTATTGGATAAAGAGATTAGAAATGGATGGAAGTAAAGGCACTGTGTGGATGGAACTATACACAGTGTTAGAAACCCACTATGAAATGGCAGCATCTCACTGAGAATAAAATATTTTATAGTGCTGGCTTAAGGAAACAGCCTTTCCACCTCTCTTGCACATCAGTATCCATACCTAGTTATTTAAACAAATTGCCTCTAATTATAAACATCTTAATATGCTGGCTCTGTGGATCCGCATCAGCTATGTTTGCCCATTCCTTCAATTCATGTGCATCCAACACACAGTTCAATGCCAGCAACTACACGTAATCAAAAATACAATCCTTATTTCAGTATCTATGTAAACATATAGTCTGTTAACTTCATCATCTTCATCAAAAGTATGCCTAACCCCATTAGGAAGTGTTCTTGTTATAAGTGTATTCCTCAGCTTTCCCCAAATTATCTTCTTCTTGCCAACATCTCTAGTCTTTTATCCTGCAATAACTCAGCCAACACTTAAATCTCCAAAAGCTGCTTGTGTTAATTTCTTTAAATCACAAATATCATGTGTAAATACTGGCCATGTAATACTCTGCATTGTGGAATAATAGTTTATTTTAAAGGGAACTAGAGAAACTAAGAACTAGAGAAATCTAGTTTTTTTCTAGAATTAATAAATGCACATCCTGTTCACTGGGGAAATTAAATCCACACTGAGCAATCTTCAATATGTTCAGAATATGACAGCAAGAATCCTATCAGGGATGCATTACACCTGTTTTCAAGTCCTTGCACTGGTTACCTATCAGATTTCGAGTCAACTTCAAAATCCTTGTCCTCCTTATATACTGTCCTACAACTGTTATTATTGATCACCGAATTATTGTACTTGACATGACTTCATTCAGCCTTTCCTGAACGTCTATGACAGGCAGAGAGAGTGCTGTTTCTGGTGTGATCTTTTGCAGCTGACATTTCACTGTTTTAAACGAACAAGAAATTAGATTGCTCATAAATCAGTTATTCTATATAAACACAGCGTAATTGCCCTCCGAAAATCCTCTTTTTCTTGTTCGTTTTAGAGACCTTGATCGAAACTGATTTTAGATGTCAGAAAGGATTTATTTTCTCTGTATTTCCTACATTGCTTTGCTGAGATTTTAACTTTATATCTAACTTTATATCTAGGCTCAGATTTCAACTATAAATCGTACAGTAATTAATAGCAGTAAATACTGATGTTTTGCGCCCTCTTACCACAAAAATATGTTTTGTAGTTGGGATTAACTTTATTTCGTACGTGTAGCTACTCCGATTCGGACACCGAACAGTTAAAGATGGCGGCAAATCAGACACACAGAGAGGTGGGGGGGGGCGTCTTCTCGCCTCCATAACTAAAATGCCAAATAGGAGTGGCTTAAGCGACATACACAGTTGTGTAACTGACAGTTTGAGGTAGCCTATCGTGTACATTTCGCTTTGTTGCTGATAAGTTAAGCTTTCGAAACTCTGCCCCAAAGTCATGTGACTGATTTTTCGCCCTGTTTCGTTGGTTAAACGCAATGATCACAAGCACCACCATGGTAACTGGGATGTGTAGTTTTTAATTCCGTTTGAATTATAACTGTACGTACTGTCTTCATATTTGGCCAGGGCTTTAAAGAGAAGGCGCACCAAAAAATTTCGGTGCCGTCGTCTCCGCTTTAAAGGTACCCCCGTGCTGGAAGAATTTGACCTCGGAAGGTTTGCCCAGCGTAGTTATAGTGGACATAAAAACAAGAGTTCGCTGGCATTATATCCTAGAAGACACAGACCGGCGCCAGACCGGTAAATGCTTGATGAACTAGGGATTGGACAGTTTCCAAGTGCTTGTACAATCGATGGAAATGTTCAAATAAATGTTCAAAAGAAATAAACAAAATAATCATTTATTTCTTTATCATATTGGCTAGCTAATGTCCTCTCTTTGCTAGTTAGTGGCTGTTTTTCTGCGTTGGGTAGCAACGGGTGACTGTTCTCAGGCGGAAGATGTAAACAGCTTAATTTTCGTGTTAAATCATTTTTAAAAATTAAAATTCATTCTATACAGCAATCACATATTTGGGTACCGTTTCATAAAACTTTCATGCTTAAAATGTTTAGGGAGAAATGGAAGACTGGTGTGTATTTTTTCTTTAAACTATCAAGACCAGCCATACACAGTACAGTTTATGTACATACAGTAATGTTTATGTTCCTAAATTAATATCGTTTATGACCTTCAGATGCGTTATGCTCCTCTTCTTTTTATGCTCAGCTACTAAAATTTCCCTTTAGTGGTAAAATTCCATATAAATATTCAAAACTAAGCGGATTGAAATGTGCACAGTAAAGACATTAAATGATTAAATCTTTTCACTACCAACCAATGCACCACGAGTGCCCCTGTCGGTCATTTTGGCCAGCCAATCACTTACCGCGGTGCCCTGCGGGTTGGTTACTGTACCGCGGGTTTTTAGCGCTCATTTTGAATGGCTGCATCTGTATAAGGCTATATTGCTCAAGCTTTTTTTTTAATACACATTGCATCCAAGTCATTTACTACAAACATTTTTACCATAACTATAAGGCTCACGCTTTTTTAATATACATTTCAAGTCAAGTCATTTATCACAAACACACATAAAAAATGTTACAAAGACAACCATGTGGGTCTCGGTATTAATGATCGTCTCCTAGACATTTCAGCAGTTATCTTAGAGGCCAGGTCGGCCATCGACATCTCTACAGGGGGTTTTAAAGTTTTGACAGACGCTGCACACCCCAGCAGGGCAGACTTGAGTTTTTCAAGTAGCTCTCTGTTGCCAGCGTTGGCTAGCAATGTGCCCGGTACGTTGATTTCGGCCATAGCCTCCATGAACACATCCCAACCTTTTGGGTTCTTACCAGCCGCTACTGGTTGCTGCTGTGTGAGAGCCCTCAACGGGTGCCCCCTTGTACACAAATTCTCCTTTTTCATTCCAGGCTATTAACGGTTTATTGTGTGCTATAGTCTTTAACAATATCTCGGCATTTCTCCGGAACCGCTGAGACACGCTGTCTAAAATATACCCAAAGTCAGCTTTGATTGATGACGACTGATGTGGTAGCGCGCGTGATAGATTGGTGGGAGCATTTTAGTACAACAGTTAAAGTCCCCTTTTCAGAAGCCTCCTGACGTACTAATGTCAAATACAGTTGTAATACCTGGCTGTACAATTTCACTTTTTCATATTCGGCCAGATGCGAGTTCTGAAGAATGTCTCTCATTTCATCATCCAACCTGCGGTTTGTTATTTTTCTCATATCGCTTTCGTTGCCAGACCGCTCTCGGAGTCGATTGAGCTGTTTCTGAGGTACAAGGTACATTTTTTCAGCGTGCTCCATTATCGGAATTGTAGAAGCCCCGTAATCAATGGTACTGCAATACTCAACAGTGTCCCGATAAAACCGCTGGACTGGTTCACCAAGAGTCTCTTTCTTTTAAGAGAAAGACCCTTTCGACTCAAAGTCTTTATAAGCTTATGCTTTCTCTTCAGGGTCCCAAACTGCTTAGCAGATAACGGTATGTTCCCTTTCAAGGTATTCAAGGCGATTTCAGCTATGGCTTGTACAAGATCATTTGAAGCCCTGCAGAGAATAGCTTTCCACTGATTGGGGCCAGCTTTTATCAGAAAATGTAAGAGAGTCAGGTGAAGAACGCGTGAAGACATGTCAACGGACCGAACGTGTTTTTTCGACTGAGTCTATGGTTGCGAGATCACCGACTTTTAGATTTTTTAAATACATAAGCTGCGGGTACATCTGGGGGGAAAAGACCTGTTCGCAAGCGATAGTCATCTGGGGTGTCGGCATTTAAATCCACCAACAAGTAACCGAAAGGTTTTTTAGTAGCGTCATCGAACGCTTCCAAAAAAATTTGGCTTTACCGAGGTACATCTGCCGGGACAGGGTTGTAATCTGTAGTTTATCTCTAGGGTTTTTAAACAGCACCATGTACTTTGTATTTAACACTATGGTTCTACTTTTCTGGCCTTGACAAAACACATTTTGGACAATGTACATAATGCTAAGGTCTCTGTGGTGTACGTATTTGGTAAAAGCTTTTTCTATCTCATTATTTTCACACGCAGACTCCATCAAATCATCAACTATAATCAAATTTACTCTATCAGGTGGCAGTAACTGATCGTCGGAAAACAACGTCGGTAGACCTTCTATAAACTGAATGTATGGAAATTTCACAAGCAACTCCACGTATAGAGGTTACCAGCAGCTGTAACACCAGACGATGTTTTTTGGGTTTACGAGTCATAACGATATCAACGTTCTCCAAGAGTTGTTTTATAAAATAACGCAATTTGAGGGTCCGGACAAAATGCATGAAAAAGGGTGCTTTAACCTGACATCCATTGTGTTAATATCCATATGGCAACAATGTAAAATTTTCTTGCAGCACCCGCTTGTCGTACACCACTTTCTGGGTTTTCTTTAAGGTCCTGGTCTCAATGCGCCAATCCTTTTTAACATGAACGATCACCGGCTGTTGAATAGAAATGTGTTTAAATTCCCGGCACTCATCATAAGGGTTAACACCATAGTCAAAAACCAAGTCCCGCAGACTCTCAAAGTTAACTTTTTCCCCAATGTTCACATTGAGTGTAATACCTTTCATCTTTAAACAGGCTTTCCCTCCAGACAGTTTGTACCCATACGACTTGGGTCCTGTTGATACAAACTCGGTGATGTGTTGACCAGCATCGATTTCGTTGGTCAGCTCACCCTAGTAGTCACCCATTTCCGGATTCCACTCACTCTCACGGCTCACAAAGATAACGGAGTCTGTGTCGTGGTACAGACGGCAGTCTTGCAAAGCATTTAGCAGCTTGTATAACTCCAAGCGGGCATAGGCGGTTGTGAAGCTAGCGATGAAAATGTTAGTGTTTGAATGGCCTGTATAGTGGTCTTTAGTGTGTTTCCAAGTAACACAGGCTGTGTTTTCATCGATAAACTTGCAGGCTGACACCTCACGATAAGGCGCAAATAAGTACCTGAACAATTCATCGGGGTTTCTCACAATGGTGGTCTGTGGTAAATTGAGCCTTTGACCGTACTTGCCCCACAAACTGTTCAGGGCAATTTTTGAAAGCTGTCTTTTGGCCGGATTCTTTTTAATGTTGCCGGGGTCCAGTCGGACACCCTCTTTTTCATAATATTCGGCGATATATCTTTGCTGTTTTGTGACATCAGTACACCACTCTGGAAACCCCGAAGCTTCCTGTTTCCCTTTCAGATGCAGCTTGATGTAGTTGGAAAAAAGATCGTGTGAGGACTTTTTGAAATGCCAAATCTAGTAAATTTTACCCACCCTATACCCCAGATCTAAGGCCGTCTGTAATTCCGGAGTGCACCAGACACCAGTCAAAGCACGATCTTCATCACTGTGCTCGCAGGGAGTGGTCTGTTTTGCTTCAGCACACGTATGACACAGTGTGAAAAACAGTTTTTTGTCAATTTTGGTTGGAAGAACTGGAAAGTACAAACATCTGGGTAAACTTTCACCTTCGCTAAACCGAAATACCATTTTAAATCTCCAAAGTTGTTATAAATTATTCTGGGGTGACCCAGTGGGTATTTTTTAGTTTTGTTTACAAACAGATACAGACTGGTGAAATCACAGTAATGAATTTTTTCACCGGGCTGCGCTGTGTAATCCAAACAAATGGCATTTGTTCTCCCCCCAAAAAGCAAATCGCGCGGCTGCAGTGGCTCTGGTAACTGTGCAACTACGAGAAATTTCCTCAAGTCTCCATTTTCATCAAGCATGTCTCTGAACTCGTGCTCCCACAAAACACGCATGTTAAAACCTCTCATTTTGAGAAAATTAATTTTCACCATCGTCTTTCTGTACAACCAACCAAAAGTAGTGTTTGTCAGTGGATTAAAATCGTTTTCACAATAACAAACTCTACAGCCATGAAAAAAGCAACCGTTGAACTCAAAGACTGTCTGCACTCCGTCAATTACTGCGTAACCATCCAGAAAATATGGCCAGACCTTGAACTCGCTAGGTGTGGTTAACGCGTGTTGGATTTTAATGTGCCCTGTGTGTTCGATGCACATAAGCCATTGAATGCTGGGTGTAGAAAATCGTTTTTGCAGGTTGTGGTAATTGTCATGGGGTAGCAAAGTGACCGTCTCTTCCTGTAAAAACATAAGTCTGAATATTGCCATGCACACACTAGCGATGGTCACAAACTGAAATGGGTCAATGCACACAACGCAAGCAGCCTCCGACTCAGTCACACGCGCCTGTCTGATCATATTCCTGACCTCGTCCCGAAATCTGAAACATCCTTCTCTTAGAATTGCTACACCCATCTCGCAGTAGCGTTTCAGCTCAGTCTGTAAGTTAAACACAGTTCCCTTGTATTCTTCATACCAAACCAAAAACTCGGCTTTCTCACTCGGCAGTATGTAGTTAACGACGTAAAGTTCTGGCGGTGGCAACGGTCCTACATATTTTTGGTTTTCTGAAGTGTTCATCAAGTGTGGAAAATACCCCTTAGCCCCGGAGAATCCCATGGCTGATGGTAATTTGCTTAATTTCATAGGGAGAAAGTTTAGAGAATCGATAAATCTGATGTTCAGAGCTTTTACGGTCATGCACATTATTTTACCACCCTGATTAATTAGTTCAATGTCCATCTTTTCATCTAGCAACTGTCTGATTACTAGGTTATTGTCATATCCCTTGCCATTGTGTGATATGAAAGTATAGTTTTTGAAACGCCCATCGATAAATTTACACACGAAATCCTTTAAACAAGTTTCACCATAAAATTCCCAGCTTAGCTTATTGTTAATATGAAGGGTGTGGACGTAATTTAGAATGTGTGTACCAGTTTCTTGCATGCATTCAAAGTCGAAAAAAATCTACTTGCTTGAAAATTTGGGTTTGTCCAAAGGCTGTATGTAGCACAAGTGTGTGTCAGGGGTGTCGATTACGTTGTTACACCGTGAGCACAGTTTCTCTTTACATTTGTGACTTGCGAGGTTATAAACCCCACATTTCTCACAAAAGGATCGGCTCTCACAATTACTAACACCCAACGCTACATTCTGAAAGTGTCTCGTCAAACACTGAGAGCTACGACAAAAGACCTCACAGACCGAGCAATTCTGAATTTCGGCATCAATTTCGCAACACTGGGGATCTAAACAAGTTTTAAAAGATTTAACACAGGCTTGTGCATTCTTGTGACTATACGCAGTTACTGCAAAAATACGCCGCCCCCACAAAAGCTTAAATATTTAAAACCCCGTAGAAATTATTTTCATGCAGTAGAACAAAAAGTATTTTAGAATTTGGCAGTGTGGGACCCATTGTAAAATATTTCCTATCACCCTGATCGTGGTACAAAATTTTAATGACTACCTTTAAATGTTTTTTAAAAGCTGTAATGTCTGACAAACTAATATTCCAATTCTCTGGAAAACCCAACTCTTTGTGCATTTGTTTAGCACCCTGTAACATTTCCCCATCGGTACAACCTTAATTTAACAAACCGTACACACTACCGGCGAAACACAGAGAACCGCCTGTGTAATGTAAGTCGATAAGGTGCGCTTTTTTCCACTCAATTACCCTGCTGTACAGAACGGATTTAAATCTTCTGCGGGCACCCCCCTGCATATTCCTAACTATCGTCAATACTAATCGGAGGCTGTCATCGGTGAGAACTTCTGTGTGGCTCTGTAAGAGGTCTTAGATGTGGTTTAAAAAATCAGTAGCATTTAATTCTCCGGGCGTCTTCTGCGTGAGAACAAGGGTTTGTTAAACCCTCCAGAAGACAAACGCAACTGTACAAAATCATTCGCCCCTATGTTTGGAGAAAGTTTATCCAATATTCTCTGGACTGCACCATGCACAGCATCTATAGCCTGTACATACAACGCTATTCTGTCAAGATTAACAAAACTAAATTCTTCATAGTGCTCTGTTGCTCTAAAATTACTATAAGACCTGTTATAACTACATATACACTCCAGGAAAACTAAGGGGTCTCTATTCGCACCGACACCACCACCAACCTGATTCACATCGTTCATCACAACCGGTTCTCGGTTTTCAAAGTTACTGCCATCCGGTTCTGCTACAGCACCCCCGGCCATTAAGTTATTTTCTACCAATGCATTCTCATTGTGTGGTTCGGGTTGCCCTTGGGAAATCTGATGCCTCTCTCTGAATCTTTTACGTCTCAACAAACATGCTTTTGCCAGTTTAATTCTTTTATTAACATACAAACGCTTGATGTTAGTAAGAGGTTGGTCTTTTAACCAGTTTTTAGACCGCATGCTTAGTCATTTATCACTGGGGATCTTCGCCAATGAACTATGAAATAGCATTATCGGGTTTTGAAATCCTGAGTTTAGAGCGGCATCCTCTGTAGAAATTATGTCTAAGAGGTTAGCAGCGAAAGCCTCGATCGGTTTTGGAAACAAGGAATGTACACTTGCTAAAGGCGCTCTTAGATGCTCTAAATCTCACTTTTTATTCACCTCATTAGTGCTCACCGTTGATAGTAACTGTGCAATATACCGCACTGAATCTAGCGCATCACCAAACGCCAAGTCTCTAATTGCATTATTATTTCTCTCCAAAGACTAGACACGTTTGGATTTGGTCAGTGTATTAACGGCCGTCACCACCTTAGGTCCCGGCATTTCTTCCACATTTTTTTCACCGCTCGTCGATACAGCTTCTGTGTGAATAAAAATAAAAGACTTTTTAATACCCCGCCAATGCTCCACATCTCAAAATCAGAAATCTACGTTAACTATGTTAAAAATAAAAATAAAAGACCTTTTAAGACCCCAACCAATGCAATCTAAATGGTCAAAATCAGAAAACTAAGTTAACTAGGATAAAAACGCCAAACATGTGGTGCTTCCTTACACAAAGGGTTGTGGGAGAATGGTACAAGCTACCCAGCCCTGATGATGTTGTCACCCTGGTTTCCTTTAAGACACTGCTGGAGCTACTAGCAACTGGTTAGATTAACTGCATATAGACACAAGACGCAGACCAGTCGTTTTTAACTTTAAATATGAAGTCTTAAAGGCTAAGCAGTTTAAAAATAAGACTTTTAATACCCCAAAACAGAAAACTACATTAACTAGGATCTTTCAACTAATTAACATTCTAACAAAATAAGTAACTGTTGCAAGAAGTGGTTCATACCACATCTTGACCGCGCTTAAATTATATTAACCTTTGGTTGTTGATTTGTAACGTTTTGAGTTCGCTGTTTTGCTTGACGTCTTCGAGGTCGCTGGCCGTTGAACTGGTGCTTTATTTTTTGGCGGTTCGGCTTCTGCACAGCGGGGGAAAATGTCATTAGAGAAAGACCTCAACAGCCCAAATTACCAAAAATAGAAAACTGTCGGAATTTTTATTAATTAGTTATAGACACCTTTAAATGTGTATGTTAAAAGAATGTTTTATAACACGGCACAGACAAATCTTAACTAATACCAACCTTTTCTCACAGGTGATCTGGTAATATGCTCCGCACCCCCTGGTTTGACATCTGCCTGAGTCTCCACAAGATTTTGAGGGGGTATTGAAAAGCACAAACGAGGTTTTTTAAATGTGTACCGACTCGTCCCATCACCAGCGTCTGCGAAGTAGATACAACCAAGTGATGATGAGGAGAAAGTGACCGGGAATCTTTAAGACTTACATGGCCGTAAAGCGTTATTCAAAGCATTGTCGTAATTACTCACCGGTGTTTCTGTGTATCGCTGAAGCTGGTCGTTTGACAGCTGTCGAACCTGCGGCCTGTGACGTCGTTGTTTTCGGTGCATCTCATGGAAAAGAATGAATACAAGCAGTCGCTACCACATTACTGAACAACTCCCTTGTAATTCCATTATAATAATTCAATATTGCATTATATACGAATATTATACAATATTGCATCTATAGCTAACAAAACGTCTACATGAGACAAGCACAGTAACGTTGTAATTTTATCTCACAATAAGTCAAATAAACATACCTGAGAAAGGTTGGAAATTGTCATCGTCTATCAAGTCATGTAGTGTTAGGTCTGAAAAAACTGCATCTTCAGAGTGTGGGATTTGATCGCCGCTGTCCATTCTTCTCCTATTTTCTGACAAGTTAGTCGATCACACGGGACTTACAGACTCAGCCACCAGCCAGCACTTACTCTTCATGTCCTTATACACATTGGTCTGGACCCCCTGATAAGCATCCGCTTCTAAGAAACATGTTTTTGTAAGATAAACATTTCTCTACACCCCCATATCCTTAAATCTTAGGCACCATGGAGTGTGACCGTGTTGGGATGTAGAAATTATTTTAAAAGAAAAATTTTGAAAACATTTTAGAAAAGACTGTTATAATGTTAAAATCTATATTATTGTAAGTCATACATCTGTGTCTGTCTAAATGTCATAGCTGTTAAAATGCACCGAAAATGTGGTCTGGTACCTGTGGCTGATTTAACATCAGACCTCTATGAATATTATTAAGAAAAATGTTTTATTAACGGTATCGCTATAAGAAAACATTTTTTCTTTATTGCGGTGTGTTCACAAACTTTCCTTGATGTTTTGAGGGGTTTATTTTTCCACAATGCAGAGTTAAGAACATTTACATTTTGCGTAAAATACATGTATTGAATTATAAACTAGAAAACTTTACATTAATATAAATCTAAAACATATATACAGTACAAAACAACATTTAAAACAAATGAAAAACTATAACCACTATAACCATTAGTTTATTATCACTATTAATTGTGCCTGTTTAAAAATTTAAAACTTTTATAAACTTACGCTATAAGATCTATTTTAGCGGACCCCCGCTGACCATCCACATCCCTCCCCCTGACTCCGGGTGCCTAATTGACCACATGTGTCAGATAAAAGCATACATTATCTCTACAACACATAGCCTTTAACGGTCGATCCATTTCGTGACCCCTGCCCCCCTCATGACTCCCAAAGATGACCGCCTCTGTGTCGTGAAAGTATTATAAGTATTTCTTTTTTTGTTGTTGTTGTTTGTGCTTTAAAGTTAAAAAGTTATCACTGCTAAACGTGTCTTATTAAATTATTTTATAACTTTAAGACCAACCCCGCTCGTGTTTAAAAGCTTTCGATGCTAAATGTGTCTTGTCTCTATTAAATTATTTTATAACTTTAAGACCAATCCACTCGTGTTAAAAAGTTATCACTGCTAAATATGTCTTATTAAATTATTTTATAACTTTAAGACCAACCCGCTCGTGTTTAAAAGCTTCCGCTGCTAAATGTGTCTTGTCTCTATTAAATTATTTTATAACTTTAAGACCAATCCACTAAAATATAAAGACCACCACCACAATGCTCTTCTCAAAAGAAAATAAGTTTTACATTTTTGGTTCAATGTAATTTCTTTTCTGCGCAAACACATCATTTGTGGTTTGTGTTGCATGTTAATACTTTTAAAGTTTAAAGACTTACGTTCACGGTACGTGAAAATTCATTTCAAACTTTTGAAAAGCTGTCGAGAATGTGTTATTAAAAATAAGCTGATGAGTGATTACTTTTCACTCTCGATAAAACACCTGTGGTTTTGGGGGCGGAGAGATGCGGTGGGGCGTTCTAAAACATCACAACCAATTGAAAAATGTCTTGAGTTATGTAGGCGCGGTTACGACGTTGGCGCTTATTCTTAAATGCAGACTTGACAGTGGAGTAGCGTGTCACTTGAGCTGTCAGACCCCCCCGGTATTGACTGCAACAAAGATGGCTTCTTTGAGTGGCGAAACATCAAATTCCTCTGCGCTGCAATGTGAAGAGGTAGGCTGCTAAAATATTTTTTCTGATCATGGAATTGTTGTTTCAATCTGCGCTTAGTGTATGTCATTTTCAACACTAGGTCTTCTTTTTAGCAAAAGCCGACCCCACCCTCTGTGGCGTGTGACAGTGGCTGTCATGTGAGCTCGGACGGGGAATCATGTGTTGGTGAACCGTCAACTACTGATAATGAAGAGTCACTACAAATGATAAATATTAAACCGCTGCGGGCGCGGAGGAAACGAAAAACCCTAATTCAAAAGAGGCATTAAATGGTAAATATTTTAGGTAAAAAGCATGCCTATTTATTTTGTTAAGCCTTCCTTTTCTTTATTCCTTTAATAGAATAACAAAGAGGTCGACGCATCAATCTTCAAACTACCATCGAGCTTGAATGTTTTGTGTCTATGCTTGTGTGTTCATCAAAATGTTAATAATGATGATGCTCAACCAAGTTTAGCTAACGATGTCCCTAATGTGTGCGATGTTATGGCCCAGATTGTAAAGGCGGTAGTGAGTTGCATCTTCAACCACTGTTTAAAGGGGATTCTGGTTGATGAATGCCCGGCCTGTTTGATTGACCACCCTGGTCAACAGGGTCACACATGCCTGGCTGTTGGCTACACAGATGGGTTTGAAGATGTGACATTTGCCGAGTTAGAAATTTCTAAGTCTTTCAGTTTAGACCGAATTTTATCTAATTTTATTTTTTAATTGGTGATTGCAAACTAGAGTCTGTAACGTGTGTGAAAAGTTCAAAAGTGTGTACTATGATGTTTCTGTATTTGAAAACCTACTAATGAAATAAAGTGGTTCACATTTCACATGCTATTTGTCCTGCTAGTTCTTTCCGTGAGACTTGACGCGATCACTGTGTGTGAGTGCTTACACGCCCTTGATGGTTTTTTGAGACACGCTGTCCGGGTCAACCACTCTGTCACCCGTCCGCTGCAGGTGCCACTAGTGTGAGTGCTTACATGCCTCTTGATGTTGTTTTGAGACATGCTGTCAGGGTCAACCACTCTGACACCCGGCCGCGGCAGGTGCCGTTCACACCCCGGCCCTCACCAGACTCCCCATGCCACCGTAACTCCCTGATTCCCTAGGATTATAATAGAGTGCGCTCAACCCCGCGGCAGACATGATCACCTTCCAACCCTAATACACGCTTTTATACACTTATTTATAAATCGCGGGATACGGTGGCTGGGCTTTTGGACCCTGAGGCTCAGGACCGCTTGGTGGGGGAAGGCGGGACATCTGACCCTTAACGACACACCATTGGCTCGGGAGGGGGCGGGGCATAACAACGCACCATTGGATGACAAGGGGGCGGGACATCCGCCCACCGCGGACTCCCATTGGCTGGAAAAGGGGGCGCGGCACCTGTCAAAAAGTTTGACGAAAGGTGTTGCTTTATACTACTCATATATGAAAATTTAATGGTTGCTTGTTTTATTTAGTAATGAGAAAAAGTGGTGAGATTAATCGATACTTACCAAAGGATTTAGCCTGCCAATGTCTATACACCAAACATAAGTTTGTACATTTCCTGAGCCATGCTCAATGTATGTGATCTATGTATGCTATGTAACAATGATGGGTAAATAAAGATTTGCTGCACAGCACTTACACATTGCAATTGCTTTCTAGTGCCTTGCTTTATAACCAAAATTACTGATTATATTTTATTACCTTGCATTCTTGCATTGTTAATGCTGCTAAGGTTTAAAAAAAGCAGCTGTGCAGTAAAGCCATAGTTTCTTTTAAAAACAGAATACATTTATTATAATATATTTAACTGTAATTTCAAGCACATGGTGAAAACAACAGTTTAGTTTACAGCTTACATTTCATATATAAATAATAATAAATATACAAGTATTTTGCAGTTAAACATGTTCTTTTGTAGTCAAGACTCTTCTTCAATCCCTGTTCCTTGAACATTTATTTCAGTATACTGTAATACACATGAAAAACAATACACAGGAGTACTGAACTATTTTGAAACAATGCTATGGAGTTTATTTCATATTACGAGATGTGCGTCATACATTCAAAGTTAGCTTTTATTCAAAGGGCAGAGTATATGTTTGTGGTCCAATAGTTTTTGAGATAATTATTATATTAAGATAACAGTACACACATATACAAACTACATTCATGCAGCACTTTTTGATGTTTATGTTGTTACATAGAAGAGCTTTCTTGTTTGGTTTATGTGTCAATGTGAAGAATGATTTCCTCTGAAAAGTGATGTGCTGCTACCTTATTGTTTTTTGTATTATACAATAATCCATATAATATTCTGTAAAATAAAAATAAAAAATATTTTTGAATCTCTTTTTGATCATTTTACCTTTGATATCTTTGACACTGTAAAACGTTATATACTTCTCAACAATACTTTGTAAATTACTAAAAATTCTAAAATATTTATTCTATATTAATACTTTTTATTTTAAAAAGAAGAATATTTGTGAAGATCCTTGTTTGAGGATTTAAAAAAAAACACTTTTTACCATGGTCAGTTCCTACCGTTTTATATGTGGAAATTCAGTAATATAAATAAAAAATAGACCCAAAGAGATACATAATCAGTCCAAAAATTATGTACTGTATATACTGTACACACTGACTAAATATTTTTTTTACTTGTTATACAGACTCATTTATTTCACTTTGGTAAAGGTAGAACAGAGAATATGGTTTCTAAAAATTGTAAAATACATGAAATGCATGCAAGGGTGCTGTTTAATTTAATGAGTAAATGTCTAACTTAATTAGAGCATTATACAACATGAATACCACATTAACAGAACTACACACTGCATAAAAACTAAAATAAATTCAAAACCCTCAGTATGTAGCCTTTTTTAACAATCCAAATTTTACATGTTTAGAACTGCCTCAGTTTTGTTTTTTGTTGGCTACATCTTAAAATTTGTTGGTGCTTTGTTGGGGGACTCCACATTTCCACTTCTTGTATGACAGGATCCTGACCTATAGCATCTTGATATGTTTTAATGGACTTTTAATCTGGTACAACCTATGATGCAGAGTTGAAACATTGGAAGCTGGAACGAAATTCTTGTTAAATGGGAGTTCTGTGTTTTTAATTATGAATGCAAAAATAAAAAAAAAATGTTAACAACAACAGATTATTATTTCTACCATACTTTGCAACGTTTTTGCAACATTTTGGCAGTTGTATCATTTATAAGACCTATTATAAAATTATGCATAAAATTGCACATAAAAGTAATTTGCCTCAGTTGTATAGTATCCAAGAGAGTCACAGGATGCCCTTGATTTGAAAAAACATTTGTTAAATCCTCCTTAGAGATCCAGTGTTTATATTGCAAACTAGGCATAAGAAGCTTGTGCGTAATTGCCTTCAAGAGTTTACAATTATTGGGTCTTAATTTGTGCTCAACTGTCAAGTGAAGAGATGAAAAATTCCAATACTTCCCAATTTGAAAGTCCTTTATATGAAAACAAGTTATTGGCTTACAGATATGAAGTTAGCATTTTTTAAAATAAACATGTAAAATGCTGTACTGTACGTTTCTTGTTGTGTCTATAATGTGCTGATATTCTGCTTCTAATATGAGAGAAAAACACATTTAAATCTAATCCACACAATTAGCAGACTCACTCTGGCATTTATTAATTCTCAGTTTAGACCATGAAATAGATTGTATACCATTAAGACATATAATATAGTCAAACTGATGTTGATTGAAAGAGAAGAGCAGCAATACCCTCAGGAAAATCAAACTGTTTCTTATCATATACAAGCAGACATGCATGAATAATTTACAAAGTATTGTTGAGAAGTACACAATGTTTTACAATGTCAAAGGTATCAAAGGTAAATTATCAAAAAGAGATTCAGAAAGCATTTTTATTGTGTGTGGTACTCATATCCAAGTGACATATCTAACATATGGTTTCAATGCGTAAGTTTCAAGGGGTACTATTTGAAATGTTTCTATTAGATTGAACCCAAAGAAAAGGTTTGTTTTCTAACTTCTGCTAACAGTTTTGTACTTTGGTAATTTGTTGTGTATAGAAACAACAATCTAGTCATTCCAGCTAAGATGGACTGCATTCCTTTAAGGGTGATATCTCAATCATTGTAAAATACTTGTTAATAGCATGTTAAATGAGCTTTAGTTTTATTCTCTCTCACTCACAAAATAAAAATATTAATATGAAGATGTATATATTCCATAACAATACCACTTACAATATTTGAACTTTGTGTAGGCAGAATGATTATTTTTTTCTTGTAATTTTGAGAAATATTCTTAGTTTTTGTCTAGAATAACCTGTCAGAAGCTGACTACAAATTCAGCAATATTTTATATTTAGTATAAATATACCAAATGTTAAGCATTTTGAAATTTATACTGAAAGATGACAAAAGTGTTACAAAAACACCTTTATCTTAAAGACCAATTAGGGTGAAAAAAAATCCTACAGCTTCCCAGTCGTTTATACAGCTGTACTGGACATATTAATGAATATGCACAGATGATTATTTTAAGGAAATATTTCTAAAAATAATTATTCAACAATATACATATGATCACCAAGGCATTTTAACTGCAAACGTATGGTATTCTATTGTCCATTCAAACTCTGTATTTAATAAAAATTAAGAAGCTTTAATTTTAAATGATTTAATGATTTTCCCTGTATTATATAAACAGGTTTCTTATGTTACTGACAGAATTTAGATATGCAGTGAATGCAGACAAATATGCAATGAACCCTTACTAAAGGGAGTGAGAAATGCAAAAGAGCTTGTTTTGAATGATGATGCTGTTCAACTTTACCTCTTTTTTCTCCCCAAAATTGAATTCAGTTAATTGGAAATACTAACGTTTGTTTTTAAAATATTCTAAATATATTATAGATTAAACTCTAAAAAGCCGCAGGCAATTACATATTTTCTCAGCCAGGGTGCTCCTAACAGTTATTAATAAACACTCTGAACCCAGGGAAAAACTTCACTATATTCATTTTTTCATACTGGACACTGTAGATTTCTAAAACACAGTGCATATGAAGAGCAAGAACAGGCAGTGTGCTTGTTCTTCATGAGTTTCAGCAAAACATTAATAGTGTAGCTTCAAGCAACGCTGTTGGCAGTTATGTGTCTGTAGAGGATAAAGGATTGTTGAATACGAATATGTTGTAACCTGCTTAGAGTTGTTATGGAAGATGTAATAAACTTTTTTTATTGGAAGTACGGCAATATTCTGAAAGTCCTATTCCTAAAGTACATGTGGACAACATCTGGATACCTTTGTACCTGCAATTATATGATTATATATGTACAGTAGTTTTCCATAACACAAAATCCTTTATGGATGGGGGACTTCATCCACCAGCTCCAATTAAATTTAGAGGGAACTTAGGAATATCAGATTCTTCAAGCCCAGAGCAGAATATAGCTAGAACACCAAGGTAACACCTCCACTCTCACAAAGTGATCCATGGTATCTTTAGTATCTTTAGCAAAACTATTATACAATGAGTAGTCAGTTTCTTGGTTAAATGTCTTATCCATCTCTGATAACGTACTGTGCTAAGGAACAAAAAATGTGCTCCGTATGATGTTAAGGGGACACTTTATTATCATTTTTTCGTTAATTTGTTGTCAGAACTGACCTTTATGTGCACAGATACTTATTAAATTGCTCATATTTTAATCCATTTTTTGTTTTACTTCACAATAAATTACGACTTAATTTGAATATCCCTACTTTTTAAAATTCTCTATGGTATCAAAAATGTGTATTAATATATCATCTGTGGTCTTAAGTCATTAAATAAAAGTCATTTATCACTGATATTACACCATGAAAAGAAAATGAGTTTAGAAGATTTACCTTTTCTTCGCCTTCCAAAATAAAGAAAGGATTAATCAGCAAAAGTTCCTGTTAATAATAAACTTAACTAATGAGGTGTGATTACCAAAACAGGATTAGTAATACTGTGGAAAAAAATGACAAAGCTGTCTGAGCAGCAGTGTGCTTAATTGTTAATGGTAATTTTAGTTAACTTGTAGCCTACCTGTACGCATTTATTATATCAAGGTTAAATCAATTCTGTTGACACCCCCTCAAGGTATAGGACAAGTAATTATTTCATGTAGTAGTCCTTCATTGTGCTTCTTTAATGTATAGTCTTTAAATTATTATTATGACTTTTAAATACCTGTGATGTGTTACGTCCCAGTGTGTGTTCTGTGTGTGTTTTTTCTGTAATGTCCACACTACTGACCCTTGATTGTTCTCCCTTCCCCATTGGCCCACCATTACACCACACTTTCATTATGACATCATCATCAATTAGCTCTCAGCCAATCAGAACACATCTTATTTAGCATATAACATGGAGGTTTTCAGCAAGAAGAGGCCTTTTGTTTGACTTCGGTCCCGTTTGGTTTTCGTTATCGCTTTGCTTCGCTTTTGGTTATTGCTTTGGCTTTGTTGGTTTGTTTTGTTTTGCTTTGTGTGTGTGTATTTTCGTATAGCTTCGGCTTTGTTGTTTTGTTGGTTTTTTTGTTAGTTTCTTTGTACTTTCGTTTGTTTGTGTGTTCATCCTTGTTTTGCCATTACCTGGCCCTAATGTGTTACATGTTCAACTTTTGTGTTCTTTTGTACCCTGCTTCTGTTGATTACTCTTGTTTTCCCTTATTTGTCTTCCTGGTTCACTTGTGTTTTTGTGTGAGCTTTTGTATATAAGGTTAGTTTAGGTTGTTGGGTACACTTTACACACTTAGTTGATTTTGTATTAGTACACTAGTTTAGTACGGGTGAGTGCCGTTTGTCTTGTATGGTTTTGGGTAGTCAGTGCAGGTTAACTAGGATGTTGAAGACGCCGAAGACGGTGTGTTTCGGGTTTTCTTTTGTAGTCAGATTAGCTTTCCCTCACTGTCCTAGCCGGCTCCATTTTGTTTATTTTCTTTCCTTTGGCACCACTCTAGTTCCTTACCAAAACCCACCTGCTTCCAAAAGAATTATCCTAAATGTTACACCCCTTTACCCCTAGACACTTGGGGTGGAAACATTACTGGGGGCTCATCCGGGATATCAAATTCCCGTCCTAAGGATTTTTTTTTGTGTTGCAGAATTTTGGTGTTGGTACAGGATTTTGATTTGTGGATTGTGTTTTGGCAAGGTACTGTAGTTATGGCTACTTTTGATTTGCGAAAGTTTGTGGAGGAACCTTCCTTTGAGCAGCTGGACAGGTGTAGGAAGGACGAATTGTTCCAAATAGCAGATCACTTCCGGATTCAGGTTTCGATGCAAGCTCTTAAAAGGGACATCAAGAGAGCTGTGATGGATAGGTTGGTGGAGTTAGAGGTCATTGCATTAGCGAGCAAGGACGCTGGTTCTCCCGGGGCTGGTGCTAAACCTGCTTTGGTTGTAGAAGAACAGGACGAGGTGCAGGGGGTGGCTGAAGACTTAGCGGAGGCTGAGGTCAAGGCCACCTTGCCTCCCTTTGAACCGTTCTCTCCGGTCTCCACTTGGTCAAAAAGCGAGACTCGTCTAAAAGTTCATTTGGCCCGCTTGCACATGGAGGCGCAGGAAAAAGCCAAAGTACGCCAGGCAGAATTTGAATTGCGCCTTGCAATTCGTAAGATGGAGATTGAGGCGGAGAAAGAGGTTAAGCTCTGTCAGCTTGAACTAGAAGCAAAAAGGAATGCTCCTGTTGCGCAGCTAACCCACTCCGAGGCCTCTAGTGTGTCTCCTTTGCAAGATCCACTCTCTACCACCTTTGATGTAAGTAAGCATATTGCTTTAGTTCCTTTGTTTAGGGAGACGGAAGTTGATTCGTACTTTGGTGCATTCGAGCGAATTGCCACATCACTCCATTGGCCTAAGGAGGTTTGGTCACTGCTTTTGCAGTGTAGATTAGTGGGCAAGGCTCAGGAAGTTTGTTCTACACTTTCTTTAGAAGAAAGTTTGAATTACAATACTGTGAAAGCTGCTATCTTACGGGCTTACGAATTAGTTCCTGAGGCTTACAGACAACGCTTCCGAAATCATCGTAAAGTGTCAGACCAGACATTTGTTGAATTTGCTAGAGAGAAGGGCACTCTCTTTGATAAATGGGTTGTAGCAAGTAAAGTGAGCGACTTTAACTCATTGTGCGAGTTAATGCTCTTAGAGGAATTTAAAAACTGTCTGCCTGAACGTGTTGTTGTCTATCTAAATGAGCAAAAAGTAACTAATTTATCGCAAGCCGCTGTTTTGGCAGATGAGTTCGTGCTCACTCATAAGAACGTTTTCATGTCTGCACATGTGGAGAAGACTTTGTCTACTCCAAGTTCCCAGTCTTAGTCTCCCCAAGTAAAAACTAGTTCCTCACGTCCTAAAGAGGAGCATGAATGTTATTATTGTCACAGGAGAGGTCATATGATTGCAGATTGTTTGGCCCTAAAACGTAAGCAGCAGCAGCAGCAAGCTAAGAGTGCTGGGTTTGTTAAGACCGTTTCCCGTTCTGCTATTCCTTTGTCTAGCGAAAACAATCTCCCTGACCCTAGTTATGAACCATTCATTATGGAAGGATTTGTTTCGCTAACAGGTAAACCAGAAGACCAGAAAACAATTCAAATATTAAGAGATACAGGTGCAGCCTAGTCGTTTATTGTTGTGGACGCACTGACTTTGTCTGATCAGTCTTTCTGTGGTTCGAGTGTATTGGTTCAAGGCATCGAAATGGGTTTTATGAAAGTGCCTTTACACCATGTACATCTACAATGTGATTTAGTTACTGGATTTGTTAGAGTTGGGGTACGTCCTTCGCTACCCATTAAAGGGGTAACTCTTATTCTAGGAAATGACCTGGCTGGGGGTAGAGTATAGCCTATTGTTTGATTGGTTTTGTTTCTTCATTGTCCAAACATTAGATGTTTGTTTTTATGGGTGGGGGTGTTACGTCCCAGTGTGTGTTCTGTGTGTGTTTTTTCTGTTATGTCCACACTGCTGACCCTTGATTGTTCTCCCTTCCCCATTGGCCCACCATTACACCACACTTTCAGTATGACATCATCATCAATTAGCTCTCAGCCAATCAGAACACATCTTATTCAGCATATAACATGGAAGTTTTCAGCAAGAAGAGGCCTTTCGTTTGACTTCGGTCCCATTTGGTTTTGGTTATCGCTTTGCTTCGCTTTTGGTTATTGCTTCGGTTTTGTTGGTTTTTTTGTTAGTTTCTTTGTACTTTCATTTGTTTGTGTGTTCATCCTTGTTTTGCCATTACCTTGCCCTAACGTGTTACATGTTCAACTTTTGTGTTCTTTTGTACCCTGCTTCTGTTGATTACTCTTGTTTTCCCTTATTTGTCTTCCTGGTTCACTTGTGTTTTTGTGTGAATTTTTGTATATAAGGTTAGTTTAGGTTGTTGGGTACACTTACACACTTAGTTGATTTTGTATTAGTACACTAGTTTAGTACGGGTGAGTGCCGTTTGTCTTGTATGGTTTTGGGTAGTCAGTGCAGGTTAGCTAGGGTGTTGAAGACGCCGAAGACCGTGTGTTTCGGGTTTTCTTTTGTAGTCAGATTAGCTTTCCCTCACTGTCCTAGCCAGCTCTTGGGGTTGTAACAGATGTATACAAAAAACTTTATGAAAGGTGCACTTAAGACTTGAAGACAACATTGTGCATGTATGGTGAAGATTGCACATGCTGTCTTTTTAAATGTTAAGTTCAAGGGGAGAAGCAGGGGTTAGTAAAGTAGCGAAAAGTAGCTGGACCACACGGGGAACCCAAGTTTCCCCTAACTCACTGAGAGTCGCTTTTGAGGCGGTGCCGATAAGCCCTCGGGGGACCGAGGGAATGCAAGTTAGTAAGTTAGAGCTACTGAGAATAATGTGGCCGGGGGTGCCCCTCTGGCTCACGCTTGAGAACCTCTCCAGAAAGAGTCAAGGTGATGCTGCCATCCTGAGGTCAGTGAAGTGAGCTTCAATTGCCCCCCAAAAATGGACCCCCAACCCAACACTTTCTCTCCAACACCTGTGAGGAGAAACAAAGTGTGTGCCAATGCATAATGAAAGAAAGAAGAGAAAAGAACAGGAGAGGAATGTGTAGCGGCTATATGTGAGCCTGGCCACAAGGTGGAGAGGAAAAAAACCCTTCATGCCAATTTAGGCGGAACAGACCCCACCACTCCAGGCATACTAGCAATAGATAATGCGTAGTTGAAATGCCTGAGAGAGTGGTGTTGATGTGAAGGTTGAGTACAGAGGAGGGGGAATGGCCCTCCGTTTAAATAAGTTGAATATCCAAGATAGTTCAGGCAGTGTAGGTGGCAGCTCCAATTCTGAAGGAATGAGGAGAGTAAAACATAGAGTTGAGACCAGTATTGGAGATCAAAACTCACAGTTGAAGAGAAAACGTGTACCTGGGTTACTGAAGTATCCACAGCGAAGTGGATTGGCTTAGAAGAGCATAGAAAAGAAAGTGAGAGGCTGGGATACGAGACAGGTCACAGAGTCAAACACTTGGTTCTGGAAAACTCAATACAGAGAAACTGGTGAATTGCATCTCTTACAATCTGCGGCAGCCAGACATGTTGCATCAATAAGAGCAACCTTGAAGGGGTAAAATGGCCTTGTCTTTGGATGGAAGATAAAATGCGGAGGATGTTGGAGGAGATAGGCTTCCAGGAAGAAACTATTAGTGGTGCTGTCTGGATTCCACAAAGTACGAGATGGAGTGATGGAATAGAAAGCAGTGAGGACATTAAAGAGACTGAAGCATGAGGCTGAACTGAATCCCAGAGGTAAGATCCTGTAGTACTTGGAAATCAGTAAGGATAGTGAGGTTAAAATGGAGATGAAGGTGGCCAGTGGAATGGGTGGAAGGTAGTGCATGCAGTCCTGACAGAAGAATAGGTTGCGTGGGTAGAAGGAGCTAAATCATGTAGTTACGTGCCCATTGAAGCTGGGTGGAGATTTGATTCTAGACAAAAGAAGATTGTGGAATTCCAGAACTTGAAGAAGAAAAAACTGTGATGGGCATCAGGATGTGAGATTTGGGTAACTGCAAAACCGTAAAGCGCTTTGGCTGCAGCATTGAAAAGGCTAGGGAGGTGTTCCTCGCCAGAGCTGAAGGAAATCCAGGTGAGATGGCGAAGT